>NC_142700.1:4787095-5430456 GCF_029339155.1 Prunus mume
CAACATCGGTGATTTGAGATGTATCATGTATCTGTCTTCAGTATATACTATTATTATTTCATAAGACTGTCTTCAGTAAAGATTATAAATTTATGGCCTTCTATTGATTCATCTTCATACTGGATTGATTGGTTAATTGGAGATAAAGTTAATAACTACAGAAACTTGTGTTGTGGATTTTAAATATTGTATTATTCTCTTTGTTCATACAATTCTTTCTCCCCTTCTGCTGTATCCCAGTAGCTCTGCATGCAGTTCCTCTTGTTTTGTCCCTTTTTTCTCGAGTAGGTGAGAGTAATACTTTCTTAACAATTCATTTTTGCAATAATCAATGAGTCTTTAGCCTTTTTTTTTTCTGCTTACTTTTTCAAACCCCGTATGTTGTATATAGTGGTATCCATGTTCACTGTTCGATAGTCAGAGCCAGCGATGATTAAGTCAATATTTAAGGCTCTGCAGTTCTTATTTTATCTTTGGTAGTGCTTCAGATATTAAATACTTACCTTATACTGGAGCTTTTGGTTGTCCCATACTCTGCATGTTGGATCATATCTGGAATTCCATATGAAATGGCATCATTGACATCTGTTATTCTATTTTTGTTGAGCCTGATCAATAATTGGTGAAGCAGCTTGAATTCTTACTTGAAACTGTTTGATCAATCCTTTGATAGGTAGGTTGCATAACGCGATTGGTGCCACAGAAAGGTGTTCACCTTATCAGACATGCAATATATCGAACATTGGAGCTCGGAGGACAGTTTGTACTTCTGGGTTCAAGCCCGGTGCATCATATTCAGGCACTGCTCTACCTTTCTTTGTGATATTATGTTCTGGCTATGTTCGTTACTGTTAGAATATATTAGGTCTAGTATAATATCATGTTATCATCCTTTTTCTAATCAGTAACTGAAAGGTTTCTTATTTTGTTTTCTATTGTAGAGGGAATTTGAGGGTATTGCAAACCATTTTGAGAATCATGATCATATTCGGTTGATATTGAAGTATGATGATTCTCTTTCCCATTCCATTTTTGCTGCTTCTGATATGTTCATCATCCCATCTATCTTTGAGCCTTGTGGACTTACCCAGGTAAAGTCTGCTCTCTTGCTCATGAAAAACTTTGAAGCACATAACTCACTACATCTTGCTGTCTTAACTTCCATTTCTTCTTGTGCAGATGATAGCCATGAGATATGGTTCTATACCCGTTGTAAGAAAAACTGGTGGTTTAAATGATAGGTGGGTACTCAATGCCTGACCTATTTATAGCTTCTACTAATGATTTAGGTTATTCCTTCAAGAGGAACCTTGAATTTCTTAGATACTTCTTGTGCAGTGTCTTTGATGTCGATGACGACACCATACCTGTTCAGTTTCGGAATGGATATTCATTCTTGAGTGCTGATGAACGGGTAAAGCTTCTACACAAAGATACTTTTTTCTTCTTCTAATCATCTGGCATTGGTGCTCAAGGCTTTGAATTTGATATAAGATCCTTTGCCTCATCTTTTTCCCTTATTTGTCTTGATCTTTCTCCACTTTAGTAATTGTGTCCTGGCTTGGAATGTGGACAGGGAGTAAACGGTGCTTTGGAACGTGCATTTAACCTCTATAAGAGTAAGCCCGATAGTTGGCAGCAGCTAGTTGAGAAGGTCATGAATATGGATTTCAGTTGGGACTCTTCGGCATCACAGTACGAAGAACTCTACTCAAAGTCTGTGGCCAGAGCAAGGGCAGCAGCTCGCACCCAAGCAATATGATAGTTTGCTAAGCTAGGCATTCGCATGCTTTATTTTGCGGCACAAATTTGGCTTCGACTTTGATAATCTGGAGCTCAGACTGATATGGACGATATAATGAAAGTTCAAGTAGCGAGAATGTCATCCTTATAAGTTCTGCAAATCCGGCAAGGGTTCAATGCTTGAAGCTGCAGAGGTGGTTTTAACAGTCGCTGTGCCTTCGTCCAAATGTTCATTCTTTGTATTTGATCACCAATTATTTGTTCATAAACGAGTTCTAGTTGTTGTATACTAATTATTAGTCTCTTAATTTGTTTGTTTATAATGACCCGTGTATACCTTCCAGTCACGGATGTGCCTTTTCTTTTAGGCTTCCACACACCAAGAACAAACTTGGATGTAATACATTAGGACTGTATATATCTCTAAGTAAAATACGGCCGAGATATGAGAAAATAAATAGTCAAAATCATCTCCATTTTGAGCAATATTTATTTATGGTAGCTTCGTTTGAATGCTTCAATCTTTTCTTCTTTTAACTTTTTATATAATTTTCTTTACTAAATGCAAAATTCGAGTAGCTAATAGGCTTGCTATAGCATGCATATTAAACTTTGTACATGTGGATTTTTGGGTTGTGAGGTTTTATGTGGCTCTGCATACGACTGCATAAGCGCATAATCTCCCCTCTAATTTAGAGTATCGCTTGTACTGAAAAAAAACATTAAGTTTTGCATAAAGTAAGCGACTGGAAAAATATTTGTTTCTTCGTGGTTAGAAAGTGATTGCACATGTTCATTTTAACTTCAAGTATGCTTTTACTTTTTATTTATGGGCAATAAGTGATTAGTTGCTCACCAAAATAAAAGTCGAAAATAAACGCATTTTTAACTAAGAAAGTTCAAGTCATGTTGTCCATTACTTCGAAACAAATTTACATCAACAACAACAGTCTCCAAACAAAAGAAGAAAACAATTTCCCAGCTCACTTTCCGGGGACAAAGTTTGTGGCATATGACCAGGCGTTGTTGTTGACTGGGTCAGCAAGGTGGTCAGCAAGGTTCTCCAATGGTCCCTTTCCGGTGACAATGGCCTGGACAAAGAAACCAAACATGGAGAACATGGCCAATCTACCGTTCTTGAGCTCCTTCACCTTGAGCTCAGCAAAAGCCTCTGGGTCATCAGCAAGGCCCAATGGGTCAAAGCTTCCACCTGGGTAAAGTGGGTCAGTTATCTCTCCAAGTGGCCCACCAGCAATTCTGTATCCCTCAACTGCACCCATCAACACAACTTGGGTAGCCCAGATGGCCAAGATGCTTTGGGCATGGACCAAGCTAGGGTTGCCCAAGTAGTCAAGACCGCCTTCGCTGAAGATTTGGGCTCCAGCCTTAAACCACACGGCTTCACCGAACTTGACACCGTTGCGGGCTAAGAGCTCAGGGAAAACACACCCAAGAGCTCCGAGCATGGCCCATCTGGAGTGGATCACCTCAAGCTCACGGTTCTTGGCGAAGGTCTCTGGGTCAGCTGAAAGCCCAGCAGTGTCCCAGCCGTAGTCACCAGGGAACTCACCGGTTAAGTAACTTGGGGGCTCACCAGAGAATGGGCCCAAGTACTTAACTCTGTCTGGGCCGTACCATGGGCTTCCAGAGGAAACTTGCTTGGCCCCAGTTTTCCTCATGGAGACTCTTCCATTGCCGAAGAGCTCGGTGGCTCCCGGAGCAAGTTGCACGGCCTTGCCAGCGAATGTTGGGGAAGACAGAGCCATGGAAGCAGCCATTGCAAAACTAATGTGATACAAGTGGAAGGAAAGGCAATTAGAAGAGGAGAGGAGGATGATGGGTGGTTGTGATTGGGCTTCATGGGCTTAAATAGGACGGGTTCCTTATCCTATGAGATCAATTGCTAAATCCCCATTGGTTGTGACATTTTGAAGTTTGATTTCCTTTGTCTAGTTGGCACCTCTACCACCACTTAACAATCGTTGGATTTTTCAGCGTCTAGGTTGTGGCAGACTGGTGTATCAAAAAATCTTAGACATGTGCACCACTAGTTGGTCCAATCGGGCACTGCCACTTGACCAAGTGGATAGGCTTTCTGTGCTTGGAGATGGTAGAGGATATCCTCTGTAGGGCCAAACCCTAATTCTACCAGGCAAATGTACACTTCCACATTTCCAACAATCTTGACCACTCAGATAACTGCATGCATTGGTAGCCATGGGAATTTTCAAAATAACCTTTTTGTTTGAAGTTCATTTTAGTTTAATAACAAAGAGCAAATATCAACGGTCATATTATCAGTTGCTTTTAGTGAAAGATTTTTTGGATGAACACATCCAAAGCTTAATTTAATCTGTTTCAAGTGAAAGTGAGTTTGAGAAGTGGACCAAGATCAAATTTTACAAGATTCTTTTTGCCTTCTGCAGAGATATTTTGTTCAGAGAGCCTGCCTGCCATTCAAATTTGCTTCAACTTGTTTTTTTTCTTTCTAAATGTGAAAATTTCACTCCCTTTTTACCATATCAGTAAATATATTGGACCGTTGAGCCAATGGGGTTGTACCACGGTGGTTTTCGAGGCCCCCTTCCCCTATGACACCCGGGTTCGAAGCTTGTGGTGTGCAATCTTGAGGAACCCAACCCAATGATTTACTCCCCCTCCCTATTGTTTGACCCAAAAAAAAAAAAAAAATTACTACGGTAAAATATCATATTAAGTGGACCAAACTTATAGATTTTTTTTAAAAGATTTTTTCTAAAGAGAGAGCTTCCAATCTTGTGGTGGAGTGCAACGCAACAACGTGGAAAAACCATATTGGTTTGCCAAGGAAATGAATCCGACGACTTGGATGCATGAGAGCGTGCCATGTGGGCAAACAAAAACAAACACAAAATCTTGAAGGCCAATGAGATTTAAGCTTTAGATAGCATAAGATAAGGAGGTTGGATATCAGCCCACTATTATTAATACGTACCAAATCAACCACCATCAATCACACCACTCTCAAACTTCAACTATCAAAGCTAATCAAACTCAATTCTCTCATTCAGCCATGGCTGCCTCCACTATGGCTCTCTCTTCCCCAACATTCGCTGGCAAGGCCGTGCAACTTGCTCCGGGAGCCACCGAGCTCTTCGGCAATGGAAGAGTCTCCATGAGGAAAACTGGGGCCAAGCAAGTTTCCTCTGGAAGCCCATGGTATGGCCCAGACAGAGTTAAGTACTTGGGCCCATTCTCTGGTGAGCCCCCAAGTTACCTAACTGGTGAGTTCCCTGGTGATTATGGTTGGGACACTGCTGGGCTTTCAGCTGACCCAGAGACCTTCGCCAAGAACCGTGAGCTTGAGGTGATCCACTCTAGATGGGCCATGCTTGGAGCTCTTGGGTGCGTTTTCCCCGAGCTCTTAGCCCGCAACGGTGTCAAGTTCGGTGAAGCCGTGTGGTTCAAGGCCGGAGCCCAAATCTTCAGCGAAGGCGGTCTTGACTACTTGGGCAACCCTAGCTTGGTCCATGCCCAAAGCATCTTGGCCATCTGGGCTACCCAAGTTGTGTTGATGGGTGCAGTTGAGGGATACAGAATTGCTGGTGGGCCACTTGGAGAGATAACCGACCCACTTTACCCAGGTGGAAGCTTTGACCCATTGGGCCTTGCTGATGACCCAGAGGCCTTCGCTGAGCTTAAGGTTAAGGAGCTCAAGAACGGTAGATTGGCCATGTTCTCGATGTTTGGTTTCTTTGTTCAGGCCATTGTCACCGGAAAGGGACCATTGGAGAACCTTGCTGACCACCTTGCAGACCCAGTCAACAACAACGCCTGGTCCTATGCCACCAACTTTGTCCCCGGAAAGTGAGTGAGAGAGTGTGAAGACATGTTGTGATGTGACCTCAATTGAGTGTTGGATTGGCATTTGTTGATGTTGTAGATTGTGTGAGTGCAGAAAAATGTGAATTATTATATATGTAATGCTGATGTTGAATGGAAGTAAATTTCTTATTTTTTTCTCACCATCTGTTATTTTATTTCTAGTCTCCTTTTCATTCTGCCCTAAATAATTATCTTCATCATGTGCTGAAAATCGAAAATTGAAAATTGAAACGACGTACTCTGAAATGGGAGATGCGCGACCACCAGCGTCTCTGCACTCCAATTTCTTCTCCTCCCTAAAGCAGGTTAATTTATTTCTCTGTTTCCCAGATTTTATTTTATTATTTTGGTTTCTTGGTGTGAATTTGTTTTTATTTTCTCGGAATTAATTCCTTAGGTTGAGAAGAGGCTGAAATTAGAGAACCCATCTCAAAAATCCACTATCTCACCGTCACCACTGCCAGAAAGCAGCAAGTTATTAACAGAAGATTCACTAAGTTCACCCTTATTCCTCCACTTGGACCAACCCAGCAACAATCACAGCTCAAGCACACTGCAAGATAGCAGTGAAGCTCCTCAAGCATTCCTCTCATGCTCCCCTCTTTTCCTACCAACCCAAGAAAACCCACCTCAACCCAATGCCCTGCAGCACTCCAAGACCATCAATGACACTGAAGCCAGCTCAGTCAATGATATTGAACAGTTAATTCAACTCTTGGGTTTATCTCATTGTCAAGAAGGAGAGGAAGAAAGGGCTGGTTTGGAATTGAAGGGTGGTGATGGTAGTGGTTTTGATGGTAATTCTTGTCATTGTGAAGGTGGGTTTTATGAAAAGATTGTTGGGGTGAAGGGGCCAAAGTGTGGGAAAGAAGTGGAGAGGTTGGAAGGTTGGATTAACTACTTTTTGAATGGTGGTGGGGAGGGGAGCATTGAGCCTTTCAGGTTGGCACATTTGCTTTTGGGTAAAGCTGCTTTTGTTTCTGAAGGTGCTGATCATGGTTTTGGAGGCTTGGAATTCCCTTCAACTATTGGAGATTTTTTGCTCAATGATCCACCCCCAACAGATTGATAAGGCAACAAATCTTTCTTCATTTTCTTATTACCTGTCTTAAATTGTTAGTGCTTCTGCATAAATTAACTTTATGTAAAGGATATTTACAATGATAATATCTGCAGAATTTCTTCATAAAAAGTAGTTATGTGACCCCTTTTTCCTGACAGTTGTTTGATTGTGTTCGTAAGGTTGTGATTGCAAGCAATGATTAAGTGAAAGATATAATCTTTCTTCATCAAATTTGGATCATTTCTTTTTAATGCTTCCAACCCAATTTTCATTAGATAAGGGTTCTTTTGGTATCTAAATGTCGGACAAGAATTGATTCTACAAAACAACCTGAAAATTGAATTTGATAAGACAATGTTATTCTTCCATTTTTCCATCTCTGATACAGCATTACAACTTTGATATTCTACCCTGATGATTCAACATTCATAGTACTGTGAAATATAATCACCATGGTTGCTGTACTATTTTTCCTTTTTCAGCTTCAAAAGAGTAGACAGCACCTCATTCATGTTAGGTCGGTTGTCAGGATTTGGGTTGGAGCAAACCAAGGCTAGCTTAAGCAGCTCTTCTGCAATTTCCTCCTGTTCCTTGGAGATATTTGAGGCTAGCATAGGGTCCAGAACTTGAAGAATATTCTTCATTCCATTTGCAAGGGCTTTCTCCACAAGTTGGTGCAAGCTCATTGGGAGCCCGTTCTCTTCCATGAGTCCTGTTGGCCTCTGTTTTGTCAAGAACTCCATCACAATTATACCAAAGCTGAATACGTCTACCTTAGTCGTGACTTTCCTCATGTATGCAAACTCTGCAGAGACATGTTTTAAGCCGGTCAGTATCATTGAAAGTGATAACATTGTAAGTTTCAGACAGATTAAAGTTGGAAATAAGGGCAAAACTCTAGAAGGAGAAAGACATATGTAAGGCATCTGCTTTAAATGTTATTAGTGTTAAATTAGCCAATTTTTTTTTTCAAATGAGGGTGAGAAAGGCACAAACTGCATTAGATGATATCGGAGTTGCAAATGACTTTGGTCTGTGATAGAACTGGAGGTTGTAAAGCATACGCAGGAAAGTTCCTCATACTAAATTGAAAGGAAAAGAGCCAGCTTAAGTTTTTTTATAGCATTTGACAGCATATCTGCATGCACACTATCTGCATATAAAATATAAGAAGAGGATCCTACTTTATCTTTTCACAAGTAGATAGCAGAACATTGCACATACATAAGGAAATGACTGCAACAATGAAGAGAGAAAGAATAATGGAGGAAAGTTTTGTAATTGAGAAGAGCCAGCAAGAGGTCACCTGGTGCCAAGTAGCCAATTGTGCCTTCGAAAGCCGATGCTGAGGAACTGTTACTCCCATCCTGGAGATGAACTCCCAACATTCTAGCTGTCCCAAAATCACTCACATGGGCCTCCCAGTCACCGTCCAGCAGGATGTTAGAAGGCTTCAAGTCGCAATGAACAATGGGAAAGCCATAACCTGAATGCAGGTAATCCAATCCACTTGCTATGGAAATTAAAACGTTGATTCTATCAGATAGTGTCCATCTCCCCTGGTTCACCTCATCTTCATGTATAACGCTCTCCAGGTTCCCATTCTCCATGTATGTCAGAACTAAGGCCTTTAACTTCCTGCTCTCCCATGCATAGCCAAGTACCTTCACCAAATTCCTATGCCTCAGTTGGCAAAGTGTCTTGATTTCTCTATTGAAGCATTTGTCAGATTCAACAGAGAACTGAGGCAGATTCAATCTCTTTATAGCTACTATCTGCCCATCTTCTAGTCTACCCTTGTACACAGTGCTCAAACTGCTTGCACCGAGAATATTATCCTTGCTGAAGAAATCAGTGGCAGTTTCTAAATCCTTTTGATCAAACCTCTTGAGCGGCAACGCTGAAGTGTACTCATATTCAGGATTCTCAAGCTTTTTAGATCTACGCAAGTTGCTGAATCGGTTGAGGATTAGAATAATGAACACTAGAACTAGAAGTATTGAAACAGATCCAAGCGCCAACAGAATAAACTTGGTTTTCTTGGACAGCAGGTGTGAACTTCTCTTGCATGCCTTTAGAAATTTGTTTCCACAGAGATCTGGGTTTCCTACCAAGCTGGATGCATTTATTCGTCTGAATATTACGGTGTCTGGAACATGGCCTTCAAGTTGATTGAAAGAGAGGTTTAAGTGTTTCAAGGTGGAACGATTGGCAAAGCTCTCAGGGATATTGCCACTCAGATGATTTTGAGAAAGATCAAGGGAGCTAAGATGCTTCAGGTTTGCCAATTTTTCCGGGATTTGACCATCTAAGTTGTTCCTTGAAAGGTTCAAGCTTGTGAGGATGTCCATCCGAGCAAAAGCTTCAGCTGGAAGTGAACCAGAAAGTTTGTTCCCTGAAAGATCAAGAGAGAACAAGTTCTTGCAGCCTTCAATTGCTCTGGGAATGGTCCCTGTAAGATTATTGTTGGAAATGTCAATGGATTGTACCATTTCCAACATACCGAGCTCATCTGGAATGGTGCCAGCCAAGAAATTGTGTGAAAAGTTCAAATATATCTGCATGCTTCGCATGGCTGAGACCACAGGCCCAGGAATGGATCCTGAGAGATTATTGTGAGATAGATCCAGGGTTGTCAGTCGACTAAGGTGAGCCATGCTTTCTGGAATGTAGCCATTGAACATGTTATGCTGGAGGTTTAAGTATGAAATCAACTCAAGTTTTGAAATATTAACTGGAATTGGTCCAGTCAGTTTGTTGTGCTGCAACTCGAGATTGGCTAGCTGTTTTAGTTCAAAAATTTTCTCAGGTATTGCTCCTTCTAAAGCATTGTGATCCAGGGAAAGCCCTTGGAGGCTAGAGAGCTTAGATAACTGTGGTGGAACTGGACCTGAGAAGCTATTCTCAGCAAGTGAGAGGACGATAAGTTGGCTTAATTGTCCAATTTCTGCTGGAATAGGTCCGGCAAATGAATTTGAGAAGGTTCTCAGAATCCTGAGATTGGAGAGTTTTCCAATTCCTGGTTTCAGCAAACTGCTAAAGTTGTTCCGGGACAAATCTAGAGTGGCGAGACTTGTGCAATTGAAAAGATCATCGGGGATTTCCCCAAACATTTTATTTGATCCAACAGAAAAGAAAGTAAGATTTGACAACTGCCACAGACCCTCAGGAATTTTCCCAGTTATTCTATTGTAAGCTAAGCTTATAACTAGAAGCTGGGTACAGTTTACAATATTAGATGGAATGGATCCCTCAAGAAGGTTATGATTCATGGTCAGGTTTTTCAGATTATAAAGCATCCCTATATTCGATGGAAGTTCCCCTGTTAAGAAATTGATGCTCATTGACAAATATGTTAGATTTGTCAAGTTTGTCAGGGATGAAGGGATCTCTCCAGTAAACTTATTGGAATGCATGGTCAATACTTGTAATGATCTTAAAGATCCAAGCTCAGATGGTATAGTCCCGGTTAACTCATTTTCTGAAACTCCTAAATGGGTTAACGACTTCAGCTGAAAAATGGAAAGTGGGATTGTGGAATTTAGCCTATTCTTGTACAATCTCAATGTTTCTAAGTGCACCAAATTTCCAAGCTCAGAAGGAATGCCTCCGGTGAACTGATTGATATAGAGTTCAAGGTTAACAAGCTTCTTACAACGACCTAGTTCATGAGGAATGTTCCCAACAAAGGAATTCTGAAACAATAAAAGTGATTCTAAATTTGACAAGTTCCCCAGCTCCCTGGGCAGTACACCTGACAACTGGTTTTGACTCAAATCAAGAGCTTGCAAAACTCCCAACTTTCCAATGGAAGCAGGTATCGAGCCTACCAATCTGTTGCCAAATGCTACAAAAATCTGAAGATTAACAAGATTTCCTATGTTTGATGGGATTTTTCCAGTGATATTATTAAAAATGACACCAAAGGCTGACAAGTTTTTGCAGTTGCAAATGCTCTCTGGGATGCTTCCAGTTAAAGAATTATCACCTAAATCTATTTGTTGAAGATTTCTAAGGTTGCCTAGTTCTGACGGAATTGGACCCGAAAGAGCATTTTCATACAAGATAAGTTCAGAAAGTTGGGAGCAAAGTCCCAGCTCAACTGGAATATGTCCAGTGAATGAATTCAAAGTTAAGTCAAGAACCTGGAGGCCTGAAATGTTTCCAAGGAAGGGTGATATCTGGCCTTTGAGCTGCTTATCAACCAGAGAAATTGAAATGACATGATTTGTGGAAGGGTCACAGACAACACCAGACCAGTTGCAGTGATGGTTTGAATCTGATGTCCAATCTGCAAGTGCTCCATAAGGGTCTCTGGTGATGGATTTCTTGAATGCCTTCAAAGCCTCAACTTCAAGTTCCAAGCTTGGCTGAGCTGATAGAACAGTAAATAGAGCAGAACAGACTAGGACTATGACCAAACTGAATCTTTGAGACAACATTTGTAATAGATAAAGCCTTTTGGATAATTGAGGATGAAGCGTTTATATACAAAGCTTTAAGTTTAACTGATCAATGGTCCCACAAAAGCTAGTGCGGACTCATTAATCATCAAGTCCAATCGTCAAACAATGATCAAAGGAAGTTCTTTGAAGTAGAATTTGACTTTGAACTCAACCCAACATCCCCCAAGTATAAAAATCCAGAAAAGCTAGTTGCTTGCCCACCAACCATGACGGCATATATCAAAGAAAAATACAAGAGATCTCAATTCAAATCAAAATTAAGTTGATAATATTCCTTTTCATTCTGCCACTTAAATACAAAGACTCTTGGTGGGCTTGTGAATGGGGACTGGACTGGGTGTAGGTAGGGAGTGTGAATTCTCCCTTCTCAACTCTGTGAAGTGTGCTATTCTGGTTTTTTTGTGGCTAGTGGCCAAATGCGGTTTCGACCATACTGTGTGCCCATTATGCACAACTTGCATATAAAAAACCAGAGTAATGAGTTGGCTTATCTTTGAAGTTGTTTTTGGTGTGCTGAAAAGATGAGCACAACAAGTAGAGTGTACAGAACAGAGAATGGATTGAGCATAGCAGAAAATGACATTGAATTGAAGATTGAGATTCTCTAAAGTCAAGCATGGCAGTCACAGCTTTGTCTTTTGGGGTCTTGTTGATAAGGAGGATAAGCATGCATGTAGCAAAATGTGCTGGTTTTTATTATATTAATTTATTGAAAATTGCACCGTGGTCATATAATCTCTGATTATATACATTCCACATTAATTTTTGGGTGTTAATAGTATTATTATATAAGCACAAATTGGATTAGATGAGTCAACAAAGTTGCAAATGAACTTCAGTCTATGATAGTGCTTTTTTGTGTGTAAAATCAGTGCTGCAATGTATCAGCATCCATCAGCAAAACCCAGAGAGAATATGTTTTGCACATAAAATTCTGTCATGGTCACTTACGCTCTTACTTACGTTGTTTGTAAGTAAGGTAATCGTGGAGGAACAAATAGGGTTTTCCACCATATGAAGACAGAAGAAGAAAAGATTAGTGGAGAAAGGCAACTCTTTATGACAAATTAATGCAGTCTTTGCAGATCGAAAACAAGAAGAAAATGGATCCAGAAACAAAAAAAAAAAAAAAAACAAAAACACTAGAAAAACTAAGGCTGCACTCCAGCAGAGTCCTTCAAAAACTAAATCTTGATTTTATTGAGTGTGACAACAACATCTTCCATGTTAATCCTCTCTTCTGGAAATTCTGCGGAACAAGCTAGAGCTAATCTCATAATGGATGATAAGCAATAACTCCTGCTCACAAAATCCTGATCTTCCTCTGGGAGTAATAGACTCTTTTAGATATGCTCGTATGCTTGATAATGGGAGCTTAAATTCCCCTTCCACAAAAGTAGGATTCAGTTTCCCATCAAATTCAAACTTGCTAAACATGAGCTGCCATAATTTCAGTTTCCCATCAATAAACATAGAAGAAAATGAAGTGAAAGAATAGACTAAAAGAAAGTGGCTGCAGAAATGTGCCTGCAATGACACAATATTGCTGGGGTCAAAAGGTGGTGCATCTGATACAGCTTCAAAGAAGAATCGCTAGGCAGTAGGCTTAAAGAACAAAAGAAAAGAACCAGACCCACCCTGGCACCCAGATCCGCCTAGCGCCGCCTAGACCCGCCTAGCGCCGCCTAGACCCGCCTAAACCTGCCCAGCGCCACCTAGGGCCGCCCAGACCCATTTTAAGTCATGTAGATTTGTCCTACAGAACTTTATAATCTTGGTCACTTATGTATGTTCCTGTAGAAGCCTCTGCTTTTCATCTGCTACCAGTATATACACCTGCAATGAGAGAGAGAGAGAGAGAGAGAGAGAGAGAGAGAGAATTAATATATGCTGACAGATTTTCTTCTCATTTCTTGCCACCCAAAACCCATCGCATCACCATCCCTCCCCCCCACCCTCTCACACTTTGCATAAAACTCCTCTCTCTCTCTCTCTCTCTCTCGTATGTGCAGCCATGTGTTTCCTACGTGTGTGTGGTGAGAGTGCAATTTGCCATATTCGTGGACTCATATGGCCTTTCATAATTTTGAAGGAGGAGTTTGACATTTCTTTAATAGCAAATAGTGTAGCCGGGTGGCTATTCACTGCTCGGCATTTAAGAAACAATTAGCATAGCCGCGCGGCTCTACTTGTTTTCACACGTGGACGCTCCGGCGGTAGACTGGTCCCTTTTTTAAATTTATAAATACGTATAGCCGAGCGGCTATACTCATTTTTTTTTCCTCCCAAAATAGTACAGCCGATCGGCTTTACGCAAGTATTATTTATTTATTTTTTCTGATGATCTAAACTACTCGAATCAGTGCCTAACCTCCCTACCAGCATTTATTTATTTATTTTGATGTTGGTGAATGGACAGGTAAGAATTAAAAAGAACAATTCTTAAATGAATTAGCAATTAATTTACATATATACATGATGTTGTAGAAAGCTTGGTGTGTGGCAAAGCCAGCAGCACCACAACAAGCACTGCAGTCAACTCTGGACTATGCCTGTAACTATGCAGATTGCAGCCCTACAAAGAACGGAGGTTCTTGCTATGACCCGGATAGGGCAGTGTACCATGCCTCATTTGCCATGAAAATGGGTATATATTACTATGAAATTTGTGATCACACTTATGACAAGTTTGCCACAATTTTAAGAGAGTTCGACATTGTGGTGCAACGATCACAACCACTAAATAACAATAATTAGTTTATGCAATTAAATCACAACCACGCGACGGCGGTCGATTAACTCGTTTTATTCTCTACATTAGAGATGATTTTTTTTTAAAAAGTTTAATATGTTGGTCATTTCTCTTGAGTTGTACCAAGTCCAGTTGAATTTATGTTCTGGTAATATGCAACTCATCCGACCGTTGTTTCTCTGTGGGTAAAGTGTGATACAAAGTATATATTATATATAGGCCTTGCAACTTCTGTCAATTCATGAAAGGAGTGGGTATGTGGTTAGAATTAATATATGTTGACAGATTTTCTTCTCATTAGTCATTGACTCATTGCTGAGAGAATTATCTCAGATGAAAATGGAAGTATATTAAGCTCCATTATACTTACAGAGTTAAGGTTGAAATTAGAGCTCTATGTATGCAAAACATTACACTGGTACAGGATCTTGTTCGAGGATTTCCTTTCCTGTAATTCCATCTTTCAAAGTTTTAAAGTAAACATTGTAGTCCTTCTCGGGGGGTGGATTTTGAGGGTCCACTGTAAATGGCTCACTAAATGGCACAACACTTGAGGGACATAAGTCGGGCTGTGACCTCAAATGTCTTGCCAGATGCATAGGGGCTTTCCAACGCAGCAACACAAATCTGAGCAACCTCCCATCTGAAGAGAACGACAATCAAGCCAAGAATCCCACTATCTCAAGTCAACCTCCCTTCACAACGTTATTGGTATACAAATCCCTGTAATCATGTATTTTCCTCTTTTGTTATAGTTGACCACCGCTAGAATCCTGTATATATGGTGTATGTCAACATGAATCAAAGTATCGAGTGATTCAACCCAAACTTCTCTCTTGTCTATTTTTCTACATGGTGTCAGAGCTCTACAGGGACTAACGCTCAAGACTCGATCCAACAGTTCCTATGGCCATCGATGAAGGCTCGCCTATCCCTTCTTCTGTCAATTCTCAAACCTCTCAAAATTCTATCCTTTCCATGTCAGCCACAATTCCAACCTCCTTCAATATCTCCCACATATTCAATACACCTATGGATCGTAACAATTTCCTCTCTTGGAGATGGCAATTTCTTGATGTCATGGAAATCCACGACTTTGAGGATGTCGTGAAGAATGAAAATCGTCCTGCTAAAAGGCTTGAGGATGGCTCAATCAACCCCACCTATGCCAAGGACAAATTAGTTCTCAGCTGGATAAAAGCAACCGCATCTCCCTCTATCAAAACCCTCCTAATCTCTTGCACTTCAGCATACGAAGCTTGGACCCTCCTTGAAAAGACTCTCACTACTGTCCAAAACTCATCTACGCACACTCTGTGATCAAATTCGTAGCATGAAGAAAGAACCAGAAAAAACAATGACACAATATTGCTGGGTTCAAAAGGTGGTGCATCTGATACGGTTCTTGGTCGAAATATCGGCTTCAAAGAAGAATCGCTAGGCAGTAGGCTTAAAGAACAAAAGAAAAGAACCAGACCCACCCTGGCACCCAGATCCGCCTAGACCGCTTGGCGCCCCTTGATCCGCCTAGCTCGCCTAGACCCGCTTAGCGCCGCCTACACCCGCCTAGCGCCCCCCAGACACGCCTAGCACCGTCCAGACCCATTTTAAGTCATGTAGATTTGTCCTACAGAACTTTATAATCTTGGTCGCTTATGTATGTTCCTGTAGAAGCCTCTGCTTTTCATCTGCTACAGTATATACACCTGCAACGAGAGAGAGAGAGAGAATTAATATATGTTGACAGATTTTCTTCTCATTTTTTGCTGCCCCTTCTAACAACTTTAAACCCTTACTGCGCAGCAGCCTCCTCCGCCCACCCAAAAACAATGGCATCACCATCCCTCCTCCCCACCTTCTCACACCTTTGCATAAAACTCCATCGGGTCCCTTTCTTAAATTAGTATAGCCGCGCGGCGATACTTTTTTTTTTTTTTCTTCCTCCAATCGGCTTTGCGCAAGTATTTTTTTTTTAATGATCCAAACTACTCGAATCAGTAGTGTTCATGATCATGTGTTGCAGGTTTTGGTGATTGCATCTATGCCTGAGTCAGACTGAAAAGGAAAATGGTATTTGAATTTACTCATGAATGGAGAATTCATGAAAGCTCAAGCCCAGACAAAGAAAAGTCGTACACTCTCTGAAATTTCTGTTTCTTGAATTTGGAATTAATTGAATGGGGAATTCATGATCGTTCTGTAAGAATACAAATCTAATTCTAATGCAAGAAACCTCAACTGGTGCAACAGAAAAAGGAGGTTCTTGGCAGATCCAAATAGGCCTTCAATTTCATAATAATAATTTGTTTCAAAAGTTCAGACTTTTTTTTCAGCAAATTAAACATTTTGGTTCTACACCATTTTTGCAGGTTACAATCCCTGCTGCCAATTTGTGAGTGGTATGTGTCTATAACTATAATGAGTTTTGCACATTTTCATGTGCAAAAATATTTGTATAACTTTAGTTTCCCTTTTGAAATTTGTAGGAGGATCAGGACCTCCACTGCCACAGGAAAAGGAGGTAACTCAAATCCAAACAGTATAATTTAAACCAAGATTTCAAATCATCTTAATTATATCAAAATCATTTCAAATGCTTAATTAAACTTAATTAGTTACTATTTTGCTGTGTTGGGTTTGCAGGATACTTGGTGTGTGCCTAAGCCAGGAACCCCATACTCTGCATTACAGAACATCATAAACTTCACTTGTGGAATATTAAAAGAATGCAGTGAAATACAAGAGCATGGTTCATGCTACTTTCCAAATACCCTCATAAACCATGCCTCATTTGCCATGAATCTTTCCTATAAGACCGATGGACGCTACAATTGTGATTTCAATGGCGTTGGCCTTATCGTTGTCACTAATCCAAGTAAGCCATTTTGTTTGGTATAATGCACTGCAAAATCTTATGTTTTCTTAACATGAATTTAGCAAACATGAATTTGGTGATTGTATCTATGTCTGAGTCTGCCCAAAAGAAAAGAACCAGACCTGCCCTGGCACCCAGACCTAAACCCTAAAGAACCAGACCCACCCGCACCCAGACCAGCGCCGCCAGACCCTCCCAAAGACCGCTTAGACCAATCTGCGGTGCATAAATTTGAAAAATCGCTGGGCAGTAGGCTTGAAGAACAAAAGAAAAGAACCAGACCCACCCTGGCACCAAGATCCGCCTAGACCCGCCTAGCGCAGCCTAGACCCGCCTAGCTCTCCCCAGACACGTCTAGCGCCGCCCAAACCCGTCCTAACGCCGCCTAGACACTCCTAGTGACGCCCAGACACGCCTAGCGCCACCCAGACCCATTTTAAGTCATGTAGATTTGTCCTACAGAACTTTATAATCTTGGTCACTTATGTATGTTCCTGTAGAAGCCTCTGCTTTTCATCTGCTACCAGTATATACACTTGCAATGAGAGAGAGAGAGAGAGAGAGAGAGAGAGAGAGAAAATTAATATATGTTGACAGATTTTCTTCTCATTTCTTGCCGCCCCTTCTAACAACTTTAAACCCTTACTGCGCAGCAGCCTCCTCTGCCCACCCAAAACCCATCACATCACCATCCCTCCTCCCCACCCTCACACACTTTGCATGAAACTTCTCTTTCTCTCTCTCTCTCTCTCTCGTATGTGCAGCCATATGTTTCCTACGTGTGTGTGGTGAGAGTGCAATTTTGTGATTTGCCATATTCGTGGACTCATTCGGCATTTTCTAATTTTGAAGGAAGGGTTTGACATTTCTTTACTTGTAAATAGTGTTGGATATACCATTTTTGAAATAGTATAGCCGTTCGGCTATACCTTTTTTAACACATGGGCGCTCCGGCTCTACGCGGGGCCCTTTTTTAGATTTATAAATAATGTAGCCGTTCGGCTACATTAGGGCATTTTTATAAAAATAAGTATAGCCGCACGGCGATACTGGTTTTCAGACGTGGCCCTACAGCGCTAGGCGGGTCCTTTTTTTTAATTATTAATAGTATAGCCGCCCGGCTATTCCGTTTTTTTTTTCCTTCCAAAAATAGTATAGCCGAACGGCGTTACGCAAGTAGTTTTTTAATTTTTTTTTAATGATCTGATCGAATCAGTGCCTAAGCCCCCTACCATCAATTTCTCCATTGAAGTGTTCATGATCATGTGTTGCAAGTTTTGGTGATTGCATCTATGCCCGAGTCAGACCGAAGGGAAAATGGTATTTGAATTTACTCATGAATGGAGAATTCATGACCAAAGAAAGCTCAAGCCCAGACAAAGAAAAGTCCTACACTCTATGAAATTTCTGTTTAACTTGAATTTGGAATTATATGATAGGGAAGACTGGAATTAATTGAACCCTGGTTGTAAGTTATAACCAAACCAAAGATGCTGAGGCAAGCAATTTATTGTATGTAACAGGTGGCCCAGAAGTGCAAATGCCAGCCTATATGCAATCTGACTGTAATGGAGCATATCAGATTGTTACTCAGTTGTTCTTGCATGATCATTATGTGTCCTCCTCTGCAGCACTGCTACAAATATTCCATCTTCCTCTTCATGAATTAGTCAACCATAGAAATTAGACTACTTTGTATAACATAGCAGCAATGGCTAAGCTAGCTCTGCCAGGTCCTGTTATTTCTCTCCTGCTTCTGTTCTTCTTCTCGGTTATGGTAGAGATTCGTGGACTCTTAAGCTGCAAAGTTGATGTTTTTTTTTTCATCAATGGCTAAGTTGGTAAGTTGCGCTGCTACTCGGCCTATAGCTATATACAGCAGTAGCAACGTTATTTTTGACAAGAGGAACGCAGGTGGATTGGATTGGACTGCTTATTGCATGTGCAGAATGTCTGCTTAACTTTATTTTTACTTTCCTATCCTTAATTATTTGATAGGAGGATAAGGACCTCCACTGCCAAAGAACTTACAGGAAATCCAAATCTAATATCTCCCCTCTCAACAATAACTTCATGCTCTATCATCACTACAAGAACTTCATTCATGCACTCCTCCACAGTCCTTTAAAAACTTAATCTTGATTTTATTGAGTGTGACAACCACATCTTGCATGTTAATCCTCTTTTCGGGCGTTTCTGCAGAACAAGCTAGCCCTAATCTCATAATGGATGATAAGCAATCCCTCCTGCTCACAATATCATGATCTTCCTCTGTCCCAAGCAAATTGCCATCCACAACTTCAACTATTGCAGCATATGGAAACAATGAATTTGCAATCCATTTCTTTAAATTCATTTCCCCAACAAACATCTCATCTGTTGGCTTCCTTTTTATGAATGTCTCCATCATTACAATAACAAAACTATACACATCCCCCTCTTGTTGAAACAATTCCTTCCATTCCAAACTCTGCAAAATTATATATGCCAATTTAGTTATATATGATGAAAATAAAATTAGAAGTTGAAAAGTAACCACAATAGTACATCACCTGGAGCCATATACCCAATTGTGGCTAGGGTCATGGTTTGGGTCATAGAATCTCCTCCACCTAATTAAGAGTCTTGCAATGCCAAAATCAGCAACATGTGCAACCATATCATCATCTAGTAGTATATTGTTTGGCTTCACATCAGAGTGGACAACCTTGATCTGAATAACCATGACCATGATGAAGGTATTCCAATGCCGACGCAACATCTCTCATTATATTCAACCTTCGTAGGATATTCAGAGGAGAATTTTGAGAGTATGCAACCACTTGTCAAGGCTCCCACATTAGGCATGTATTGCAGTACTAAGGCTTTGAAATCAATTTGACTGCAACAACTGATGATTTTGATAAGATTTCGGTGACGAATATTGCTCAGCACTTCACATTCACTATCAAAACTCTTGAAAGCCCCTTCAAGATGTAAATTGAAAACCTTTACAGCAACATCTATCCCATTTGAAATTGTACCTTTATATACTGAGCCAAAACCACCAATGCCAAGTAAGTTGCTTTCATCAAATCCATTCGTCGCCCTCAGAAGTTCAAGGTGTGAAACTCTTCTCCAAAGAAGTCGAGGTAATGAGGCAGTCTTTGTTGCAACTTCCACTTTCATTTCCTGCGCAGTATGAACATTGATACAGAGGCCACCAGGAGTATTGCTGATATGATCCCTGGAATAATATATTTCAAGTTGGGTGTTCTGTCTTTCCTTGAATTTGGTTGAAGTGTACTATTTTGGCATGGTGGAACATGGAATTGGCCTTCACCACAAAGCGCAGCATTCGATACCTTTTAGTATAGCCGATCGGCTATACTACGCTATTTATTATTATTTTTAAACGTATAGCCGTTTGGCTATACTCCGGTTTTTATTTAAAAAATGTATCGCCGCGCGGCTATACTTGTTTTGACAAGCGGTTTTTTTTGTTTTTTATACATAGTACAGCCGGTCGGCTATACCCGGTTTTCATTTTTATTTTTTTGAAAATAGTTTAGCCGCACGGCTTATAGCCAAACGGCTATACCTTTTTTGACACGTGGGTGTTATTAGATAGGCGGATCCCTTTTTTAAAAATATAAACAGTACAGCCGATCGGCTATACTCTTTAAATACCCTTTTTCCTTTTTCTTTCTTTTTCTTGTGATTTTCGTTTATTGATATGAGTAGTTTAGAGCGTTATCCATTACTATTAGGCCATTACCCGAGTCTCCATTGTATTTTTCAATAATACATCTGTGTTCTGTACACATCTTAAAAGACTCGGAAAAATTCATATTTTAAAAAAGCAAACGTACAATACTTGTATTGTACATGTAAATACGTATTTTTCATGTTTAATACACATATTTTTTTACAAAATTTACGTATTATACGCATAATTCTCACATAATATTGAAGAAAAATATAAATAAATTATATTAAGATATAACATAGTGGCCGGTTGGTAGTTCCAACGGTCACCTTCTTAGATTCATCAAATATACAGTAGCAAAGGACAACGATACTATCGTAAGGTTTCCAAGCCACACATATATGAATTTCACCACCATTGTTGTTCAGCATGATGTCGCTGGCTTGGAGGTTAGAACAAAGGAAGGAGATTGGATTAATGTTGAGTGCAAACCCTCACAAGTGCGGTTCGTATTGTCCAAGTCAAATAATCCATGTTCCAGTCTTGAATCACAAATTCCTGTGAGTAAGAAAAACATGTTATTCTTAATAATTAATATATTCTGAATGACTGGAGGCCAATAATTCTTAATTGAACTAATATGTATATTAAAGTATAAATTCCGGTGATGCCATAGTAAGCTTCATAAACAATTTATGTCTTCTAGCAGCCAGAGTGTTGACTTTATGCAGAATGTTTGCATAAACTTCATCTTGATTTTATTGAGTGTGACTAGAGCTTCTTGCATGTTAATCCTCTCTTTCGGCAATTCTACACAACAAGCTAGAGCTAATCTCATAATGGATGATAAGCAATCCCTCCTGCTCACAAAATCACCATGTTCCTCTGTCCCAAGTAAATCGGCATCAACAACTTCAACAATTGCAGCATCTGGAAGTAATGAATTTGCAATCCATTGCTTTAAATTCATCTCCCCAACAAACATTTCATCAGTTGGCTTCCTTCTTGTGAACGTCTCCATTAGTACAATACCGAAACTATACACATCTCTGGTTGCACTGAATTAATATGAAACCTTCAACTTGAATGTCAGTATAAAATCCAATTCCTTGTGATTCAGTTTCCCATCAAATTCAAACTTGCTAAACATGAGCTGCCATTATTTTGAATCCCATCAATAAACATAGAAGAAAATGAAGTGAAAGAATAGACTAAAAGAAAGTGGCTGCAGAAATGTGCCTGCAATGACACAATATTGCTGGGGTCAAAAGGTGGTGTATCTGATACAGTTCTTGCTCGAAATATCGGCTTCAAAGAAGAATCGCTAGGCAGTAGGCTTGAAGAACAAAAGAAAAGAACCAGACCCACCCTGGCACCCAGATCCGCCTAGACCCGCCTAGCACCGCCTAGACCCGCCTAGACACGCCTAGTGCCCCCCAGACACGCCTAGCGCCTCCCAGACCCATTTTAAGTCATGTAGATTTGTCCTACAGAACTTTATAATCTTGGTCGCTTATGTATGTTCCTGTAGAAGCCTCTGTTTTTCATCTGCTACCAGTATATACACTTGCAATGAGAGAGAGAGAGAGAGAGAGAGAGAGAGAGAGAGAGAGAATTAATATATGTTGACAGATTTTCTTCTCATTTTTGCCGCCCCTTCGAACAACTTTAAACCCTTACTGCACAGCAGCCTCGTCCGCCCACCCAAAACCCATCGCATCACCATCCCTCCGCCCCACCCTCTTACACTTTGCATAAAACTCCTCTCTCTCTCTCTCTCTCTCTCTCTCTCTCTCTCTCGTATATGTGCAGCCATATGTTTTCTAGGTGTGTGTGGTGAGAGTGCAATTTTGTGATTTGCCATATTCGTGGACTCATATGGCCTTTTATAATTTTGAAGTAAGGGTTTGACATTTCTTTAATAGAAAATAGTGTAGCCGCATGGCTATACTATCCTCGTGCATTTTCAAAATAGTATAGCCGTTCGGCTACACTCGGACATTTAAAAAAAAATTAGTATAGCCGATCGGCTATAGCTGTGGCGGGTGCTTTTTTAAATTTATAAATTGTATAGCCGTTCGGCTTTATTCGGGCATTTTTATAAAAATAAGGATAGCCGCACGGCTATACTGGTTTTCAGGCGTGTCCCTTTTTAAATTATTGATAGTATAGCCGCACGTGGGTGCTATTAGATAGGCGGATACTTTTTGTTTTAATATAAAATGTACAGCCGTTCGGCTATACTCGGGTTTTTAAATGTTTTAAAAAATCGTATAGCCGCACGGCCTTACGGGCTTTTTGGTTTAAATTTTTTTAATAAATAGTATAGCTGCGCGTACCTTTTTTTTTTTTTCCCGTGATTTTCATTTATGGATATGAGTAGTTTAGAGCGTTATCCATTACTATTAGGCCATTACCCAAGTCCCCATTGTCTCTTTTTGATTTTTTACTTTTACAGAGTTATTACCCGTATAAAGAATTTAGCACTTTCATGTTTAATATTGTATAACACGCACGTATGTATTTTTCAATAATACATCTGTGTTCTGTACAAGTCTTAAAGACTTAGTAAAATTCACGTTTTTAAAAAGGCAAATGTACAATACTTGTATTGTACATATAAATACGTATTTTTCATGTTTAATACACATATTTTTTTTTCAAAATTTACGTATTATACACATAATTCTCACATAATATTGAAGAAAAATATAAATAAATTATATTAAGATATAACATAGTGGCCGGTTGGTAGTTCTAACGGTCACCTTCTTAGATTCATCAAATATGCAGTACCAGAGGACAACGATGCCATCATAAGGTTTCCGAGCCACACATACATGAATTTCACCACCATTGTTGTTCAGCATGATGTTGTTGGCTTGGAGGTTAGAACAAAGGAAGGAGATTAGATTAATGTTGAGTGCAAACCCTCACAAGTACAGTTCGTATTGTCCAAGTCAAATAATCCATGTCCCAGTCTTCAATCAAAAATTCCTCTGAGTAAGAAAAAAATGTTATTCTTAATAATTAATATATTTTGAATGACTAAAGACCAATAATTCTTAAATTGAACTAATATGTATATTAAAGTATAAATTCCGGTGATGCCATGGTAAGCTTTATAAACAATTTATGTCTTCTAGCAGCCAGAGAGTTGCCTTTATGCAGAATGTTTGCTTGACCTTATGTCCTTCAAAAACTTAATCTTGATTTTATTGAGTGTGACAAGAGCTTCTTGCATGTTAATCCTCTCTTTCGGCAATTGTGCACAACAAGCTATAGAGCTAATCTCATAATGGATGATAAGCAATCCCTCCTGCTCACAAAATCACCATGTTCCTCTGCCCCCAATAAATCGGCATCAACAACTTCAACAATTGCAGCATCTGGAAGTAATGAATTTGCAATCCATTGCTTTAAATTCATCTCCCCAACAAACATTTCATCAGTTGGCTTCCTTCTTGTGAACGTCTCCATTAGTACAATACCGAAACTATACACATCTCTGGTTGAAATGATTAAAAGAAAATCATAAGGTCACCTTGTTCATAATGAAGGACAACATATATAAAATTGTAAAGTAAACAAGCAACAGTAAATCACCTAGAGCCATATACCCAATTGTGGCAAGGGTCATGGTTTGGGTCATAGAATCTCCTTCACCTAAGAGTCTTGCAATGCCAAAATCAGCAACATGTGCAACCATATCATCATCAAGTAGTATGTTGCCTGGCTTCACATCACAATGGACAACATGATTCGGACCACGATCATGATGAAGGTATTCCAATGTGGATGCAACATCTGTCATTATATACAACCTTTGTAGGATATTCAAAGGAGAGTTTTGATTTTGAGAAAACAACCACTTCTCAAGGCTCCCATTAGGCATGTATTGTAGTACCAAGGCTTTGAAATCAGGTTGACTGCAACAACTGATGATTTTCATAAGATTTCGGTGACGAATATTGCTCAGCACATCACATTAAAACTCTTGAAAGCCCCTTCAATCTTTAAATTGAAAACCTTTACAGCAACATCTATCCCATCTGAAATTGTGCCTTTGTATACTGAGCCAAAACCCCAAGTGCCAAGTAAGTTGCTTTCATGAAATCCATTTGTTGCTCTTAGAAGTTCTAGGTGTGAAACTCTTCTCCAAAGAAGTTGAGGTAACAAGGCAGTCTCTGTTGCAACTTCCACTTTCCTTTTCCTTCGTAGTATTAACAATGATACAGAGGCCACCAGGAGATTTGCTGATATGATCCCTGGAATAAGATATTTCAGGTTGGATGAACTAGCTTTCCTTGAATTTGGTTTATGTATTATCTTTGCATGGTGGAACATGGAGTCGGGCTGCACCACAGAGCGCTATTCGAGACAAATGATTCAGAGGAGAGGTTTTGAAAAGGTCCTCCTGTTGGAATTTCTCCTTGGAGTCTGTTGAAAGACAAATTCAGATACTTGAGATGGACGAGAGCTTCTAGAGACTTTGAAATCAGTCCAGAGAGATTGTTTTTGGATAAAACCAAGTCTCCTAAGCTTATCAATTCCCCAAAGGAACTAGGAATAGGTCCTGGTAAATTATTATTTGCCAAGGAGAGTTGAACCACATTTTATCTTAAACCTCTCAAAATTCTATCCTTTCCATGTCAGCCACAATTCCAACCTTCTTCAATATCTCCCGCATATTCAATACACCTATGGATCATAACAATTTCTCGGTAAGTTTGTACTTATGGTTAGAACTTTCCTGTCTGATTGTCTCTAGAATGGGTATTTTGCAGCATTAATTGTCCTAGTGGTTATATGTATATATGTTCATCCAATTCCTCTTGTTGTGGTCCTTCATTGAATTTTCTCAGCAGGTGAGATGTCTGAGGCCAGTGAATGACGAACTTGTGAATGCACAACATCAACTTCACGCCAAGGTAAAGTTATTTTTTAACAACTTTCTTTAATTTCACATTCAGCTGCGCTTGCGTCAATCAATAAATTCAACTATAATGTTTTTCACTTTTGAGAACTTTATCATGATAATGCTGTGCGATATACTTCGTACAGTATCATACTTCAAGGACAGATAATTTATAATGGGGATAAAAAGGATAGTGTTTCTCAAGTTGATCAAAGAGCAAGAAGGGCTTTACCTGATTTTCATTCCCAACCACTTCGCCACATTTCGACACAGAGAACTGCTGTAATCTGATCGTGTAAGCCAAATTCTTTGACTAGATAAACTGAACTGGTCAAGATTCATGCCATTTTCCATTCAAATGACAGACAACACACCATTACTTGGATATGTTTAGTTTCTAAAACTAGTCTCTTATTAATTCAGAGTAGCAGAATGCGAATTGCTGAAAGACTTGATGCATTGCGATAACTGCTTCCAATATCCACAGAGGTAATGTGTGAAAGACTTGATGTCCTCTGGAAATCCATGACTTGGAGGATGTCGTGAAGAATGAAAATCATCTTGATAAAAGGCTTGAGGATGGCTCAATCAACCCCACCTCCCTCTATCAAAACCCTCCTAATCTCTTGCATTTCAGCATACTAAGCTTGGACCCTCCTTGAAAAGAAACTCTCACCACTGTCCAAAACACACCTACGCACACTCTGTGATCAAATTCTTATCCTGAAGAAAGAACCAGAAAAAGCAATGACACAATATTGCTGGGGTCAAAAGGTGGTGCATCAGATCTTGCTCAAAATATCGGCTTCAAAGCAGAATCGCTAGGCAGTAGGCTTAAAGAACAAAAGAAAAGAACTGCAGACCCACCCCGCACCCAAACCGCTTAGACCGCTCGGGCGCCGCTTGACCCGCCTAGACCCGCCCAGACCCGCCTAGCACCGCCTAGCGCCTCCTAGACCCGCCTAGCACCGCCTAGACCCATTTTAAGTCATGTAGATTTGTCCTACAGAACTTTATAATCTTGGTCGCTTATGTATGTTCTTGTAGAAGCCTCTGTTTTTCATCTGCTACCAGTATATACACCTGCAATGAGAGAGAGAGAGAGAGAGAGAATTAATATATGTTGACAAATTTTCTACTCATTTCTTGCCGCCCCTTCTAACAACTTTAAACCCTTACTGCGCAGCAGCCTCCTCCGCCCACCCAAAACCCATCGCATCACCATCCCTCCTCCCCACCCTCTCACACTTTGCATAAACTCCTCTCTCTCTCTCTCTCTCTCGTACGTGCAGCCATGTGTTTCGTGCAATGTTCGTGGACTCATATGGCCTGTTATAATTTTGAAGGAAGAGTTTGACATTTCTTTAATAATGAATCGTATAGCCGCATGGCTATACTCTCGAGCATTTTTAAAATAGTATAGCCTAAATAGTACAGCCGATCGGCTATACTCGGGCATTTTATTAAAAAATTAGTATCGCCGCACGGCTATACTAGTTTTCACATGCTGCCCGTCCAGGCTTTAGGCGGGTCCCTCTTTTTATTTATAAATAGTATAGCCGACCGGCTATACGTAATTTGTTATTAGTATAGCCGACCGGCTTTACGAAATTTAAAAAAAAAAATTGATCTAAACTACTCTTATCAGTGCCTAAGCTCCCTACCATCAATTTCTCCATTGAAGTGTTCATGATCATGTGTTGCAGGTTTTGGTGATTGCATCTATGCCTGAGCCTGACCAAAAGGAAAATGGTATTTGAATTTACTCTCTGAAATTTCTGTTTAACTTGAATTTGGAATTATATGATAGGGAAGACTGGAATTAATTGAACCTTGGTTGTAAGTTTTAACCAAACCAAAGAAGCTGAGGCGAGCAATTTATTGTGTGTAACAGGTGGCCCAAAAGTACAAATGCCTGCCTATATACAGTCTGACTGTAATGGAGCATATCAGATTGTTACTCAGTTGTTCTTGCATGATCATTATGTGTCCTCCTCTGCAGCACTGCTACAAATATCCCATCTTCCTCTTCATGAATTAGTCAACCATAGAAATTAGACTACTGTGTATAACATAGCAGCAATGGCTAAGCTAGCTCTGCCAGGTCCTGTTATTTCTCTCCTGCTTCTGTTCTTCTTCTCGGGTACGGGAGAGATTTGTGTACTCTTAAGCTGCAAAGTTGATGTTTTTTTTTTTTATAACAACTCTAAAGAGCATTCCACATTGTTGTAATTTCTTTCCCCCTTTTCTGCTCTCTCTCTACATTTCACCTATATATGTTCATCAATGGCTTCTTTTTTCTTGTTCTTTTCTTTTTTTGCAGGGGAGATTTTGATGTTGGTGAATGGACAGGTAAGAATTAAAAAGAACAATTCTTAAATGAATTAGCAATTAATTTACATATATACATGGTATTGTAGAAAGCTTGGTGTGTGGCAAAGCCAGCACCACCACAACATGCACTGCAGTCAGCTCTGGACTATGCCTGTAACTATGCGGATTGCAGCCCTACAAAGAAAGGAGGTTCTTGCTATGACCCAGATAGGCCAGTGCACCATGCCTCATTTTCCATGAATGCTTACTACCAGAGGATGGGAAGAAACCAATAGAATTGTCATTTTAACAATACTAGTCTCATTTCCTTGGCAGATCCAAGTAGGCCTTCAATTTCATAATAATAATTTGTACTTTCTTTTTCAGCAAATTAAACATTTTGGTTCTATACCATTTTTGCAGGTTACAATCCCAGCTGCCAATTTGTGAGTGGTATGTGCCTATAACTATAATGAGTTTTGCACATTTTCATATGCAAAAATATTTGTATAACTTTACTTTCACTTTCCCTTTTGAAATTTGTAGGAGGATCAGGACCTCCACTGCCACAGGAAAAGGAGGTAACTCAAATCCAAACAGTATAATTTAAACCAAGATTTCAAATCATCTTAATTATATTAAAATCATTTCAAATGCTTAATTAAACTTAATTAATTACTATTATGCTGTGTTGGGTTTGCAGGATACTTGGTGTGTGCCTAAGCCAGGAACCCCAGACTCTGCATTACTGAACATCATAAACTTCACTTGTGGAATATTAAAAGAATGCAGTGACATACAAGAACATGGTTCATGCTACTGTCCTTTCCATGTCAACCACAATTCCAACCTCCTTCAATATCTCCCACATATTCAATACACCTATGGATCGTAACAATTTCCTCTCTTGATGTCCTGGAAGTCCATGACTTGGAGGATGTCGTGAAGAATGAAAATCGTCCTGCTAAAATGCTTGAGGATGGCTCAATTAGGGATGGCAAAAATCCCCGCGGGGACGGGTCTCCATCAAGTCCCCGACCCAAATGAGGAGAGATTTAGGGGTCAAACGGGTATCGGGTACGGGGATCCCGAACTTGAAAAATCCCCTACTGGTATGGGGAGGGGATGGTATTGGCGTCCCCATCCCCGAACCCGACCCGAAAGTATATATGTTTATATTTAAATAAATAAATATATAATTATAATGTTTTTGTTTAACCCTAAGTTAACCTCCCTTTCCTAATTCTTTCTAATCTTCTTTGGAATTTCATATTGATGTAATTTTGAATAGTTGAGTTGAACTTTCTAGTTAATTTGGAAGTGTTGAATGATAATTTAATATGAAACTTAATGTTAAAATTTATGATAAATATTTTTTATGCAAAAAAAATCGGGGATTCAGGCCGGGTATGGGAATAGTCCCGATGGGAACGGGATGGGATTTCAAACCTATTAAACGGGATGGGTTCGGGACGGGCGGGATGGAGAACGGGGACAGGGATGGTATTGTCATACCCGACCCATTGCCATCCCTAGGCTCAATCAACCCCACATGTGCCAAGGACAAATTAGTGGATAAAAGCAACCGCATCTCCCTCTATCAAAACCCTCCCAATCTCTTGCACTTCAAAGCATACAGAGCTTGGACCCTCCTTGAAAAGAGACTCTCACCACTGTCCAAAACTCACCTACGCACACTCTGTGATCAAATTCGTAGCTCTGAAGAAAAAACCAGAAAAAGCAATGACACAATATTGTTGGGGTCTAAAGGTGGTGCATCGATACAGTTCTTGCTCAAATACCGGCTTCAAAGAAGAATCGCTAGGCAGTAGACTTAAAGAACAAAAGAAAAGAACCAAACTCACCGTGGCACCCAGATCCGCCTAGCGCCGCCTAGCGCCGCCTAGACCCCTAGACCCGCCTAGCGACACCTAGACCCTCCTAGCGCCACCTGCACTACTAGCGCCGCCAACACCGCCTGCAGCCTAGGCCGATTTGTCCTACAGAATCTTGGTCGCTTATGTATGTTCCTATAGAATCTTGTTACGAGTATATACACCTGCAATGAGAGAGAGAGAGAGAGAGAGAGAGAGAGAGAGAGAGAGAGAATTAATATATGTTGACAGATTTTCTTCTCATTTTTTGCTGCCCCTTCTAACAACTTTAAACCCTTACTGTGCAGCAGCCTCCTCCGCACACCCAAAACCCATCGCATCACCATCCCTCCTCCCCACCCTCTCACACTTTGCATAAAACTCCTCGCGCATTTTTCAAAATAGTTGTTGTTAAAATGTTAACTCGCAATCGTACGGGCCAATTAGTAATATAGCAAGACAAGTACGAGGTCGTACCCACGAGGACTGAAAAGTTAAAATTAGTTATGTACTTAGATTACCAAATTCAAGAAAGTAGGAGGTTAAGTCTAAAATAGAATTTAAACAAAGAGTGATTGTAATTGTTGAACAAATGAGGCAAAACGAAATTTCAAACAAAAGCAAAGTGAGCAAATGTAACAAAGAGTGTTTTTGTGGGCTGGAAAAGATTGGGAGACTAGGGCATTGATTCACCATAACAATTCAATTCTAGGTTATAAGGAGTCAAGTGACAAGTCTAATTCGGATTCGAGATTGATTCTAGCTAAAGTGTGATTAGGCCATGGTGTCTGGTCCTAACCTTGTGTTCCTAATTCCCTAACTTGATCATTTGTTGTCTAACCTAAATTAAGCATTAGGAACTCATTAAGCATAGAAGAACAATTTAAACAACCAAGCATGTATCTAATCCCTGTTGTCGAATGTCCATACATACTTTTCTTATTCATAGTTCAATTCGAATCAAAGCATGGTGTCTACTCTTGATTCAAACCAAGATAGCTAATATACAAGTTCTAATGGTGATCAATCATCCAAACAAGCATATTAACTGATAAGCATAATGAATAAGAACATGAATCATGAATCAAACTTGAAACTCAAAACTTCAACTTATAAACCCGTAATATTCATGTTAGGTTACATCGAAGTCCTAGTTATGAATTTAGCTACTCATAATGGAAATGAAACTTAAATGAAATGAGAAAACATAATGAATGTAATAAGAGTGGAAAACCCATTTCTGAAGTTACTTGTGGTGTCCAAGGCTTCTCCAAGTGCTTCTCCACACCTAATGCTGCTCCAAGAGCTTTCTCACATCTAGAGTATGGCAACTAAAGAGGTGATTTGGGATGAGTTTAGGTGAGTGGTGATGGCAGAGAAAGAGGAAATTCGTAGGGAAATGGAAGGAAGGCTTGTTGGAGCTGTTTTGGTGATTTGGGACTGAATGGAGTGTTTGGGGAAGGATGGGAGTGTTAGAGGATGGCTGAAGTGAATTTTAGGCTGAATGGAGTGACTTTTTTTCTGAATGAGTGTGCATCACTCATTTATAGAGTGCAAATTCGTGCTCCCCCTTGGCTGGGTGAAGCACACCCATTCCTAGCTATTCCCATTTGTCCGAGCTGCCCATTAGGTTCCCATGCTGCTGATTTGATGTGTAGCCCATGCCTCTGATTTGATGTGTAGCCCATGCCTCTAGGAATGTCAGCTGCCCATGCCTTCGAGTTTCCATGTTGTCTTGTCAAGACATGACTCAACAATAGCATTGCATTCCTGAGCATGGTGTGCATTTTGATGGGCTCACGGATTGGGGTTGACTTAGTCAATTGATCTATTTGAGTAGTCCATCTTGTAGATCAGACTCTCATCTTTCCAGGCACATATTATATAGGCCAATCAAAGTTGGGAGAAAGACGTTAAGGCCGAAATGAGTTGCCAACCCAGTCTGCTCGTTTTTGCACCATTTTGCATCTTTTCTTATCCAAAGGCACCATTGCTACCTAAGGCTCAATGAACTGAATGATAAACAGAAAAGGGATTAAAAGCACACGTTTGACTCAATAACATAACCAAATCATAAGTTAGAAGGGTACAAAATGATATGCAATTGTGAACTGATCAAATACCCCCAGACCTAGATTTTGCTAGTCCCCGAGCAAAACAAAAGAAAACAAAGTTAAAAACAAAACAAGAAGTTTAACTACACCACTTCTGCGGGTAACTCGTTTGCATTGAGCATATGCAACAAGCCTTTAAACCTCTAGGCATCCCTAGTAGGAGGAGTTGTGTCTCCTGAGGGTTTATGAAACGATACCCATAAACGCTTTACTGACTCTACAAAACAAAAGGTTAGAAAACTAACTTTGAAAACGACTAATGAAAATGAAAGAAAACTTTAATCATACCTCCAACACCAGAGAGTTGCCAAGATAGATGATCAATAAGTGTGTAAAGTGGAAGCTATAGCTCAAAGGCACACGGCTTCAAAGTAAACATACTCAAATCTTGAAGGAAGAACATGCTTCAACTCTAATTCTCACATATAGCACTCAATCACTCAGAACCTATGGTTTTATTCTCTCAAACAAGCATAAGTGAGTATATGAAATAGAAGCAGGATATTTGGTTAGATCTCATGAAGGGAATCAAATACTAAGAATAGAGATACACACATACATACCAGCACCCACGAATACATCCTCAAAGATCAGCTAGGTCTTTCACAAGGTTGTAATGAATGGCTAAAGTTAGGGGAAATGGAAGAGTTGGAAAGAACACAATTAACTTAAGAACATACCAAGGTTGCATTCTTCATTGATCTGCAAGGTATCATTGATTTAGAATGATATGGCTGCAACTTCATAGCATCATCTGGCATAGACCTTATATTTCACATTTAGATCAAATCGAAACACTTTCTCCGAAACACTTTCTCTTTATCTTTCTTATTTGCTGACTTGATCTACTTCTTCTTTAACTTCATTGCACAGATTCACACCAATTTACGTTTAGGCATGTGGCAGCAACTTCCTTGCTTCAAACTTTATCTTGGCACACCTTGGTATATTTCTAAGCTATAGGGTATGGCTATAATAGGTTAAATATCTCAGATTGAGATACAAGGTTAGGGGAATTATGAGGGTGATAGAAGAAAAAGGCTTGAAGTGTTTGGCTGCAAGAGAGCTGATGGAACACACGAATGGGTAGGGTGAAAAGAAAGTGAGAATGGTTATACACACATAGCCTAGCATCACTTCAATGAGTTCATTCATGAATGAGAGCACCTGATATCTGCAAAGAGAATCATCCTTAGTATTCAATCAAAATGGAACAATGAGATCATTTAGAGTGAATTGAAGAAAATAAGTAGAGATGAGGAATAGAAACACTTTAAACCCTCTCAAGAATGCAATTAGGCTCGAAATAGCTCACTAGGGTAGTCTCCACTATTCTCCTTCAATAATCTGAGCATGGTACCTTAGCCACTGAATTCTAAGAGCAAAAGCTTTGTGAAGTGTAAAATTTCTGATATGAAAATCTCAATGGCAGCTCCATAGCATTGATTGTATGAAATTCAAAAAAAAAATAAAAATAATAAAACAGTGACAAGCGGACGAAAATTGTAAACACAAATGAACAAAATTGAAAACCTCCCTGACTGAATTGAACATTGTCCTCAATGTTAAAGCATAACAAAGATGAGTGAGAACATGTAAATAATAAGGGGAAAGTTTAAGACCAAGGATTAGAGAAACTCCCTCTTGATGCGATTAGGTCGACTACCAAGCACCTTATTCTTCAACACATGGGTTGCCTCCCAAGAAGCGCCTTAGTTAATGTCTTGGCAAGACATTATGCGATTAGCTAACTTGATTGTACGAATGGAAGATGATCCACCACATGACCAGTTTGAATTCCAACTGACACTCCCTCATAGAATGGCTTTAAACGTTGTCCATTTACTTTGAAAGTCGAGCCATCTTTAGGGTTTTGAATCTCCACAGCTCCATAGGGAGAAACATTGACCACGGTGAATGGGCCAAGCCACCTAGACTTCAATTTTCCTGGAAAGAGACGCAAACGTGAGTTAAACAAAAGAACTGACATACCTTTGGTGAACTCTTTCCGTTGAATGTTCCTGTCATGGTAACTCTTGGTTCGTTCTTTGTAAAGCCTTGCATTCTCATAGGACTCATGTCTAATTTCTTCCAATTCATTGAGCTGAAACTTTCTAACATGGCCGGCCTTGTCCAGATCAAAATTCAACTTCTTGATGGCCCAAAAAGCATTGTGTTCAAGCTCCATTGGCAAGTGACAGGCCTTCCCAAACACAAGACGATAAGGGCTCATTCCGATGGGAGTCTTATATGCAGTCCTATAAGCCCATAATGCATCATTGAGCTTGGCAGCCCAATCTTTCCTTGTACTATTCACCACCTTCTCTAGGATCTGCTTAATTTCTCTGTTGCTTATTTCTACTTGACCAGAAGTTTGAGGATGATATGGTGTAGAGACTCGGTGGGTGATGTTGTACTTTTTCATGAGTGCTTCAAATGGTTTGTTGCAGTAGTGGCTGCCTCCATCACTAATGACAGCCCTTGGAGTACCAAACCTTGTGAGAATATTGTCCCTTAAGAACTTCAGCACCACCTTATGATCATTGGCTTTGGTGGCTATGGCTTCCACCCATTTAGACACATAATCAACAGCAACAAGTATGTAGGTATAACCAAAGGAAGACGGGAATGGTCCCATGAAATCAATACCCCATACATCGAAGAGTTCCACAAAGAGTATGTTCTTCAATGGCATTTCGTTCCTGCGGCTTATGTTTCCCATCCTTTGACACCTGTCACACTTAACACAAAAATTAAATGCATCTTTGAATAGAGTAGGCCAAAAGAAACCTGATTGCAAAATTTTAAGTGCTGTTTTCTTAGCTCCAAAGTGGCCTCCACAAGCCAATTCGTGGCTATGCCTAAGGATGCTTTCTTGTTCTTCTTCTGGAACACATCTTCTAATGAGTTGATCAGGCAATGCTTGAATAAGAAAGGTTCATCCCAGACATAATGTTTCACCATGGAAAAGAACTTCTTTTGTCCCGATAAGTTAGATCATTTCTAAGAACACCACAAGTAAGATAATTAACAAAATCAGCATACCATGGCTCTTTGACTTGGGCAACAAATAGTTGTTCATCCGGGAAAGTCTCATTCAAGGGTAGTACGCTTCTCCTTGCTCTTCAATCACAATTCTGCTCAAATGGTCAGCCACCACATTTTCACATCCCTTCTTGTCTCGAATCTCCAAATTGAACTCTTGCAGCAAGAGAATCCATCCGATCAAGCGTGGTTTGGCGTCCTTCTTAGTGAGCAAGTATCTAAGAGCAAGATGGTCAGAATAAACAATTACTTTAGAACCAACAAGGTAAGAACGAAATTTTTCTAAAGCAAACACCACACAAGCAACTCCTTCTCATTGTGGAGTAATTGAGTTGGGCATCACTCAAGGTCCGGCTCGCATAATGAATCACATGGGGAAGCTTGTTCTTCTTTTGACCTAGAACTGCACCAATAGCAAAGTCAGAGGCATCACACATTATTTCAAATGGTAAAGACCAACTGAGCTATGATAATAGGGGCTGAAGTTAGCTCTTTCTTCAAGGTCGTAAAAGCTTCCATGCAAGTTTCGTCAAACTCAAAAACAGCATCCTTAGCAAGGAGATTACACAATGGTCTTGAAATGCTCGAAAAATTTTTGATGAACCTTCTATAGAATCCGGCATGGCCCTGAAAGCTTCTAACTCTTTTAACAGAGGAAGGGTGGTAGATTTGAGATGATATTTATCTTGGCTTTGTCCACTTCAATTCCCTTACTTGAAACAACGTGGCCTAGCACAATTCCTTGTCTTACCATGAAGTGACACTTCTCCCAATTCAAAATCAGATTTGTTTCCTGACATCTTTTAAGCACTAGAGACAAGTGGTGAAGACAATCATCAAAAGATGAACCAAAAACTGAAAAATCATCCATAAATACCTCCATGAATCGTTCCACCATATCAGAAAAGATTGCCATCATGCATCTTTGGAAAGTTGCTGGAGCATTGCACAAACCAAATGGCATCCTTCTATAAGCAAATGTACCGAATGGGCATGTGAACGTGGTTTTCTCCTGGTCTTCCTGAGCAATGGGAATTTGATTATACCTGAAAATCCATCAAGAAAAATAGTAAGCATGGCGGATAAACGGTCAAGCATTTGATCAATGAAAGGCAAGGGAAAATGATCTTTTCTTGTGGATGTGTTCAACTTCCTGTAATCGATGCAAACTCTCCAACCAAAGTGATAGTTCGTGTTGGAACTAGCTCATTCTTCTCATTCTTTACAACGGTGATTCCGGACTTCTTTGGAACAACTTGCACAGGACTCACCCACTTAGAATCTGAAATTGGGTAGATGATTCCCACATCAAGTAGCTTTAAAACTTCAGCCCTAACCACCTCTTTCATGTTGGGATTTAGCCTTCTTTGTGCATCACGAGATGGTTTGCTGTCTTCTTCCATTAAAATTCGGTGCATGCACATGCTTGACTAATTCCTTTGATGTCGCTATGGTCCATCCAAGGGCTGTTTTATGCTCTTCGTAACTTCAATTAAGTCCTCTTCATGTGAGGTGAGACCTGCAGCAATTATAACAGGGAGAGTTTCATTAGCACCCAAATAAGTGTGTTTAAGATGATTGGGTAGAGGTTTAAGTTCTAGCTTTGGTGGGGTAATAATGGATGGCTCCAATTTTGTGGAGGATGGTCCAAGAGGCTCGAGCGGTGGCCTAAAGGATGGTGGGTATGGCTGAAACACTTCTAAGGCAGCCATCACCTCTTGGAACTCGATTCATAGAGATCTTCCTCTTCTTGTGTTAGGACCGCTTCTAGAGCATCATTAGACTTTTTCTGCATAATTTTAGAAGAAACCTCATGATCCACAACATCAATTGAAAAACAAGTATCAAGAGTGATAGAAGGTTGAGAGAGAGCATCAAACACTTTAAATTCAACAGTTTCACCCAAAACAGTCATGGAGAGGGTGCCATCTTTCACTTTGATGATTGTGTCTGCAGTGGCCATGAATGGTCGCCCGAGGAGAATGGGATCAACGCGGTTTCCATATGGGTTATCCTCCATATCCATCACTACAAAATCAGCCGGAAGAATGAGTGTATTAACTTGAACTAAAATATCTTCTACAATACCTTTAGGATATTTGATAGAATGATCAGCTAGTTCAAGACGCAATTGAGGTTTTCTTTATCCCTTCTAAGCCAAGCTCCTGATAAACTGAATATGGCATTACATTGATGCTTGCTCCCAAGTCCAACATGGCTCTTCCAACCGTCTTATCTCCGATGTTAATGGGAATGTCAAAGCTGCCAGGATCTTCTAGTTTTGGTGGAAGCTTCCTTTGCAACACAGCACTCACATTCTTGTTGAGCTTTACTTCTTCACTTGGAGCAAGATTAAGCTTGTGAGTCATCAAGTGCTTGATGAACTTTCCATATGCAGGAATCTGTTTAACAACATCAAGCAAGGGCAAATTGATATTAACTTTACTCAAAATATCATAAATCTCTTTAAAAGCCTTATCTTGATTTGCCTTCTTCAAACGGCCTGGAAATGGAATCGGTGGAATATATGGAGGAGGTGGGATGTATCTATCTTGACGAAGATGCGATGGCACAAATTTGTCATCTCTTTTATGCAATTGAAATGGATTGGGTTCCGAGAATCGATTTGGCCTTAGGAGCAGATTGGGATGTTTTGGGTTGTTCTCCATCCATAGCTGTGGTTTCCTCTTCATCTTCATCCTCTACAACCACAACATCATTTGATAGATCAGAACCAACTTTGTTATCAACAATCTTACCTGATCTGAGCACATGAACGGCCTTGGCTTCTTGGTTTTTTGGATTGATCACGGTTTGGCTTGGCCATTTCTGTGTTCTCTTTGAGCTATTTCGTAGCTATCTGGCCTAATTGGACTTCCAACTTGGAGATGGCAGCTTGTGTAGTTTGCTGGAAATTGGATTGGTTGATTGCCATTTGCTTCACTATATCCTCCAACGATGATGATTGTTGTGGCCTTTGGAGTGAAGGGGGATTCGCTTGATTATGTGTATTCCTCCATGAAAAGTTTGGATGATTCCTCCAACCTGGATTATAACTTTGAGAATATGGATCATTTATTGGACCTCGGTTGTAGGAATTCACCAACTTAGCTTGCTCTTGCACAAATTCTGGATATGCAGCCCCAAGGGGACAAGAAATGGTAGGATGATCATGAGTTTCACAGATGCTACACACTTCCTTTGAAGGGATTCTTGAGTTCAATGCAAGGAGGGCATCAAGCTTTTGTTCCAATTTGGAAATCTGCACACTGGAAGAATCATTAGAACCACCAGCAATACGTTTACCTCTTGTATCGGTGTGTTGGGTCTCCATTGCTATCTCCTCAAAGAGTTCATATGTTTCTTCTGGAGTCTTAGTCTTATAAGAACCACCTGCAAAATTAGTGACAATATTATGGCTAGAGGGGGTTAGTCCTTTATAAAACATACGCATCTGAAGCTTCAATGGAATCCCATGATGAGGACATTGATTGAGCAGCCCATTGAATCTCTCCCATGCTTCACAAAATGACTCATCATCTTGTTGTGCAAATAGTAAGATCTTGTCCCTAAGCATGTCGGTTTTTTGCGTGGAGAAGTATTTCTCTAAGAACTTCTTTTGAATGGCTCCCCAAGTCGTGAGTGAACTAGGCTTCAAAGAATTCAACCAATATTTCGCCTTGTCTTTCAAAGTGTAAGGAAACACTCTCATTCGAAGTTGATCTTCCGTCACACCTGTCAAGGGAAAAGAGCTCACAGCATTAAAAATATCCTTTATATGGGTTAATGGATCTTCATTAGGTAAACCATAAAAGGAAGGCAACATATTAAGATGAGAAGATTTAAGCTCATAGTTTCGAGCTGCGGTGGGCAGCAAGATGCTTGAAGGGGATGCTGGAATTGTTGGGATATCAAGGTCTCCCATGAACTCATTGGCAGCCATCTCTTCTTCTTCTTCTTGGTCTGAACTTGATTCCAATTTGAAGGTGAAGAACCTGGGAGGTCAGTGTGGATAGCAAGACCTTCAAATGTGGCAATGGCTTGCTCTTTCGCAGTAGCCAACTCTCTTTCTAGACGATTCTGAATTTCAGAGATCACCCGGTTTGGTTGCAAAGAGGGTCTTGTGTTCAAAGATCTCGAACGTTGGAATGAAGACCTCACTTGTTCGAGTAAGGGATTTCTAGACATAAACTACCTGAAACAGAAAATAACTTGAGTTAATTAGTACTACTAAAAGAATAGGGTAACCTTGGGCACATAACCAGGGAAGAACTTTCATTCAATCCCCGGCAACGGCGCCAAAATTTGTTGTTAAAATGTTAACTCGCAATCGTACGGGCCAATTAGTAATATAGCAAGACAAGTACGAGGTCGTACCCACGAGGACTGAAAAGTTAAAATTAGTTATGTACTTAGATTACCAAATTCAAGAAAGTAGGAGGTTAAGTCTAAAATAGAATTTAAACAAAGAGTGATTGTAATTGTTGAACAAATGAGGCAAAACGAAATTTCAAACAAAAGCAAAGTGAGCAAATGTAACAAAGAGTGTTTTTGTGGGCTGGAAAACAGATTGGGAGACTAGGGCATTCGATTCACCATAACAATTCAATTCTAGGTTATAAGGAGTCAAGTGACAAGTCTAATTCGGATTCAAAGATTGATTCTAGCTAAAGTGTGATTAGGCCATGGTGTCTGGTCCTAACCTTGTGTTCCTAATTCCCTAACTTGATCATTTGTTGTCTAACCTAAATTAAGCATTAGGAACTCATTAAGCATAGAAGAACAATTTAAACAACCAAGCATGTATCTAATCCCTGTTGTCGAATGTCCATACATACTTTTCTTATTCATAGTTCAATTCGAATCAAAGCATGGTGTCTACTCTTGATTCAAACCAAGATAGCTAATATACAAGTTCTAATGGTGATCAATCATCCAAACAAGCATATTAACTGATAAGCATAATGAATAAGAACATGAATCATGAATCAAACTTGAAACTCAAAACTTCAACTTATAAACCCGAATATTCATGTTAGGTTACATCGAAGTCCTAGTTATGAATTTAGCTACTCATAATGGAAATGAAACTTAAACAGAAATGAGAAAACATAATGAATGTAATAAGAGTGGAAAAACCCATTTCTGAAGTTACTTGTGGTGTCCAAGGCTTCTCCAAGTGCTTCTCCACACCTAATGCTGCTCCAAGAGCTTTCTCACATCTAGAGTATGGCAACTAAAGAGGTGATTTGGGATGAGTTTAGGTGAGTGGTGATGGCAGAGAAAGAGGAAATTCGTAGGGAAATGGAAGGAAGGCTTGTTGGAGCTGTTTTGGTGATTTGGGATTTGAATGGAGTGTTTGGGGAAGGATGGGAGTGTTAGAGGATGGCTGAAGTGAATTTTAGGCTGAATGGAGTGACTTTTTCTGAATGAGTGTGCATCACTCATTTATAGAGTGCAAATTCGTGCTCCCCCTTTGGCTGGTGAAGCACACCCATTCCTAGCTATTCCCATTTGTCTGAGCTGCCCATTAGGTTCCCATGCTGCTGATTTGATGTGTAGCCCATGCCTCTGATTTGATGTGTAGCCCATGCCTCTAGGAATGTCAGCTGCCCATGCCTTCTGAGTTTCCATGTTGTCTTGTCAGCACATGACTCAACAGCTAGCTTGCATTCCTGAGCATGGTGTGCATTTTGATGGGCTCACGGATTGGGGTTGACTTAGTCAATTGATCTATTTGAGTAGTCCATCTTGTAGATCAGACTCTCATCTTTCCAGGCACATATTATATAGGCCAATCAAAGTTGGGAGAAAGACGTTAAGGCCGAAATGAGTTGCCAACCCAGTCTGCTCGTTTTTGCACCATTTTGCATCTTTTCTTATCCAAAGGCACCATTACTACCTAAGGCTCAATGAACTGAATGATAAACAGAAAAGGGATTAAAAGCACACGTTTGACTCAATAACATAACCAAATCATAAGTTAGAAGGGTACAAAATGATATGCAATTGTGAACTGATCAATAGTATAGCCTCGGGCATTTTTATAAAATAAAAAAAAAGGGTATCGTTGCGGCTATACTTGTTTTCACATGTGGTGCTCTGGCTAGGAGGTCCCTTTTTAAAATTTATAAATAGTATAGCCGTCCGGCTATACACGGGCATTTTATAAAAAATTAGTATAGCCGCAGCGACACTGGTTTTCACAGGTTGGCCATCAAGGCTCTAGGCGGGTCCCTTTTTTGTTTATAAATAGTATAGCCGCTCGGGATTTTCTTTTTTCCAAAATAGTATAGCCGGTCGGCTTTACGCAAGTTTTTAATTTTTTTTTTTAATGATCTAAACTACTCTTATCAGCGCCTAAGCTCCCTACCATCAATTTCTCCATTGAAGTGTTCATGATCATGTGTTGAAGGTTTTGGTGATTGCATCTATGCCTGAGTCTGACCAAAAGGAAAATGGTATTTGAATTTACTCATGAATGGGATGGACCCGTTGTGGGAATTTACTATGATTAAAACCAACTTGATCGTTCTGTAAGAATACAAATCTAATTCTAATTCAAGAAACCTCAACTGGTGCAACAGAAAAAGGGAAAAGTTAGATGTCTTCAAAAAGGAAGAAAAGTTTGGATGTCATCACATCTCTTTCCACCAACCCTCCAAATTTTCTCAGGATCCAAGGGTGACAGTTACAACCTTCCAAAAATAAAATAATGGAGAATTCTTCTGACCAAAGAAAGCTCGAGCCCAGGCAAAGAAAAGTGTTACACTTGAATTTGGAATTATATGATATTGAAGACTGGAATTAATTGGACCTTGGTTGTAAGTTATAACCAAACCAAAGAAGCTGAGGCAAGCAATTTATTGTGTGTAACAGGTACAAATGCCAGCCTATATACCATCTGACTGTAATGGAGCATATCAGATTGTTACTCAGTTGTTCTTGCATGATCATTATGTGTCCTCCTCTGCAGCACTTCTACAAAGATCCCATCTTCCTCTTCATGAATTAGTCAACCATAGAAATTAGACTACTTTGTATAACATACCAGCAATGGCTAAGCTAGCTCTGCCAGGTCCTGTTATTTCTCTCCTGCTTCTGTTCTTCTTCTCGAGTACGGTAGAGATTCGTGGACTCTTTATTTGCAAAGTTGATGTTTTTTTTTTCAACATCTCTATAGAGCATTCCACATTGTTGTAATTTGTTTCCCCCTTTTCTGCTCTCTCTCTACATTTTCACCTATGTTCATCCATGGCTTTTTTTTTTCTTTTTTTGTTTTTTTGCAGGGGAGATTTCGATGGTGGTGAATGGACAGGTAATAATTAAAAAGAACAATTCTTAAATGAATTAGCAATTAATTTACATATATACATGATGTTGTAGAAAGATTGGTGTGTGGCAAAGCCTGCAGCACCACAACAAGCACTGCAGTCAGCTCTGGACGATGCCTGTAACTATGCAGATTGCAGCCCTACAAAGAAAGGAGGTTCCTGCTATGACCCGGATAGGCCAGTGCACCATGCCTCATTTGCCATGAATGCTTACTACCAGAAGATGGGAAGAAACCAATGGAATTGTCATTTTAACAATACTAGTCTCATTTCCTTGGCAGATACAAGTAGGCCTTCAATTTCATAATAATAATTTGTTTCAAAACTTCAGACTTTCTTTTTCAGCAAATTAAACATTTTGGTTCTATACCATTTTTGCAGGTTACAATCCCTGCTGCCAATTTGTGAGTGGTACGTGCCTATAACTATAATAATTTTTGCACATTTTCATATGCAAAAATATTTATATAACTTTACTTTCACTTTCCCTTTTGAAATTTGTAGGAGGATCAGGACCTCCACTGCCACAGGAAAAGGAGGTAACTCAAATCCAAACAGTACAATTTAAACCAAGATTTCAAATCATCTTAATTATATCAAAATCATTTCAAATGCTTAATTAAACTTAATTAATTACTATTATGCTGTGTTGGGTTTGCAGGATACTTGGTGTGTGCCTAAGCCAGGAACCCCATACTCTGCATTACAGAACATCATAAACTTCACTTGTGGAATATTAAAAGAATGCAGTGAAATACAAGAACACAGTTCATGCTACTTTCCAAATACCCTCATAAACCATCCCTGATTTGCCATGAATCTTTACTATAAGACCGATGGACGCTACAATTGTGATTTCAATGGCGTTGGCCTTATCGTTGTCACTAATCCAAGTAAGCCAACTTGTTTGATATAATGCACTGCAAAATCTTATGTTTTCTTAACATGAATTTAGCAAACAAAGTGTGCTTATTCTTGTACATGTTGCACGGTTTGGTGATTGTATCTATGTCTGAGTCTGCCCAGAAGGAAATTGGAAACTGTACTTTGGTGATGCATCAGAATAATAAGTTTATTGTAATGTAATTTCCATCTGATGGATGATGAAGAAGGTCCATATATACTCATACTTGGACTCCAAAACGGATTAAATATTAATGTTTTGATTGGGATGTTAAAAAGGTTAACAAGTCAAGCTTAGCAAATGAAAATTTGTGATCACTCTTACGATAAGTTTGTCACAATTTTAAGAGAGTTCGACATTGTGGTGCATCGATCAATTCAACATTGGCGGACCTACTCGAGGCCAATTGTGGACATCTGCCCACATCTTATTGAATTTGTTAAGCTTTGGATGCTAAATTTATACATCAAACTAGGTTAAGAGTACTACTTATTAACAACTTCAGCCCTCACAGAATTCCACTTAACCCACTAAATAACAATAATTAGTTTGTGCAATTAAATCACAACCACGCTTCTACTAAACAAAATATTGAGTATGTGACGGTCGATTAACTCGTTTTATTCTCTACAATAGAGATGATTTTTTTTAAAAAAGTTTAATATGTTGGTCATTTCTCTTGAGTTGTACCAAGTCCAGTTGAATTTATGTTCTGGTAATATACAACTCATCCGACCGTTGTTTCTCTGTGGGTAAAGTGTGATACAAAGTATATATTATATATAGGCCTTGCAACTTCTGTCAATTCATGAAAGGAGTGGGTATGTGGTTAGAATTAATATATGTTGACAGATTTTCTTCTCATTAGTCATTGACTCATTGCTGAGAGAATTATCTCAGATGAAAATGGAAGTATATTAAGCTCCATTATACTTACAGAGTTAAGGTTGAAATTGGAGCTCTATGTATGCAAAACATTACACTGGTACAGGATCTTGTTCGAGGATTTCCTTTCCTGTAATTCCATCTTTCAAAGTTTTAAAGTAAACATTGTAGTCCTTCTCGGGGGGTGGATTTTGAGGGTCCACTGTAAATGGCTCACTAAATGGCACAACACTTGAGGGACATAAGTCGGGCTGTGACCTCAAATGTCTTGCCAGATGCATAGGGGCTTTCCAACGCAGCAACACAAATCTGAGCAACCTCCCATCCGAAGAGAACGACAATCAAGCCAAGAATCCCACTATCTCAAGTCAACCTCCCTTCACAACGTTATTGGTACAATTTATGTACAAATCCCTGTAATCATGTATTTTCCTCTTTTGTTATAGTTGACCACCGCTAGAATCCTGTATATATGGTGTATGTCAACATGAATCAAAGTATCGAGTGATTCAACCCAAACTTCTCTCTTGTCTATTTTTCTACATGGTGTCAGAGCTCTACAGGGACTAACGCTCAAGACTCGATCCAACAGTTCCTATGGCCATCGATGAAGGCTCGCCTATCCCTTCTTCTGTCAATTCTCAAACCTCTCAAAATTCTATCCTTTCCATGTCAGCCACAATTCCGACCTCCTTCAATATCTCCCACATATTCAATACACCTATGGATCGTAACAATTTCCTCTCTTGGAGATGGCAATTTCCTCTCTTGATGTCCTGGAAATCCACGACTTTGAGGATGTCGTGAAGAATGAAAACCGTCCTGCTAAAAGGCTTGAGGATGGCTCAATCAACCCCACCCATGCCAAGGACAAATTAGTTCTCAGCTGGATAAAAGCAACCGCATCTCCCTCTATCAAAACCCTCCTAATCTCTTGCACTTCAAAGCATACGAAGCTTGGACCCTCCTTGAAAAGAGACTCTCACTACTGTCCAAAACTCACCTACGCACACTCTGTGATCAAATTCGTAGCATGAAGAAAGAACCAGAAAAAACAATGACACAATATTGTTGGGTTCAAAAGGTTGTGCATCGATACGGTTCTTGCTCGAAATATCGGCTTCAAAGAAGAATCGCTAGGCAGAGGCTTAAAGAACAAAAGAAAAGAACCAGACCCACCCGGCACCCAGATCCGCCTTGACCCGCCTAGCTCCACCTAGACCCGCCTAGCGCCGCCTAGACCGCCAGACCGCTTAGCGCCTCCCGGACCGCCTAGACCCGCTTAGCGCCCGAGACGCCTAGCGCCGTGCACCCATTTTAAGTCATGTAGATTTGTCCTACGTGAACTTTATAATCTTGGTCGTAAACTATGTACGTTCTGTAGAAGCCTCTCGCTTTTCATCGCTACAGTATATACACCGAGAGAGAGAGAGAGAGAGAGAGAGAGAATTAATATATGTTGACAGATTTTCTTCTCATTTTTTGCTGCCCCTTCTAACAACTTTAAACCCTTGCTGCGCAGCAGCCTCCTCCGCCCACCCAAAAACAATGGCATCACCATCCCTCCTCCCCACCCTCTCACACCTTTGCATAAAACTCCATCGGGTCCCTTTCTTAAATTTATAAATAGTATAGCCATTCGGCTATACAAAGCCGGGCGGCTATACTTTTTTTCCCTTAGTATAGCCGATCGGCTTTACGCAAGTATTTTTTTTTTTTAATGATCCAAACTACTCGAATCAGTGCCTAAGCTCCCTACCATCAATTTCTCCATTGAAGTGTTCATGATCATGTGTTGTAGGTTTTGGTGATTGCATCTATGCCTGAGTCAGACTGAAAAGGAAAATGGTATTTGAATTTACTCATGAATGGAGAATTCATGAAAGCTCAAGCCCAGACAAAGAAAAGTCTTACACTCTCTGAGATTTCTGTTTCTTGAATTTGGAATTATATGATTGGGAAGACTGGAATTAATTGAATGGGGAATTCATGATCGTTCTGTAAGAATACAAATCTAATTCTAATGCAAGAAACCTCAACTGGTGCAACAGAAAAAGGAGGTTCTTGGCAGATCCAAGTAGGCCTTCAATTTCATAATAATAATTTGTTTCAAAAGTTCAGACTTTTTTTTCAGCAAATTAAACATTTTGGTTCTACACCATTTTTGCAGGTTACAATCCCTGCTGCCAATTTGTGAGTGGTATGTGTCTATAACTATAATGAGTTTTGCACATTTTCATGTGCAAAAATATTTGTATAACTTTAGTTTCCCTTTTGAAATTTGTAGGAGGATCAGGACCTCCACTGCCACAGGAAAAGGAGGTAACTCAAATCCAAACAGTATAATTTAAACCAAGATTTCAAATCATCTTAATTATATCAAAATCATTTCAAATGCTTAATTAAACTTAATTAGTTACTATTTTGCTGTGTTGGGTTTGCAGGATACTTGGTGTGTGCCTAAGCCAGAACCCCATACTCTGCATTAACATCATAAACTTCACTTGTGGAATATTAAAAGAATGCAGTGAAATACAAGAGCATGGTTCATGCTACTTTCCAAATACCCTCATAAACCATGCCTCATTTGCCATGAATCTTTCCTATAAGACCGATGGACGCTACAATTGTGATTTCAATGGCGTTGGCCTTATCGTTGTCACTAATCCAAGTAAGCCATTTTGTTTGATATAATGCACTGCAAAATCTTATGTTTTCTTAACATGAATTTAGCAAACATGAATTTGGTGATTGTATCTATGTCTGAGTCTGCCCAAAAGAAAAGAACTGCAGACCTGCACCTGACCTAAACTCTAAAGAACCAGACCCACCACGCACCCAGACCTTAGCGCCGCCAGACTCTCCCACCGCCTAGACCAATCTGCAAAGTGCATAAATTTGAAAAATCGGGCGGTAGGCTTGAAGAACAAAATAAAAGAACCAGACCATACGGCACCCAGATCCGCCTAGACCCGCTTAGCTCGCCTAGACCCGCCTTAGCGCCGCCTAGACCCGCCTAGCTCTCCCCAGACACGCCTAGCGCCGCCTGCACCGCCCTAACGCCGCCAGACACTCCTAGTGACGCCGGACACGCCTAGCGCCACCAGACCCATTTTAAGTCATGTAGATTTGTCCTACTGAACTTTATAATCTTGGTCACTTATGTATGTTCCTGTAGAAGCCTCGCTTTTCATCTGCTACCAGTATATACACCTGCAATGAGAGAGAGAGAGAGAGAATTAATATATGTTGACAGATTTTCTTCTCATTTCTTGCCGCCCCTTCTAACAACTTTAAACCCTTACTGCGCAGCAGCCTCCTCTGCCCACCCAAAACCCATCACATCACCATCCCTCCTCCCCACCCTCACACACTTTGCATGAAACTTCTCTTTCTCTCTCTCTCTCTCTCTCGTATGTGCAGCCATATGTTTCCTACGTGTGTGTGGTGAGAGTGCAATTTTGTGATTTGCCATATTCGTGGACTCATACGGCATTTTATAATTTTGAAGGAAGGGTTTGATATTTCTTTACTAGCAAATAGTATAGCCGATCGGCTATACTGTTTTCATGGGCTCTCCGCACTACGCGGGTCCCTTTTTTAGATTTATAAATAATATAGCCGTTCGGCTAGATTAGGCATTTTATAAAAATAAGTATAGCCGAACGGCGATCTGGTTTTGACGTGGCCTGCAGCGCTAGGCGGTCCTTTTCTTTAATTATTAATAGTATAGCCGGCCGGCTATACCCCTTTCTTTTTCCTTCCAAAAATAGTATAGCCGAACGGCGTTACGCATAAAGTAGTTTTAATTTTTTTAATGATCTGATCGAATCAGTGCCTAAGCCCCCTACCATCAATTTCTCCATTGAAGTGTTCATGATCATGTGTTGCAAGTTTTGGTGATTGCATCTATGCCCGAGTCACACCGAAGGGAAAATGGTATTTGAATTTACTCATGAATGGAGAATTCATGACCAAAGAAAGCTCAAGCCCAGACAAAGAAAAGTCCTACACTCTATGAAATTTCTGTTTAACTTGAATTTGGAATTATATGATAGGGAAGACTGGAATTAATTGAACCCTGGTTGTAAGTTATAACCAAACCAAAGATGCTGAGGCAAGCAATTTATTGTATGTAACAGGTGGCCCGTAGTGCAAATGCCAGCCTATATGCAATCTCACCGTAATGGAGCATATCAGATTGTTACTCAGTTGTTCTTGCATGATCATTATGTGTCCTCCTCTGCAGCACTGCTACAAATATCCCATCTTCCTCTTCATGAATTAGTCAACCATAGAAATTAGACTACTTTGTATAACATAGCAGCAATGGCTAAGCTAGCTCTGCCAGTCCTGTTATTTCTCTCCCGCTTCTTCTTCTCGGTTATGGTAGAGATTCGTGGACTCTCAAGCTGCAAAGTTGATGTTTTTTTTTTCATCAATGGCTAAGTTGGTAAGTTGCGCTGCTACTCGGCCTATAGCTATATACAGCAGTAGCAACGTTATTTTTGACAAGAGGGACGCAGGTGGATTGGATTGGATTGCTTATTGCATGTGCAGAATGTCGCTTAACTTTATGTTTACTTTCCTATCCTTAATTATTTGATAGGAGGATAAGGACCTCCACTGCCAAAGAACTTACAGGAAATCCAAATCTAATATCTCCCCTCACAACAATAACTTCATGCTCTATCATCACTACAAGAACTTCATTCATGCACTCCTCCACAGTCCTTTAAAAACTTAATCTTGATTTTATTGAGTGTGACAACCACATCTTGCATGTTAATCCTCTCTACGGGCGTTTCTGCAGAACAAGCTAGCCCTAATCTCATAATGGATGATAAGCAATCCCTCCTGCTCACAATATCATGATCTTCCTCTGTCCCAAGCAAATTGCCATCGACAACTTCAACTATTGCAGCATATGGAAACAATGAATTTGCAATCCATTTCTTTAAATTCATTTCCCCAACAAACATCTCATCTGTTGGCTTCCTTTTTATGAATGTCTCCATCATTACAATACCAAAACTATACACATCCCCTCTTGTTGAAACAATTCCTTCCATTCCAAACTCTGCACAAAATTATATATGCCAATTTAGTTATATATGATGAAAATAAAATTAGAAGTTGAAAAGTAACCACAATAGTACATCACCTGGAGCCATATACCCAATTGTGGCTAGGGTCATGGTTTGGGTCATAGAATCTCCTCCACCTAATTAAGAGTCTTGCAATGCCAAAATCAGCAACATGTGCAACCATATCATCATCTAGTAGTATATTGTTTGGCTTCACATCAGAGTGGACAACCTTGATCTGAATAACCATGACCATGATGAAGGTATTCCAATGCCGACGCAACATCTCTCATTATATTCAACCTTCATAGGATATTCAGAGGAGAATTTTGAGAGTATACAACCACTTGTCAAGGCTCCCACATTAGGCATGTATTGCAGTACTAAGGCTTTGAAATCAATTTGACTGCAACAACTGATGATTTTGATAAGATTTCGGTGACGAATATTGCTCAGCACTTCACATTCACTATCAAAACTCTTGAAAGCCCCTTCAAGATGTAAATTGAAAACCTTTACAGCAACATCTATCCCATTTGAAATTGTACCTTTATATACTGAGCCAAAACCACCAATGCCAAGTAAGTTGCTTTCATCAAATCCATTCGTCGCCCTCAGAAGTTCAAGGTGTGAAACTCTTCTCCAAAGAAGTCGAGGTAATGAGGCGGTCTTTGTTGCAACTTCCACTTTCATTTCCTGCGCAGTATGAACATTGATACAGAGGCCATCAGGAGTATTGCTGATATGATCCCTGGAATAATATATTTCAAGTTGGGTGTTCTGTCTTTCCTTGAATTTGGTTGAAGTGTACTATTTTGGCATGGTGGAACATGGAGTTGGCCTTCACCACAAAGCGCAGCATTCGATACCTTTTAGTATAGCCGATCGGCTATACTACGCTATTTATTATTATTTTTAAACGTATAGCCGTTTGGCTATACTCCGGTTTTTATTTAAAAAATGTATCGCCGCGCGGCTATACTTGTTTTGACAAGCGGTTTTTTTGTTTTTTATACATAGTACAGCCGGTCGGCTATACCCGGTTTTCATTTTTATTTTTTTGAAAATAGTTTAGCCGCACGGCTTATAGCCAAACGGCTATACCTTTTTTGACACGTGGGTGTTATTAGATAGGCGGATCCCTTTTTTTAAAATATAAACAGTACAGCCGATCGGCTATACTCTTTAAATACCCTTTTTCTTTTTCTTTCTTTTTCTTGTGATTTTCGTTTATTGATATGAGTAGTTTAGAGCGTTATCCATTACTATTAGGCCATTACCCGAGTCTCCATTGTCTCTTTTTTTTTTCTTTTACTTTTACAGAGTTATTACCTGTATAAAGAATTTAGCACTTTCACGTTTAATATTGTATTACACACGTACGTATGTATTTTTCAATAATACATCTGTGTTCTGTACACATCTTAAAAGACTCGGAAAAATTCATATTTTAAAAAAGCAAACGTACAATACTTGTATTGTACATGTAAATACGTATTTTTCATGTTTAATACACATATTTTTTTACAAAATTTACGTATTATACGCATAATTCTCACATAATATTGAAGAAAAATATAAATAAATTATATTAAGATATAACATAGTGGCCGGTTGGTAGTTCCAACGGTCACCTTCTTAGATTCATCAAATATACAGTAGCAAAGGACAACGATACTATCGTAAGGTTTCCAAGCCACACATATATGAATTTCACCACCATTGTTGTTCAGCATGATGTCGCTGGCTTGGAGGTTAGAACAAAGGAAGGAGATTGGATTAATGTTGAGTGCAAACCCTCACAAGTGCGGTTCGTATTGTCCAAGTCAAATAATCCATGTTCCAGTCTTGAATCACAAATTCCTGTGAGTAAGAAAAACATGTTATTCTTAATAATTAATATATTCTGAATGACTGGAGGCCAATAATTCTTAATTGAACTAATATGTATATTAAAGTATAAATTCCGGTGATGCCATAGTAAGCTTCATAAACAATTTATGTCTTCTAGCAGCCAGAGTGTTGACTTTATGCAGAATGTTTGCATAAACTTCATCTTGATTTTATTGAGTGTGACTAGAGCTTCTTGCATGTTAATCCTCTCTTTCGGCAATTCTACACAACAAGCTAGAGCTAATCTCATAATGGATGATAAGCAATCCCTCCTGCTCACAAAATCACCATGTTCCTCTTTCCCAAGTAAATCGGCATCAACAACTTCAACAATTGCAGCATCTGGAAGTAATGAATTTGCAATCCATTGCTTTAAATTCATCTCCCCAACAAACATTTCATCAGTTGGCTTCCTTCTTGTGAACGTCTCCATTAGTACAATACCGAAACTATACACATCTCTGGTTGCACTGAATTAATATGAAACCTTCAACTTGAATGTCAGTATAAAATCCAATTCCTTGTGATTCAGTTTCCCATCAAATTCAAACTTGCTAAACATGAGCTGCCATTATTTTGAATCCCATCAATAAACATAGAAGAAAATGAAGTGAAAGAATAGACTAAAAGAAAGTGGCTGCAGAAATGTGCCTGCAATGACACAATATTCTGAGGTCAAAAGGTGGTGTATCGATCATTCTTGCTCGAAATATCGGCTTCAAAGAAGAATCGCTAGGCAGTAGGCTTGAAGAACAAAAGAAAAGAACCAGACCCACCCTGGCACCCAGATCCGCCTAGACCCGCCAAGCACCGCCTAGACCCGCCTAGACACGCCTAGTGCCCCAGACACGCCTAGCGCCTCCCGGACTCCATTTTAAGTCATGTAGATTTGTCCTCTGAACTTTATAATCTTGGTAAACATGTATGTTCTGTAGAAGCCTCTGTTTTCATCTGCTACAGTATATACACTTGCAATGAGAGAGAGAGAGAGAGAGAGAGAGAGAATTAATATATGTTGACAGATTTTCTTCTCATTTTTGCCGCCCCTTCAACAACTTTAAACCCTTCTGCGCAGCAGCCTCGTCCGCCCACCCAAAACCCATCGCATCACCATCCCTCCGCCCCACCCTCTTACACTTTGCATAAAACTCTCTCTCTCTCTCTCTCTCTCTCTCTCTCTCTCGTATATGTGCAGCCATATGTTTCCTAGGTGTGTGTGGTGAGAGTGCAATTTTGTGATTTGCTATATTCGTGGACTCATATGGCCTTTTATAATTTTGAAGTAAGGGTTTGACATTTCTTTAATAGAAAATAGTGTAGCCGCATGGCTATACTATCCTCGTGCATTTTCAAAATAGTATAGCCGTTCGGCTACACTCGGACATTTAAAAAATTAGTATAGCCGATCGGCTATAGCTGTGGCGGGTGCTTTTTTAAATTTATAAATTGTATAGCCGTTCGGCTATATTCGGGCATTTTTATAAAAATAAGGATAGCCGCACGGCTATACTGGTTTTCAGGCGTGTCCCTTTTTAAATTATTGATAGTATAGCCGCACGTGGGTGCTATTAGATAGGCGGATACTTTTTGTTTTAATATAAAATGTACAGCCGTTCGGCTATACTCGGGTTTTTAAATGTTTTAAAAAATCGTATAGCCGCACGGCCTTACTGGGCTTTTTTGGTTTAAATTTTTTAATAAATAGTATAGCTGCGCGTACCTTTTTTTTTTTTTTTTTCCCGTGATTTTCATTTATGGATATGAGTAGTTTAGAGCGTTATCCATTACTATTAGGCCATTACCCAAGTCCCCATTGTCTCTTTTTGATTTTTTACTTTTACAGAGTTATTACCCGTATAAAGAATTTAGCACTTTCATGTTTAATATTGTATAACACGCACGTATGTATTTTTCAATAATACATCTGTGTTCTGTACAAGTCTTAAAGACTTAGTAAAATTCACGTTTTTAAAAAGGCAAATGTACAATACTTGTATTGTACATATAAATACGTATTTTTCATGTTTAATACACATATTTTTTTTTCAAAATTTACGTATTATACACATAATTCTCACATAATATTGAAGAAAAATATAAATAAATTATATTAAGATATAACATAGTGGCCGGTTGGTAGTTCTAACGGTCACCTTCTTAGATTCATCAAATATGCAGTACCAGAGGACAACGATGCCATCATAAGGTTTCCGAGCCACACATACATGAATTTCACCACCATTGTTGTTCAGCATGATGTTGTTGGCTTGGAGGTTAGAACAAAGGAAGGAGATTAGATTAATGTTGAGTGCAAACCCTCACAAGTACAGTTCGTATTGTCCAAGTCAAATAATCCATGTCCCAGTCTTCAATCAAAAATTCCTCTGAGTAAGAAAAAAATGTTATTCTTAATAATTAATATATTTTGAATGACTAAAGACCAATAATTCTTAAATTGAACTAATATGTATATTAAAGTATAAATTCCGGTGATGCCATGGTAAGCTTTATAAACAATTTATGTCTTCTAGCAGCCAGAGAGTTGCCTTTATGCAGAATGTTTGCTTGACCTTATGTCCTTCAAAAACTTAATCTTGATTTTATTGAGTGTGACAAGAGCTTCTTGCATGTTAATCCTCTCTTTCGGCAATTGTGCACAACAAGCTATAGAGCTAATCTCATAATGGATGATAAGCAATCCCTCCTGCTCACAAAATCACCATGTTCCTCTGCCCCCAATAAATCGGCATCAACAACTTCAACAATTGCAGCATCTGGAAGTAATGAATTTGCAATCCATTGCTTTAAATTCATCTCCCCAACAAACATTTCATCAGTTGGCTTCCTTCTTGTGAACGTCTCCATTAGTACAATACCGAAACTATACACATCTCTGGTTGAAATGATTAAAAGAAAATCATAAGGTCACCTTGTTCATAATGAAGGACAACATATATAAAATTGTAAAGTAAACAAGCAACAGTAAATCACCTAGAGCCATATACCCAATTGTGGCAAGGGTCATGGTTTGGGTCATAGAATCTCCTTCACCTAAGAGTCTTGCAATGCCAAAATCAGCAACATGTGCAACCATATCATCATCAAGTAGTATGTTGCCTGGCTTCACATCACAATGGACAACATGATTCGGACCACGATCATGATGAAGGTATTCCAATGTGGATGCAACATCTGTCATTATATACAACCTTTGTAGGATATTCAAAGGAGAGTTTTGATTTTGAGAGAACAACCACTTCTCAAGGCTCCCATTAGGCATGTATTGTAGTACCAAGGCTTTGAAATCAGGTTGACTGCAACAATTGATGATTTTCATAAGATTTCGGTGACGAATATTGCTCAGCACATCACATTAAAACTCTTGAAAGCCCCTTCAATCTTTAAATTGAAAACCTTTACAGCAACATCTATCCCATCTGAAATTGTGCCTTTGTATACTGAGCCAAAACCCCAAGTGCCAAGTAAGTTGCTTTCATGAAATCCATTTGTTGCTCTTAGAAGTTCTAGGTGTGAAACTCTTCTCCAAAGAAGTTGAGGTAACAAGGCAGTCTCTGTTGCAACTTCCACTTTCCTTTTCCTTCGTAGTATTAACAATGATACAGAGGCCACCAGGAGATTTGCTGATATGATCCCTGGAATAAGATATTTCAGGTTGGATGAACTAGCTTTCCTTGAATTTGGTTTATGTATTATCTTTGCATGGTGGAACATGGAGTCGGGCTGCACCACAGAGCGCTATTCGAGACAAATGATTCAGAGGAGAGGTTTTGAAAAGGTCCTCCTGTTGGAATTTCTCCTTGGAGTCTGTTGAAAGACAAATTCAGATACTTGAGATGGACGAGAGCTTCTAGAGACTTTGAAATCAGTCCAGAGAGATTGTTTTTGGATAAAACCAAGTCTCCTAAGCTTATCAATTCCCCAAAGGAACTAGGAATAGGTCCTGGTAAATTATTATTTGCCAAGGAGAGTTGAACCACATTTTATCTTAAACCTCTCAAAATTCTATCCTTTCCATGTCAGCCACAATTCCAACCTTCTTCAATATCTCCCGCATATTCAATACACCTATGGATCATAACAATTTCTCGGTAAGTTTGTACTTATGGTTAGAACTTTCCTGTCTGATTGTCTCTAGAATGGGTATTTTGCAGCATTAATTGTCCTAGTGGTTATATGTATATATGTTCATCCAATTCCTCTTGTTGTGGTCCTTCATTGAATTTTCTCAGCAGGTGAGATGTCTGAGGCCAGTGAATGACGAACTTGTGAATGCACAACATCAACTTCACGCCAAGGTAAAGTTATTTTTTAACAACTTTCTTTAATTTCACATTCAGCTGCGCTTGCGTCAATCAATAAATTCAACTATAATGTTTTTCACTTTTGAGAACTTTATCATGATAATGCTGTGCGATATACTTCGTACAGTATCATACTTCAAGGACAGATAATTTATAATGGGGATAAAAAGGATAGTGTTTCTCAAGTTGATCAAAGAGCAAGAAGGGCTTTACCTGATTTTCATTCCCAACCACTTCGCCACATTTCGACACAGAGAACTGAATCGATCGTGTAAGCCAAATTCTTTGACTAGATAAACTGAACTGGTCAAGATTCATGCCATTTTCCATTCAAATGACAGACAACACACACCATTACTTGGATATGTTTAGTTTCTAAAACTAGTCTCTTATTAATTCAGAGTAGCAGAATGCGAATTGCTGAAAGACTTGATGCATTGCGATAACTGCTTCCAATATCCACAGAGGTAATGTGTGAAAGACTTGATGTCCTCTGGAAATCCATGACTTGGAGGATGTCGTGAAGAATGAAAATCATCTTGATAAAAGGCTTGAGGATGGCTCAATCAACCCCACCTCCCTCTATCAAAACCCTCCTAATCTCTTGCATTTCAGCATACTAAGCTTGGACCCTCCTTGAAAAGAAACTCTCACCACTGTCCAAAACACACCTACGCACACTCTGTGATCAAATTCTTATCCTGAAGAAAGAACCAGAAAAAGCAATGACACAATATTGCTGGGGTCAAAAGGTGGTGCATCAGATCTTGCTCAAAATATCGGCTTCAAAGCAGAATCGCTAGGCAGTAGGCTTAAAGAACAAAAGAAAAGAACCAGACCCACCCGCACCCAAATCCGCCTAGACTCACTGGCGCCGCTTGACCCGCCTAGACCCGCCCAGACCCGCCTAGCACCGCCTAGCGCCTCCTAGACCCGCCTAGCACCGCCTAGACCCATTTTAAGTCATGTAGATTTGTCCTACAGAACTTTATAATCTTGGTCGCTTATGTATGTTCTTGTAGAAGCCTCTGTTTTTCATCTGCTACCAGTATATACACCTGCAATGAGAGAGAGAGAGAGAGAGAGAATTAATATATGTTGACAAATTTTCTACTCATTTCTTGCCGCCCCTTCTAACAACTTTAAACCCTTACTGCGCAGCAGCCTCCTCCGCCCACCCAAAACCCATCGCATCACCATCCCTCCTCCCCACCCTCTCACACTTTGCATAAACTCTCTCTCTCTCTCTCTCTCTCTCTCGTACGTGCAGCCATGTGTTTCGTGCAATGTTCGTGGACTCATATGGCCTGTTATAATTTTGAAGGAAGAGTTTGACATTTCTTTAATAATGAATCGTATAGCCGCATGGCTATACTCTCGAGCATTTTTAAAATAGTATAGCCTAAATAGTACAGCCGATCGGCTATACTCGGGCATTTTATTAAAAAATTAGTATCGCCGCACGGCTATACTAGTTTTCACATGCTGCCCGTCCAGGCTTTAGGCGGGTCCCTCTTTTTATTTATAAATAGTATAGCCGACCGGCTATACGTAATTTGTTATTAGTATAGCCGACCGGCTTTACGAAATTTAAAAAAAAAAAAATGATCTAAACTACTCTTATCAGTGCCTAAGCTCCCTACCATCAATTTCTCCATTGAAGTGTTCATGATCATGTGTTGCAGGTTTTGGTGATTGCATCTATGCCTGAGCCTGACCAAAAGGAAAATGGTATTTGAATTTACTCTCTGAAATTTCTGTTTAACTTGAATTTGGAATTATATGATAGGGAAGACTGGAATTAATTGAACCTTGGTTGTAAGTTTTAACCAAACCAAAGAAGCTGAGGCGAGCAATTTATTGTGTGTAACAGGTGGCCCAAAAGTACAAATGCCTGCCTATATACAGTCTGACTGTAATGGAGCATATCAGATTGTTACTCAGTTGTTCTTGCATGATCATTATGTGTCCTCCTCTGCAGCACTGCTACAAATATCCCATCTTCCTCTTCATGAATTAGTCAACCATAGAAATTAGACTACTGTGTATAACATAGCAGCAATGGCTAAGCTAGCTCTGCCAGGTCCTGTTATTTCTCTCCTGCTTCTGTTCTTCTTCTCGGGTACGGGAGAGATTTGTGTACTCTTAAGCTGCAAAGTTGATGTTTTTTTTTTTTATAACAACTCTAAAGAGCATTCCACATTGTTGTAATTTCTTTCCCCCTTTTCTGCTCTCTCTCTACATTTCACCTATATATGTTCATCAATGGCTTCTTTTTTCTTGTTCTTTTCTTTTTTTGCAGGGGAGATTTTGATGTTGGTGAATGGACAGGTAAGAATTAAAAAGAACAATTCTTAAATGAATTAGCAATTAATTTACATATATACATGGTATTGTAGAAAGCTTGGTGTGTGGCAAAGCCAGCACCACCACAACATGCACTGCAGTCAGCTCTGGACTATGCCTGTAACTATGCGGATTGCAGCCCTACAAAGAAAGGAGGTTCTTGCTATGACCCAGATAGGCCAGTGCACCATGCCTCATTTTCCATGAATGCTTACTACCAGAGGATGGGAAGAAACCAATAGAATTGTCATTTTAACAATACTAGTCTCATTTCCTTGGCAGATCCAAGTAGGCCTTCAATTTCATAATAATAATTTGTACTTTCTTTTTCAGCAAATTAAACATTTTGGTTCTATACCATTTTTGCAGGTTACAATCCCAGCTGCCAATTTGTGAGTGGTATGTGCCTATAACTATAATGAGTTTTGCACATTTTCATATGCAAAAATATTTGTATAACTTTACTTTCACTTTCCCTTTTGAAATTTGTAGGAGGATCAGGACCTCCACTGCCACAGGAAAAGGAGGTAACTCAAATCCAAACAGTATAATTTAAACCAAGATTTCAAATCATCTTAATTATATTAAAATCATTTCAAATGCTTAATTAAACTTAATTAATTACTATTATGCTGTGTTGGGTTTGCAGGATACTTGGTGTGTGCCTAAGCCAGGAACCCCAGACTCTGCATTACTGAACATCATAAACTTCACTTGTGGAATATTAAAAGAATGCAGTGACATACAAGAACATGGTTCATGCTACTGTCCTTTCCATGTCAACCACAATTCCAACCTCCTTCAATATCTCCCACATATTCAATACACCTATGGATCGTAACAATTTCCTCTCTTGATGTCCTGGAAGTCCATGACTTGGAGGATGTCGTGAAGAATGAAAATCGTCCTGCTAAAATGCTTGAGGATGGCTCAATTAGGGATGGCAAAAATCCCCGCGGGGACGGGTCTCCATCAAGTCCCCGACCCAAATGAGGAGAGATTTAGGGGTCAAACGGGTATCGGGTACGGGATCCCGAACTTGAAAAATCCCCTACTGGTATGGGGAGGATGGTATTAGCGTCCCCATCCCGAACCCGACCCGAAAGTATATATGTTTATATTTAAATAAATAAATATATAATTATAATGTTTTTGTTTAACCCTAAGTTAACCTCCCTTTCCTAATTCTTTCTAATCTTCTTTGGAATTTCATATTGATGTAATTTTGAATAGTTGAGTTGAACTTTCTAGTTAATTTGGAAGTGTTGAATGATAATTTAATATGAAACTTAATGTTAAAATTTATGATAAATATTTTTTATGCAAAAAAAATCGGGGATTCAGGCCGGGTATGGGGAATAGTCCCCCGATGGGAACGGGATGGGGATTCACTGAAACCTATTAAGCGGGATGGGTTCGGGACGGGGCGGGGATGGAGAACGGGGACAGGGATGGTATTGTCATACCCGACCCATTGCCATCCCTAGGCTCAATCAACCCCACATGTGCCAAGGACAAATTAGTGGATAAAAGCAACCGCATCTCCCTCTATCAAAACCCTCCCAATCTCTTGCACTTCAGCATACAGAGCTTGGACCCTCCTTGAAAAGAGACTCTCACCACTGTCCAAAACTCACCTACGCACACTCTGTGATCAAATTCGTAGCCTGAAGAAAAAACCAGAAAAAGCAATGACACAATATTGTTGGGGTCTAAAGGTGGTGCATCGATACATTCTTGCTCAAATACCGGCTTCAAAGAAGAATCGCTAGGCAGTAGACTTAAAGAACAAAAGAAAAGAACCAAACTCACCGTGGCACCCAGATCCGCCTAGACCCCTAGACCCGCCTAGCGACACCTAGACCCTCCTAGCGCCACCCGCTTAGCGCCGCCCAACACCGCAGCCTTAGGCCGATTTGTCCTCTGAATCTTGGTAAACATGTATGTTCCTATAGAATCTTGTTACAGTATATACACCTGCAATGAGAGAGAGAGAGAGAGAGAGAGAGAATTAATATATGTTGACAGATTTTCTTCTCATTTTTGCTGCCCCTTCTAACAACTTTAAACCCATCATGTGCAGCCTCCTCCGCCCACCCAAAACCCATCGCATCACCATCCCTCCTCCCCACCCTCTCACACTTTGCATAAAACTCCTCGCGCATTTTTCAAAATAGTATAGCCTCGGGCATTTTTATAAAATTAAAAAAAAGGGTATCGTTGCGGCTATACTTGTTTTCACATGTGGTGCTCTGGCTAGGAGGTCCCTTTTTAAAATTTATAAATAGTATAGCCGTCCGGCTATACACGGGCATTTTATAAAAAATTAGTATAGCCGCACGGCGACACTGGTTTTCACAGGTTGGCCATCAAGGCTCTAGGCGGGTCCCTTTTTTGTTTATAAATAGTATAGCCGCTCGGGATTTTCTTTTTTCCAAAATAGTATAGCCGGTCGGCTTTACGCAAGTTTTTAATTTTTTTTTTTAATGATCTAAACTACTCTTATCAGCGCCTAAGCTCCCTACCATCAATTTCTCCATTGAAGTGTTCATGATCATGTGTTGAAGGTTTTGGTGATTGCATCTATGCCTGAGTCTGACCAAAAGGAAAATGGTATTTGAATTTACTCATGAATGGGATGGACCCGTTGTGGGAATTTACTATGATTAAAACCAACTTGATCGTTCTGTAAGAATACAAATCTAATTCTAATTCAAGAAACCTCAACTGGTGCAACAGAAAAAGGGAAAAGTTAGATGTCTTCAAAAAGGAAGAAAAGTTTGGATGTCATCACATCTCTTTCCACCAACCCTCCAAATTTTCTCAGGATCCAAGGGTGACAGTTACAACCTTCCAAAAATAAAATAATGGAGAATTCTTCTGACCAAAGAAAGCTCGAGCCCAGGCAAAGAAAAGTGTTACACTTGAATTTGGAATTATATGATATTGAAGACTGGAATTAATTGGACCTTGGTTGTAAGTTATAACCAAACCAAAGAAGCTGAGGCAAGCAATTTATTGTGTGTAACAGGTACAAATGCCAGCCTATATACCATCTGACTGTAATGGAGCATATCAGATTGTTACTCAGTTGTTCTTGCATGATCATTATGTGTCCTCCTCTGCAGCACTTCTACAAAGATCCCATCTTCCTCTTCATGAATTAGTCAACCATAGAAATTAGACTACTTTGTATAACATACCAGCAATGGCTAAGCTAGCTCTGCCAGGTCCTGTTATTTCTCTCCTGCTTCTGTTCTTCTTCTCGAGTACGGTAGAGATTCGTGGACTCTTAAGCTGCAAAGTTGATGTTTTTTTTTTCAACATCTCTATAGAGCATTCCACATTGTTGTAATTTGTTTCCCCCTTTTCTGCTCTCTCTCTACATTTTCACCTATGTTCATCCATGGCTTTTTTTTTTCTTTTTTTGTTTTTTTGCAGGGGAGATTTCGATGGTGGTGAATGGACAGGTAATAATTAAAACGAACAATTCTTAAATGAATTAGCAATTAATTTACATATATACATGATGTTGTAGAAAGATTGGTGTGTGGCAAAGCCTGCAGCACCACAACAAGCACTGCAGTCAGCTCTGGACGATGCCTGTAACTATGCAGATTGCAGCCCTACAAAGAAAGGAGGTTCCTGCTATGACCCGGATAGGCCAGTGCACCATGCCTCATTTGCCATGAATGCTTACTACCAGAAGATGGGAAGAAACCAATGGAATTGTCATTTTAACAATACTAGTCTCATTTCCTTGGCAGATCCAAGTAGGCCTTCCATTTCATAATAATAATTTGTTTCAAAACTTCAGACTTTCTTTTTCAGCAAATTAAACATTTTGGTTCTATACCATTTTTGCAGGTTACAATCCCTGCTGCCAATTTGTGAGTGGTACGTGCCTATAACTATAATAATTTTTGCACATTTTCATATGCAAAAATATTTATATAACTTTACTTTCACTTTCCCTTTTGAAATTTGTAGGAGGATCAGGACCTCCACTGCCACAGGAAAAGGAGGTAACTCAAATCCAAACAGTACAATTTAAACCAAGATTTCAAATCATCTTAATTATATCAAAATCATTTCAAATGCTTAATTAAACTTAATTAATTACTATTATGCTGTGTTGGGTTTGCAGGATACTTGGTGTGTGCCTAAGCCAGGAACCCCATACTCTGCATTACAGAACATCATAAACTTCACTTGTGGAATATTAAAAGAATGCAGTGAAATACAAGAACACAGTTCATGCTACTTTCCAAATACCCTCATAAACCATCCCTGATTTGCCATGAATCTTTACTATAAGACCGATGGACGCTACAATTGTGATTTCAATGGCGTTGGCCTTATCGTTGTCACTAATCCAAGTAAGCCAACTTGTTTGATATAATGCACTGCAAAATCTTATGTTTTCTTAACATGAATTTAGCAAACAAAGTGTGCTTATTCTTGTACATGTTGCACGTTTTGGTGATTGTATCTATGTCTGAGTCTGCCCAGAAGGAAATTGGAAACTGTACTTTGGTGATGCATCAGAATAATAAGTTTATGTAATGTAATTTCCATCTGATGGATGATGAAGAAGGTCCATATATACTCATACTTGGACTCCAAAACAGATTAAATATTAATGTTTTGATTGGGATGTTAAAAAGGTTAACAAGTCAAGCTTAGCAAATGAAAATTTGTGATCACTCTTACGATAAGTTTGTCACAATTTTAAGAGAGTTCGACATTGTGGTGCATCGATCAATTCAACATTGGCGGACCTACTCGAGGCCAATTGTGGACATCTGCCCACATCTTATTGAATTTGTTAAGCTTTGGATGCTAAATTTATACATCAAACTAGGTTAAGAGTACTACTTATTAACAACTTCAGCCCTCACAGAATTCCACTTAACCCACTAAATAACAATAATTAGTTTGTGCAATTAAATCACAACCACGCTTCTACTAAACAAAATATTGAGTATGTGTGGTCGATTAACTCGTTTTATTCTCTACAATAGAGATGATTTTTTTTAAAAAAGTTTAATATGTTGGTCATTTCTCTTGAGTTGTACCAAGTCCAGTTGAATTTATGTTCTGGTAATATACAACTCATCCGACCGTTGTTTCTCTGTGGGTAAAGTGTGATACAAAGTATATATTATATATAGGCCTTGCAACTTCTGTCAATTCATGAAAGGAGTGGGTATGTGGTTAGAATTAATATATGTTGACAGATTTTCTTCTCATTAGTCATTGACTCATTGCTGAGAGAATTATCTCAGATGAAAATGGAAGTATATTAAGCTCCATTATACTTACAGAGTTAAGGATGAAATTGGAGCTCTATGTATGCAAAACATTACACTGGTACAGGATCTTGTTCGAGGATTTCCTTTCCTGTAATTCCATCTTTCAAAGTTTTAAAGTAAACATTGTAGTCCTTCTCGGGGGGTGGATTTTGAGGGTCCACTGTAAATGGCTCACTAAATGGCACAACACTTGAGGGACATAAGTCGGGCTGTGACCTCAAATGTCTTGCCAGATGCATAGGGGCTTTCCAACGCAGCAACACAAATCTGAGCAACCTCCCATCTGAAGAGAACGACAATCAAGCCAAGAATCCCACTATCTCAAGTCAACCTCCCTTCACAACGTTATTGGTATACAAATCCCTGTAATCATGTATTTTCCTCTTTTGTTATAGTTGACCACCGCTAGAATCCTGTATATATGGTGTATGTCAACATGAATCAAAGTATCGAGTGATTCAACCCAAACTTCTCTCTTGTCTATTTTTCTACATGGTGTCAGAGCTCTACAGGGACTAACGCTCAAGACTCGATCCAACAGTTCCTATGGCCATCGATGAAGGCTCGCCTATCCCTTCTTCTGTCAATTCTCAAACCTCTCAAAATTCTATCCTTTCCATGTCAGCCACAATTCCAACCTCCTTCAATATCTCCCACATATTCAATACACCTATGGATCGTAACAATTTCCTCTCTTGGAGATGGCAATTTCTTGATGTCATGGAAATCCACGACTTTGAGGATGTCGTGAAGAATGAAAATCGTCCTGCTAAAAGGCTTGAGGATGGCTCAATCAACCCCACCTATGCCAAGGACAAATTAGTTCTCAGCTGGATAAAAGCAACCGCATCTCCCTCTATCAAAACCCTCCTAATCTCTTGCACTTCAGCATACGAAGCTTGGACCCTCCTTGAAAAGACTCTCACTACTGTCCAAAACTCATCTACGCACACTCTGTGATCAAATTCGTAGCATGAAGAAAGAACCAGAAAAAACAATGACACAATATTGCTGGGTTCAAAAGGTGGTGCATCTGATACGGTTCTTGGTCGAAATATCGGCTTCAAAGAAGAATCGCTAGGCAGTAGGCTTAAAGAACAAAAGAAAAGAACCAGACCCACCCGGCACCCAGATCCGCCTAGACCGCTTGGCGCCCCTTGACCCGCCTAGCTCGCCTAGACCGCCTTAGCGCCGCCTAGACCCGCCTTAGCGCCCCAGACACGCCTAGCACCGTCGGACCCATTTTAAGTCATGTAGATTTGTCCTCTGAACTTTATAATCTTGGTAAACTATGTATGTTCCTGTAGAAGCCTCTCGCTTTTCATCGCTACCAGTATATACACCTGCACGAGAGAGAGAGAGAATTAATATATGTTGACAGATTTTCTTCTCATTTTTTGCTGCCCTTCTAACAACTTTAAACCCTTACTGCGCAGCAGCCTCCTCCGCCACCCAAAAACAATGGCATCACCATCCCTCCTCCCCACCTTCTCACACCTTTGCATAAAACTCCATCGGGTCCCTTTCTTAAATTAGTATAGCGCGGCAATACTTTTTTTTTTCTTCCTCCAATCGGCTTTGCGCAAGTATTTTTTTAATGATCCAAACTACTCGAATCAGTAGTGTTCATGATCATGTGTTGCAGGTTTTGGTGATTGCATCTATGCCTGAGTCAGACTGAAAAGGAAAATGGTATTTGAATTTACTCATGAATGGAGAATTCATGAAAGCTCAAGCCCAGACAAAGAAAAGTCGTACACTCTCTGAAATTTCTGTTTCTTGAATTTGGAATTAATTGAATGGGGAATTCATGATCGTTCTGTAAGAATACAAATCTAATTCTAATGCAAGAAACCTCAACTGGTGCAACAGAAAAAGGAGGTTCTTGGCAGATCCAAATAGGCCTTCAATTTCATAATAATAATTTGTTTCAAAAGTTCAGACTTTTTTTTCAGCAAATTAAACATTTTGGTTCTACACCATTTTTGCAGGTTACAATCCCTGCTGCCAATTTGTGAGTGGTATGTGTCTATAACTATAATGAGTTTTGCACATTTTCATGTGCAAAAATATTTGTATAACTTTAGTTTCCCTTTTGAAATTTGTAGGAGGATCAGGACCTCCACTGCCACAGGAAAAGGAGGTAACTCAAATCCAAACAGTATAATTTAAACCAAGATTTCAAATCATCTTAATTATATCAAAATCATTTCAAATGCTTAATTAAACTTAATTAGTTACTATTTTGCTGTGTTGGGTTTGCAGGATACTTGGTGTGTGCCTAAGCCAGAACCCCATACTCTGCATTACTGAACATCATAAACTTCACTTGTGGAATATTAAAAGAATGCAGTGAAATACAAGAGCATGGTTCATGCTACTTTCCAAATACCCTCATAAACCATGCCTCATTTGCCATGAATCTTTCCTATAAGACCGATGGACGCTACAATTGTGATTTCAATGGCGTTGGCCTTATCGTTGTCACTAATCCAAGTAAGCCATTTTGTTTGATATAATGCACTGCAAAATCTTATGTTTTCTTAACATGAATTTAGCAAACATGAATTTGGTGATTGTATAATGCACTTTGCATGAAACTTCTCTTTCTCTCTCTCTCTCTCTCTCGTATGTGCAGCCATATGTTTCCTACGTGTGTGTGGTGAGAGTGCAATTTTGTGATTTGCCATATTCGTGGACTCATTCGGCATTTTCTAATTTTGAAGGAAGGGTTTGACATTTCTTTACTTGTAAATAGTGTTGGATATACCATTTTTGAAATAGTATAGCCGTTCGGCTATACCTTTTTTAACACATGGGCGCTCCGGCTCTACGCGGGCCCTTTTTAGATTTATAAATAATGTAGCCGTTCGGCTACATTAGGCATTTTATAAAAATAAGTATAGCCGCAGCGATCGGTTTTCGACGTGGCCCTACAGCTAGGCGGTCCTTTTTAATTATTAATAGTATAGCCGCCCGGCTATTCCGTTTTCCTTCCAAAAATAGTATAGCCGACGCAGCGTTCATAAAGTAGTTTTTTAATTTTTTTTTAATGATCTGATCGAATCAGTGCCTAAGCCCCCTACCATCAATTTCTCCATTGAAGTGTTCATGATCATGTGTTGCAAGTTTTGGTGATTGCATCTATGCCCGAGTCAGACCGAAGGGAAAATGGTATTTGAATTTACTCATGAATGGAGAATTCATGACCAAAGAAAGCTCAAGCCCAGACAAAGAAAAGTCCTACACTCTATGAAATTTCTGTTTAACTTGAATTTGGAATTATATGATAGGGAAGACTGGAATTAATTGAACCCTGGTTGTAAGTTATAACCAAACCAAAGATGCTGAGGCAAGCAATTTATTGTATGTAACAGGTGGCCCAGAAGTGCAAATGCCAGCCTATATGCAATCTGACTGTAATGGAGCATATCAGATTGTTACTCAGTTGTTCTTGCATGATCATTATGTGTCCTCCTCTGCAGCACTGCTACAAATATTCCATCTTCCTCTTCATGAATTAGTCAACCATAGAAATTAGACTACTTTGTATAACATAGCAGCAATGGCTAAGCTAGCTCTGCCAGGTCCTGTTATTTCTCTCCTGCTTCTGTTCTTCTTCTCGGTTATGGTAGAGATTCGTGGACTCTTAAGCTGCAAAGTTGATGTTTTTTTTTTCATCAATGGCTAAGTTGGTAAGTTGCGCTGCTACTCGGCCTATAGCTATATACAGCAGTAGCAACGTTATTTTTGACAAGAGGAACGCAGGTGGATTGGATTGGACTGCTTATTGCATGTGCAGAATGTCTGCTTAACTTTATTTTTACTTTCCTATCCTTAATTATTTGATAGGAGGATAAGGACCTCCACTGCCAAAGAACTTACAGGAAATCCAAATCTAATATCTCCCCTCTCAACAATAACTTCATGCTCTATCATCACTACAAGAACTTCATTCATGCACTCCTCCACAGTCCTTTAAAAACTTAATCTTGATTTTATTGAGTGTGACAACCACATCTTGCATGTTAATCCTCTCTTCGGGCGTTTCTGCAGAACAAGCTAGCCCTAATCTCATAATGGATGATAAGCAATCCCTCCTGCTCACAATATCATGATCTTCCTCTGTCCCAAGCAAATTGCCATCCACAACTTCAACTATTGCAGCATATGGAAACAATGAATTTGCAATCCATTTCTTTAAATTCATTTCCCCAACAAACATCTCATCTGTTGGCTTCCTTTTTATGAATGTCTCCATCATTACAATAACAAAACTATACACATCCCCCTCTTGTTGAAACAATTCCTTCCATTCCAAACTCTGCAAAATTATATATGCCAATTTAGTTATATATGATGAAAATAAAATTAGAAGTTGAAAAGTAACCACAATAGTACATCACCTGGAGCCATATACCCAATTGTGGCTAGGGTCATGGTTTGGGTCATAGAATCTCCTCCACCTAATTAAGAGTCTTGCAATGCCAAAATCAGCAACATGTGCAACCATATCATCATCTAGTAGTATATTGTTTGGCTTCACATCAGAGTGGACAACCTTGATCTGAATAACCATGACCATGATGAAGGTATTCCAATGCCGACGCAACATCTCTCATTATATTCAACCTTCGTAGGATATTCAGAGGAGAATTTTGAGAGTATACAACCACTTGTCAAGGCTCCCACATTAGGCATGTATTGCAGTACTAAGGCTTTGAAATCAATTTGACTGCAACAACTGATGATTTTGATAAGATTTCGGTGACGAATATTGCTCAGCACTTCACATTCACTATCAAAACTCTTGAAAGCCCCTTCAAGATGTAAATTGAAAACCTTTACAGCAACATCTATCCCATTTGAAATTGTACCTTTATATACTGAGCCAAAACCACCAATGCCAAGTAAGTTGCTTTCATCAAATCCATTCGTCGCCCTCAGAAGTTCAAGGTGTGAAACTCTTCTCCAAAGAAGTCGAGGTAATGAGGCGGTCTTTGTTGCAACTTCCACTTTCATTTCCTGCGCAGTATGAACATTGATACAGAGGCCATCAGGAGTATTGCTGATATGATCCCTGGAATAATATATTTCAAGTTGGGTGTTCTGTCTTTCCTTGAATTTGGTTGAAGTGTACTATTTTGGCATGGTGGAACATGGAGTTGGCCTTCACCACAAAGCGCACCATTCGATACCTTTTAGTATAGCCGATCGGCTATACTACGCTATTTATTATTATTTTTAAACGTATAGCCGTTTGGCTATACTCCGGTTTTTATTAAAAAATGTATCGCCGCCCGGCTATACTTGTTTTGACAAGCGGTTTTTTTGTCTTTTATACATAGTACAGCCGGTCGGCTATACCCGGTTTTCATTTTTATTTTTTTGAAAATAGTTTAGCCGCACGGCTTATAGCCAAACGGCTATACCTTTTTTGACACGTGGGTGTTATTAGATAGGCGGATCCCTTTTTTTAAAGAAGTACAGCCGGTCGGCTATACTCTTTAAATACCCTTTTTCTTTTTCTTTCTTTTTCTTGTGATTTTCGTTTATCGATATGAGTAGTTTAGAGCGTTATCCATTACTATTAGGCCATTACCCGAGTCTCCATTGTCTCTTTTTTTTTTCTTTTACTTTTACTGAGTTATTACCCGTATAAAGGATTTAGCACTTTCACGTTTAATATTGTATAACACGCACGTATGTATTTTTCAATAATACATCTGTGTTCTGTACACGTCTTAAAGACTTGGAAAAATTCAAGTTTTAAAAAAGCAAATGTACAATACTTGTATTGTACATATAAATACGTATTTTTCATGTTTAATACACATATTTTTTTACAAAATTTACGTATTATACACATAATTCTCACATAATATTGAAGAAAAATATAAATAAATTATATTAAGATATAACATAGTGGCCGGTTGGTAGTTCCAACGGTCACCTTCTTAGATTCATCAAATATACAGTACCAGAGGTCAACGATGTCATCGTAAGGTTTCCGAGCCACACAGACATGAATTTCACCACCATTGTTGTTCAGCATGATGTTGTTGGCTTGGAGGTTAGAACAAAGGAAGGAGATTGGATTGATGTTGAGTGCAAACCCTCACAAGTACAGTTCGTATTGTCCAAGTCAAATAATTCATGTCCCAGTCTTCAATCACAAATTCCTCTGAGTAAGAAAAACATGTTATTCTTAATAATTAATATATTTTGAATGACTAAAGACCAATAATTCTTAAATTGAACTAATATGTATATTAAAGTATAAATTCCGGTGATGCCATGGTAAGCTTTATAAACAATTTATGTCTTCTAGCAGCCAGAGAGTTGACTTTATGCAGAATGTTTGCTTGACCTTATGTCCTTCAAAAACTTAATCTTGATTTTATTGAGTGTGACAAGAGCTTCTTGCATGTTAATCCTCTCTTTTGGCAATTCTGCACAACAAGCTATAGAGCTAATCTCATAATGGATGATAAGCAATCCCTCCTGCTCACAAAATCACCATGTTCCAAGTAAATCGGTATCAACAACTTCAACAATTGCAGCATCTGGAAGTAATGAATTTGCAATCCATTGCTTTAAATTCATCTCCCCAACAAACATTTCATCAGTTGGCTTCCTTCTTGTGAACGTCTCCATTAGTACAATACCGAAACTATACACATCTCTGGTTGAAATGATTAAAAGAAAATCATAAGGTCACCTTGTTCATAATGAAGGACAACATATATAAAATTGAAAAGTAAACAAGCAACAGTAAATCACCTGGAGACATATACCCAATTGTGGCAAGGGTCATGGTTTGGGTCATAGAATCTCCTTCACCTAAGAGTCTTGCAATGCCAAAATCAACAACATGTGCAACCATATCATCATCAAGTAGTATGTTTCCTGGCTTCACATCACAAGTGGACAACATGATTCGGACCACGATCATGATGAAGGTATTCCAATGCGGATGCAACATCTGTCATTATATTCAACCTTTGTAGGATATTCAAAGGAGAGTTTTGATTTTGAGAGTACAACCACTTCTCAAGGCTCCCATTAGGCATGTATTGTAGTACCAAGGCTTTGAAATCAGGTTGACTGCAACAACTGATGATTTTGATAAGATTTCGTTTACGAATATTGCTCAGCACATCACATTAAAACTCTTGAAAGCCCTTTCAATCAAATTGAAAACCTTTACAACATCTATCCCATCTGAAATTGTGCCTTTGTATACTGAGCCAAAACCCCCAGTGCCAAGTAAGTTGCTTTCATGAAATCCATTTGTTGCCCTTAGAAGTTCTAGGTGTGAAATTGTTCTCCAAAGAAGTTGAGGTAATAAGGCAGTCTCTGTTGCAACTTCCACTTTCCTTTTCCTTCGTAGTATTAACAATGATACAGAGGCCACCAGGAGATTTGCTGATATGATCCCTGGAATAAGATATTTCAGGTTGGATGAACTAGCTTTCCTTGAATTTGGTTTATGTGTATTATTTTTGCATGGTGGAACATGGAGTCGGGCTGCACCACAGAGCGCACTATTCGAGACAAATGATTCAGAGGAGAGGTTTTGAAAAGGTCCTCTTGTTGGAATTTCTCCGTGGAGTCTGTTGAAAGACAAATTCAGATACTTGAGATGGACGAGAGCTTCTACAGACTTTGAAATCAGTCTAGAGAGATTGTTTTTGGATAAAACCAATTCTCCTAAGCTTATCAATTTCCCGAAGGAACTAGGAATAGGTCCTTGTAAATTATTATTTGCCAAGGAGAGTTGAACCACATTTTAAAGACCCCCAATGCTGCTTGGTATGCTACCTGATAATTGGTTGTTTGATAAATCCAGAGTTGTGACGGCTTTCAATTTTCCAATATCTTCTGAGATTGATCCATTTAGAAAATTGTATGACAAGCCTAGGAACAAGATATCTTCAAGACTCGATCCAACAGTTCCTATGGCCATCGATGAAGGCTCGCCTATCCCTTCTTCTGTCAATTCTCAAACCTCTTCCCAAATTTCTCAAACCTCTCAGAATTCTATCCTTTCCATGTCAGCCACAATTCCAACCTCCTTCAATATCTCCCACATATTCAATACACCTATGGATCATAACAATTTTCAGGTAAGTTTGTACTTATGGTTAGAACTTTCCTGTCTGATTGTCTCTAGAATGGGTATTTTGCAGCATTAATTGTCCTAGTGGTCATATGTATATATGTTCATCCAATTCCTTTTGTTGTGGTCCTTCATTGAATTTTCTCAGCAGGTGAGATGTCTGAGGCCAGTGAATGACGAACTTGTGAATGCACAACATCAACTTCACGCCAAGGTTAAGTTATTTTTTAACAACTTTATTTAATTTCACATTCAGCTGCGATTGCGTCAAGCAATCATTTCAACTATAATGTTTTTCACTTTTGAGAACTTTATCATGATAATGCTAAATTGATAGTGTTTCTCAAGTTGATCCAAGAGCAAGAAGTGCTTTACCTGATTTTCATTCCCAACCATTTCGCCACATTTAAAGCTGCAGAATCGATCATGTAAGCCAAATTCTTTGACTAGATAAACTGAACTGGTCAAGATTCATGCCATTTTCCATTCAAATGACAGACAACACACACCATTACTTGTTCTGTTCACCTCAAGTTATGACAATGCTGCCTCAGATTCTGATGTCCATGGTACCATATGGAGGTTCAATGCTAATAAATGGCAAAATTATTTTATCTTGGAGATGGCAATTTCTTGATGTCCTCTGGAAATCCATGACTTGGAGGATGTCGTGAAGAATGAAAATCGTCCTGCTAAAAGGCTAGAGGAGGGCTCAATCAACCCCACCTATGCCAAGGACAAATTAGTTCTCAGCTGGATAAAAGCAACCGCATCTCCCTCTATCAAAACCCTCCTAATCTCTTGCACTTGATACTGAGCTTGGACCCTCCTTGAAACGAGACTCTCACCACTGTCCAAAACTCACCTACGCACACTCTGTGATCAAATTCGTAGCATGAAGAAAGAACCAGAAAAAACAATGACACAATATTGCTGGGATCAAAAGGTGGTGCATCGATCGGCTCTTGCTCGAAATATCGGCTTCAAAGAAGAATCGCTAGGTAGTAGGCTTAAAGAACAAAACAAAAGAACCAGACCCACCCTAGCACCCAGATCCGCCTAGACCCGCTTAGCGCCGCCTAGACCGCCTTAGCGCCGCCTAGACCCGCCCAGACCGCCTAGCACCGCCTAGCACCTCCTAGACCCGCCTAGCGCCGCCTAGACCTGCCTAGACCCGCCTAGTGCCGGACCCATTTTAAGTCATGTAGATTTGTCCTCTGAACTTTATAATCTTGGTCGCCTACGTATGTTCTGTAGAAGCCTCGCTTTTCATACGCTACCAGTATATACACTGCAATGAGAGAGAGAGAGAGAATTAATATATGTTGACAGATTTTCTTCTCATTTCTTGCCGCCCCTTCTAACAACTTTAAACCCTTACTGCGCAGAAGCCTCCTCCACCCACCCAAAACCCATCGCATCACCGACCCTCCTTCCCACCCTCTCACACTTTGCATAAAACTCCTCTCTCTCTCTCTCTCTCTCTCTGTCTCTCTCTCGTATGTGCAGCCATGTGTTTCCTACGTGTGTGTGTGGTGAGAGTGTAATTCGCGGACTCATATGGCCTTTTATAATTTTGAAGGAAGAGTGAGACTAGTAGGCATTTTAAAAAAACAAAAATAGTATAGCCGCCTGGCCGGTCCTTTTTTAAATTTATAAATAGTATAGCCGTCCGTCTTTTTATAAAAATACATTATAGCTGACAGCGATCTTGGTTTTCAGATGTGGCCCTACTGGTAGTCACTTTTTATTTATTAGCCCGGCTATACTCTTTTTTTTCCAAACTAGTATAGCCGAGGGGCTTTACGCAAGTATGTTTTTTTAAATGATCTAAACAATGTGCCTAAGCTCCCTACCATCAATTTCTCCATCGAAGTGTTCATGATCATGCGTTGCAGGTTTTGGCCTCCGCTGCAGCACTGCTACAAATATCCCATCTTCCTCTTCATGAATTAGTCAACCATAGAAATTAGACTACATTGTATAACATAACATCAATGGCTTAATTAAACTCAATTAATTACTATTATGCTGTGTTGGGTTTGCAGGATACTTGGTGTGTGCCTAGCAGGAACCCCAGACACTTGCATTACAGAACATCATAAACTTCACTTGTAGAATATTAAAAGAATGCAGTGAAATACAAGAGCATGGTTCATGCTACTTTCCAAATACCCTCATAAACCATGCCTCATTTGCCATGAATCTTTACTATAAGACCGATGGACGCTACAATTGTGATTTCAATGGCGTTGGCCTTATCGTTGTCACTAATCCAAGTAAGCCAATTTGTTTAATATAATGCACTGCAAAATCTTATGTTTTCTTAATATGAATTTAGCAAACAAAGTGTGCTTATTCTTGTATATGTTGCAGGTTTTGGTGATTGTATCTATGTCTGAGTCTGCCCAAAAGGAAAATGGAAACTTCAATTTGATGATGAAGAAGGTCATTGAGACTGTGGATGATGAAGAAGGTCATTGAGTCTGCCCAAAAGAATAGTAAGTTCATTGTAATGTAATTTCCATCTGATGGATGATGAAGAAGGTCCATTTTCTTTTGTTATCTAATCTAATAAATTTATCCCATTGAGACTGTGGACTATAGCTTGCCTTTGTGTCGAGTTGGCTTTGTATGAGACACGCTTATGTAAGATTCGGTTTGACTTGACCTAATAATGAGTATTTAAAAACAAGATATAAATATAAAAACAAAATTTGAAGGAAAACAAGTAACAAGGAATCTAAGTACATAAACAAATGGAAGCATATATACTCATACTTGGATTCCAAAACAGATTAAATATTAATGTTTTGATTGGGATGTTAAAAAGGTTAACAAGTCAAGCTTAGCAAATGAAAATTTGTGATCACTCTTATGATAAGTTTGTCACAATTTTAAGAGAGTTCGACATTGTAGTGCATCGATGAATTCAACATTGGCGGACCTACTCAAGGCCGATTGTCGACATCTGCCCGCATCTCATTGAATTTGTTAAGCTTTGGATGCTAAATTTATACATCAAATTAAGTTCAGAGTACTACTTATTAACAACTTTAACCCTCATAGAGTTCTACTTGACACCACTAAATAACAATAATTAGTTTATGCAATTAAATTACAACCACGCTTTCACTAGACAAAATATTGAGTACGTGACGGTCGATTAACTCGTTTTATTCTCTAAATTTAAGATGTTTTTTTTGTTTTTTTTTATAAAGTTTAATATGTTGGTCATTTCTCTTGAGTTGTATCAAGTCCCACTTGAATTTATGTTCTGGTAATATACAACTTAAATACCATCCCATCCGACCATTGTTTCTCTGTGGGCGAAGTGTGATACAAATTATATATATAGGCCTTGCCACTTTTGTCAATTCATGGAAGGAGTGGGTATGTGGTTAGAATTTGTTGGCACTTGGCAGCCAATAATCTTTCGCCACCAATTCACAATTTGACACATCCATCACCATCTTCTTTATCTCGTTTTGTCATGCACCTTTGGAGGGTGTCGTAATTTACATATTAAAAATTCAATAAATAAACCATCTGTAACAAAAAGGACAAAAGGGAGATCCATGGTAAAGTAGATGGGTGTGGTTGCAGAGGATAAAAACTCAGTAAAAGCAAAATTATGTAAAGCATAATTGAACGGAAGGAGATTAGAAGGGTAATAAATAAAGGTGAGTGTGAATGGCGAGGCTTTCACACGAGGAGGATGAGGAGAGGAGGAGTCATTTCCACGATACGCATTCGTCAAACCCCGTGAAGGGCCCCACAATGTCCCCCTTGCACGCGTGCTTCATCCGACGGTCATCATTGCATCCGCAATAGACGGAAAGCATTTCCAAGGCCCCCAATCCGACGGCTCCCACGCTCCGTGTTTGACTCCTCACTGTCTCAGTCCCTGAACGCATCCCAACGAAACCCCAAAATTAAATACCACCACTCCCAAACACGCCCTCCCCATCTCTCTCATCTCTCTCTCTCTCTCTCTCTCTCACTAGAAGCGAGCAGTAGTGGTAGATCTTGTTTAGCAGCGCAAATCTAGGGAATTTTTATCTCAGAAAAACGTACTGAAATACGAAATCTGAAATCTGATCCTCTGTAATCGTTAACCTGGATTTGTTCTGCTATTTTCTCCTTCAACCTAGGTTTTGCTCTTAAATTTGTCATCTTTTCGTTTTGGGTTTTGTATTTTTTTTGTTGGTTTAGGTCAGGGGGGCTTGAAGTTTGATTTATTTGCCGTTCTGAGGTGTTTCTTGTTGCTTTATTGGACGATTATATATAAAATGAAGGGTTTTGTCTGTTTTGGTCACATGAATTAGGGTTTTGAATTGGAACTTTTGTTGTAGTCATTATTAATATTGTGGATTCGGTGTGTTCTGAGTTGTGAGGTATGGGATGATTTTAATTTTGATTTAATCAGGCTCAGTTTAGTGATGAGCTTTGCTTTGGTAGACCCGCAAAATGAAATAATGTTCATTGCTAATTTTGATTTGTTTTCTTCGTACTTTCCTCATTAGCCAAACTGGGTTTCTTTGTGTGAGTGCTTATTCTGCTAAAAGTGACTTCTTTCAAAGACATCAATGTTGGATAAGATTCATTCGATTAACTTTGGAAATATTTTCCTTTTATTTTTTGCAGTGGAATTTTGGGACCATTTACTCTGACTTGGTATTGAAGAAGTAAAATCAAGATGCCGTGGACGTCTTCTTTTGTGAATTACAGCAGGAACTGTGTTCGATTAGTGGTGTTCTTCCGCGTCATACTGTAGTTTCATTCATTTGGTGAGATTATACTCTCGCTATATTGCTGTTTTTTGTTCTTCATTTCCTTCACTTGTTAGCTTGGCCTAAGTTTAAGAAATTGGTGTAAAAATTGAAACTTTATGGCCCAATTAACTCCAGCATTTCCCTTTTCCTCTATGTGCGTGCTTCCAAGACTTTTAAAGGAAAAATATAACTGCTTGGTTTTCTTAGGTGTTTCTTTTAATTGTTTGGTTATCATAGAACAAAAACAGATTAACTGAAGTAGTTTCCTTCAGATAAATAATGTCATAAATTTTGGGACAAAATGATGTTTCTATACTTCTTATTAAATGTAGCATTTGTTATATAGTTCTGTTTCTCGTTGCTCTTTCAGTCTCCATTCTAACAATTTTGTTTTGAGGGTTTACTGCTGCAGGTGAAACTCTTTGGTTTTTGAAGTTCTTTTATTTGGGGATTTTAAAAGGTGGTTGCAGGAGTGAGAATGAACATTGGGGTAACCTTTAAGAGATATCGAGCTATTAAGGAAGTTGGGAAGATTATAATGAGTGTTGGGGTCATTGCCTACTACCAACTGATGCAAGTTTGTCAGGTACATCTGATCTTCTCGTTTCCATTCAGCCATGCTATGCTATTGTTTATCTTCTTTCAGCTTCAGTTGATTTCAATAAAATGTGCTTTAGCATGCTTGATTGTACCACTCTGAAGATATTAAAAACTAGTTTGTTGATATTCTTATATTTGCTCTTACAGGCTGAATACTTCCGTCAGTTGCTTAAACCTGTTACGTAGTATAGTTTCACAAACCCTCTGGACTCTGGGATTTGGGATAAACTGGACCTCCGGCTGTATTCATACATAAGAAGGCAGTTGTATTGATTCTGGTTGCTTTTGATTGAGAATAGGCAGCTCTCCTGTACCAGAATGGCGATAACTTGATTTTCATAACAGTCCTTGTAGTATTTTGCAAACGTTCATCCAGTCAAAAGTCAAAGAATCTTAGACTTTAGGTGAATCTCCGTCTATTCAGCTTTAACTACTTAGGATTTCTGATGCAGAGGGACCAACAGTTTGACCCCAACAAGGCAGCTCCCCCCTTTGCAAATCAAGTGGGTAATAATTACATGCATATTCCAGTTGCATCTGCGCGTGGGGCAGTTTTACCTCATGAGGCAAAGCACATCAAACCTTTCCATGGTGTTGAATTTCAAACCTCTGACATTTGCCCGAAGAATTTCATTATCTTCGACCAGACTGACCATCGAAGTCAGATAATGTTCAATCCTGCAATTGCCCACAAAATTACTGGTCCTGCCTTTAACATCTGTGCAGCTTACATCCAAGACAATCTGGGATTGAATGAGGGAAATAATGAGGACAGAGAAACATCCTCTTCTCTGAAGGAGGACTCAGATGATATTGATGCATTGTTGAGCTTGGAAGAGGAAGAGCTGGAAGAATATGACGAGGAAGAGGTCAGTACAGCACGAACTCATGGAAATTATGGGAGCATGTCCCCTGATTCTTGCTCCAATTATGGTTTGAAAACCAAGAAGAATAGGCAATGCTCTTCACTTGGAAAATCTTCTGGCATTGGTAGCAGCAGCTGCAACAGTGAAAGGAAGCGACAGAAAATGAAGAAGATGGTGAGGGTGCTGAGAGGGATTGTACCCGGTGGGAATGAAATGAACACTGTCGATGTTCTAGATGAAGCTGTGCAATACTTGAAGTCTCTCAAGGTTGAGCTGCAACACCTTGGAGTTGAGAATTTGAATGACTAAGCTTGATCTTGAGCTATGGTGCCAATAGTTATCTCTGATATTTGGTACTCATATTGGACCACTAAATATAATGGATGTGGTGTCTCTCTGAATATGATTATGGAGCTTTCTGGTGTGGCTCCTTAAGTTGTATTCTAATCTCCTCTTTGATTTGTAGTATGACTACTCAGTTTCTTGTTTTCAGTTAATTTTGTATGGCAAGTTGCAGCTGTCGACTTCTATACAACTATGTGACTTTTTTCTCCAGCCTCGGGTTGGTTAATAAATCAATTTCCTTATGTTAGCTATATTTGATGTTTTCATTCTTGCTTATATATCTCACATTCATCTGTTTGAAATCCAGAGACACGAGCATGCATCATAGTGCATTATTGTATCTCCCGTTCGAGCCAATAGGCTGTCATGTTTGTGGAACACTTGTATTTGGTGCTAGCTTCAGTTATCTCTCTTTTCTTTAAAGGGTTAGATGGCCACTGCTTGCCTTTTGTGACCATGACTTGCCCAAATCTGTGTCACTATCTTCGGCTATTTTAATGTAAAAATACCCAAATGTATGCTTTTCATTATCTTTTAGATGCTGGAATTGTAGGGACATGGATGGATGGCGCTATTGCGTCCTCCCCATTCGTATATTGAAAGCCCCAATAGGCTGTGGCTATAGTGGCGCACCATTGAAGACTTTTTTCCACTAAACTAAAACCCATTTTCTTGCTTGCTCATGTTTTGTGTCTTTTGTCCCCACTCTGAAATCAATTTGGTCAAGTTGAGGACGATGGCAGTGCTCATGTTTTCTGGTCATTTTTCGGTTTGCTTTTGCCCATCCATCTTTTTACTTTATCTCCTTTTGAAAATTTGAAATTTTTGAAAAGAACCCTTTACCTAATTTTGAGTTCATGTTTACTTGGACCTTGCATTTGAATACAACTTATTCTCAATTTGAGTTGGATTTTGATGTGTAATAATCATCAGAACAAAAATGAGAAGAAAGAGTTCTTTATTATTGATTGATCATGTGGGCCTACTGTATACAAATTGAGAATAGAAGAGAAAGATTAACAACAAATTAACTACCACTTCAGTCTACTTGGTCTCAAGGTTGATTTGAAGAGGGATTGAGAGCCCATGATCATCTCCAACCATGATGGTGTGCATGCCTGATGGTAAAAGCTTGTAAGCAGTGTAATCAACAATTCCCAAGGCCTTGGGAACACTAAACACAAAATAAACCTCCTTGCTTTGTCCAGCTTTCACAAACACCCTCTCAAATCCAATCATCTGCTTACCATGTGTGCCTACAATACCATCTGGGGGCTTTGAGTAAACAAACACCACCTCACTTCCATCCCTTCTACCCACATTTTTCACTTCAACCTTAACCGAAAAATCATGTTCGTAATACAAGTCATCTACAAGGACTGCAGGGCAAGGTGGCTTGGATGCTTCATCCTCATACTTAATGTTACGGCAATGTTGCGTGTTATTCAACAAAATATCCATTGATCTATCTGCAGCTTTTAGAGTGTAGTTGAACTGTGTGTAGCTAAGGCCATAGCCAAATTGGTAGACTGTGGAGCCATTGAAGAATTTGTAGGTACGACCGGGATAGCCTAGACTATCGATCGGCCTCAACGGCATGGATGTCATGGGTAGCATGTCCACATAATTAGCTTCATACCATGTAAGAGGTAATCTTCCTCCTGTAAAATAGTAAACATATATATGAGATGTTAGACAACGTTAGCTGACATGACAAAATTATCAAATGTTTGTTAAGATATTAACAGTCATGTCAAGTGGTCTAAATTTGTGCTCCTGTTACCATATTTCGTGTACTTACCAGGATTGTGATGTCCGAAAACAATATCTGCAATGGCGCGGCCACCTTCCTCTCCAGGGTACCCAGCCCACAAGATGGCTTTGATTTTATCATTTTGTTTGGCAAAGCTGATATCGACGCAACCGGCAGACATTACCACAAGGATGACTGGACCCCTTGAGACTTGAGCAACTTGGTTGATAAGTTGAGTTTGGTAACCAGGAAGAAGGAGGTCCACTCTGTCCAAGCCCTCTGCCTCAACTGATAAGTCCAATCCCACCACAAGTATTGTTGCATCAGCTTTCTTTGCGGCTCTCATGGCAGGGAATATCAAGCTCTCATTTTGACATGCTACATCACATCCCACTTCATACATCACTTCTCCGTAGGATTTGAAAGCATCAACAGGTGATGTGTATTGGCAAGGAACACCTACAAATAAATTGGAAGTGTGTAATGTTTATTTAGTACACATTATTGTTCAAATGTAGTACCTACATAATGTAAAGAGTAATGCTACATGTAGCACAATTATATCTTCAATACCTGCATAATTTCCAACCATAACTTCGGTAGCATTGGCATGAGGCCCGACGACGGCTAGTGTTTTGATTTTAGCAGAGTTCAAAGGCAAAGTTTCATTGACATTCTTCAATAAGACCAGTCCTTCTCTAGCTGCTTCTGTTGCCAATTCAATATGTTCTTTGGTGCATATGTCCTTCTTGCCAAGAGATTTAAAAGTAGGGCTTCCATCAAAGTACCCTAACCTCATAAGCACAACATAAAGGTAGTTGAGTGCCCTATCTATGTCTCCCACATTCACCTTTCCTTGTTCCACGGCAGTTTGGGTGAAATTGGGGTAGTAGACTCCACAGTCCAAATCCAATCCTATATTAATTAACATGGAACTTAATTAATTGAGTTATATTTATAACTGAAAACTCAAACAATTGAAGAATTAACTTGACAAGCCATGGACTAGCCTGCTTTAAATGCTTGTGCAACAGCATCCTCTTTAGTGTCATCAAGAAATTTGTGGTCATCCACCATTACGTCGATAGAATCACAATCCGAGACTATATATCTGCAAGACGTCAAAAACAAAAGGAACCAGTTAAATCCATGTACAGGAAGAGAAATCTAGCTAGGGTTAATTAATTAAGTTACCCATGAAGCCCCCAGTCTCCTCTAATGGTGTCTCTCAAAAGCTTTGGATCAGCACAGGTGGGTATGCCATTGACTCTGTTATAAGAGCACATTACACTGCTAACATCACCCTCTTTAACACACATCTCAAAGGGTCTAAGGAAAGTTTCCACCATATCTTGCTCTGTCACCTTTTCGGCCGAAAAGAACAACAACAAAAAAAACATTAAAGAAGCTTAAATCATCAAATTAGCTCTTGAAGAAATTAATCAAAACTCACCCTTGCATCGAAATGGAGACGATCAACCCCAAGCCAGTTGTCAACATCATAGGCTGCATAATGCTTGCAGCATGAGGAAACTTTGAGAGGCCTAAGGTTTAAATCTGTGACGTTCTCTGTGCCCTCAACATCCTGCAAGCCTCTGACGTAATTAGTAGCATAAGCGCCGACAACATAAGGATCTTCCCCAGGTGTCTCTATGATTCTTCCCCACCTCGGATCCCTCACTACGTTAATGTTAGGACTCCAAAATGTTAACCCAGCTCTTCCTAGATTGTACATAGCTCTTGCTTCTGTTGAAACAGCCTGAAATGGACAAACAAATAAACAAACAATCAATGTGTGCGGTTTCTTTTTGTTTGCTTGTTAATTGTCGTAGCTTTGCTGATACTTGATGTTACCTTCTTCTCCATCTTAACCAATAATAAGACAAAAAACATTATCTTCTCCAACCAACATAAAAGAAAAACGTAGGCAAATCCTTTTTTTTCCTTCTTCAAAGATAATGCAGTATGAGCATACATGCAGCTATACCTGACCAATGGTTTTCCACAAGGACTGATTAAACGACGCAGCTGTAAGAATAACAGGAGGAAAGCTCGTTGCACCCGGAACCACGTCATCAAAATAAGCCCCCGGACCAACATTGGACACACCATGGAGTGCTTCAGACCACCACTCATACTTAGGCAATCCTAGCCTAGGCACCCCGTATGCACCATCACCAAGCTGCTTCACTTTCTCCATCAATGTCATCCGGTCCACCAAGTCCTTGGCTCTAACGTCATACGGCAATTCAGAGTCACAGAAGGCAAAGGATGACAAGTCCAGACCAAGGCTAGAATACCATGAAGGATCACATACATAGGTGAAGTTGCTACCACCATCAAATGAGGAGGCTGCAATGTTTTTTGAGTCTAGAAGGACTCTTCTAGCAGGAGAAACAATGGCAAAGAAAGCAAGGTAGAAGAAGAAAACTAGAAAAGTAACAATATTGCTAGACATGCTTGCTCCAGTCCTCTAGCTAGGTGAAGGTGATGATACATCACTGTGGGAATTACCAACCAACCTATATATATATATATATTATCTACGTGGGTCCATAAATTTCTGACAATTTCCTATCTACGTGGTCAATTCTGTTTTCCATGTCAACGCTAATCTCGTCCAGTATTTTAGTCGAACTATAGCACAAACTCAACGGAGAGTGAGTAGTTGGTAAATTCCCTTGACTCCCTTGATTGAAGAATTGACTTCGTCCAGATTTTATCCATACAATTTACATACACATATGACATGATGGCCCATTAGAAAGTTCAATATGGGCTGATTCTAAAGCCCATAACGAAAAGCTGAAAAACGCACTGAAATTCAAGACACGACACTCTCACTCACTCTCTCTCTCTCTCTCTTCAACCTTCTGTTCTGTATATGCCTCTGTACTCTCTCCCATGGCGTCCAGATACATAAGGGAGTTTTTGGCTTCGGAGGCATTTAAAAACGCAGGGAGAGAAGTAAGCGACGTCGTTCCACGACTGGTGAAGTTTCTCTGCTGCCTCCAAGTCACCAAGACTCACCTTTTCACCGTCACTCTGGTAAGTTCTAATTAAACCACTCTCTCATTCTCAGACAATTCTCTTGGTTTTTTATTTTTTTATTTTTTTGGATTTGAATTCAATGAGCTTAATGAGTAGAGAGAAATGAAATGGGTTGTGATTCCATGTATGCAGTCCTACGGTCCCAGCATGCTCCCGACCCTCGGCCTGGCCGGAAATTTGTGCTTGGCTGAACGCATCTCGACCCGGTTCGAAAAACTGGGTGTTGGGGACATTGTCCTCGTACAGTCCCCTGAGGTTCCTTGGAAGTTCATGACCAAGCGCTTGAAAGCCATGGAAGGCCAGTCTGTTACATATTTTGTCGACCCTAAAAACAGTGACAAGTCTGAGACCATTGTGGTATGTCAATGTTCCAATTCAAGCTTGTAGTGTTGGTTTTGTATGGGTTTTGGTTTTTTTGTTTTGAATGTTGGTGCTTTTGTTTTTGGGGATTTTGGATATTATATTGTTGTTGTTGTTGTTGGTGCTACTAGGTTCCGAAGGGGCATGTTTGGATAGAGGGAGACAACATCTATGAGTCAAATGATTCAAGAAAATTTGGGCCTGTTCCTTATGGACTTCTTCAAGGCAGAGTCTTTTGGAGGGTGAGAATCTTTTCTTCTTGCAGATCAATTTGAATTATTTGCGTATACATCGTTTTACATTGGTTTTAGATTGACTTGCTAAGCATAAGGGAACGCATCTATGTTGGTTTTCAAGTGGAATTGTTAAAAGGATGCCTTTGAATTTATGAGTGGTATGATTTGGAGAAAAATGTATGATGTGGAGCTTCAATAAAAGTTCAAATAGTAATGAAGTTGTGGTACAAATTTGCAAGCGTTGAGATACACATAAGTGATTGCTGTTACCTTTCTCCCAAGGAAGATTGAAAATATGTATTTTACTGGTAGTACTGAAGTCTGATGGATGTGAACAATGAACTGTCTTTTGGTATTTCTATTTTCTACTAAACGAAAGAATACTAAGATTTCTTATCTTTGATCATTTTTTGTCATTAGATATGGCCACCTAAAGATTTTGGATCCTTGTCGCAAAACAAAGGGAAGGATTCTGTCTCATGAAGTACACTTATTGAGCATTTACACGGTTAGTGCCTCATATGTAATGTAATTACAGAATCTTGTTTCGAAATTGCTGTTTATAGGGAATATAGAAGCTTGTTTGTAGGATGATCTTTTTCTATCAAGAAAAGTGGTTTAATTGTGATACTTTCATGTGCATGGCTATTAAAAACTTTAAACCTGTATTCCCCAAGTATTATAAATGGTTGAGTAATGGACATCTTCTAATACCCTTGCTCTTTCTGTCCAGATGTTAGCTCGTTTCTTTTTCATGTTCATAGGGACACTTATTTTCCTGTTGAGTCTGCAGTCAGTTTCTGCATAAATAGTTGATGTGAAGTTTTGCAAGATAGTCTTAGCAAAGAGCAGAGAGAAAGAGAGACCTTTCCAGTTAAAGGCCCGACAATATTGATAGTTCACGGATATTTTGAACCACATTTGAGTTATTGCCATTGAATTTTTCTTTTCTGGAGAAAAATATATTGTGAGATTGTACTTCCCAGAACTGCATTTAGATCATTGTCATAATACTCTCCAAAGAAACTTGTGAGATTATACTCGCCAAAAATATCTTGTGAGTTATTGCCAAAAAGAGATACCTTTTTGGACAAAGCATTTAAATCATTGCCATAATACTCCCCAAAGAAAGTGGTGAGATTAATTATACTGCCCAGAACTGCATTTTACCTGAGCAGGGCTAAAATCCTTTCCTCCCTGCTTTCCTCCTTCTCTTTTGTACTCATATGCTTAAAATATATTTTTTTTGGGTTAGGGGTGGGGTTGGTGGGGTGTGGTTAGTATGTTGGATAATAGAGTTTCACGATTAAACTTTCCTAGGCAAATTTCTTTGTCCTTGAGAACATTGAAAACTCTTGTGTTAATGTGTCTATAACCATATGGATTTTTCGAATTCGTTAAGGCTACGCAGCGTATTGTTTCAATTCAACCTTTACATCTGATGCTGATGGAAGAGGATAGGCCACAGTTGGAGGAAGACCCAACTCTATACTCGTGATCTTGTTGGGATGGATGATCGTTATTCTTAAGGTTTGTGCTGATATATAATGTATTGTATTTTTAAATTTAAAGAAATGGATGCCTTCATTTGTATGCCTGACCCTGAGGTCCACTAGATAAACATTGGCATCGTAATATCATGTCCATGGACTTCAAGGGGAGATTCGTGTGAAACCCAGCAGCACTGCAGCTGTTCTTCTGTTTTGTTTTTCTTGACCATTTCCGATGAGTGGGTTTCTTTTATTTGTATGGTTTATCAAAGTAGTCTACTTGTAATGAACTTATGTTGATGAATATATAAAAACATATGCATGATTTGTAATATAATCTTCTCTTTTATCCTTGTAAGCTAACTAGGCTTTTAATTTTGGTGAAATAATAAATAGTTATAAGTTGCAGCCAACCTGTTTTAAATAAATGATTTATTGCCTTTGCTAAAATATATGCATTAACTCAATTCCAAAAGAAAAATTAAAATCAGTTTTATACTAAGAACAAAATATGCATCAACTCAATGTCAAATAAGTATGATGTTACATGAACACACTTCGTACTAGGAGACTTAAGAAAGGCTCAATCAAGGATCTCAACCAAATGAGGTGCATGTCCAGTGATTAAAGAAAAAGAAAACAAAATGAAACAAATGACTAGTCTAAACAAAATATTAGACGCGCAACACGTCTGATAAACCTCCCACCAACATCTGTGTTGGCATACCAAACAAAACACCATCCTTCTGAAATTGTTCCAGACCAAGTTGTTCCATTTGAGCTTCCACTTGAGGACTCAAATTACGGTCACGATTTTCTCTTCTCAGCTGCTCGTATAGTTCATCAACTGGCTCCTTAAAATGTACGAGTCGTACAGTGTATTGTTTTCCTATCTCTAGGACAACATTCCCCACATAATCTTCTGGAAATATTTCTCTGAATTTTTGGTCCACATACAAATTATGTTCATGTGTATACTTGTAATGATCAGTGTGAAAGAGAAAGAACAATGACTTGCGAAGATAACTAGCTAAGGCATTGTAATGCTCAAAAAGCGCTTTTAGAACCGATTGTTGATATACCACTCTAACGCCTTCTTTTTTTACATTAAACACGAGTAGATCTCCACCGCTCTTTCCATCAAAAAGGCTTGCATATAATAAAGCCCTTTCCACACTTACTAATAATTCTTCTGAAGTCTGGACTTCTACATTGCAATCTCTGAAATATTCATAAACCTTTTCACGACCGCTTCCATTCACAAATCCATCGCAAACTTCAGATTTGGTTTTGTGCTGCACTCCATCACGATTAATGTCATATATACAAGGAAGACCACTTGCATCCCATCCAACCATAACAGTACACCCCCGAAATAAATATTGTGTACACCACTGAAATAAATACGGTGTCGAGCATGTTTCCCACCAGCCAATATAGTTACGGGCTATTTGTTGTGCACAATGGATGTCATTATTAACTACTTTCTCCCATGCACGTTCCATTACGCCATTCACAAAATTTAACATAGTTTCACAATCCATAGAAATTCCCGCCATAGTTGCAAATACATTGCAACTCTCCATGTATAAATAATTTTTTGCGTCGTCTTTCAATATAAATCCTTCCCTTTTAGGACATGTAGCCCTCGTACAGACAGCAACATATATTGACTCGCAGCAGTCTTCCTTAGGGATTGCAACAATATGTGTTCCGTCTACCTGCATAAAAATTTGAAATTTATTGGTTAAAAAAAGATAAGAAAAAAGAAGAAGTGGAGAATATGCCTCATACTATTTGGGGGGTTTTTTATTTTTTATTTGGTCAATAACTGAAGCTAAGAAAGACACAAACAGATACATCAACTAGAACAACAACCAAAGGATAGTACAGATGAATAAACCGAGAGGTAGAAGAAACATAAAACATATGAATAAACCAAAGGATAATACAGATTTGGGCTTTTTGTGTTCATAATATTTATTTGCTAAATTTAGATTGAATTCTCATGCTATTGATTAGGATAGGAAACAATATATTTCACCAAGTTGATGGCCTGGGAAGACGAAGGGATAGGAAGTAATATAGTTTATTAATTTTCTTATATGAGTTAACAGAATTATTAGCTGGTTAACTAGATGGACAGATGACAAAAACATAGGGAGGGGGAGAGGAGGGCACACAGGATTTGGGTTCAAGAGATATAAACGTGTAACTAGTACGTATAATAGATTTAACTCAAACATGTACGCGTATGATAGAAAAAAGAGCAGTGGTAATGTTACAAACCTTCAACTGTTGGCTAGTTTTCTCCAAGTATACCTCAGCCATAATGCAAAAACAAACTCGGATACAATCACCAATTTCTTTTTGGAAAAGAAAAATAAGTTTTTTGTAAGTTCGAAAAACTTCAACAGATGCTTTTATAAGAGTTGAGTTGTTCGTTTAGGAAGTAAAAGAATCTTACTCTCTAAACTAAAACTTTCCATGCTTTAACCTCAAGAAATCAATAAACAACTTACCCTTTTGTTGGTAAAAATAACAAAAGATTACTGAAACGCTAGGCACTAGTTCAGGAAACGAAATCATGAGAAAATCAAAACTAGAAATAAATTCCCTGCTTAGTCAAGACGTCAACGATGCCTGCATTGGGGGTCTATTAGTTTTTAATGATAATTTATTATTCAATCAAAAAGAAAAAGAAGAAGGCACGGTTAATATCCTTTTTCTCCATCAAAACTAGAAAGAAAATAATGCACGCATCTTGATTGAATAAAAGGAAGTTAATCAATATTATATTTCTACATTTCAGCCTTGATTGAATAATCAATTATCATTAAAAACTACTAGACCCCAATGCACACATCTTTAATAAGCAGGGCATTAATTTCTAGTTTTGATTTTCCGATTTCGTTTGGGATTTTCATCTTCTCAACTAGAACAGGAATCTTGTTTGGTGATTTTGAGTCCCAAATAAAGGAAATTAATATGGCATTTATGGCAAAAACGACAGAAATTAATATGGCATTTACTATCATTAACTTCCTTTTATTTGGGACTCAAAATAACCAAAGAAAGAAAAACTGAAACGCTACTTGCGGAAACGAAAAATCAAAACTAGGAAGAAATTAATGTCCTGCTTATTACAGCAAAGGGCATTATTTTCTTTCTAGTTTTGATGGAGAAAAAGGATAGTAACCGTTCCTTCTTCTTTTTCTTTTTGATTGAATAATAAATTATCATTAAAAACTAATAGACCCCCAATGCAGGCATCGTTGACGTCTTGACTAAGCAGGGAATTTATTTCTAGTTTTGATTTTCTCATGATTTCGTTTCCTGAACTAGTGCCTAGCGTTTCAGTAATCTTTTGTTATTTTAGAGAGTAAGTTGTTTATTGCTTAGTTTTTAATGATAATTTATTATTCAATCAATGCTGAAATGGAGAAAAATAATATTGATTAATATGGTCGGTTGAGAAAGACTTGTGGTGCACGCCCACGCCTATATAACAAGTAAGAATTCATCTCCCTTCTTTCATTCTCTCGCAATTGAATTCACCCTAAACCCAAACCAAACCACCAAACAACCCGTCATTTTTTTCTCTCACAAGTCACAAACGCAAAGCCAAACCCCAAGCTCTACAGAACACAGCCAGCCATGGACTACGTCTCATCTTTGGAGAGCCGAAATTGGATTCCCAGTTGGAGGTGCTCGATAAGGCGCGGCGTAAAGGACCTTTATCGCGAATCAGATCCCCCTAAAGCTGTGATCCTTGATGTCGGTATGCTTTTCCTTTTTCTTTTAATTCAAGGGTAACCAAGACTATCTGCAATATAATTATTTGGGCTTTCAATTTTATGCCTCAGTTTTTGTGTATGAAAATTTCTTTTTACCTTATGTCCTAGTGCTCCTTTATGCTCTTGTTTTTTGTTTTTCTGGTTTGTGAGGAAGATTATATGAAATTTGCTTGGGCTTTGTGTGTCTTTCCGAAAGACACAGTGTTATTTTAATTTTTACTCTTGTAGGTGTAATTAGAGGATATATATTGTTCAAAAATTTTGAATTGGTTTTTGAAGATGATTTTTTCAAGCCAAGTTATTTTGGTGTGTACATGATGATTAGTCGATATTTAATAATATAGTTATTTTTTGATTGGATCAATGTCATTCCTTTTAACTTCTTTGACATCATTACCCATTATTTTCCTTTTTATTTTCATATTTAACCATTTAATTGCATGCAAACAGATAGCGAGGCTGAAGAACGAAGGGCCATGAAACAATGCCTTGAAGATCTTTCGACTTATTTTCAACTGGACTGGACCCCTCCTCCGAATCCTTTTTTTGGTATGCTTTTGTTTTTCCTCGTGAATACAAGAGATAGTCTAAATTGCAAGTTAGAGTTGAGTTTCTCACACACAATTTCGAACCAGAGACTATTGGTCTGAAAGTTAAGTCCATTTTTCTCTGTACTAGATCTTGTTGGCCTATTGATTTTAGAGACAAAAAGGAAGGAAAAAAAAAAACATACTAGATACCCTCCTAATCGTATTTTAGAGAAAAATAATGTAAGATAAAATAAAAATTTTGCTACTTCTCTATTTTACAACATAGTTTCTATGTATTTGTTATTATTCTATGTCACGTCGAAAATAGGACTTTTTTAACTCGTCACCCCCTCTTTTTTTATTTTTTATTTTTTATTTTTGGTATTTAACAATGTTATTGCTGCAAACAGGTATCAAGGCTGATTCACCGGTGGATAAGAGTTCTATTGGTATGCTTCTGAATTTTTTTATTTTAATACAAGTGTTAGTCTATACCACAAGTAGATGTGTGTTTCTCACACACACTATGAAGTAGTCTACAAGTCATGGTCCTTTTTCACTAGGATAGACCTCTTGTTATCTTAATGATTTTATGGACAAAAAGAAAACAAAAAATTAGACACCTCCCTCCTCCCTGCTAATCCTATTGGTACTCTATTGATTATAGAGTCAGAAAATAAATAAATAAATGCGTCTGAAGCTTATCTTCTCTATTTACATATGTTTCATCATATATTTATTTTTTTCACTTCTTATGACATATAATATCTATGCATATTTGTTGTTATTCTCTGTCATGGGCTCACAATACTTATTGCTTTTGTTGTATTTAACAATGGATCTACAAATTAAACACAGGTGAATGTTTGTATTGTTTAAAGGTGGGTGATCACAATTCAAACTCTTGCCCTTACCAATCTGATGTCCCAAAGGACGCCATTGTTGGCAGTGGTTGTGTGGTCAATTGCAAGATTTGCGGCTGCCGCTTTAGAGGCTCATGTTGTGCCAAATGTCGCATAAGTGAAGGACGTGCAATCCTGAAGAGTTGTTCAATATGTAACAAGGAAGGTGAACACATGAGTTATGAGTGCCCGAGTGGCGAGAAGAAATATTATCCTTCTGTTGTTTTTAAGGGCGACCCTTATACGGTGGTTTTTCTTTCGGGTATGCTCCATTGAAAGAGTAAAGAATGCAGAGTTTTGAAAATACTTTTATAGGAAGAATATTATTTTTGGGAAGTAATAATTGACGTTGGTTGCATGCCTTTGTTAATTCATGAAATTAAGCTGTAACTGACTTTGTTTGGATTGTTTGTAGACAGATCCAAATTCCAATGATTACTGCTAGTAATGTAATGAATTTTTCTTAAAAATTTAAATGTTGGCAGCACGTATTTCAATGAGGATATATGTCATAGAAGAGAAAGATTAACAACAAATTAACAACAAATTAACTACCACTTCAGTCTACTTGGTCTTAAGGTTGATTTGAAGAGGGATTGAGAGCCCATGATCATCTCCAACCATGATGGTGTGCATGCCTGATGGTAAAAGCTTGTAAGCAGTGTAATCAACAATTCCCAAGGCCTTGGGAACACTAAACACAAAATAAACCTCCTTGCTTTGTCCAGCTTTCACAAACACCCTCTCAAATCCAATCATCTGCTTACCATGTGTGCCTACAATACCATCTGGGGGCTTTGAGTAAACAAACACCACCTCACTTCCATCCCTTCTACCCACATTTTTCACTTCAACCTTAACCGAAAAATCATGTTCGTAATACAAGCCATCTACAAGGACTGCAGGGCAAGGTGGCTTGGATGCTTCATCCTCATACTTAATGTTACGGCAATGTTGCGTGTTATTCAACAAAATATCCATTGATCTATCTGCAGCTTTTAGAGTGTAGTTGAACTGTGTGTAGCTAAGGCCATAGCCAAATTGGTAGACTGTGGAGCCATTGAAGAATTTGTAGGTACGACCGGGATAGCCTAGACTATCGATCGGCCTCAACGGCATGGATGTCATGGGTAGCATGTCCACATAATTAGCTTCATACCATGTAAGAGGTAATCTTCCTCCTGTAAAATAGTAAACATATATGTGAGATGTTAGACAACGTTAGCTGACATGACAAAATTATCAAATGTTTGTTAAGATATTAACAGTCATGTCAAGTGGTCTAAATTTGTGCTCCTGTTACCATATTTCGTGTACTTACCAGGATTGTGATGTCCGAAAACAGTATCTGCAATGGCGCGGCCACCTTCCTCTCCAGGGTACCCAGCCCACAAGATGGCTTTGATTTTATCATTTTGTTTGGCAAAGCTGATATCGACGCAACCGGCGATGACTGGACCCCTTGAGACTTGAGCAACTTGGTTGATAAGTTGAGTTTGGTAACCAGGAAGAAGGAGGTCCACTCTGTCCAAGCCCTCTGCCTCAACTGATAAGTCCAATCCCACCACAAGTATTGTTGCATCAGCTTTCTTTGCGGCTCTCATGGCAGGGAATATCAAGCTCTCATTTTGACATGCTACATCACATCCCACTTCATACATCACTTCTCCGTAGGATTTGAAAGCATCAATAGGTGATCTGTATTGGCAAGGAACACCTACAAATAAATTGGAAGTGTGTAATGTTTATTTAGTACACATTATTGTTCAAATGTAGTACCTACATAATGTAAAGAGTAATGCTACATGTAGCACAATTATATCGTCAATACCTGCATAATTTCCAATCATAACTTCGGTAGCATTGGCATGAGGCCCGACGACGGCTAGTGTTTTGATTTAAAAGTAGGGCTTCCATCAAAGTACCCTAACCTCATAAGCACAACATAAAGGTAGTTGAGTGCCCTATCTATGTCTCCCACATTCACCTTTCCTTGTTCCACGGCAGTTTGGGTGAAATTGGGGTAGTAGACTCCACAGTCCAAATCCAATCCTATATTAATTAACATGGAAATTAATTAATTGAGTTATATTTATAACTGAAAACTCAAACAATTGAAGAATTAACTTGACAAGCCATGGACTAGCCTGCTTTAAATGCCTGTGCAACAGCATCCTCTTTAGTGTCATCAAGAAATTTGTGGTCATCCACCATTACGTCGATAGAATCACAATACATCGATAGAATCACAATCCGAGACTATATATCTGCAAGACGTAAAAAAACAAAAGGAACCAGTTAAATCCATGTACAGGAAGAGAAATCTAGCTAGGGTTAATTAATTAAGTTACCCATGAAGCCCCCAGTCTCCTCTAATGGTGTCTCTCAAAAGCTTTGGATCAGCACAGGTGGGTATGCCATTGACTCTGTTATAAGAGCACATTACACTGCTAACATCACCCTCTTTAACACACATCTCAAAGGGTCTAAGGAAAGTTTCCACCATATCTTGCTCTGTCACCTTTTCGGCCGAAAAGAACAACAACAAAAAAAACATTAAAGAAGCTTAAATCATCAAATTAGCTCTTGAAGAAATTAATCAAAACTCACCCTTGCGTCGAAATGGAGACGATCAACCCCAAGCCAGTTGTCAACATCATAGGCTGCATAATGCTTGCAGCATGAGGAAACTTTGAGAGGCCTAAGGTTTAAATCTGTGACGTTCTCTGTGCCCTCAACATCCTGCAAGCCTCTGACGTAATTAGTAGCATAAGCGCCGACAACATAAGGATCTTCCCCAGGTGCCTCTATGATTCTTCCCCACCTCGGATCCCTCACTACGTTAATGTTAGGACTCCAAAATGTTAACCCAGCTCTTCCTAGATTGTACATAGCTCTTGCTTCTGTTGAAACAGCCTGAAATGGACAAACAAATAAACAAACAATCAATGTGTGCGGTTTCTTTTTGTTTGCTTGTTAATTGTCGCAGCTTTGCTGATGCTTTGATGTTACCTTCTTCTCCATCTTAACCAATAATAAGACAAAAAACATTATCTTCTGCAACCAACATAAAAGAAAAACGTAGGCAAATCCTTTTTTTTCCTTCTTCAAAGATAATGCAGTATGAGCATACATGCAGCTATACCTGGCCAATGGTTTTCCACAAGGACTGATTGAACGACGCAGCTGTAAGAATAACAGGAGGAAAGCTCGTTGCACCCGGAACCACTTCATCAAAATAAGCCCCCGGACCAACATTGGACACACCATGGAGTGCTTCAGACCACCACTCATACTTAGGCAATCCTAGCCTAGGCACCCCGTATGCACCATCACCAAGCTGCTTCACTTTCTCCATCAATGTCATCCGGTCCACCAAGTCTTTAGCTCTAACGTCATACGGCAATTCAGAGTCACAGAAGGCAGAGGATGACAAGTCCAGGCCAAGGCTAGAATACCATGAAGGATCACATACATAGGTGAAGTTGCTACCACCATCAATGGAGGAGGCTGCAATGTTTTTTGAGTTTAGAAGGACTCTTCTAGCAGGAGAAACAATGGCAAAGAAAGCAAGGTAGAAGAAGAAAACTAGAAAAGTAACAATATTGCTAGACATGCTTGCTCCAGTCCTCTAGCTAGGTGAAGGTGATGATACATCACTGTGGGAATTACCAACCAACCTATATATATATATATATATATATATATATTATCTACGTGGGTCCATAAATTTCTGACAATTTCCTATCTACGTGGTCAATTCTGTTTTCCATGTCAACGCTAATCTCGTCCAGTATTTTAGTTGAACTATAACACAAACTCAACGGAGAGTGAGTAGTTAGTAAATTCCCTCGACTCCCTTGATTGAAGAATTGTCCTCGTCCAGATTTTATCCATACAATTTACAAACACGTATGACATGATGGCCCATTAGAAAGTTCAACATGGGCTGATTCTAAAGCCCATAACGAAAAGCTCAAAAAAGCACTGAAATTCAAGACACGACTCTCTCTCTCTCTCTCTCTCTCTTCAACCTTCTGTTCTGTATATGCCTCTGTACTCTCTCCCATGGCGTCCAGATACATAAGGGAGTTTTTGGCTTCGGAGGCATTTAAAAACGCAGGGAGAGAAGTAAGCGACGTCGTTCCACGACTGGTAAAGTTTCTCTGCTGCCTCCAAGTCACCAAGACTCACCTTTTCACTGTCACTCTGGTAAGTTCTAATCACTGAACCACTCTCTCATTCTCAGACAATTCTCTTGGTTTTTTTTCTTTTTTTCTTTTTTTGGATTTGAATTCAATGAGCTTAATGAGCAGAGAGAAATGAAATGGGTTGTGATTCCATGTATGCAGTCCTACGGTCCCAGCATGCTCCCGACCCTCGGCCTGGCTGGAAATTTGTGCTTGGCTGAACGCATCTCGACCCGGTTCGAAAAACTGGGTGTTGGGGACATTGTCCTCGTACAGTCCCCAGAGGTTCCTTGGAAGTTCATGACCAAGCGCTTGAAAGCCATGGAAGGCCAGTCTGTTACATATTTTGTCGACCCTAAAAACAGTGACAAGTCTGAGACTATTGTGGTATGTCAATGTTCCAATTCAAGCTTGTAGTGTTGGTTTTGTATGGGTTTTGGTTTTTTTGTTTTGAATGTTGGTGTTTTTGTTTTTTGGGATTTTGGATATTATATTGTTGTTGTTGTTGGTGCTACTAGGTTCCAAAGGGGCATGTTTGGATAGAGGGAGACAACATCTATGAGTCAAATGATTCAAGAAAATTTGGGCATGTTCCTTATGGACTTCTTCAAGGCAGAGTCTTTTGGAGGGTGAGAATCTTTTCTTCTTGCAGCTCAATTTGAATTATTTGCGTATACATTGTTTTACATTGGTTTTAGATTGACTTTCTAAGCATAAGGGAACACATCTATGTTGGTTTTCAAGTGGAATTGTTAAAAGGATGCCTTTGAATTTATGAGTGGTATGATTTGGAGAAAAATGTATGATGTGGAGCTTCAATAAAAGTTCAAATAGTAATTAAGTTGTGGTAAAAATTTGCAAGCGTTGAGATACACATAAGTGATTGCTGTTACCTTTCTCCCAAGGAAGATTGAAAATATGTATTTTACTGGTAGTACTGAAGTCTGATGGATGTGAACAATGAACTGTCTTTTGGTATTTCTATTTTCTACTACTAGAAAGAATACTAAGATTTCATATCTTTGATCATTTTTTGTCATTAGATATGGCCACCTAAAGATTTTGGATCGTTGGCGCAAAACAAAGGGAAGGATTCTGTCTCATGAAGTATGCTTATTGAGCATGCACACGGTTAGTGCCTCATATGTAATGTAATTGCAGAATCTTGTTTTGAAGCTGCTGTTTATAGGGAATATAGAAGCTTGTTTGTAGAATGATCTTTTTCTATCAAGAAAAGTGGTTTAATTGTGATACTTTCATGTGCACGGCTATTAAAACCTGTATTCTTCAAGTATTATAAGTGGTTGAGTAATGGGCATCTTCTAATACCCCTGCTCTTTCTGTCAAGATGTTAGCTCGTTTCTTTTTCATGTTCATAGGGCCACTTATTTTCCTGTTGTATCAGCAGTCAGTTAGTTTCTGCATAAATAGTTGATGTGAAGTTTTACAAGATAGTCTTAGCAAAGAGCAGAGAGAAAGAGAGACCTTTCCAGTTAAGGGCGTGACAATATTGATAGTTCACGGACATTTTGAACCACATTTGAGTTATTGCCATTGAATTTTTCTTTTCTGGAGAAAAATATCTTGTGAGATTATACTGCCCAGAACTGCATTTAGATTATTGTCATAATTCTCCCCAAAGAAACTTGTGAGATTATACTGCCCAGAACTGCATTTAGATCATTGTCATAATACTCCCCAAAGAAATTTGTGAGATTATACTCCCCAAAAATGTCTTGTGAGTTATTGCCAAAAAGAGAGACCTTTTTGGACAAAGCATTTAAATCATTGTCATAATACTCCCCAAAGAAACTTGTGAGATTAATTATACTGCCCAGAACTGCATTTTACCTGAGCAAGGCTAAAATCCTTCCCCCTGCTTTCCTTCCTTTCTCAGCTTTCCTCCCCGTCTTTTGTACTCATATGCTTCAATGAGCATCAGTGGGTATACAAAACAAGCTTTAGATGCAAGAAATATAGCTGCAACAATGTGTCCGTACTGTTAGAAAATCCGGACATCCGGATAAGAGAAGAACTATGTAATATAGTATTTTACAATAATATAGTGCTGTGATTTATGACACAAATTGCAGATTAATTAATAAGTAGAATACAAGATATGGGGTTTGTCTCTTATCCATTACCTAGTGTAACAAAAGCCAGCACCATCTTCTTCAAATATGAAAGGAGCCCTTATGTGGATAGATTCTTCAAGAGGTCAAAAATTTACTTGACTGGTTCTAACGACTGCAGCTGCTTTCTGTGTACTTTGTTATATTCAAATTGAACTTTCTATTGAATATAATTCCCCACTCAGTCAAGATCACTGAAGATAGTACTTCATCAATAGAATTCAGAAGCCTTGTTATGATGATTCTTCAAGTTGTTTAATTTATAATGTGAGAGAGAGAGAGAGATGGAAATTTGGAATGAGATAGTTTTGTGCTCATGTATATTGCTCTTGATCGCTTCAAAAAAAAAGGACAAAAATAAAGCAATATTATATTATGTGTATAGCCCTTGATTTGCTTTCAATTCAATCACCTTAAAAGTCGCAGTAAATCATGAAGGGATTGGTTTGCTGATGAAGCTTTTGAAACCCACATGGTCTTAATGATTTTACAGAGAAAAAGAAAGACACCTTCATTCATTCACTATATTTTTAAATAATAAATAATTATATTGATTGCCTTTGTTGTATTTAACAATGAATCTACAAATTGCACACATGTGAATGTTTGTATTGTTTAAAGGTGGGTGATCACATTACACACCTTTGCCCTTACAAATCTGATGTCCCAAAGAAAGCAATCGTTGACAGTGGTTGTGTGGTCATTTGCAAGGTTTGCGGCTGCCGCCACTTTAGAGGCTCATGTTGTGCCAAATGTGGCATAAGCCTAGGACGTGCAATCCTCAAGGATTGTTCAATATGTAGGAAGCTAGGTGAGCACATGGCTTCTGATTGCCCGAGCCACGAGAGGAAATATTATCCTTATGTTGTTTTTAATGGTGACCCTTATACCGGTGCTTTTTCTTTTGCTAACTTCAACTGTAGTCTGTAGCTACATGAAGTTTTTAAATGTTAGCAGTACGTATTTGAATGAGGATATATAGCATAGTAAACGGGCTGACTGGCTAATCTTGTGATAACCACACTTAGAATTCCTAAGAGTTGAGTTCCTTATCTGTCTCATTTGCTAACTTCAACTGTAGCTGCATGAAGTTTTTACTTCCTCAGTTCCAAATCAAATATTATATTAAATCATTATGTGACTAATTCGTATAAAGTCCAACATCCACTAAACCTCTTACTGGCAGATCCACAGAGGAGCAGAAGGGTGGTCAAGTGACCTCCGCAAAACCGGAATCCGCCATCTGAGGGAAGCATTGTGACCCCTTCAACTGCTAGATCTGTTCGAGAAAAGGCTCCAAAGGGCAATGAACTATTTTGTCATTTTTTTGTTGTCTTTGTTGAGGTAGCCTCAGTATTCATCTATTTTATATTCATCAGCTGGGGGTGCTTCCGAGTTGGAGGACAGGCGGTGGATCTCTCTGTAATTACAAATTTACAGCTATGGGTTAGCTGAGGCTTTGATTGATGGGATTGAAGAAGAGTCTGAAATTGTTGGGATGTGAGGGTCTTGAGGATCAAAGAGTTCCACGACCTGGCCGTAAGAGTTGGATACTTAGATTGAGAGAGGAATTGAAACAGTGCAGGATGTGATAGCCTTTGTTTTGTTTTCTGTTGTTGCTAGCACATAGGATACCTAGATTAACGGGTCCTTTTGAATGCTTAAATTCACCTAGTTTTCTTCTAGGTCTGCAGGGGTTTGATAATTGTTTGTTGTATGTGTGTGGTTTGTGTATTGTAATCTCAGGTCCGTGACTAGTTGCTGATTAGTCATACATTGTTCAAGAACATTGTGTTTATTCTATCCTTCTATACTCTTCTTGTAGTTTAAATTTACCCCCTTCGCTAAGTACCATTTTCAAACATACTTTATATAATGTAAAGTATCTGTCTTTTTTTCTTATTTAGTTGGACCATGAATTTCAGGACTCATTTATATATTTGTTATATGTAGGTTCATTTGAACTCTTTAACTAAGCACTCACTGGATTCAAACTTTCTCTGTGGTTAATGAAAGCTCGTTCATTTTATCATTTAGAAAAAGCTGTATCTGTATAAATTAATGGCTTGGTCTGGCAAAATAAAGCTTCATGTTATTTTAGGTTGCGTTGCATAATGCATCAATCAACAACACGTGAAATATTGAACGACTTCGGACATCTAGTTCTAGTCTATATTGGATTCATATCATCAGTACAGCCAAACCTTTTCAATCTTGTATATATTATCGGTAAAACTGCTTGCTGAACAATTTCATATTCAGTTGCCTTTGCTAAATACCATCTAGTGAATGGAAATTATTATCTCCTCGCCTGTATGGTGTTAATTTTGCTTTAGTGCTTCTGGCTGGCTGTCCACTGTGTGTTTTTTTTTTTGGGAGACAAAGGCGACAACATTTTATTGAGAATAGGAATGATACAAGTACAAAAAGACTGGGTTAAGTCCTGAAGGATTAGGCGAGTACCTCTACATCCAATGAACATTTGGTCTTTGAACTATATGTCAATTCCAAAATAAAAATAAGCTTTTAGACTAAGAACAAAATATGCACTAACTCAATTCCAAATAAGTATGATATCGTTACATGAACACACTACTTACTAGAAGACTTAAGAAAGGCTCAATCATCTCAACCAAATGAGGTGCATGTCCGGTGATTACACAAAAAGAAAACAAAATGAAACAAATGACTACTCTAAACAAAATATTAGACGCACAACACGTCTATTAAACCTGCCACCAACATCTGTGTCGGCATACCAAACAAAACAGGTCCCTTCTGAAATTGTTCCAGGCCAACTTGTTCCATTTGAGCTTCCAATTGAGGACTTACATCACGTTCAAGATTTTCTATTCTCAGCTGCTCATATAGTTCATCAATTGGCTTGTTAAAATGTACTAGTCTTACAGTGTATTCTTCTCCTTTCTTTACGACAACGTTCTGCACATAATCTTCTGGAAATATTTCTCTGAATACTTTGTCCACATTCACATTATGTTCATGTGTATACTTGTAATGCTTAGTGGGAAAGAGAAAGAACAATGACTTGCGAAGATAACTAGCTAAGGCATCGTAATGATCAGAAAGCGCTTCCAAAACCGATCGTCGATATACATCTATAGTGTCTGTTTTGTTTACCTTAAACACGCGGAGATATCCACTGCTCTTTTCATCAAAAAGGGTTGCAAATAATAAAGCCCTTGTCACATTTGCTAACAATTCATTTGAACTTTGGACTACTATATTGCAATTATTTAAGTATTCATAAACCTTATCACCACCGCTTCCATTCGCAAATCCATTGCAAACTTCGGATTTGGTTTTGTAATGCACTCCATCATGACTAATGTCATATATATATAAGGAAGACCACTTGCGTCCCATCCAACCATAAGAATAGAACCCTGAAATAAATATTGTGTACACCACTGAGAGAAATACGGTGTCGAGCATGTTTCCCACGAGCGAATATAGGTACGGGCTATTTGTGGTGCACAATGGATGCCATTATTAACTACTGTCTCACATGCACGTTCCATTACGCCATTCAAACTACTTAGCATATTTTCACAATCCGCGGAATTTCCCGCCATAGTTGCCAATACATTGCAACTCCCCATATAGAAAAATTTTGTTGCATCCTCTTTCATTATAAATCCTTCATCTTCAAGACTTGTAGCCCTCGTATCAACAGCAACATATATTGCATCACAGCAGCCTTCATTAGAGATTGCAACGATGTTTGTTGTTCCCCATCCCTAAATAAAAAAATTATTGAGTAAAAGAAATAAGAAATAAGAAAAAAAATAGGAGAATACTATTTGCGGGGTTTTTTTTGTTGTTGTTGTCAATAACTGAAGCTAAGAAATACAGGAAACATAGGCAGGGGACAGGAAGAGCACATAGAATTTGGGGACGCGTAAACACATATATTGATTTAATTGAAAAAAATACGTATTATAGAAAAAAGAATAGTGGTAAAGTCACAAACCTTCAAATTTTGGCTCGTTTTCTCCAAGTATACCTCAGCCATAATGCAGAACAAAACTTCAACTCGGCTACAAACCACAATTTGTTGTTGAAAAATAAAGATTGTTTTGTAAATTTGAAAAGGCTCAACAGCATAGCCATGCTTTTATAAGAGTTGAGTTGTTCTTTTAGGAAGTAAAAGAATCTTACTCTTTAAACTAAAACTTTCTATGCTTGAACCTCAAGAAATCAATAAACAGCTTACCTTTTGTTAATAAAAACATCAAAAGATTACTAAAACAATAGGCTCTAGTTGAGGAATGAAAATTCCCAAATGAAATCCAAATATCAAAACTAGAAATTAATTACCTGCTTATTAAAGACGTCACCGATGCCTGCATTGGGGTCTATTAGTTTTTAATGATAATTTATTATTCAATCAGGAAAAAAATCTCCTACAATATCTAATTCGACCACTCCTGTGGAGAAATTATAGAATAGTACGGATGTACCACGTCAGCATATGATACTCCCATTCAAATTTCAACATGTGTCCATTTTTAAAAAGAAATTAATTACTTTATTACAGTTGGACTTAACTTTTATCTTTTAAAATAAAATTAGAAAAATAAAAAAGAAAGAAAGAAAGAATTTTCCAACAACCCTTCGTCCCCAACCCAAACACCCATAACCCCCAATCTGTGCCACCCCTCTCCTTGCTCTTCCTCTTCAAAATCGGATGCTCAGCAGACAATTCACCTTAGAATCCAATTTTGAACCCAAGTATTTTATTAGCCAAATCAAATTGAAGAAGATTGTCCTCCAATTGATGCGCTCTGATCACAATGGCAGCACCTTGGGTTACTTGGGCACAACATAGCATCCACAAATCCTAAACACAACACATCTTTGCGCACCTGCACCATTGAATTTGCTACAAACACACCCTCTAGTACACTCTCACTCTGCAACACAAAATCAATGAAAGGCACAGCCGATGTGGATTGAGTTGAAGCATACTCTGAAAGGCGCTACAGATGCCACCCTAGGAATTTGAGCATGGAGTAGCTTCAGAAATGCAAGGGGTCGACAGGGAGACGGGTGGCGTAGCTTTGAGTTGGAGACGGAGGGTTGGAAAATTCTTTAATTTTCTTTTTTAATACTTTTCTAATTTTATTTTAAAAGATAAAAGTTAAGTCCAGCTGTAATAAAGTAATTAATTTCTTTTTAAAAATGGACACATGTCAAAATTTGAATGGGAGTATCATGCTGATGTTACATTCTTATTCTATAATTTCTCCTATGTGTGGCCCTAGATGGACTGCACACGAAAAAATAGAGTATATTTTCTGTCGTTTTTGCCATAAACGCCATCCTTTCATTTGGATTGGAAGTATGCAAGAGAAGAGTCACAGAGTAGTACAATTTCGGAAGTGGGGCTCAATGAAATATCAATTACCGCAAACTTGAAAAAAAAAAAAAAAGGAAACGTAAAACAAAGGAAAAATCACATTAATTAACTTCCTTTATTTGGGACTCAAAATCACCAAGGAAGATTCCTGCTTTAGTTGAGAAAATGAAAATCCCAAACGAAATCGGAAAACCAAAATTAGAAATTAATGCCTTGCTTATTAAAGATGTGTGTATTGGGGTCTATTAGTTTTTAATAATAATTTATTATTCAATAAATGCTGAAATAGAGAAATATAATACTGATTAATATAATATGGTCTGGATTTTTTTAAAAAAAAAATTCATAGGGACTCTAAAGGGTGTCCCACAAATAAAATTATTTGAAGGATCCTCAATAGAAGGAGACATATATACAGAGAGCTTCCATTGAGGATCCCTCAAATAAGCTTATTTGAGGACACCCTTGTACCACTCAGATTGTATTTCACTAATCCAAACCGTCTATTTTGTAGATACTCATTCGAAGATTATCTCTACAAAAAAAAATTACTTGAATCTGATATCATTTAACTACTCATTTGAGTTATTGAAATTTTAGTACTTTCTTGAAGCACCATGTTCATTGATTTTATAAGACACAATTGGATGTCGAAACAGTTTCTGATTTGTCTAATTTTTTGTAAGGATGATGTATGAATGAAGACCTAAAAAATAGATTGTTTGGATCATTGGGAAAAAAATTATAAAGTACCCTAAATGACGTCCCTCAATAGAAAGGGATTTGTATATATATATATATATATATATATATATATATATGGTTTGTTGAAAAAGGGTCGTGATCCACCCCACACCTATATAAGAATCGTATTCCAAATTATTTGAGAGATCCCTCAATAGAAAGGGACTGTATATATGTATATATATATATATATATATATATATGATTTGTTGAAAAAGGGTCGTGATCCACCCCACACCTATATAAGAATCGCCTTCTCTTTGGAATAAGTTTTTTAAAAATGCAGATAGAAACTACAGAAATAAAGTGTGAGTTTAGGCAAAAGGTCCAAATTCATGCTGCGAATGGACCAGTGTAGGTTGCGGAACTTAGAAACTAATCTCAGTACAGCAATACAAGTACTGACTACATCTCTATATTTTAATTATCATATCCATTGTGATGATCACTTCAACAAAAAAAATTTAAACTGAGTCCATAATACGGTGATGTAATTATTCTCCGTGCCAGATGGAAATCAGTGGAACCAAACACCTCAGCCCTCTGCAATTAAATTCATAAATCAATTAGATTAGCAATTGAGATGCTAACATTAGGAATTTAGAAATGAGTTCAAAATGTGTAATTCATGGTTTCTAACTTTTTCTGTCATGTAAACTTATATTATCCATTGAGGCCAGTTAAAGCAATAAAGAAATGAAAGAAAATCACCCAAATAAGAAATGCTTAGAGCATCCACAATGGCCCTAAACCACCTGATTCGACAAATTTTAGGGAGGAATTATAAAAATACAACTCCAACCCTACTCCTTATCCACCTCCTAAAATAGGGAGACCTCTAGGCAGGGGTGGCCCTGTGGTGGTGCAAGTGGCGCTACCGCACAGGGCCCGAAATTTTTTCTTTATATTATATATATATTAATATTATATGAATCGTATATATAGTATAGCGTCTGGATATTTGCACAACAGCGTGTTCAGGGGAGTTGGATGGAGCGCATGTATCTTTCACAAAAGGGCCCGAGTTCGATGCTCCTTGAGGTCGTTCTACTGGCTAGCCTTTTTTGATATTATTTTTGCATTCAAACTTTACATAATTATAAAATTTAAATAAAATAAAAAAACAGAAAACCTTTTACATACAAACAGGCAACATGGAAGCTTAATCACACCAAAGGGGGAATATATATGATATATCCCCCAAACGTTCTTAAAAATAAAATAAAAAAGGTTTTCTCCTTCAAGAAAAGTACTTTCTTTATTCAAAACGCCATGAAAAAAGCTTCATGGCTTCTTCTTTCTCTTAAACTCTGATTTTTTTGGTAAGTAATCATCATTGTTCATCAATTTCTCTTTGGTTCTTTTTTCAATCATTTGACAATTTTTGTTATTCTTTCAATTTCAGGAATTTGAACACCAGAAAGAGAAAATCCTAATTCCTGAATTCATAAAGACCACTCAAAATCAAATAGTCATATTCAAATCTCAATTCAAATTCAAGTATGTATCTAAATTTCAATCTATTCTATATATTACATGACTTATTTTATTAAATTATTATCATGTTGATGATTGGTTGTATGAGAATATAGTTTGTAGAAATATTTATCTATTTCTTGCTGGGGTTTTCTTCCAAGTTATAGGGTTTTGGAATTTTTCTTTGTAATCTAAACATGCCACCTACTAGAAAATACGTTTATTGAAAAACTTGATTATGAACATTGATTGATGATTTCTCTTCTAAAAATTCAAGAACATCAATTTTCAGACATTAGTATTGTACTAGTTGTGTTTTTTTTTCTTATGGGGTAAAAGCTCTCGTAATAATTTTAATTCTTCAAATAAGACAGCAAATACAATGTGAATGATTTTTGGATAATCAGGTATGTTTTTGTTGTTGCTTTTTTGTTTAATGCAATATAATCTAATTTGTTAATGACATTTGTGTGCAACTACTCTTTAATTTGTGATTGCCATTTTTTTTTTCTATTAAACACAAATTACTTATTGGAGGCAGCAAAGGACCTTATAGGGGCACAATGAGCTTATTTTTGTACCAAACATTTAACTTTATCAAATGGAAACATTTAAATTTTTATGAACTTGATTCTGATTGTCATTGCATATTTATTGATGGTGAATTTTAGTTATAAAAAAAATGGTTTATGACATTAAGTTATGGCAAATTTTTATAGTATTTTCGTATTAGATTATGCGAGGCCCCAATTTAAGTTTCTTACAGAGCCCTCAAAATCTCAGGGACGGCCTGCCTCTAGGGGCTCATAAATCAGAGGAGAGAGAAAGGACTCCTAGTAGCTCCCTATAATTTAATGCTTCTATATTTAGCATTATTTTAAGCATTTACTTAATGCCAACTATTTTTTATTGTTGCTTTTGTATATTTTATTCAAATTTTGAATTAAAAAAATATTAAAAACATTTATGTCTATTTAAACTAGTGAGTATGGTTGAAGTTGAAATTTTATAGAGAGCTCCTAAAATAGCTTTATAGTGTTTGTAGCTAAATTTTAACTAAAAAGTAGAGAGCATGATTGCGAATGCTCTTACTTGACTTGAGATTAGATTTTTACACTAGGAGGATGAGCATCTATGACTCATCATGAACTATCCAAAACGCGACAAGGGTCTTTCCAACTTGATGGCATTGGCTATATTTATTCACATATTAAATATAAGAATATAATTCATAAAATAAAAAATGCATGAGTTGGTGGATGACCACCATACCTTTTAGCATTCCACCCTTTCTAATTCTATGTAACCTATACCCTAAATATCTATAGTTAGTGCTGTAACTTGTTCATATGTTGTAAATGTAGTACTTAATGAACTATCTTGTAAGCCTATTTAGAGGAGGATGGAGGCCAAAGTGGAAGTAGACAAAGGGCCACTCCCGGAGAACCAATCCATATCCATCGCTGCCCAACCACCACCCTCCCTTTAGATGGTTAATCGCAGTGACATGTAATATTAGACGTCATATTTATATACAATGAAAAAGGAAAATAAGAAATTGACAAGAAGTCACGAACATATCCCTCTATTATTGCACAAAAGAATCCTGAGAAAGAGAATAAAAATTCTTTAAAAAAAAGAAAATTAATATGACCACTAGTGCCACACATTGTGATAAAATAGTCCCCCATTCACAATGGGATTAAGAATGACATTTTCAAAAAGTCTGTTCTAAGAAGTAGTTTATTGCTCGTATTTTTCTAAATGTGTTCATCTTAACAGTTTACGGCCATAATGTTGTGTTTGGATGAGAAAAATAAACTTGGAATTTTGATAAAAGTCAGAATTTCTAAATTGACATGAACAAATTCCTATGTTTGGATAAAAAAAAAACCTAGAAATAGGAAATTCCGCGTGGGGAAAACATGGAATTTGGAGATCATAAATCCCAACTTTAAATTCTATCTAAAAGTCGTCATTTCTAAAATCTCAAGAGAGATTGAGTTTTTTAAAAAGATAAAGTTAAATTCAGTGTTTTAAATCGGTCACCCAAACAAAAAATTAAAGAACATTAATTTTCGTCATTTTAAATTCCATCATTTATGAAATTCTTTGTACTTTTAAAAAAGAAACTATTGAAACGTACATACGAATGACACACGAAAACTTTTTAGATGGTCATCTAGAAAAATATAATTGCCAAAAAAGTTTTGAAAATTGTAAGTCACGCCTGAAGGAAGGGAGACTAGTCAAATGAAATAATAATAACAAACAATTCCAAAATATATGATAAAGAGAAGCAAACTACTTTTATAAAAAAATAAAAATAAAAATTCCGATGGTGAAAGACAAATTAGAATACAAAATAATTGTTAAAGACCATGGTCCTGATCCTGAATGAGAAGACCAGGAAGGAAGGACGGTTATTGAGACTGAGAGAAGGAATGACGGTACATGAAAAACCACATTAACTTCCTTTATTTGGGACTCAAAATCATCAAAGAAAAAAAAAATTGAAATGCTACTTGAGGAAACGAAATCTGAAAATCAAATTTAGAAAGAAATTAATGCACTGCTTATTAAAGATGCCACTGATTAGTTTTTAATTATAATTTATTATTCAATCAAGGCTGAAATGGAGAAAAATAATATTGATTGATATGGTCGGTTGAGAAAGACTTGTGATGCACGTCCATCATGATGATGATGATGATGGTGGTGATGATGATGATGATGATGATGGTGATGATGGTGGTGATGGTGATGGTGATGATGGTGATGATGGTGATGATGGTGATGGTGGTGATGGTGGTGATGGTGATGATGGTGATGATGGTGATGATGATGATGATGATGATGGTGGTGGTGGTGGTGATGATGGTGATAATGGTGATGGTGGTGATGATGATGATGGTGATGGTGGTAATGGTGATGATGGTGATGATGGTGACGATGATGACGATGATGATGGTGATGATGGTGATGGTGGTGATGATGATGATGGTGATGGTGGTGATGGTGATGATGGTGATGATGGTGACGATGATAACGATGATGATGGTGATGATGATGATGGTGATGATGATGGTGATGATGGTGGTGGTGATGATGATAGTGAAAGACAAATTAGAACACAAAATAATTGTTAAAGACAATGGTCTTGATCCTGAACGAGAAGACCAGGAAGGAGCGATGGTTACTGAGACTGAGAGAAGGCATGACGGTTGGTACTATCTTTTTCATCTACATGGAAAAACCACATTAAAACTTCCTTTATTTGGGACTCAAAATCACCAAAGAAAAAAAACTGAAACGCTACTTGAGCAAACGAAATCCGAAAATCAAAACTAGAAAAAAATTAATACGCTGCTTATTTAAGATGTCACCGATTAGTTTTTAATGATAATTTATTATTCAATCAAGGCTAAAATGAAGAAAAAAAATATTGATTAATTAATTAATACAAATTATCATTCTGGAAAAAACAAAAAAAGGCTTGTGGTGCACGCCCATGCCTATATAACAAGTAAGAATTCATCTCCCTTCTTTCATTCTCTCACAATTGAATTCACCCTAGACCCAAACCAAACCACCAGTCGTTTTTTCTCTCATAAGTTGCAACCGTAAAACTAAACCCCAAGCTCTACAAAACACAGTCATGGACCTTGTCTCATCTTTGGAGTGCCTGAAATTGGATTCCCAGTCAGAGGTGCTCCATAAGGACATGGCGGAAAGGACTTTTATCGCCAAATACGGTCCCCCTCAATTGCGATACGCCAATTATTGGTATGCCTTTCCTTTTTCTTTTAATTCAAGGGTGACATAGACTATATGCAATATAATTATTTGGGCTTTGACCGAGGGTCGGCGAAAACCCCACGCCCGGTGCGTGAGAAAATATAAACTAAAATAAAATAAAGAAAAATGTGCGCGAGGTGATGATGATGATGATGAAGGTGCGTGAGGTGATCATGATAAGGTGATGATGATGATGATGATGATGACTATGCTGATGATGATGATGAAGATGATGATGACTATGCTGATGATGATGATGATGATGATGATGATGATGATGATGGTGATGATGATGATGATGAAGATGCGTGAAGTGATGATGATGATGATGATGGTGATGATGATGATGATGGTGATGATGATGATGATGAAGATGCGTGAAGTGATGATGATGATGATGATGATAGTGATGATGATGATGATGATGATGGTGATGATGGTGATGATGGTGATGATGATGATGGTGGTGGTGATGATGATGATGGTGATGATGGTGGTGGTGATGATGATGATGGTGATGACGGTGGTGGTGATGATGATGATGATGATGATGATGGTGAAAGCCAAATTAGAACACAAAATAATTGTTAAAGAGCATGGTCCAGATCCTGAACGAGAAGACCAGGAATGAGCAATGGTTACTGAGATTGAGAGAATGCATGACGGTTGGTACTATCCTTTTCATCTAAATGGAAAAACCACATTAAAACTTCCTTTATTTGGGACTCAAAATCACCAAAGAAAAAAACTAAAACGCTACTTGAGGAAACGAAATCCGAAAATCAAAACTAGAAAGAAATTAATGCGCTGCTTATTAAAGATGCCACCGATTAGTTTTTAATGATAATTTATTATTCAATCAAGGCTGAAATGGAGAAAAATACTATTGATTAATTAATTAATACAAATTATCATTCTGGCAACAAAAAAAGACTTGTGGTGCACGCCCATGCCTATATAACAAGTAAAAATTCATCTCCATTCTTTCATTCTCTCACAATTGAATTCACCCTAAAGCCGAACCAAACCACATGTCGTTTTTTCTCTCACAAGTTGCAACCGTAAACAAAGTGTTGTTTTAATTTTTACTTATGTGGGTGTAATTAGAGCACATATATTGTACAAAAATTTTGAATATGTTTTTGAAGATGATTTTATCCAGCAAAATTATTTTGGTGTGCGTGATGGATAGTCAATATTTAATGATATATTTATTTTTTGATTGGATCAATGTCATTCCTCCTAACTTCTTTGACATCATCACTCATTCTTTTCCTTTTTATTTTCATATTTATCAATTTAATTCCATGCAAACATGTGGCAAGGCTGAAGAACAAAAGGCTGCAAAACAATGCCTTGAAAAACCTTCGACTTCTTTTAAACTGCACTGGAACTCTTCTTGTCACGTCCCGAATCCGAGGGTCGGCAAAAACCCCACGCCCGGTGCGTGAGAAAATAGAAACTAAAATAAAATAAAGAAGAAGTGCGTGAGGTGATGATGATGATGATGAAGGTGCGTGAGGTGATGATGATGATGATGATGACGACGATGATGACGATGATGAAGGTGCGTGAGGTGATGATGATGATGATGATGGTGATGATAGGAGTTGCTTTGATCACTTCATCAATTCAATTTCAAATCTACTTTTATAGATATGTGAGAGGGATGATGATGATGGTGACGATGGTGTTGATGGTGATGATGGTGATGATGGTGATGATGGTGATGATGATGATGATGATGATGATGGTGACGATGGTGATGATGATGATGATAATGATGTTGACAATGGTGATGATGATGATGATGATGATGGTGGTGGTGATGATGGTGATGATGGTGATCATGGTGATGATGATGATGGTGGTGGTGATGATCATGATGGTGATGATGGTGATGATGGTGGTGGTGATGATGATGATGATGATGACGGTGGTGGTGATGATGATGATGATGATGATGATGATGATGATGATGGTGATGGTGATGGTGATGGCCAAATTAGAACACAAAATAATTGTTAAAGACCATGGTCCAGATCCTGAATGAGAAGACCAGGAAGGAGCGATTACTGAGACTGAGAGAAGGCATGACGGTTGGTACTATCATTTTCATCTAAATGGGAAAACCGCATTAAAACTTCCTTTATTTGGGACTCAAAATCACCAAAGAAAAAAACTGAAACGCTACTTGAGGAAACGAAATCCGAAAATCAAAACTAGAAAGAAATTAATGCGCTACTTATTAAAGATGTCACCGATTAGTTTTTAATGATAATTTATTATTCAATCAAGGCTAAAGTGGAGAAAAATAATATTGATTAATTAATTAATACAAATGATCATTCTGGCAAAAACAAAAAAAAGGCTTGTGGTGTACGCCCATGCCTATATAACAAGTAAGAATTCGTCTCCCTTCTTTCATTCTGTCACAATTGAATTCAACCTAGACCCAAACCAAACCACCAAACAACTCTTCGTTTTTTTCTCTCACAAGTCACAAACGTAAAGCCAAACCCCAAGCTCTACTGAACACAGCCAGCCATGGACCACGTCTCATCTTTGGAGTGCCTGAAAGTAGATTCCCAGTCGGAGGTGCTCGATAAGGGCGTCGGCTTAAAGGACCTTTTATCGCCAGATACATCCCTCTGAATTGCGATACGCCAGTAATCTGTATGCTTTTCCTTTTTCTTTTAATTCAAGGGTAACCAAGACTATCTGGCATATAATTATTTGGGCTTTCAATTTTATGCCTCAACTTTTGTGTTTGAAAATTATCTTTTTACCTTATGTCCTAGTGCTCCTATATGCTCTTGATTTTTGTTTTTCTGATTTGTGAGGAAGATTATATGAAATTTTCTTGGGCTATGTGTGGTTTTCGAAAGACAAAGTGTTATTTTAATTTTTACTTTTGTAGGTGTAATTAGAGAATATATATTGTTCAAAAATTTTGAATTGGTTTTTGAAGATGATTTTTTCAAGCCAAGTTATTTTGGTGTGTACATGATGGTTAGTTGATATTTAATAATATAGTTATTTTTTGATTTGATCAATGTCATTCCTTTTAACTTCTTTGACATCATCACCCATTCTTTTCCTTTTTATTTTTCATATTTAACAATTTAATTGCATGCAAACAGATAGCAAGGCTGAAAAACGAAGGGCTATGAAAAAATGCCTTGAAGATCTTTCGACTTATTTTCAACTACACTAGACCCCTCCTCCGAATCCTTTTTTTGGTATGCTTTTGTTTTTTCTATTGAATAGTCTGAAAGTTAAGTCCATTTTTCTCTATACTAGATCTCGTTGGCCTATTGATTTTAGAGACAAAAAGGAAGAAAAAAAAAACATACTAGATACCCTCCTAATTGTATTTTAGAGAAAAATAAAGTAAGATAAAATAAAAATTTTGCAACTTCTCTATCTTATGACATAATTTCTATGTATTTGTTATTATTCTATGTCACGTCGAAAATAGGATTTCTCTAGCCAAGTTAGTTTGGTGTACGCATGATGCATAACCGATATTTAATGATATAGTTATTTGTTGATGGGATCATAGATGTAATTCCTTCTAACTTCTTTAACTCGTCACCCTCTCTTTTTTTTTTTTTTTTTTTTTTTTTTTTTGTATTTAACAATGTTATTGCTGCAAACAGGTACCAAGGCTTATGCACCAAAGGATAAGAGTTCTGTTTGTATGCTTCTGAATTTTTTTTATTTTAATACAAGTGTTAGTCTATACTACAAGTAGATGTGGGTTTCTCACACACACTATGAAGTAGTCTACAAGTCATGGTCCTTTTTCACTAGGATAGACCTTGTTATGTTAATGATTTTACGAACAAAAAGAAAACAAAAAATTAGACGCCCTCCCTCTCCCTGCTAATCCTATTGGTATGCTTTTGATTATAGAGTCAGAAAATAAATAAATAAATGTGTCTGAAGTTTATCTTCTCTATTTACATATATTTCATCATATATTTAATTTTTTTTCACTTCTTATGACATATAATATCTATGTATATTTTTTGTTATTTTATGTCATGTGCTCACAATACTTATTGCTTTTGTTATATTTAACAATGGATTTACAAATTGTACACAGGTGAATGTTTGTATTGTTTAAAGGCGGGTGATCACATTTCATACTTTTGCCCTTACAAATCTGATGTCCCAAAGAACGTCATTGTTGGTAGTGGTTGTGTGGTCAATTGCAAGGTTTGTGGTTGCCGCTTTAGAGGCTCATGTTGTGCCAATTATGGGTCAAGCCAAGGACATGCAATCCTCAAGAGTTGTTCAGTATGTGAGAAGGAAGGTGAACACATGAGTTATGAGTGCCCGAGCCGCGAGAAGAAATATTATCCTTCTGTTGTTTTTAAGTGCGACCCTTATACAGGTAGTTTTTCTTTCGGGTATGCTCCACTAAAAGAGTAAAAAAATATTATTTTTGGGAAGTAATTGAAATTGGTCGCATGCCTTTGTTAATTCATGAAATTAGCTGTAACTGATTTTGTTTGGATTGTTTGTAGAAAAATCTAAATTCCAATGGTTAATTACTACAAGTTACTGTAGTTATGGTGGTGATGATGATGATGGTGATGATGGTGATGATGATGGTGATGATGGTGGTGGTGGTGATGATGACGATGATGATGATGGTGAAAGCCAAATTAGAACACGAAATAATTGTTAAAGACCATGGTCCTGATCTTGAACGAGAAGACGAGGAAGGAGCGATGTTTACTGAGACTGAGAGAAGGCATGACAGTTAGTACTATCCTTTTCATCTAAATGGGAAAACCACATTAAAACGTCCTTTATTTGGGACTCAAAATCACCGAAGAAAAAAACTGAAACGCTACTTGAGGAAACGAAATCCGAAAAACAAAACTAGAAAGAAATTAATGCGCTGCTTGTTAAAGATGCCACTGATTAGTTTTTAATGCTAATTTATTATTCAATCAAGGCTGAAATGGAGAAAAATAATATTGATTAATTGATTAATACAAATTATCATTCTGGCAAAAACAAAAAAAGACTTGTGATGCACGCCCATGCCTATATAACAAGTAAAAATTTCATCTCCCTTCTTTCATTCTCTCACAATTGAATTCACCCTAAAGCCAAACCAAACCACCTGTCGTTTTTTCTCTCACAAGTTGCAACCGTAAACAAAGTGTTGCTTTAATTTTTACTTATGTGGGTGTAATTAGAGGATATATATTGTACAAAAATTTTGAATATGTTTTTGAAGATGATTTTCTCCAGCAAAATTATTTTGCTGTGCGTGATGGATAGTCGATATTTAATGATATATTTATTTTTTGATTAGATCAATGTCATTCCTCCTAACTTCTTTGACATCATCACTCATTCTTTTCCTTTTTATTTTCATATTTAACAATTTAATTCCATGCAAACATGTAGCAAAGCTGAAGAACAAAAGGCTACGAAATAATGCCTTGAAAAACCTTCGACTTCTTTTAAACTGCACTGGAACTCTTCTTGTCACGCCCCAAATCCGAGGTTCGGCGAAAACCCCACGCCCGGTGCGTGAGAAAATAAAAACTAAAATAAAATAAAGAATAAGATGCGTGAGGTGATGATGATGATTATGATGATGATGATGCTGAGGTGATGATGATGATGATGATGATGATGAAGGTGCGTGAGGTGATGATGATGATGATGATGGTGATGATAGAAGTTTCTTTGATCACTTCATCAATTCAATTTCAAATCTACTTTTATAGATATGAGAGAGGAATTGGATAAATCATGAGTTCAATGCAATCATCTGGAATCTTTCAAACATTTGGTGACGATGATGATGATGGTGATGATGGTGATGATGTTGATGATGATGGTGATGATGATGATGATGATGATGATGATGGTGATAATGGTGACGATGATGATGATGATGATGGTGATGGTGATAATGATGATGATGATGATGATGATGATGGTAGTGGTGGTGATGATGGTGATGATGATGATGATGATGATGGTCATGATGGTCATGATGGTGGTGATGATGATGATGGTGATGATGGTGATGATGGTGATGATCATGGTGATCATTGTGGTGGTGGGGATGATGATGATGATGATGGTGAAAGCCAAGTTAAATCATGAGTTGAATGCAATCATTTGGAAGCTTTCAAGCATTTGGTGATGATGGTGATGATGATGATGATGATGATGATAGTGATGATGATGATGTTGATGATGATGATGATGATGATAATGGTGGTGGTGAAGATGATGGTGATGATGGTGATGATGATGATGATGATGGTGATGTTGATGATTATGGTGATGATGATGATGTTGATGATGGTAATGATGATGATGTTGATGATGATGGTCATGATGGTGGTGATGATGATGATGGTCATGATGGTCATGATGGTGGTGATGATGATGATGATGAGATGGTGATGATGATGATGGTGATGATGGTGATGATGGTGATAATGATGATGATGGTCATAGATGTAATTCCTTCTAACTTCTTTAACTCGTCACCCCCTCTTTTTTTTTTTTTTTTTTTTTTGCTTTTTTTCTTGGTATTTAACAATGTTATTGCTGCAAACAGGTACCAAGGCTTATGCACCAGAGGATAAGAGTTCTATTGGTATGCTTCTAAATTTTTTTTATTTTAATACAAGCGTTAGTCTATACTACAAGTAGATGTGGGTTTCTCACACACACTATGAAGTAGTCTACAAGTCATGGTCCTTTTTCACTAGGATAGACTTTGTTATCTTAATGATTTTACGGACAAAAAGAAAACAAAAAATTAGACACCCTCCCTCTCCCTGCTAATCCTATTGGTATGCTTTTGATTATAGAGTCAGAAAATAAATAAATAAATGTGTCTGAAGCTTATCTTCTCTATTTACATATATTTCATCATATATTTAATTTTTTTTCACTTCTTATGACATATAATATCTATGTATATTTTTTGTTATTTTATGTCATGTGCTCACAATACTTATTGCTTTTGTTGTATTTAACAATGGATCTACAAATTGTACACAGGTAAATGTTTGTATTGTTTAAAGGTGGGTGATCACATTTCATACTTTTGCCCTTACAAATCTGATGTCTCAAAGAACGTCATTGTTGGTAGTGGTTGTGTGGTCAATTGCAAGGTTTGTGGTTGCCGCTTTAGAGGCTCATGTTGTGCCAAATGTGGCATAAGCCTAGGACGTGCAATCCTCAAGGAATGTTCAATATGTGAGAAGCCAGGTGAACATGAGTTATGAGTGCCCAAGCCGTGAGAAAAAATATTATCCTTATGTTGTTTTTAATGGCAACCCTTATACCGGTGCTTTTTCTTTCAAGTATGCTCCATTGAAAGAGGTAGAGAATGGAGATCTTTGAAAATACTTTTATTGAACTTGGTCACATGCCCTTACTAATTCATGAAATTAAGTTGTAACTGATTTTGTTTGGATTGTTAATTATTGCAAGCACTGTAGTGAAATTTTTTTATGTTGGCAGTACGTATTTGAATGAGGATATATAGCATAGTAGACGAGCTTACTGGCTTTTATATTTGTTTTTACAGTTTGTGAGGAAGATTATTTGGAATTTGATTGGGCTTTGAGTGGTTTGGAGAAAAAGAAAGTGTTGTTTTTGTTTTACTTTTGTTGGTGCAATTGAGGGGTGTTAAAGCAATAGAGAAATGAAAGAAAATCACTCAACCCATATAGAAATGCTTAACACTAGCTAGGACTAGGAGCATGCATCTATGACTCATCATCATGATACTATCTAAAATCTGAATTGTAGGTATATTGAAGCAGACCTTGAGTTGAGACAATCAACATCAAATGAATACTCATCAATTATGACATTGACATACTTGGAATTCCAAGGAGCTGCTTTGATCACTTCATCAATTCAATTTCAAATCTACTTTTATAGATGTGAGAGAGGAATTGGGTAAATCATGAGTTGAATGCAATCATAAAAGGTTGGACATCACCTATGACAGGACCCGCCGAATTTCAACCCGGCGGATCCGTCTTTGACATCTCACCGATGCGGCCCACTTACTAAAACCCAAGACATTCTACCAAAATTTTGTCTCCCCAAAATGCTCAAACCAACAATAAACAACCTGCAATAATTTACAACAATATACAAAGATGCTTTTAACATACTACAATCCAACACAAACGGCCTCCGGCCTCAAGTAGTAGCCTAACATGGGCAATAACAGAGCGTCTACAGAATTTGTTTACAACAAACAGGGGAGTAGAAAGAATTTATACAGACCCTATTAACAGACGACAAGTTCGGAGCTCGTGACTTGCTCGAATGCCTTCAGGAGCAACTACTGGGGCGCAAAACAGAAAGATGTGAGTGGACAGAAATAAAGTTTCACTTTAAATCAACATAGTAACCCCACCATGTAAAAATAATGCTCTAGCATGAGTTTCACAATTCAGAAACCAAAACTCAAACACAAAAATCCCAAAGTCCAAAACATCTCCACATCTCAAGCTCACAACTCATTTCCCAAAATATATGCAACTCTCAACAACCCGTAAATACCCATATATAAATATATATATATATATAGCTAGGACTCTAGTATAGTATATATATACTCCTCTCCATACTAATGTACCGGGGAGACAATCCAACCGGGGGATTGTTAGCTGGTATGCAGGATTTCGAACACTAACCCGTCCAGGATGAGTAGTCCAAGGGACGAAACTCCATAGCTCACCGCCAACGACACGTGTAGCTCACAAATCTCATATCAAGTCCTGCAGATATCATCACCCCACCGGCACGCCAGCGCGTGTGTGATGATACTCAAGCAATATACATAATACGTATGGAAAGTGTCTCACACCGCATGCCATGTGTGAGACCCAGTAATCTCATGGCTTTCCCACCCACCGGCACGCCACGCACGTGTGTGGGAAGCCTAGTAACTAGGGAATGGTACTCACCTACCATACTCATATCTCACAACCATCCATCAAACTCCTATCTTTCCACAATTTCACCACAACAACCTCTCATACTCTATACATAGAAAATATAGATAGCCATCCCAAAATCCATATCAACATAATCATCATACTCAAATATATATGTTCATATTCAAAATATATATCCAAGATATATATAAACATATTCAAATCATCAACCAAAGACTTATTAAATCAAAGTCACCATCATTTAAAGTATATGCACAAAACTTTCATAATTAAAAACCATGCATATGCTTAAAACAAAGTCCACTCACAAGTAATCCCAAGCTGCCCGGCCTGCGAGTGATCAACCAGTACCTATTCCAAGATACAAATCCTTGATTAACAGACGTACTTCCAAAACGGAAATTCACTAAAGGAAAACCTAAATCCCCAAGTTCCCGGTGCGCCACGTCCAAAGGAACATCCTAAGGTCCGATTCATTGAATTCGCTTCCCAATCGCACGGTGATCGCGATTTCCTAAACTTCACATTATTGAATCGAACATCCGGGGCCCGATTCACGATCCGCGAATTCCTATAGGTTTCTAAGAGTACCTAGATCAACATACTTCAACTTGGAAACGATCCAACGGTCAGAACTTATCGAACCCGGATAACGCACAATATGCGAAATCCGTTCGATAGTCAAACGATATCCAAATTGAGATCCGCGAAATCCTACGCACTCGTGACAACCTAAGGATCTCAACAGGACGAAAAACAACTTCACCCACCTTGCCCACGCGCCGCCACAAGCGTGGTGTGTAGAGAGATTTCGGAAAATCTCCAAACCAACGTTCACCCTTCCAATCCTAGATACTACTCGAAGAATGGAGCAACTTTTTCAATACGGCAACGTCCAATTCGGACGGCAAGTGGTCGGAATTTCAAATTGAAATCCGGCCAAAACCTAGATTTCCAATTCGGTTCCAAACTTCAAATTCGATCTAATCCTAACCCAAAATCAGCTAGAACATACTGAAAGGATTCGAAAACATACCACACTCGACGGAAAAACTAGCGGAATGCGCCGTCGTGGTGAAAATCGGGTGAAAAAACGAACCCGCTTCGGAATCGGGTTTTCCGGGAAATGGGGTGGGTTATGATCGGAGCTTCAAGGTGAGTCGAGCGGCTCTTCTTTTTGGAAGAACCAAGAGAGAGAAAGAGAGGGTCGGGGAGAGAAACGGAGAGAGAGAGAGAGTGTACGCGGGAGAGAGAGAGAGTGAGGTGAAAATAGTAAAAATCTGATTTTTACTAAACCCTTCGGAATATTTACTGCCACCGAACAAGTTTTGATCGCCAAAACTTCGTTAAATCTCGATTCAGGCCTACCACCGCCTGTCTACGGTTTCGTCTCAGTACCACCTACGCAACCACACTACTCATGGTCCCAAAATCTTCCCGGATACGAAAGTGACCAAAATTACCCTTAACCCAAGGGTAAATTAATATTTTCTCTTAATTAAATTAAATTAGGAAAATAAATGGGGTCGGGGTGTTACAACCTACATAAAACAGATAAAAGCTTTCAAGCATTTGGAAGGACTAAATTTGAAATACATTGTCATTATTCACTCAAGTTGTGCTAAAAGCTTAAGCTTACCTTCCACAAGCCATCACTTGCCAAAATGATGAAATCTGTTTCATTGTCAATCTTCTTAACCTTTATATCTGCTTCTGAAGTTATTTGATCATATTTAGTTTTCCGTCCATAGATGCCCCTTGTCATAGCTAGTTGGCCATCCACATGTGGAATGTTTCCTAATTTCATCATCAGATGTTAACACCAGGGAATGATGTAATCAAGACTTGCTAACAGAGCAATAAAAATATCAGTTGAGATCATGTTAAGCAACATGCAAGTTCAATGATGGGTTTTCTCCACAATAAATTCCATAGTTAGTACAAGCCAATAATTTCCCAAGTGTACAAAAATGTATACCAAGTACCTGGCCTTTCCAATACAAAACCACCTGTGCTTTCAACAAGATCCTTCTCCTTCGCCTTCTCCAGGTCGTGATCCACAGTTTTCTGTTTTGCTACACCATCCATCTCTGCATAAAACTGCCCGGGAGTCCCCAACATTTGCTACAATCAGCTTCTCTCCATTGATTATTATTGCTGTAACAGCTGTTTATCCTCCTCTTGAACCAACTACCTTTTCCAAAATCTCATCATTTGAGTTCTCTTGACCGCTTGTTTTGGGTTTATCCAAAAATCAGGCGTTGCATGTTGTCAAGAAGAAAATTCCGAGTTAAAAACGTAATGGAGAACAAGAGCATAAAGATTAAAAACAAATTGACAGAAACTTCCTGAGAGTTTGATAAAATCTTGTGTGACTTGAGGCATTGTTTACAGAAGGAGTTGCAATCTTCATAATTCAGATTCATTGGGGCCTTTCCTGCACAGATATATTTTTATGCAGACTTCATGAGTGCAGCTTATGGGTTAACTACGAAACATTTTATCCGTCTAAATTTAAAGCTGTCGATGTAATTGAGACTTGTTTACCCAGCTATGTCCTGTTTCACGTTTCCAATATGATCTAGGACGTGTAATTCTCATTTTGGTTGGATCGATCATTTGACATTTGAAAGAAACTTCCCGCGCTAAGGAATTGTCTCTGAGTTCATTTTGAAATAATACGTTGTTTCATTTTTATTTTTCTTTTCTTTTGAGGAATTGCACAATGAAAAGGAATCATCTGATGCCATATATGCAGAACGAAGCAGCACATCAAAGTACTATCAAAACAGAAAAAATAAATAAATAAACCCCTCAATTAGCATATTGTTGCTATGTACATCCCTAGAATGTCAAAAACATGGCAATGGTGACTTATGGCTGTACACAAATTGCCTGTCAACAATATAACTCAAACACCCAATAGATCTTGTCATATCGGTGTCAGAGTTTATCCGACATAATTCTTCACTGATTCCAGCTCACTTCATAAACTGGGAGACGAAGGACATGCTTTGCACGCAGGAACGTTAGTGAGACAGCACACTTTGCATAGAGGAGAAGTGTTATATGGGACTCGCTCTTGATATCTGCACCTGAAACCCAAACTTAACGAGCATAAACCTGAATTACTTACCTTACAAACAAAACAGAGATTTCAAACAGGTCTGTTACTGTAAAACCTAGCTACTTACCGTAACAAATTATAGTAGGCAACAAAGTAGAAGTGTAAATACGAAATACGGAAACAAACTTCTGTAACAACTACTGTCTTTGAAAAGAAAAAGAAATGTAATCTTAAGTCTACTCCTATATGCTTAAAGATCATATTTAGCATGCATGGATAAATGGGAGAGAGATTGGGGACTTTTACCCACGGTGAACAGCAGTTAAACATAAATTAAAAGTAAAGTTCTGAGAGAGGAAGTCGAACCTGGTTCCGCAAGCTCATTGCAGTAGTCCAGCTCTGAGGATGTTGTAATGATGTGGAACCATCACTGACGAAAGTTAATGTAGTTGGTTCTTCTCGTATGTTAGCTGTTATCGAGGGAGGTAATTCTCTCATGATCCATAGTACAAATGCTGAGGGTATTGATGAACCTTAGAAAAACAATGTAAACATCATAAACTCAAACAATATGATTATGAATCCCTGTAGATAAAAGAACAGGATTCATTTAATTGCAAACAGGAAAAGAAGATTAGAATTACCTACCTACAAAATAATATAAAATCAGTAAAAGAGAAGTATAAACATCATTCAAACGCTGTTGATGCCAATGGTAAAGCATCTGCAAAATAGTATGGTGAAGTTTGAGAGATATATTAAACTGACTTGGATATGTGAATAAAGCAAAGATTATATGGCTAATAATTAAGTACGTACAGGAATATCAGTTAATAGAGCCACAAAGGCGCTTGAGGCGAAACATAGAATGGAAACAACAGATAAACCTGCAACCTGTCAAGAAAAACATAAAAGCAAGTGATGGACTATAAAGCACGGATATCTGTTTGTCAAACAAAACATTTTCTGAATGATCTGATAATTCAATGGACAGATGAATGAAATTATGTACAACATCAGATTATTGCAATCAATAAAATAAAAATATATTATATTACAGCAATAGATTAAATACCTTCCACATCTCAGAAGAAGCTCTCTCAGATCTAACTTTTCTCATTCTCAAGCATAATAGGACTCCTGAAAATCAAAGACAACGCAAAATGTAACTTCAAGAGATCGAATGATAAGTACAGGGGGGAGTTGCACTTGAAAAATGCAAGAAAATACAAGTGTGTGAAATGATAGTTACTCACCGTAACATGCTAATGCTCCTCCTAACAATAGTATTGCTATTGCAAAGAGATCTACGTATACCTGCATGATGATAAAAGTCATTGCACCAAAGCTTAATTACTTGTTAATTAGAAATAAGAATGAAGAAAAAAAGATGCATATTTGGTTGACATTAATATTTGCTACATGCCCAAATAGGTTATTTGAAATCTCTAAATCAGCCTCAAGAAAGAGCATTCATGTACATGAAAACAAGCAAGGGTCCATACCCGAGCCACCACTGCAGAATCAATAGGATTTTTTCCCATCCCAATCCAGATTATCACTGCACATGCCACCATTATAACAAAAACTACCACGGTAACCTGGTAGACAACTAGGGAGTTAATCAACTTTAACATTATTTGCGGAACAGATGTCTTTTAAGGAAAAAAATTACAATAATTATGAACTATATCTTATATCATATATGAGTAGACATTGAACAAAAAACTTTGAACTGTGGCAATACCAGAATTACAATTCTCTGGCGGCTTCCAATATGAACAAAACGCAGAGGAAAACAGTTTCTATGACTATCTGTTTCCATTGAATTCCGTTTGCTAAATGTCTTCTCCAACAAAGCTTCATGAAAACTCCCTTCATCCTCCTCATCCTCATCATCTGCCTGATGGCACAGGTCAACCCTAAAGGTAAAATAAACCCCCCCATGAAAATGTCAAATATAGCTCAAAAGAAACAATCTTTTCATTAAAATTATCAAGAAAGGCAATATCAACTTTTCATACTTCAAATTGCACTCCAGATCTCTATTTTCAGATGGCTCATAAAAAAAACACACACCCAATTAGAGACATTAGTAATCAACACCATATCCCAACTATAATAGAATGTCCTAGGAAAAAGAAAAAACAGGACAGGACAGGCACACCACAAGTCCATCAAAGCGACATTTTTCCAAAATCCATAAGCAATGGATTTCAAAAATCACTAACAAGACAGAAACAGCAAAAATAATGAGTGATATCTTCTATATGGGAGTTGATGATCCATAACTTAGAAATATATGGGTGCTACTTCTCAAGAAATGCTAATTTATTATCTATATACTTCTCAAGGAATCCTCGTTTATTCAGCCTAACATCTACATTTCAGTTTTCCTCGTCCTATGTACAATGTAACACCATTGGTCTTATAGCCGTATTGTACTGTTATACTTTTAACTTGTGAGGTATTCTATGGTCACATAATACTCCCAATTCACTTTTTCACTTCATCCTTCTTACTCTCTAGTCCTATGGGTAACATCCACCTCAATCTCTCTGTCTTTATGAATGGAAATAACATTGTTGCTTACCCATAACATAAAAGACAGGTCGGTGTATCCAAAATAGACAAAGAAATCTAAGATCACTACACCTCTTTCAAATTCTCATGAAATCATTTCGGATTTAAAAACGGAAAGGAAATGAAAAACTTACCAGAATGATAAAAGTAGAAGAAATGCAGCAAAAAACAGAATTTTGGGTAATGCTGCAAAGCAAAATTCATAGTGTTCAGATGCTTTGGCCAAGTTCAGAAGATAGATAATATACCCTTTATTTGAGACAGAAAGCATACCCATGAGGCTAAAACCACAAGAGTTAGACCAACATTGCCACCCCTTGCAAGCAGCAAAAAGAGTTAATACAAAATAAACTAAGCAACCTGTCATAGACAAGACCAAATAAATTAATTCAGTTTGGATCAAGGATGTAAATATATATGCTTGTCGAAATCACAAGTTAATGGTAAAAATTATTAGTGCAGTTTGTATCATCCATTATGTATGCAAATGGCTATTTTTGTGAGTCCAAACTCATGAATAATTACATATAAGCACCAAAAAGCTGCTACAAAATTAGCTTTATATATATAGAATAGCCACGAAAAGAGAGCCAAAATCGCAAGTCTCGTGATAAGCATCATACTTAAGGCCAAACATCCTTGGAAGAGAATATACAGAACTCAGATAAAGAATAGAAGGCAATAGCATATTGGGAATTGTAGATTCTTACCCAAATTAGAAGAGCCAATCAACAGATGAAAAACCTGCAGAGAAGCATTACAATGACAGCATGCTTTAGTGAGCTTCCATTTCAATTAATTGTACCATCAGTGCATAAGTGAATATGGATTCAACCAAAACTAAAGCAGGGTGCATTAAAAGCCGTCATGAACATGTATGATGTACCCATTCATCATTTTCCTCCCAATCTATCCATCTCTTCTATGTGAGAGACTTAAGCATCAGTTATTTGCTCTTCTGGTGGCTAATTTAATTTTCTTACCAAGTCCTTAGGAATGATTGCTATAGATAAAACTTTATATGAGATCCAACCTAAGGTGCTGCTGATTCTATGACTCTAAATGTATTCGAGTACAGCATAATTTTCTTTAACAGTCGCTCAAAATTCTTCACATTAGGACAGATTCCTAGGAAGCCTTATGATGTCAAACTACTTAACAGGAAAAGATCAAGGACAGCAAACTCAGTCCATCCATTAACCAGTCAACCAGATCCAGCACAACTAGGTTAATCCAGCCAGCTAACAATATCTTCTAAACATTACATACATCATGCATCCACACACACACAACCATACATACATATACATATATACATATGTGTGTCTGTGTCTGTGTGTTGGTATATATGTACATGTGTGTATATGCATGTATTTATGTACATATTCCACATATATATAGACAAAAACACACACAAACACAAGAAGAAAAACAAATAAAATCTGAATTTGAATAAGGAATAATAAAGCATGACTCATCACTTACTTTTTGGCGAGTCCAGCCAAGTTGTGAATTCCTTGAGTGAATCCTGATTAACTGAAATAGTAAGTAAAAAAACCCTCAGAGTCATTTTAATAAAAGAACTTCATAGACATCAATCATGGACTTCGCCAGTTTTCCAAGGTTGATGTCACATCAAAGTACACATAAACATAAGAATGAATCTTGAGGGTAATAAGTTACTTCCCTGAGTCGAACTAAAACCTAAGCAACAAATAGGGGCACTGCCCGCTCTCAACCAGACCTTTCTAACAAATATAGTTTCCAGTTGGTCTAAAATCAAGACATTCACAAACATATGACACAGTTCAGCTCAGGAGTATTAAGCTTCCCGATTGTACCAACATAGATTAACTGTTCATTAAAATGGAATAGTCCAACTGTTTCATTGTTCTCACTTCAATGCCAATCCTATAACTTTTAGATGGCGCTTAAACTAGCATAGGACAGTACCTTTCCATAAGCTCAGTATTAACTAAGCAAAACAGAATCCAATTATCAGTCCAACAATAAAATCAAATGAGAAGTAAAATTCTCAAAAACTCAGAAACATTCCAAGTAAAAACAAAATGCCCATATCCAAAACATTCAAGCCCACAAAGTGCAACCAATCCCATTCCTCAAGCTTCATACTTTAGCACATGCCCAATGCACATTGGCTTTCCCACGATATTATCATACCAAACAAAACGAGATACTAACTTTCCAAAAAGCCCAATTCGAAAATGCAAGAGCACACAAAACTGAGCACAATAATCAAATAAAAAACAGCAGCAGAAACAAACCTGACAAAATGCAAGAACAGCTATAATGCCATCAACGAGAGCAAGACCAACATTCACACCCACCAAGACCCTTGGAAAGCAAGAGCCTTCTCTCAATTCAAACATCCTCTAAAGGCTCTTAACTCTCTGTCTGTGTTTCTCTCTCTCTGTCTCTCTCCCCACAATAACCCACCTTTTCTCTCTCTAAACAAAATTAAAAAAGAGACAAAACAAAGAGCTTGTCAAGCAAAAGCTTTTGGTCTGGGACTGAGAAGAAGCGTACGGACGGAGAATATGACCCTTCTCCTTGATGGTATCCTTCATGACAGATCTGTGTGCTGTTTGGTTGATTTTTTTTGCGATTTTGCCCCACAACCAAAAAAAACACAGCCTTCGAATTTCACTTCACAGAGGAAAATCAAGGTGGCAGCTGGGGTAACTACCTCAAAACACCGAGGGTAAATTCGTAATTTGGACGGATACTGTCTTTCGTCTGATTCCCGCACGCGGGTGGCTTTGATTCTACCATGAATATCAAAATCAAATAAATCATCTCTTTTTGACCCAACGGGTTTGACTTGGTACAAATCATAATCATTTAGCCAATAAGCTCTCAGCCCCAAGCCGTGAGCCAATAATCTCTCAGCCCCAAGCCGTGAGCCAATAGGCTTCTAGTATTTTGTCTTCTATTTACTTTTAAAAAATAATTTTTGGTGGACTGTTAATTACTTTATAAATATATATATATATATATATATTAGTATGGTAAAGTTTTAGAAATTTGGCTCTAGTCTCTCTGTCTTTCCTCTTTTTCTTAAAAATAGTTTTTTTGTGGAATGTTAATTACTTTTTTATTTTATTTTTTATGTTGGTGCGAGGATGTTTCATTAAATTTATTTTACACATTTGATGTGACAGTATGCAAAATCTAGGTCCTAAATGTTAGAGCAAGTAAACTGGGGATTTGGATACTAGTTGATACAATACTTCCCACTTGAATTTTAAATGAAGAAACTATGTGGGTAAAGCAAGACTTTAATTTAATTTAATTTTTTTATAAATTCATTTTTTCTTAAGTGTTGGATTGAAGCCCAATAAACTATCGAATTTGGGCCTACATTGAGGCTCATTTGTTTCCAAATAATATGAATTGACGAGTTATTTTACAGTGAGTGCTTTATATATGACTCTTAGATGATGTTATATCTCTTAATCATTGGACCAGGCTAACTAATTTGATTCAACGGCTAACCAATTTCATCCAACAGTTAAGAAATAGGGCATCACCTAAAGGCCATATATAAGCCCTCACTATAAATTTCTTGATGAATTGACATAATATGTTATACATATAACAAGAGCTAATTAATTGAATTTGGTGAATCTAGTATGATTGTAGAAAGTGTGTGCATACTATATATTATGTTCATATCATTTGTAAGCAAAGAAAAAGTGTCATGTTTTAATGAAGTAGCTTTAATTAACTTCAATTTAAAAGTGCGGACGCATATAACGTAACGTAACATATACAACTTTCATGTTTGTATCTTTTGTAGAGACAAAAAGTTCCAACTTATAACGTAACAATTAATTAGTTAACGATCAACTAAAAAGTATGTGCATATTATGCTCGGATTTAAGAAAAAAAAAATCAGGCTTGCACCAAACATATATAGGTGATCAAACAAAACATTAGTTTATGATGAAAGCAATATATCAACATACTAAACATTTTAAACTTTAGATAAGAAAGCCTCAACAGAAATATGGTGAACAATACTAAGCTGAAGTTATTGATCTTAGAGAAAGAGATGCTTGTGATGTGATGGTGCCAATGACATTCATGGGCCGATGGACGCCTGCACAACAAATTCGTCAAAGACTCAAAAATGAGGGCATAAAAGACAATTAATATATGGCAAAATAATGTTTTTTAGGAAAAATATATGACTAATTATATTTAAAGAGTGTAAAATATCCATGAAGAGAGGACAAGTTGGAAACATATCTACATGGTCAACCTGCATTAATTTAGCAAAGATGCAGTTTCTATTCCTATATAAGCACATCAAATGAAGGGAAAAACAAACCAACAAGGCCTTCTTCATTATTTCCAAATTCCTTATTTTTCCTTTGAAGGAGACCCAAAAAAATGGCCAGTGAAGGCAAGAAAACAAGAGGAAGGCAAAGGATAGAGATGAAGAAGATCGAAAAGGAAGACGATCTTCTCGTTTCTTTCTCGAAACGAAGATCTGGGATATCCAAGAAAGCTAGCGATATGATAACACTATGTGGTGGGGAGGTGGCCATTGTGATTTTCTCACCTTCTGGTAAGCCTTTCTCATTTGGTCACCCATCCGTTGATGCTGTTATCAATCGATTTTTAAATCAAAATCAACTGGAAAACAACGAGTACACTCACCAAATCATGGAGGTTCATCAAAAAATGAGAATCGCGGATCTCATCCAACTTTTTAATGAGCTTCTAATCCAATTAGAAGCTCTGAAGGAGCGACGCAAGTTGCTCGAAAAGATATCTAAGACAAGGGGAAATAATCAAGAGTTTTGGTGGAATGCATCTCTTGATGAGCTTGATGTGAATGAGCTTAAACAAACATACGCTTCAATGGCAGAACTACACATGACTATCACCAACCATCTTAAGGAGAGGAGAAATGCTTTTGATGCCTCCTCTTCTTCTGCCCAACAAACCAATCCCAACTTTGATACTAATCCAAGTGGGCTTGATTCTTATGCATTTCCTCCTTGCTATGGCCATTAATCTTGAAAAACCTCAGAGCTAGGGTTTTCCAAAGTAGGATGGATTATGTAATAACAATACACATGAGTGGGTTAGTTTTATTCATTAGCAAATATCAATTGTTCCGCCTATGCAACACATCGATAATGTGAATCAAGATGTCTGTTCAATTATAATGTTACTTGCATTTTTGTTCGAATTGATATATTTTTATGTGTAATTAATTGAACTTCACTCAAACAATTTAACAACCAATAAAAATGTATTGATTTTTATTTTTTATTTTTTTAGTACAAGCGATAGTCTAAACTAAAGGGGATGCAGATTTCTCTTACACACACATATACACAACTAAGATGCAATGAGAGTTTGAACTTGGGACCTCCTGTATTGATTATTACAATTAGATTATACACATAAGTACGATGGTAACCGATATCCAATAAGTGAGTTACACATAAAGGATTTTCATTTGGCCCACACCTCATGGCTCGAAGAATACCGGCCAGAACTCACCATATATCAAAACCCTTTTTGGATTGAAGACATAAGTGGGTTGGCCATGCTCAATTTTGTATTGGATAAGACTTGGATCAAAGGCTTTACCCAAAAAAAAAAAAAAATGGATCAAAGGGTTTTAAATTCAACCTCGGATAACTGCCCAACCCATCTAAATACACCCGATATATTTTTTATTGAGCGGGCTGCCTAGCCTGATCAAGCTCGAAGAAGTATGACCCGTGTGGATTAGCTTGGGCAAAAATTTAAGGGTCGGGCCATTGCCGCCACTACTACTACCACCGCATGTCTCAGTTCTAACGCAATGAAAATCTAATGTTCAATGAGTACCATTATCAATTGACATGCATACTCAAATAAATAATAATTTTTTTACATAAAAAATGTCAAATATACTTGTGTTGTTTATTCATAGATATAAAAGCTAAATATATCATAGCAATTACACAATACCTTATTTCCATATAGTAAACTTTTGTATAATAATAAAAAAATAAAATATGTGATAACACAACTAGAGAGATAGATGGTACTCGCGCAATTTATTAGAGCATATATACATTCTCCTTTTATAAAAATAAAAAAAAATAAAAAAATTTAAAGGGAATGAAGTTTCAAACTTGAGACCTTGTCTAGCAAAGTGAAAAAAAATATTACTCAATCAAGTACTTAGAGTTCGTTTGGGAGTGATTATGGATAGGCCAATAATTATTTTTATGGAGAATCACTTCTACGGGCCAGTTTGGCAATATTGTACTGTGAAAATAATCATTGTCGATTTCTTTGTGAAAGAAAACATTTAGCGTTTGGTAAACTTTTTGTTAAAAACGTTATTGGTACTAATTCCCGCATAATCAGAAAATGATTCCAGCATAATCATTAAACCTAGCGCCTCTTCGAAACTAATTTCTGCATAATCAGAAAATGAAAGCTCTTCATTAGCGGCTTTCCCTTTTAGCTTTTTCTCACAACAATTTTTAACAATAAGTGATTTTCTTATAGTTTACCAAACGAACTGGGCTTCTAAATTTTTTTTAAAAAAATCACTTATCACTTTAAATAAGCAATGTCAAACGGACACTACATGCCAGTTTGGCATTACTTATTTGGGGCTATAAGTGATTATTTTGAAATTTTTGAAAGCCCAACCTGTTTGGTAAAAGATAATAAAATCACTTATTTTGAATCATTGTTGTGAGAGAAAGCAATTTGGGAAAGCAGGTGATGAGCTGCTTTATTTTTAATTATGCAGAATCGCTTTGAAGAGGCGCTGGGTTTTATGAAACTTTCAAAATTCCAAAAATAGCCCTGTGTTTTTTTTTACCAACCACACTTCTAACAAAAAGTTTACCAAACGCCAAACTGCTTTATTTCATAGCTGATTTCTCTCACAGAATCTGACGGTGATTATTTTTACAAAGACAAAGAATGCCAAACTGGCCATACATATAATCAATTTAAGTGATTCTATAGATAATCAATTTTATGGAGAAACACATGGGAGGTGATTCTCTCCAAAATCACTAAAAGTGATTTAATTGATAAGCATGTGGGAGGTACCTCTTCCCAGAAGTGATTTTGGCCTATCTAGAATCACTCTCAAACGAGCCCTAGTTAATTGAAAGAAATCCATTAAAAATGACAAAAACTAAATCACATTTAAGGAAAATAGCATATAAGGATATAACTTTTTTGGTAATTGCAAATGGTAACTTAAAATATGCAATTGGTAACCATATTCATTGGACTTTTCTCTTGCCAATTTAGGGGGCCATGCATTATCACACTATCCCTGGACCTAACAGATTTAGTACTTGCTCATTATATAATTGATACAAATCACATCCCATTTTCTTTATTACTACCATTTATTTAAAGTATATCACATTAGTCAAAGTATCACAATCATGGGGTCCTCCTGCTCTTTCTCCCAGACAAAGCCCTTTGAATCAAATGAGCAGGAATTGGATAGCTACAAAAAGAGGAATTACCTAATAGGTAATCCAAACAAGTTTTGCCTCATTCAATTTCAAAATCTGGGATGCAACAATTGGAATTGAATGATGCCAACCCAAAAGTGTTAAACTTTAATGCATTTGGTAGTAATCAAACATAAAAGGAAAGAGAATTAAAAGCTTTCCATATAAGCAAATTACACATAGAATTAAGGGCTACAATCCAATATTAGAAACATTGAACCTTTACATGGGTCAAGAAATCTCAAGCCCCTATATATATATATATTCCTCAACTTCCCCCAACAATCCCATAAACTTTCCAATAAAAAAAATACCATGGGGAGGAGGAAAATTGAGATGAAAATGGTGAAAGATAGCAGCTCTAGGCAGGTGACCTTCTCCAAGAGAAGGACCGGTCTGTTTAAGAAAGCAAATGAGCTTGCTACTCTGTGTGGAGCTGAGATTGGTCTCATTGTTTTCTCCCCTGGAGGCAAGCCCTTCTCATTTGGGCACCCAAATGTGGAGTCAATTGCTGACAGGTTTCTAAATCAGGAGGGCTCAAAATCAAAATCTGGTTCTTCAAATTCAAAGAATGATGAAACAGTGGAGAGGCTTAGCCAACAACTTGATGACCTGAACAAGAAGTTGGAGGCTGAGAAGAAAAGGGGACATATGCTTGACAAGGCAATACTGAAAGCAAAGGGTTTGCCCCTCAAGAGCAAGGCACCAAATGTTCGTGAGCTGAGCCAGGCAGATCTTCAAAAAATGAAGGAGTCTCTGGAACAGCTGCGCGAGAAGGTGAAAGCCAGGGCCTGTGAGATGGAGGCATCATCTTCATTGCTGCTCCTGGCAAACGAGCCTGATGTAGAGACTGATAGGACTGTTGCTAAAAATGAGTGAGAGACCTTATTTGATGAATTTTGTTAGGGCTACCAACCATGAATGTGTCTCACTTTCTCCTGATGATGTTGGTGTTAGGTAGATTTGGTTGTTCCTGAGGTAGATTTTCCTAATATGCGTAATGGGTTGAAAGATGAACTTATGTTTGTTGGTAGAAATGTTGTGTATGTTCTTAGATGTGCTAAGGTCAATTGTCTACGTGCGTGTGCATTACTACCTATAGTATTCTTTGTCTATAAATGGTTTCCTCCACAGTCATATATACATTGCACAACGCCACAATTACGTGTGAGATGCGTACATAACTTTGAGGGCACATGTGCACATAATTACGCAATGTGTCACGTGATGCGTGCTATATATGGTGTACACGTTAAGGTTACGTGTATGTAAATTTTACTTCTAGTGGGGATTAATGGCCTTAAACAATTCTAGTAATGTACGTATGGATAAGAATATTACTGGTTTTTAGTAAGTTATTGAAGATAATTTGATGTCAATTTGTTATCAAAAATAGCCTAATTCATTCACCCCGCTTAAAATAATGTAATTTGGACAACTTGAACAACTCAAAAAACATGACTTTGAGCAAATATGAGCAAACCCTTTACGTGTTTTTTATTCTACAATTTTTTTTTTTAATTCTTTATGTGTTAGTAGTATACAAAGGGAAGTCCGGAATAAAAATAATACAAATTTATAAATAAACTTAATCCTAGACATATATTTATAGAAAAACCCAAGCACTATTTAAACATAGAAACACACTCAAAATCAACTTCAAAATCAACTTTTTGGGTGTGTTTATAAATGAATTTTGAGTGTGTGTAATGATGGGTTTTGGGTGTGTTTATATGTTTAAATAGTGCTTGAGTTTTTTTATAATTTAAGCCCCCATTTTGGGTGTTTTAGTGAAACTCCCTAAAAATAATTCTCTTACTTTTCATATCATTCATATTAAGTAAAAATATAATTAGAGTATCTCCAATCATGCTCCCTATTTTAAAGTTAAATATTAACTGAAAAAAAAACAATAATGTTAATTTAGGAGCTCTTTGATAAAATTTCTAAGTATGATCGATAGAGTTATAATAAGTAGGAGCCAATAGAAGTCTCTTTCTCTATCCTTATATTTAAGAGCTTTTAGAGCATCCACAGTTGGGGGTGTATTTTGGGGTGTAAAGCCACTTTTACATTCCTTTTACACTTCCGGAGGGTGTAAATACGTTTTTTGCTCCAATGAGAAACGATGTAAATCTAAGATGTATAATTTTCCCTCTCTTTTCTCGGGTGGGTCCCTCTTGCAAAATATGTAAAAATAGATGTAAATGTGCATTTTATTTTACATCTCCATGGTTGTGATGTATATTTACATCCCTTTACATCTCTCCATTGGAGACAATTTCGGTAACAAGGGGTGTATATTTAACATATACCCTCATATACACTCTCCCATTGTGGATGCTCTTAGAATTCTCCTTATTTTAAGAGCTAGATAAGGAGCATGATTGGAGTTGTTTTTTGTTTATTTTTATTTTTTATTTTTTACATTCTCTCTAAATTCAACTTACAAGGCAAATAAGATGTTAATTAACTCTCGGCCCGTTTTAGTATGATTGAAATTCGGAATTGATAAAAATCTCACCTATGATTTAAATTAAACGGATTTGTCATATGGATCATCCATCAATATATAAACAAGCTGATGACATGGATGAATGATGCTGCAGATGGTGTGCAAGCTAGGCATTGCAAGACGCAAGCCGGCCAGCAAAGGCAAATGTACATGTGGAGCTCCCTAAATTGTGGAAACCAGAGAGATTTAAATATACATAAAGACAATAATTTGCAGACATGGAATGGAAGACGACCTTTGAAATGCTCTCTCTCGAAACCCTTGGCCGTGTTTGGTGGGCTAGATAGGACTATAGTCCATTTTAATTGAAAAAGTCCAGTTCAGTCCGGCTCACCAAATAGAGCAACTCATATATACAGTTGTCTATATATATCTCTTGTGCCTTCATTTTACAAATTTTAGACCACACTCTTCATTTGTTTGTTTAATTTAGAGCATATTTTATTAATAAATTAATTAAAGCTTAAGCTAGCTAGTTGTTAATGTAGGAGAGAACAATACAGGCAGCTTACCTTTATCGGCGCATATTAAGATTATTCCCAGTCTAATCGGTGCAGATAAATTAAAAAGATACCTTTATTATGTTTTTATTATCTGAAAGATAACTTTGTTTTAATTAACATGTCCAAAGAGAATACGATATTTGCAATTAGGGACTTAACCAAGTTTTTTTTTTCCTTTTTTGCTTAGAAAGAGATATTCTCATTCCAAAAGCACATGTAAAGTCATGCCAATCAAAATACACAAAGCCGAAGCCTCACATCATCAAACAAGTAACAAATCTAAAGGGAGCAAAACAACTTCCTAGTAAAATGATAATGTAAGAACGAAATCCCACAGCTGGTACGGAGGCGCAAGGAGATCATCCCTCGACAAAATACGCACCAGTGAGGGAGGGGGTCTAGAGACCAAAACTTGATGGCTCACCCTCAAATCGGCTAAACTAGCAGCAACATGGACTTAGCCAAATTAATTAGAGCAAATGTGTACTAAATTAAAGTATAGAATATCGTTTATATAAAATATATATATATATATATATAATTACATCATCTTGAACTCAAGCGCAAGGCCTGTAGCATCCAGTTAAAGCTCATTGAAAGGGGAATGGAGAATTTCAAATACCATGGTTTTGAAATTCCTTGCTTTTTCACTTTCGGTAAGATCCCAGAGAATAATATATATATATATATATATATATATATATAGCTACCTACTACTACATGTCACTCATATATATCTTTTGTTAACTCCACCGTCCCCATCACTTTAGAATATTTCCGTCAGCTCAATGGAGTTCCATGCATGCAATTGTCAAATGAGTACGTAGCATATTCTATCTGCCTTTTCCTTTCCTTTTTATAAATTGCAAAGCTAATTGACAGAAATGATGCTTCCATTGGATTTGGACATTTGGCCTGATCAGAGCAGATGCCACATACAACCAAGGATGATATAATATTTCAAGTGTTCAAATGAGCTCAGATTTTCTGTTTGTCTCCTCTCTGTGCACACGGTTCTTAAGTTACTCATACCGTGTACACAGTTAATTTTGTAATTTGTTGTTCTTTCCTCATTCACTAAAAGTAAACCACCTAACAGTTTAATTGACCCATATGCTTTATATAGTCTAGCAATTGGGATGTTTTGATTCTAAAGTCAAAAACGAATCTGGAGGTTTTGGTTTCCTCAAAATAGCCTTCTCTTTTTGTATAATTGTTTTCTATTCCAACTTCATACTACAATATGTGTTTTGTTTTTCAATTTTTACATTGAGGACATCATATCCTTCCTGCTTGCATATATGATTCATATTACACTTATAACGAAAGAGTAATGTGATTTGAAAACGTGATGCGTTAACACTTTTCTTAACCGAAAGGTATCTAACAAGGCCAAATAACAGGTACATTTTTGTTGTTGTTGTGTGTTTTTGATGATTTGATCAAAGGGCAAAAGATTAGAAAGAAAGAAAAAGAAAAAAAAAGGAAGCCACTAAGAAACAGCTCATTATATGAGAGTTTACATTTCCCTTTGATTCCATGGAAAGAGGGATTTTTCTTTAGTCGCACACGGACAACTCACAATTCCACTCCCCCACGTTCATTACTCTCCTTGACTCCACCAAATCAAAACGCGGAGGAGTTGGTCCTCCACTTGGCCCACAACTCCTCCAAATTACCGAAACACCCTTGCCCGCCCGCCAAAATCCCCAAGAAATCGAATCTTCCTCACCCCAAATAAAACCGCCTCCTCCTCAAACCAAAATCAAACCAAACCCAGAAAAGCAGAAGGCAGGGAAGAGCTCTCTAGAGAGAGAAACTGAAAGATAAAATGGTGGGCAAGAAGAGATGGTTGTTCTTTAAGAGGATGAAGAAAGAGTCATGGAGTTTGAGGTGGAAGTACTTGGGGTCTGCCTTCAAGTTTAGGCCGCTGAATCTGCAGCTGTCGTTCTATGACGATGTGATTTTCAAGATTGTTTCTGCGTTTGAGGCTATAGTTTTGCTGCTCAGCGTCTGTTTCTTCTACCTCTTCTGCGGATGCAAGTTTTGAGGCTTTGGTGTCCGTCTGTTTCTCTCTGACTCTTTTATTTAATTGTTTGGTTTTCTCTAAGTTGCTTCAAAGAAGATTACAAATTGACAGAGAAAGTTGTTGGCTTACGGGTGGTTCAGCCATTGGGTTTCATCAAGTCTTCCTTAAAAATCTCTCTCAAGAGAAAGAAACAATCTTGGGTTTTGGGATTGGGATTGGGATTGGGAGGATATGTCAAATGTGGGGTGGGATTTTGGGTAGGAGAGATTAAGCTAATTCAGCACAGTGGTTCTGTCATTTGTGCTTATGTTTATGTACAAAGTTAATTCTCAGTTTAACTTTTTTGCATAAATTCTGGCTTCTTTTTCTGCATATTAATTCAGAACATTAATTGGTTGTCATTTAAACAAATTCTGGGTTTTGAGATTTAGATGCCTTAGAGCATCTCCAAGCGAGATGTCAAATACCAAACATCAAATTTAAATTTGATGGTGATGTGCAATTTTACATCTTACACAACTTTACACTCCACTCGATATGTCAAATTAAATTATTATTTTATTACATTTTAGTGTTGATCCATTTTTAATTAAAAAAAGAAAAGAAAAAATAGTAATAAAAATATTCATTTGCTTCAAAAATAACATCTCATCTTCATTCCACACATATATCGATTGGAGTGATGTGAGATGTTGTTTAACTGTTAAATGTCTATGTGCATGTTTGACACATCGGTTAGAGATGCTCTTAGACTAACAATGGGAAAATATAATGGCATTGCCTCCATCCATGAGGTCTAAATATCCTAACATGGCTGGCCGAGAAAGATCTCCTGCATAAAGATTGAAGCTTTTCACCTGTTACAACTTCCAACTGGGAAAAGCTGTTTTCTTGTTCTTTTGTGTTTTTGCCCAATATATATCATCAACAAATCTAGTGGCATTAAGTTTAATTTAAGCAAACCGCTAGCAGTAAACCCTGCTGACCAATGATGCAATTATGCAGGAGTATTAGAACAAAGTATTGAGGACATAGATGAGGCAAAAGCCTAATTAACCTTCTCGTCATGTTCTTAGTAGATCACTAATCAGATCCAAAAAGTTGAAAAGCAATGGCAAGTTGCGGAGCTGCGTGATTTACCTCCATGGAAGATGGGCTTATAGTCCTATCTGGGCTGAAAGTTCTTGTTTGTGTTCTTCGGCAAATTGGCAAGTGTGGAGAGAGATGGCTCCTGCTGTGCGTTTTGAAGAGGTGTGCAATTGCTATTCAAGAAAAATAAAATAAAATGGTTTTGGGTTTGTTGGAACGTGACGTCAATTCCGATTTTATTCATATTTATGTATAAATTCTATGCACCTTCAGATTTTATTGACAAAAATTATATCATGTTGGTCGATAAACATTTGAACTTAAATTTAGTGTTATTAGCATTATTCTATGGGACGTGGATCCTCTACTTGGTTTTTCTAAATAGAACACATGAGCTTTTCAATTGTCTCAATCTTGAGTCATAAATTAGGCTAAAATAAAATAAAATAAATCATATCATATGATAGTATTTAGGGTGAGGTGGCAGCAAAATTATCTTCTTCTGAAACATTTTATAGCTGCCACTGCCAGGCCCTCTTATCTCTTTCCCTCCAACTTCCCAACTTCTGAACCTCAGCTAGAGTGGAGATGCAAGCCTCAGTCTGCATACAAACTTCACCATCCTCTCTTTCCAGTTTGAGACCTACCCACAACGCTCTTCTGGGTCACTCTCTGTCTTCAAGACCATGCTTGTCTCTCAAAAAAAGAGCGTCTTTGACCACCAGAGCACTTCTATCAACTACCAAGGAATCAGTCTTGAAGGACTTTCATGAACGCAGAGCTCTCAAGGTAAAGCAAATCCCAGTTATCATTATGTAACCTTTAGCATCACCTTGTGCTTTGTTTGGTTGTTTGATAAAACCATTGCTTCAATTTTACTTTAATGTTTTGTCATGTCTGTCCTAAAGCCTTACTCAACCAAACAGATGATTATGTTTAATGGTCTTTCTGCAATTTAATATCTGTGCCCTGAATCCTCATATCCAAGAATTTCTAATGTAGCTTTCCCTTACAGATTATTTCAGGTTTGCAGAATTTTGACAAAGAAAATGTTGCATCAGTCATTACTGCGGCAGAGCAGGTTTGATGAACTAATAATGAACTCTGCCATTAAAATATTTTGTTGTTGAGCCAAGTGATCAAAATTTGTTAGACCTGTTAGCATATCACTTTCCCTATTGCAAACTATCTTCTTTTATATGCTTTCTGGTGTTAAATTTCATTGAAGTTTCCAGCTAATGTTGAACTTTTTGGTCATTATGTCATGTGTCCTTGCACCGGTAGGGAGGAGCAACTCATGTGGATATAGCTTGCGACCCAGAGTTGGTGAAGCTTGCCATAGGTTTAACTTCTCTTCCAGTTTGCGTTTCTTCTGTCGATCCAGCGGCATTTCCAGCTGCTGTTGAAGCAGGAGCACTGATGGTTCGACCGTAAACTAATCCCTTTCAGGCCAATAATTTTATTGTGTAACCTGATTCTCTTTCAAGGGAATGCTACATATTTAGTTTGACAAAGTCACAATGTCCTTTTTCAGGTTGAGATTGGAAACTATGACTCATTTTATGAGAAGGGTGTGATTTTCACTCCAGAGCAGGTAAAACATTTGAGGGTTCACCTTGCAAATTGTGAAAAGTATAGTGAGCAAGAATTCTTATCAGCTGTCTTTAACTGTTAAAGAAGTTTGTAAATAACTCTCTTTTCTAATTCTATCAAGTGCCTTTTCAGATATTAAATCTAACAAAGGAGACAAAGAGGATTCTTCCATCTGTGACCTTATCAGTCACCGTACCTCATACACTAAGCCTCCCAGATCAGGTCACAAACAACATTGCCAAAAGTGAAAATATCCATATGCATGTAGGCACCATTTATTTAGTTTAACCAAGCTAGTTGAAACTTTGATCAACAGGTCAAGCTTGCAGAGATGCTGGAGCAGGAAGGTGTAGACATCATTCAAACAGAGGGAGGAAAATGTTCGAGTCCCTCAACATCAGGCGTTCTTGGGTTAGTCGAGAAGGTAACACAGAGTGAAACCCATAAAAATCTGTACATTGAGAAAACAGAATAAAAGGGTAACTTGCAATTAAAGGTTTTCACATTATAGCACAAGCAACTTTGACGATTTGGAAAGTTCACCTTGATAAAACTTAAGAAAGAATAAAAGCCTAGGTTCCATTCTGCATTAAGTTGATTATCATATTTCATATTCCAGGCAACGCCAACATTAGCAGCAGCATATTCGATATCACGGGCTGTCAAGATCCCCGTCATGTGTTCATCGGGACTGAGTGCAGTTACAGCACCAATGGCCATAGCAGCAGGAGCCGCCGGAGTGGTATGTACACAGTGAACCGGTTTCTGTTTCTCTAAGGAGCTCAACTTATACTAGGCATATTTCATCAATGACTGGTGTGCCTTGTTGTGCTAGTTTTTATTGTCAACATATTGAATTTTTGTATTATTCTTGAACACAGGGTGTGGGCTCTGCAGTGAACAAGCTCAATGATGTGGTTGCAATGATTGCAGAAGTCAGGAGTATCTCCAACTCATTGGGAGCACCAGCTGATAGGCGTGCTACTTCTGAAGGAAAAGTTTTGAAAATGTAATCCATAAGTATATTTTCATAGGATAGGTGACCAAAAAATAGCGAGGTCTTTAGTGCTGTATACAGAGACATTGTTGGGATTGTTTCCAAAGAAATAAGAGCAGTAGTTACCTTTCCTTATATACTTGGTCTTTCATGATCAAAATTTGTTTCGACTTCTTCTGTTTTTTAGTAGTCAGAAGAGTAGTGCTAGCATCAGTTGTGAGGCGTGATGGTGAATAAGCGCTTTCAGTTTTTGGACAAGTATTTCCCCCTTTGAGTGGGAAGTGTGTAAAATTTATAGCCAAATAATTAACCAAACCATAAAAAAGAAAGAAGAAGAAGAGAGAGAGAGATGAAAACAAAATAGTGTTCTAACCACAGCAACCTTTTTTGGGCTAGGCAGACGACCAAAGATTGTTACTAATCAAGCACATATCTAGACAATAATTGTATCCAATGCTTGCCTGGGGCCAATTAAAACTAGAAGTTCCTAATAAGTACCAATTTGACTTGTCATCTTTCACTCATTTTAAGTACATACCAACTGTTAAAATCTGCACTCACTACTAAATCCAATTGTGAACGAATATAGACAAGAATGATACATGGATTGACAGCGACCTATAAATTGTATACACTTGTTTACTTCCACCATAGGGAACGTGATTTCTTAGGGAGACCAATCTTCCTCTTCCTCATCCTCAGTTTCTTCATCCTCACCACTTTCCTGCAAATGTTTAAAATCTGCTTAGTAAATTGCAATTGACCAACAATGAGCATTGCTTGTAAGATAAGGTTCAGCTTATTAATCACAAAGATCATGCAAGTATACCTTTCTCTCTGTATATTCTGCCATGGCCTTGTCAAACTCTGCTCGTTTCTCTGTCGCTATGTCATAATATTGAACCTTTTCCTAATATAAGAAGAAGAAGAAAAACAATTAATAAAGAAATGATATCAGCTATTTCTGGCCTAAATTACCATTGTTAGGGAAACTAGTAAACAGTAAAAAAAAAAAAAAAAAAAAATCCTTTTAAATCTTCATGACATTGGATGAGTAACAAGTAAGATAAGTTCAAAACCATGGGCATTTAGGAAAGAACAGTTCCATGGTTCAGCCAGTATCACTTGGATGTAAATCTAAAGAACCTAAGGTGGATCAGTATTTAAGTCAGTTGTGACCCACTATAATAAATGGCTTGAGTGAAAAGGAAAATTACACATACATCAAACAAGTCTACATTGGTGAATGGGTCATAGTTAACCAAAACTACACGTCAGAACATTATGTTAAATCGACCCCAAGGTTTCAAGAGAGTCATATTTCATCAAGCAAGGAGTACAAAGGTACTTTAACATGCAACGCAACAATGTGCGGAGTGACACATATTTGATCAATCATCAAACATTTTTGGCAATATGCACTACAATATTGGGGTTTCTTAAACATAGATAACTGAATTGTTATTGGTAAATAACCTTTGCCAAGACAAAACCACCTATTATTGGTATTGACTTCACAGTCAATGATGAAATCAAGTCATCAATACAGAAATTTAGAGAGGGCAAAAACTAAACTAAACTATAAACTTAAATGTCAACTGAAGTATACAAAGACCACAAACCTCATATGCCATTGTTTTCCACTTTTCTCCACATGCCTTTCCAATCTGAAGATGAAATGGAATGAGCAACAGATAAGAAACAAGCAAAAAGTAAAACAGATTACTGCATGAGCTACATCTTAACTTACATCGCGCATTGACTTGACACCTGGATTTTGTTCTTGAAATTCCTTACGAAAATCCTCCCTTAAACATAAGAAAACCCAATTTAAGAAACTAAAATCTCCAGAGATTTATGGCTCTTCATATATGAGAAGGCTGCTCAGACTGAGCTTCACAAATATTGTTTTCATTGAGGCATTATAAAGTATAATAAAAAACCGACATTGTATTTGGAAATCTCCCCCTCTAAAAAATAAAGGTCTAACTGAAATTTTCTTAACTAAACACATGCATTTATAACTTGGACTTCCAAAAAGTGCATTGAATTTATCATCTATGATAACAATTCCATTAACATGGCCTCCCTGCATTCACCCACAATAACACATTGGAACATGCCCATGAATTGCATATGGTGTACTAAAGAAACTCCAGCATAGAAATGAAGACCCACTTTATTGAAACATCTGTTAACTTCCATACAAATAAACTATTAACAAATATGGTGCTGGTGCTTTCAATGGTGTCGAATACCCTACAAAACTACTGAGTTCAATTCTATATATAACATCCAAGTAGGCACCCACAATCTAAAGTCTAAAGCCCAGAACCATAATCACACCAAATGATGAATTCATATATACCCAACCAGAAACTAACACAAGCACACAATAAACATCATCATGTTGGTAATTTAAGTACCACAGACACGCATTTTGCATGGTGAAACATGTCTAATAACTATAGATGACACATGAAAAGGAACGAAAGAAGGAACATACAAGAAATAGAAGAACGCAGTTGGTGGTTTCTTGGGAATCTTGGCATCAAGTTTTGCACTTTTTTTCTTCTGCTTGGTTTTGGACTTCTGTACCGAAATGGCTCTCTTCCCCTCATTGCTGCTTAACCTTGCTGACCTCCTTGTCCCTTCACTTTGTTTGACCTTCAACACCATCTGCCTAAATTTTTCAAGAACTTCTTTCAATTATCATCGACCTCTTAGGGAGAAAATGAAGCAAAACAGCATATTCAGCCCTCAATATCACACCATGAAAACACACTAGACTCAAAAACCCTTCATGGAGTTTAGCCTCACGTGAGGACTAAACATTTAGAACAACATAAATCATAACCCTAACAAATTTATTCCCCTCCTAGTCACCTCTGTTTCTTCTTTCTTTTACATAACCCAAATTTCTCAGCAAGCAGCCAGAGAGGTACATAATAACCTAATGAAACTAAAATAAACTGAAAAAAACGGAACTCTCAATGTTCAATTTCTCACTTTTAAACTGACAAAACAAACCCCCACTACCCAACTGAGCTCAACACAACTTCTTGGCTAAGCAGAAGTGAGTTCTCCTCATTATTGAATGCACAACACAAAACCCATTGAACAAAATAACCACACACAAAATCCTATTTCTTGCTTTAGTTTTCCTTTTCCATTTATTGAGCTACCATAAAACGCATTAAACTGTGATGAACATGTGGTGAGGAAAAAGGAAATACAGATGAAGTAGAAGGAAGAAGAAGATATTACCCAGTTGACGCTTCTGTGGGTGCGCTCGGGGAGGAAGACGAGCGAGATTGCTGAGACTTTTTAGTTTCCTTTGCCATACTCGCTCCTGTGTGGTGCTGTTCTTCTTCGCGTTGGACCTCTGGTGTCGGTTGTTGCTCACTCGGGTCTGGGTAAGTGGGTTCGAATGGGCAACTGGGCACGGTGCCACGGTCTCTGCGTTTTGTCGTCTGGAAGTTTAAACCGTGCAAAGAGGTCACACCATTTGGGCCGCGAGCCCACATGCTGATGGGACCCGTCCAGCCCAACGAGGACTCGATCCTGCCTTAATCTATTCATATAGTTAAATATGTTTGATAAGGCCTTGGGTTCGAATCTTAAGATTTGTGTAGTGCGTGTGAGTATAGTATATTATCGTCTCGCTTAATAGAAATGTCTTAAAAAAATTATATTACCAAACTTTAGGTGTAACATTTGATTAATTTAAACTTAATATCTATGAGTAAATGCGGAAATACAAGAAGTTTAAGGTGGACTCTTCCTGTATGAGCGGCATCAAGACCTTTTTTTTGGCTTTTTTGGCTTTTTTGTCAACAGATCATTTAAAAGGAGAGAAGAAAGAAAAAGAAAAAAGGAATTTTGTATTTAAAATTGTGCAAATCAAGGGTCAAATATCTTTGTTGAAGACTTGAAGCTGCAGCAGCTCTTCATTTCCCACCCACAGTGACGTGGCCCCGAGGCAGCTGAAACCAAAACGCCCACTTCACACACACCGCACTTCACCCCCAAACTCTCCTCATTCCTACAAATAAAAATCAATCCAACAACACAACGCACAGCACGCAAGCCCGATATCACTCTCTCTCTCTCTCTCACTAACATCGTTGGCGTCGTCACCTCTCTCTCTCCTCCCATTATCTCAGTCAATTAGTCGAGCACCATGCAGGCCCTCCAATCCTCTTCCCTCAGACCCGCTCCGCTGGACCCGATTCGGAAACGGACCCCCCATTTCCCCATTGTCAGTCCCAGACCCACCAGCTCCAGGCGCGTCTCATTCATCTCCGCCTCCTCGGGCCCGGCCGTGTCCGCCCCGAAGCGCGAGAAGGACCCCAAGAAGCGGGTAGTCATCACCGGCATGGGCCTCGTGTCCGTCTTCGGCAACGACGTCAATGCTTACTACGACAAGCTACTCGCCGGAGAGAGTGGCGTGGGTCCCATCGACCGGTTCGATGCGTCTAAGTTCCCGACCCGGTTCGGGGGCCAGATCCATGGGTTCTCGTCAGAGGGGTACATTGATGGCAAGAACGATCGACGACTGGACGATTGCCTTCGGTACTCCATTGTTGCTGGGAAGAAAGCTCTAGAGGATGCTGATCTTGGTGGCGATAAGCGCTCAAAGGTCATTGCTTTCTTTGATTTGCATGCGTTTAATTGTTTATGTATGCTTATGAGCTTGATGGGTTTTTGGTGGAATGTACTAAATGGGTTATCTTTGAGATTGATTTGATTTTAATTTCGTGTATATAAGTAATAGGTTCTGTTAGAAACTGTGGATCTGGGGTCCTAGTGCTTTGCTAATTGTGAGTCATGCATAGAGGAATTGTTGGCATCTTTAAAGTGTTGATTTTGTTATCTGAACTCTGTACATGACTTTCTAAAATGGTTGGTTTTGCTTTGCTTACAGCTTGATAAATCACGGGCTGGGGTGCTTGTTGGATCAGGAATGGGTGGTCTTACTGTCTTTTCTGATGGTGTCCATGCACTGATAGAGAAAGGTCACAGAAAAATAACCCCATTTTTCATTCCTTATGCTATTACAAACATGGGGTCTGCGTTGCTTGGTATTGATCTGGGTTTTATGGGACCAAATTATTCGATTTCGACTGCTTGTGCTACTTCAAATTACTGTTTCTACGCTGCTGCGAATCACATTCGTCGAGGTGAGGCTGATTTGATGATTGCTGGCGGAACCGAAGCTGCCTTAATTCCTGTTGGTCTTGGAGGTTTTGTTGCGTGCAGGGCCTTATCTCAGAGAAATGATGATCCAAAAACTGCTTCAAGGCCATGGGACAAAGATAGAGATGGATTTGTTATGGGTGAAGGTGCCGGAGTATTGGTAAGCCTGGTTTCATTGTTTTAACGTAGAAGCAAAATGATTATATGATCCCCTGTAAATACTGTGTCTCTAAACAATCGTTATGCCATTGAAGTGTCCTATCAAAACAATGATGACACTTAATTTGAGCTCTTTTTCTTTGTTTAAATGATTTCAAACATAACATCTGAGATTTGATTTTTGTTGACAGGTAATGGAGAGCTTGGAACATGCAACAAAACGAGGTGCACAAATTATTGCTGAGTACTTGGGAGGGGCTATAAACTGTGATGCTTATCATATGACTGATCCAAGAGCTGATGGGCTTGGTGTATCTACATGCATAGAGAGAAGCCTTGAAGATGCTGGTGTGTCACCGGAGGAGGTGCTTTCTGCATCCTTAAACCTCTTATGTTAGTGCTTGTTTCTTGGCATTGTTTGTTGAATTACTCCCTCACCTTATCAGGTTAACTACATCAATGCGCATGCCACTTCCACTCTTGCCGGTGACTTGGCCGAGATAAATGCTATAAAGAAGGTGTTCAAGAACACTAGAGATATTAAAATCAATGCAACTAAGGCAATCTCTCTCTCTCTCTCTCTCTCTCTCTCTCTCTCTCTCTCTCATTTGTATGATGTGGCCCTCCTAACTATGTTTTTCTTGTCTGTACATTGTTTCAGTCTATGATAGGGCACTGTCTTGGTGCTTCTGGGGGCTTGGAAGCTATTGCTACAGTTAAAGCCATAACAACGGGATGGCTGCATCCTTCCATAAATCAATTTGTACGTGATACTTTTAATTTCTATGTTCAATCGTTTTTGTTTCTGAGGGTTTTGAAGAAATTGCCACAGCACGGGATTAGTTTAACTTCTCCATTTAAAACATTTTACATATAGTAATATGGTTTCTGACTGTGGCATGTTCTTTTCTAAACAGAATCCAGAGCCTTCAGTGGAGTTTGACACTGTTGCCAATGTAAAGAAGCAGCATGAAGTAAATGTTGGTATGAAGCCCACACCTTCAAACTCCCTTTTCATTTATAATTTTCAATTGCCTAATACCAATATACTTACTAAACTTTTATACTGTTTACAGCCATATCAAACTCATTTGGATTTGGTGGACATAACTCTGTCGTCGCCTTTTCTGCATTCAAGCCCTGATCATCCCAGCTTGTGTTCAAGTTTTGTACTACATCAAATGTTGCTTAGAGGAGATCTTAAATTGTTTCTGAGGCAGAGCTTCATCCTTTTACTTTTGAGGCCAATTGTAGTTTTGTAATAATTCAAAGTTACTCTCTATTTTAAAGACGCAAGTCAGTTTTAGTTACAAGGTTCCGTGAGTCTAGTAGGATAATGTTTTTTTCGTTTCACTTTTGAATGATGTGGTGGTTAGTGTGAAATTGTTGTATGTAATGGAAGGCTATTTTGATACATTCTTTGAATACTGAGTCTGGCAAGCCATTTGGCAAAACCATCATGGTAAGTAATTCATCAATTTCAAATGGTGTAGCTGTTCAAGAGGTACCTGTTATAAAGTGTGACCAAACATGTATAGAGAAAATCAGTTAAAAATACGTTAATAAAGGAGGATCAGGGTTCATCTAGTCAGATCAGGCCTCATCTAGTCGATTTCGACGGCACCTGAAACCATGCTGCATGATTCATCTCTTTGGAAATCAAATACATAACTCAAATGGTTCTGTGTAGTGTTGGTCCTCTTTTTGCAGCTTGTGTTTGAACAAAAAAAAACTCTGGTTCCTCCGGAAGAAAAATGTTCAGGGAAAGTAGGTGGTGAAAGATACTCAAATTCAATATATGACTCGCAATTTGAAATGGTTAATATAAAATAAAATAATTAAAAAATGTATTTAATTGGATTGAAAATTTTGAAGGGAACAAAAAAATAAATAAATGAAGGTTACATTATATGTCGTTTAAGTAACAGCGTGGCACGAAAAAAATTATTGGCGCCAAAGAAAGGGCAAACTTCCCCCATTTTCCCGCCAAAATAAAATACCCTAAGTCTGGAAAAAAGCAATGCGATAGCATTAGCACTAACTAAGCACTTGCTCTCTCGAATCTCCATCTCGTCCCCGGTCTTCTCTTTACTTCGTTTTTCCCGCAAAATTCAAGATTGAAGAAAAATGGACATCAGCGATGAAGTTAGGGCTGCTCACAGGCGAGAGCTACTGGCCTTCTTGGAAGATGGCGTATGTCCTCCTTCCCAATCTCAAATCCTCTCTGTCTCTCTCTTTCTCACACTCACAATTTCTCTCTCTCTCTCTCTCTCTCTCCTTGTTACTAATTTGGTAGAGAAATGAACAGATATACTTGGACGAAATCAGGGCCATCATCAACCACAACCGCCGCCGACTCATCGTGGACATCTCTCATCTCCACTCCTACGGCGACGACATTGGTGCCAGGTTTATTCACTTTTCTGAGCAACCAAACACGGAATAATCCTAACTTTGCTCAAGTTACTATAGCCCCATAAGAATTTCAGAAGAATCCTAGTTTTATTTTGCTTTACTTCTATGTCCCTTTTTCAGGATTCTGAGAAATCCAAGTGATTATCTGCATTCGTTTAACGATGCGGCTACGGAAATCGCTAACAGGATCGACCCGAGGTACCTGAAGCAAGGGGAGCAACTTCTGGTGGGGTTTCAAGGCCCTTTTGTCTCGCGCCGTGTTACGCCTAGAGATTTGCTCTCCGAGTACATTGGATCCATGGTTTGTGTCCACGGCATTGTCACCAAATGTACTATCTTCTTCCTCTGCCTTCTACTTTACTTTAATTTCATTCTCAATTCAAGTGTCAAATATGAGCATTCTTGATTAGAAAGAAAAGGGGGGGGACATTTTGTGGGTAATTCGAGGTCTGGGTGGTGTTGATTTGGGCCAGAAAACCATAAACCTCAAGCTGTTTCTTTTGCCTAATTTTCAGTACAGCTAATGAACTATGAAGCGATATTTTTGTCGGCAATATTAGGAATGTGCGAGTCTAACCTGGTAACTAACTCATTTGTAGGTTCTCTTGTGAGGCCAAAAGTTGTTAAAAGTGTTCACTTCTGCCCTACAACTGGAAACTTCACCACTCGTGAATACCGAGACATTACATCCAATATGGGTTTGCCTACAGGATCCGTTTATCCAACAAGGGTAATCTCAATTGTTTCTGCTTTAATGATATCTATTTCTGTCATCAGAGAAGGGCCTCTTATAAAAAACTATTGACACAGGATGAAAATGGTAACTTATTGGTGACTGAGTATGGATTATGCAAATACAAAGATCATCAAACTTTATCAATGCAAGAAGTTCCTGAGAATTCCGCGCCTGGTCAGCTTCCGCGAACGGTAGATGTCATAGTTGAGGACGACCTGGTTGATGCATGCAAACCTGGAGACCGTGTGGCAATTGTAGGGATATACAAAGCTCTTCCTGGTAAAAGCAAGGGAAGTGTGAATGGAGTATTCAGGTAGCTTCAACCACGACGACTTCTTAAACTATCATCTTGGTTTCTCTTATCAATAGTGTTTTCTAGTTTTAAACTTGACTTGTTGGCCTTGTTGTGTAGGACTGTTCTCATAGCGAACAATGTTTCACTGCTCAACAAAGAAGCAAATGCACCAATTTACAGCCCTGATGACATAAGTAACATAAAAAAGATAGCAGACAGAGGTGATACATTTGACCTGCTTGGTAATTCACTGGCACCTTCTATTTATGGACATTCATGGATAAAGAAAGCAGTGATATTATTAATGCTTGGTGGGATGGAAAAGAACTTAACGAATGGCACTCACCTACGAGGGTAAGTTATGATTCAACTTGACGTGTTGGATGGATATTTTACTGTCTTAATTATGCTCAACTATCTGATCCGTCCCTTTTTCTCTTTTCTATATTCTTTTCTTTTGCCTTTTGCTCTAAGGCCATGCCTAAGTGCTTCTCTAGCATAAAAATGAATCTTGATAAGGCAATGTTGTTTTTCTTTTAGAGACATTAACATGATGATGGTTGGTGATCCTTCTGTTGCCAAGTCTCAACTTCTAAGAGCAATCCTGAATATCGCTCCCTTGGCAATATCTACTACGGGCCGGGGTTCTTCTGGTGTTGGGTTGACAGCTGCTGTCACTTCAGATCAAGAGACAGGTATTGTAACATATTCATCTCCTGCAGTTGCACTTCAGCATTAAAAGATGTTATTAGCAGACATATAGTATACTAATCTCTCTGTTATCAGGAGAGAGAAGGCTAGAAGCTGGTGCAATGGTTCTTGCTGATCGTGGTGTTGTCTGTATTGATGAATTTGACAAAATGAATGATCAAGATCGTGTTGCCATACATGAAGTTATGGAGCAGCAGACTGTAACTATCGCCAAAGCTGGTATCCATGCATCCCTCAATGCACGATGCAGTGTGGTGGCTGCTGCAAATCCCATATATGGTTCTGTAAGTGGCGAAACTAATGGTCATCAACAACCATTTAAATACATATTTGCAAATTTTTTTCTTTCTTTCTGAATCTTGTGTTTTTATTTATTTATTTAGTTTTTTTTTTTCTAATGCTGGTTGTTGTATGAGTGCGCAGTATGACCGTTCATTGACACCAACAAAGAATATTGGGCTTCCAGACTCTTTGCTTTCTCGTTTTGATTTACTGTTTATTGTATTGGATCAAATGGATCCTGATATTGACCGCCAAGTCTCAGAGCATGTGTTGCGCATGCATCGGTATCGTTCTGCAACTGGAGGTAGTAAAGCAGTAATCTCTTGCTTAAGTTTTATGATTTTTAAGAAGTATAAAATAAATTTTACTTATAAGTGCAGGTGATGCAATGCTTGACGGGAGCTCAGTATATGGAAGAGAAGAAGAAAATGAAAATGACACATCTGTATTTGTTAAGTATAACCGTATGCTACATGGGAAAAAAACAGAAAGGGGTCGGAAGCGTGATACCCTCACAATCAAGTTTCTTAAAAAGTACATTCATTATGCCAAGCATAGGATTCAGCCTGATCTGACTGATGAGGTGCTAATGCTTTACTTGTATGAGATGTCTATGTTTTCCCTTTGTCTCATCATTTGGGTTGCTTATTTTCAGATCCTGTTATTGCAATCTGCCATACCAAATAATCTCTTCTTGCAGGGAGCCTTTTCAGTTAGTTATGAACTTGTCTTCCCAACCAATCATTGCATTATGAGGCTATCTGACAACTAATAGCAGCTTTTTTTTCCCAATAGGCATCTGAACAAATTGCAACAGCATATGCAGAACTCAGAAATGCCGGCTCAAATGCAAAGGTCAGCATTTGTCATCACTGTACGTATGAGACATGATCAATGCAATGTCTGTTTCTGATTATCACCTGATATTATCTCTGCTATTCAGACTGGAGGAACACTTCCAATTACTGCCAGAACTTTAGAAACTATCATTCGTCTCTCAACAGCTCATGCAAAATTGAAGTTGAGCAGAAAGGTGACTTGTCAATTTTAATTATTTTATAAGTATCTAATAGGATTAGTTCATTTGCTCTTTCATTTATCACAGAAATCAGAATTATGGTTTCTTCAGTGTTCAAAGTCAAGGTAAAGGGTAAATCTGCCTTCACAGGTTTCAAAGTCTGATGTTGATGCTGCTCTTCAAGTTTTAAATTTTGCAATATATCACAAAGAGTTGACTGACATGGAGGACCGGGAGCAAGAAAGAGAGAGAGAATTGGAGAGGAATGGCAGAGCTGCCCATCGCGCAAGTGGAAATGGTACTGCTAATGAAGAACAGTAAGTTTTTACCTTTCAGAAATGTTCTATTTGTATAAAATGATATAATCTCTGTTGTGTAACTAGACCACCGAAAATCTATAAGTTCTTTCTTCCTTTTTCCCTTAAATAACATTGCTATTGCTGTTGAATTCACAACCTTCAGCTGACCTCTTGGTTCTTGCAGAGCTGACAATTCCGCAGGTCAGAATGATGGGTCTGGCAATGGTACTGCTAATAATGAAGGGTAAGTGTTTTCGTTTTCTTCAGAAATTGCCTGTTTGTATTAACTGATGTAATCTCTGTTGTATAACTGTGTCCCCATGGTATCTGTAAGTCCTTTCTTCACTTTTCCTTATTACGCCATTAGTAGTGCTGTCAAATTCACAACATTCAGTTGACTTTTTTCCTCTTGGTTTTCCCTGTGTTAGTTCAACTGATGCCATGGAAGTCGATGACCCTCCTGCCGAATCTGCTATTGATATTTCTCCTGAAAGGTCTGCCTGGCAGCTCAAAGTTGCTCTTCTGTTTTCTTGTTAATTCCATATCTGAGTTATCTGTTTCTAATTCCAATTCACTTTCCTTTATTCCCTCTCTGCCCGCAGAATCAAAGCATTTAATGATTCTGTAAATCAACTAATGAAACAAAAGTTACAAAGTATATCCATTGAAGACTTAGAGAACGTTGTCAATTCCGGAGCAGATTTCCGTTACTCTAGGGCGGAAATAACATTGCTGTTACAGGTAAAGTTTTCAATCATTGAGTTCAGTCTTTAGGTTTATAACAACATGATTGACTTTTTTATTCTTCATTTCGTAATTTTTTGAGCTAGTATCTTGTGTATGATGATGCCTATGTCCAGTTTGCTTTAATATGAATCGTGAGTTGCCTGCTAAAGAAAAGGAAAAATAATAACAGCAACTTCAAAATTTTCAGGAACTTCAAGCCAATAACATAGTGATGGTAAGCGATGGAACAGTGTTTATGATACTATCATGAGTTCCTAAAGGATCACCTGCAACATGTGAGGCAAGGTATGTATCCAGTGGATTATTACTTCAATCGAATGTACTTCCCCCAAAATAGGATACTTTATTTGATTTTAATAAAGTAATTAAATTTCAGGGGGAGCAGAATTTCACAACACAGCAGAAACGTCACACTTTTGGAGGGGAACATATATCTTTTGTACTTCTGTTGTTGGCCGCGATGTATCTGCTTTGCCCGTGGTTCTTGAACGTGAAATTTAGAATTAGATTTTTAGTGATGTAATCCTTGGATCATCTATTTTGCCCTGTTAATCCATTTGCTCTCTCGCCCTTTGAGTTGTAACTTAAAGAACATTTCTCCATATTCGCTTTATAACATGTGCACAAATTTGTGACCTTAAAAATGTTCATCAGAACGCTTTATTGAAGGTGGAAAAAAATGAAGTAATGCTGCACTGCCGTATGGCCCATGCCATATGCATCTTTGCTTTTAAGAAATTTAAAACCAATTAGTTTGCAAAATTCCTTGAGGTGTTATTTTAGATATGAAATTTATTCATCTCCTTCATTTTTATGTAAGTGAAGACTTTTTAACTCAGAAAAACTAAAACAAAAACCGAGGATTTAGTATTGAGGTGTGGGCTTAGGACCGAACAGAAAACATGGGCTTTGGACAAGAAAGAAAACATGCTGAAAATATGTCAAGTTAGGAATTAGGGTTAATTCAATTTGATGGATTTGAAAATAATGATTATTGCCGTTCAATTAAAAGAACATATAAACCTCCAAAAATAAAAGAAAGTAGTTGCTCAATGTAGCGCAGAACTGGAACGTGATGAAGCGAAGGCAAGAGGGAAGCCATTGCAAGGAGAATGAAGTTACAGAGCCACAGCCACAGCGCAATGGCATGCAATGACAGCAGGCTGTTTAGACTTGGAGGGCAAGAAATAAGTAGGAACCCTCCTCTGCCTCTCACTCTCAGGAAACCTCCTCGCCGTCTCTGCACTGTTCACTGTTCCCACAGCAACCATAGCCTTCCCTACCCTCCTTCTCTTTCCATAATCAAATCCACAAGCAAACTCTTCTCTGCAATCTCCAACTCTCTCCCCAATATCATGTCTTTTCTCACCTCTGATTCCACCAAGGTACCTCTCTCTCTCTCTGCTGAACTCTTTTGTTTCCTTCTCTTTTCTTTAATTTGTACTAAAACTGAAGAATGCCATCAATGCCGGTGTTAGCTTATTGTGTTTATCTCCTTTTTCAGATGGAAGGGAGTGACTTTACAGAGGAAGTTACTGAAACAACTGAAATCTATATCAACACCATTGGAAAAAAGAAGATTTTTGTGGCCGGTGCCACTGGAAGTACCGGCAAAAGAATTGTTGAGCGGCTACTGGCTAAAGGTTTTCGAGTTAAAGCTGGAGTTCGAGACTTGGACAAAGCCAAAACTAGCTTTCCCCAAGACAACCCAGCTCTTCAAATTGTGAGTTTCTTGAGAATTTCAAGTGGAGACATGAATTCATGCTGGAAACTCAATTGGGTCTTTTTGGGAATGTTTAATGTATTTGATCTTGGATGACATAACGCATGTATTTGTTTGTAGGTGAAAGCTGATGTGACAGAGGGTTCTGCCAAGCTAGCAGATGCAATAAGTGACGATTCAGAAGCAGTAATTTGTGCCACCGGATGTCGCTCTGGATGGGATTTGTATGCTCCATGGAAGGTCAGTTTGATTCTGTATTTGTGCAATTAACATCTATTCCCATTTCACACATGGAGCGAAATCATTATATACTGTATCATTGATTTTGACTGATGTATGAATGCATGTTTCTAATGGATATCTTAAGATTTTCACTTTAAACATTTGTGGTATATATTAACATTCATGGAAACCTAAGGTTGCACGACCTTTTACTTGAGGTAAGCTGATAACTGCAAACATGTCTCTGCTACACAATCTTATAGCCACTTTTCAATTGATTACACCTCCCAACAATACGCGTCGACTGATGCTTAAAATTTATGTTGGTGAAACTCAAAGCCTTAGCCTTTGGCTAGCCACTTTTTCTTTGCTTCAGTGCAGTTTAACATGAGAATATCAGTAAGATTTTTTATAGTCCTAGAATTGCAAGTCTGCATTTTTCCTTTGGTGCACTTGTTCATATTGATGTTAATGTTATGCAGTCTGAAAAAAGGTTATTTCACTACAGGTTGATAATTTGGGCACCGTCAACCTTGTAGATGCGTGCCGGAAACTTGGTGTGAAAAGGTTTATCCTTGTGAGTTCCCTTTTAGTTAATGGAGCAGCAATGGGGCAGATACTCAACCCAGCTTACATCTTTCTTAATGTTTTTGGACTGACCTTAATTGCAAAGCTTCGGGCAGAGGATTATATTAGGGAGTCTGGTATGAACTATACGATTATAAGGCCTGGTGGGTTGAGAAATGAGCCTCCAACAGGAAATCTTGTGATGGAGCCAGAGGTAATCTATACAAATTTTAGGCAGACTTTATGAATTTTCCCATTTAATCTTGTGAAGTACTAAAAACTGAGTTGTTTCGATTTAATGCTCTCTCTGATCTTTCTTTGTAGGACACTCTCTACGAAGGCACAATCTCAAGAGATCAGGTTGCAGAAGTAGCTATTGAAGCATTAGTTCGTCCCCAAGCATCTTACAAGGTTGTAGAGATAGTGGCACGTGCCGATGCCCCCAAGCGTTCATATGGGGATCTTTTTAGTTCTATCACGCAACGGTGACCTCTGAGTTTGATTCCAAAACATTATGTTGGCACAGTAGTATCCCATTTTTCAGAAGCCTTTCTGATGATGGAAGATATCCCAGCAACATCCCCAAGAGCAACGGTCACTTTTGAAAGAAGCGAAATTCACACGCACAATGATGTAGAAGGTGAAAGCCATGGCCATTCTGCAACCCTGCATATCTGATTACTAGTTCTTTATGAACTTGAACTTTAGAAGTGGGTTTTGCTTTTGTTTGACGAAAATGAGAACGCAGAGAGTGAGTTTTATAGGGAGGGTCTGTGGAGTTGGCTACTGAGAAGAATCTGCCAAGCTGCTACATTATGTTGTTTTATTTAACCACAAACAAAATCATTTGAGGCTGGTGTGGCCTTTCACATAGTTTCATAGGATCATCTGCTTGTATTTTGGCTTTATCAGCTGCTACATGATGCTGCCTCCATAAAAAACGAGGTTCCTTTGGGTTTTAAGATTAAGGATTTCTGAATTTATAAAATTTTATATTTTCTATTAATTAAATGGGTTAAAGTTTAGTATTTATCATATAGCGGCAGACAAAATAGACAAAAATAAAAATAAAAAGAAGCAATGGAAAAACACTGATGTGGAAGTTTGCAGACCCACAGTTTCACACCGCAAAATGTCATGCAAAGACAGGGACCGTTTTGGTTGGAAGTTGGACTTGGGCTTGGACTTGGAGGACAAGAAAGATAAGTGAGTGTTTAAGACTAAGATAAAGCAAATGGCAGCTCCTCTGCCTCTCATTTTCAGGCACCCTCCTCTCCGTCTCTGCACTCACCATCTTCTCTACCCTCCTCTTTCCATAGCCAAAACCTCAACCAAACCCTTCTCTCTAATTTCCTACTCTCCCACCAACACCAGGTCCTTTCCCATCGTTAATTCCACTCAGGTATCTCTCTCTCTCTCTCTCTCTCTCTCTCTCTCTCTCTCTCCTGTACCCTTTTGTATTGGTCCTATAACTGAGTGTTGAAGAATGCCCTTAATGTTAGTATTACTATGTTGATCTCTGTTTTAGATGGAAGGGGATGAAATTATAGAGGAAATTACTGAGACAACTCGAACAAATGTAGTTGGGAAGAAGAAAATTTTTGTAGCTGGTGCCACTGGAAATACTGGTAAAAGAATTGTTGAGCAGCTACTGGCTAAGGGGTTTGCAGTTAAAGCTGGAGTTCGAAACGTGGAGAAAGCCAAAGCTAGCCTTCCCCAAGACAACCCAGCTCTTCAAATTGTGAGCTTCTTCAAAATTGGAAATTCTGGTATTAATTCATGCTGGAAACTTAATTGGGTCTCTTCTGTTTTGGGGAATGATTACTTTATTGGGTTTTGGATGAAATGATTTCTTGTGTTTGTTTGTATAGGTGAAAGCAGATGTGACAGAGGGTTCTGCCAAGCTAGCAGAAGCAATAAGTGATGATTCAGAAGCAGTAATTTGTGCCACAGGATTTAGCTATGGATGGGATTTGTTTGCTCCATGGAAGGTCACTTTGATTGTTTATCTGTGCAATTAGCATCTATTTCCTTCACTTTGTGGTGCAACTTTTATCTTTATGAAGTCCTTTAATTTTCGATTGAGGTAATTATGCAAAGGGGTTATTTGTTTAAGTTCAATCTTAACCAAATGTCGTGAGTCGGTAGATTTTGTTAGGAGTTAAATGCATATTGGTGTGTAATCTTATCCGAGAGCAGGTCAATAGCTAAAGTAGGTTGATTTTCATGATGTATTATTCTAGTTGTCTAATCATTATCCGAGAAAGTAACATCTAGTGGAAAACTTTTAATGAATGAGGCCTCTCTTGATGATTAACAAGGTTCATAGACTGTGCCATCAGACACTGGTTCTGGTCAGGAAAGAATTTGATTAACAGCTTCTTCATTAGAAGAGTCACCGTTCTGGGGTTTTAAGTTATTATGTGTTTGTTTTTTTAATCGGTATGTATCATAAGATTTTCACTTTAGACATTTACGGGTAGTTAAACATCAAGTTTTGCACAACCTTCTACTTGAGGCTGAGTTTATACCCGCAGAAGAAAACAGATTTGGTATACAGTCTTATAGCAATGTTGCAGTTCATTGCACCTCCCTAGGATACATTTGTTTGCATTACTTTTACGTTAGCAATTGAGTGATGCTTGAAATATATGTCTGTGGAATCCGGAGTTTAGCCTCTGGCTAGTAATTGAAGGAACATTCCTTGCTCAAACATCTGGTGGAAAACAAGCTCACACTTTGCCTTTACTTCAATACAGATTTCTATTGAAAAATGATCTGGTATGAACTATACAATAATAAGGCCTGGGGGTTGAAAAATGATCCTCCCACAGGAAACCTTGTGATGGAGCCAGAGGTAACACAATCTGTGATAATTTTTCCCCATTTTGTTTTGTTACTAAAAGCTGAATTACTTTAACTTGATGTTCTTTCTGATCTCTCTTGGTAGGACACTCTTTCTGATGGCAGTATCTCCGGAGATCTGGTTGCAGAAGTAGCTATAGAGGCATTAGTAAATCCTGAAGCATCTTACAAGGTTGTGGAGATCTGGTTGCAGAAGTAGCTATAGAGGCATTAGTAAATCCTGGGCAATTTGCTACATTCAAAGTCATTAATCTATACAGAGTCATTCCGTTTTTGCGTCATGGTACGTGCAATTGCATAGTCTTTTTACAATTATCCAATTATTATGAGTAATTACATGTAAGTTCACATTATGTCTTGAAATTTTATATGCAATTATTTACAATGGATGTGCAATTGCACAACAATTCTAGGACATGCATTAACAACTGAAACATCGACAAAGGCGTTGTCTCTTTGAAATTCCTTCCACTATTTGGAAATTGCATAGTTGTCAATACAAATGCTAACGACACAAATTACGTTCAATTACACATTACTCATATTAATGTGTAATTTGGAGAAAATATTAATTATAAAATTTAAAATATAGCATTGGATTTTAAAATTTTGTAATAAAATAAAATAAAAGAATACAACCGGTCTGGTTTGGTGTTGTGTAAAATTGAAACCTAAATCGGTTGGAACCGGTTCGGTCTGATTTGTTGACTTTTTTGGTCAACTGATTTTTTTCTTGATTTTTTTTTCATCGGTCTGGTTCGGTGTTCCGGTTTTTCGATCCCAATGCCCACCCCTAATACTATCGTTCTAATAGAGGTACGAGAACTCAATCTCTATTAGAGAGATTGTACACAAGTTGGCATCCTAGGATAGCATGACCCTTTAAATTCCTTCATGGAAACCATCACCCTCCACATGGTATTGTTTAACAAAAAACAAATTTTACAGGGCTAAAAAGTTATTTACGTTAGCCTTAGTCTTAGCCCAGCAGTTATAGGGGCGCCAGTTGGCGTGATATAGTCAAAAATAATTATTGCAGCTACGGTTTAGACTAAAAGTTGGGTCCCACGAGCCAGCTCAATTTTCAAGTTCATAATGTGATACTTCACGGAAACCCATCATTACGATTCACATGGTCCTGTTGAGGAAAAAATCAAATTTTATCCATGATCATCATCTATGGGAATGCCATCAATGTTAAAAATACTCCATGGTATGGTATGTTGGGATGAAACCCACCATATATATTTTACTTTCTCGATTTTGTGTTGATGAAAAAGCTTCATTCGCATTGGCAGTGACTGTGATTTAGCCCCAAATTAACAAAATAATTACCTTGGAATGAATTAACAGAGTCATTCAGTGAAGAGAATGGTTTCGTCATTTGCTTTTTTCAAAGGAAATTATACAATGAAGGACTCAACTCAAGTGGATGCTGGGGGTTTGAACATTCATCTTTTGGTTATTAAAAATTCATGCCATCCATGATCCATCATCTATGCCAATGTCATCATGGTAAAAATACTCCATGGTATAGTAAGTTGGTAAATTGGTAACCCACCACATGGGGTTTAACCTAGGGGTGGGCATAGGAACCGAAAAATCAGAAAATCAAATCGGACGGGACGTAAAAAAAAAGAGAAAAAAACCGAGTTGACTAAAAAGTCAACAAAATTGGACCGAATTGGGCTGGACAGGTTCAAATCGGTTCCGATTCTAGTTTTACACAAGACAGCATAGGATCGGACTGAACCGGACCGGTCCAGTATTTAATATATATTTTTAATATATTATATATAATATACAATATAAAAATATTATTTTATTAGGCCAGTTCTATTTTTTTAGAATAGAACTGGCCATATCTGATTACAACGAAACAGCCCCTTTTAGTTTACGCAAATTAGGTTTTCCTTCAGTCTCCTCTTCTCCTTCCCTCTCTCTCTTTGCTTCTCTTCTCTCAGACGCAGCAGACCACGCCGCTGCTCCTTGCTGCCGACAATGACAATCACGCAGCGCACACCTCAAGTAAGTCATGATCTTCCGCTTCTCTCTCTGTTTGCTTGCTATTTTGGTTGTGTTCGTAATTTTTTGGGATTTGGAAATCTTGTTGTCTGAGCACAAATTTGGGGGACTATTTTCCTGTGATTATGATTAGGAATATTGATCTCCAGTGCCTTGTGCGTAGCTTCTAAGGGTACGAACGATTCTTTGCTTCAAACCCCAAGTTTGCTGCTTTCACATGCAACAGACAGTCTATGGCTCTTTTGTTAGCAGCATTTTTAGATTTGCGTTATTGCTCCTTGCCTAGCTAATTACAAGCTTAATTGGTCATTAAAATATTTAATTAATCCACATTAAGTACAATGAGCTTACAGATGTTTGCTTTGTTTTGTGCAGATTTCAAATTTCAATCAAAGATGCACAAGAATGTCGAGTCAGCTTTAGCAAAGTTTTGACCAGGAGGTAGTGATGATTAATTAATATTTGAATGTGGTGGATGATTAATTAGCACTCATGACTCATGTTAAGAATTGAAGGGAAACCAAATTGAATTGTTGAATTTGTTATGCATTGAAATTTCAGGAACATATATTGTGATTGAGAGGAAGCAATGAGCAAAGGGCCTTCCTCGCATATTGACATTGAAAAAAGGCAGTGCTCGCCACATGAGAACCCGGTAGACTAAGCAAAATGTTGGTACGTACGCACTTGTGGTTAGTCTTAACCGTGTTTGATTTTCTCCGCAGTTGAGTTAGAGCGACCCGAGTTGCCGAGCAGGAGCAAGTCCACAAGGTGCTTTCCTTGCCAATTGCCGAGAGAGCAGCCGACATACTTCTTGCTAGCGAAGGTTTGTTCAGCTCAGCAGCTGTGTAATCACGGATCTGTGGTGTGGTTTGGAGTATTTTGACCTTGACGTCTTGATTTTGCCTTGGTTGTGCAGTAATGAGGCCTGACCGAAATGATCCAAACTGGCGAGCTCGTCTGATGAATCTGGCCAAGAAAGGCTCGTCAGGTGGCTCGGCCGGTCCTTCTGCATCGGCTCGGGCTGGTGGTTCTCCGCAAATGTCGGTGTCCCGGAGTCAAGCTGAAAGTGCCTCCTCGGCTGCTGCCCGTGGGAGGGAAAAGAGACGTGCCGAGGAGCAGTTACTCCGCGATACCGGGAAGAGGCGCGCTGAAGAGGAGCCGAGGAGGGATATGGGCAAGAGGCCAGCGAGTTCGTTTGCGCCAGAGGCGGGCCGAAGGACTAGTGTGGGTCCTCAGAGTGGTCCCCTGAAGCCCTGGGTGGATGCGGAATTGGTGCTCAGCTCGTATCACGAGTTAACCAAGCGACTTCTGAAGGTGGAGGTCGTAGAAGGGTTGTTTACCGAGGAGATGGGATATAGCGGCATGACCCTGTCTGCATTGGAGGACCAGATGAAGGTAGCCCATTCCGACCCTATTTTGCCCTTTGGCCTTGGCGACTTTTTTTTGTTTTTGGTTTCTTACTGAACTTCAATGCAGGCCACTGTGAAGCTGTTCATTGCTGCCCGGAACGTGGCTGCTCATCGCGAGTTTGACCGAGGAAAAAGGGATGAGCATGCCGTGACTGTGGCCGAGCTAAATCGAACCATTGGCGAGAAACCGAAGTCTGAGGACGAGCTGGAGCTCGCGGTGGTTCGGCTGGAAGCAGAGAGTAAGAAGTATGCCGAGCTGATGTCTTCGGTGAGCAAGCTTCCCGAGGAGAAGCGAAACTTGAGAGCAGATCTGTCGCATTCGCAAAAGGAATTGGCTGAGGCCAAGCAGAAGATCGAAACTCTCTCCTCTGAGCAGCGCTCGTGTTATGATGATGCTGTGAAAGACTTCGTCGAATCGGTTGAGTATGAGGAGAGGCTTGCTGGTCAGAGGGTTCAGGGATACTTTGATCTCATTGAGAAGGTAGGGGAGAAGTATCCTTCCCTGGACTGGAGCTTTCTAGACGGTGGAGCCGAGGAGGTTCCAGCAGAGCAAGGTGAGGGTGGGGACTCGACTGGCCCGTGTACCGAACCTATTGTTTCAGTTGGCGATCCTGCTAGTATATGTACCGAGCCTGTTTCTCAAGGCGCCGAGCCCATCGATCCAAGTGTTGACCAAGTTGCGTCACATGAGAACCCTTCTGCTGTGGTTATTTCCGATGAGGCTGGGGGCCACAACTCCTGAGCTAAAGACCTGCATTTATTTTTTGTAGTTTTGGACATGTATGAACAATTTGCTGACCCTTTGGTCGGCTCGGTGTAATTTGTGCTTAATACTCGTGGTTTTACTTTTGCCCATGTTTGAACATCTTTTGATTGGGTGAATGCAAAACCATTGTTGTCGTGTTGCACACTTTTCATTTTGGTGTCATTCCAAACATGCAAGACAAATCAAAGATTGGGTGAATGTCTCCTAGTGAGAGAATCTATGACATCATATGTTGAATTCATGCTGGAAACTCAATTGGGTCTCTTCTGTTTTTGGGAATGTTCAATGTATTACTATTTGGTCTTGGATGACAGAAGGCATGTATTTGTTTGTAGGTGAAAGCTGATGTGACAGGGGGTTCTGCCAAGCTAGCAGATGCAATAAGTGACGATTCAGAAGCGGTAATTTGTGCCACGGGATGTCGCTCTGGATGGGATTTGTATGCTCCATGGAAGGTCAGTTTGATTCTGTATTTGTGCAATTAACATCTATTCCCATTTCACATATGGAGCAAAATCATTATATAGTGTCATTGGTTTTGACTGATGTATGAATGCATGTTTAAGATTAACAATCATGGAAACCCAAGGCAAACAAGTCTCTGCTACACAATCTTATAGCCACTTTTCAATTGATTACACCTCCCTACAATACATGCGTCGACTGATGCTTAAAATTGGTGAAACTCAAAGTCTTAGCCTTTGGCTAGCCACTTTTTCTTTGCTTCAATGCAGTTTGACATTCGAATATCAGTAAGATTTTTTATAGTCCTAGAATTGCAAGTCTGCATTTTTCCTTTGGTGCACTTGTTGATATTGATGTTAATGTTATGCAGTCTGAAAAAAGGTTATTTCACTACAGGTTGATAATTTGGGCACCGTCAACCTTGTAGATGCATGCGTGCCCGAAACTTGGTGTGAAAAGGTTTATCCTTGTGAGTTCCCTTTTAGTCAATGGAGCAGCAATGGGGCAGATACTCAACCCAGCTTACATCTTTCTTAATGTTTTTGGACTGATCTTAATTGCAAAGCTTCGGGCAGAGGATTATATTAGGGAGTCTGGTATGAACTATACGATTATAAGGCCTGGTGGGTTGAGAAATGACCCTCCAACAGGAAATCTTGTGATGGAGCCAGAGGTAATCTATACATATTTTAGGCAGACTTTATGAATTTTCCCATTTAATCTTGTGAAGTACTAAAAACTGAGTTGTTTCGATTTAATGCTCTCTCTGATCTTTCTTTGTAGGACACTCTCTACGAAGGCACAATCTCCAGAGATCAGGTTGCAGAAGTAGCTATTGAAGCATTAGTTCGTCCCCAAGCATCTTACAGGGTTGTAGAGATAGTTGCACGTGCCGATGCCCCCAAGCGTTCATATGGGGATCTTTTTAGTTCTATCACGCAACGGTGACCGCTGAGTTTGATTCCAAAACATTATGTTGGCACAGTAGTATCCCATTTTTCAGAAGCCTTTCTGATGATGGAAGATATCCCAGCAACATCTCCAAGAGCAGCGGTCACTTTTGAAAGAAGCGAAATTCACACGCACAATGATGTAGATGGTGAAAGCCATGGCCATTCTGCAACCCTGCATATCTGATTACTAGTTCTTTATGAACTTGAACTTTAGAAGTGGGTTTTGCTTTTGTTTGACGAAAATGAGAACGCAGAGAGTGAGTTTTATAGGGAGGGTCTGTGGAGTTGGCTACTGAGAAGAATCTGCCAAGCTGCTACATTATGTTGTTTTATTTAACCACAAACAAAATCATTTGAGGCTGGTGTGGCCTTTCACATAGTTTCATAGGATCATCTGCTTGTATTTTGGCTTTATCAGCTGCTACATGATGCTGCCTCCATAAAAAACGAGGTTCCTTTGGGTTTTAAGATTAAGGATTTCTGAATTTATAAAATTTTATATTTTCTATTAATTAAATGGGTTAAAGTTTAGTATTTATCATATAGCGGCAGACAAAATAGACAAAAATAAAAATAAAAAGAAGCAATGGAAAAACACTGATGTGGAAGTTTGCAGACCCACAGTTTCACACCGCAAAATGTCATGCAAAGACAGGGACCGTTTTGGTTGGAAGTTGGACTTGGGCTTGGACTTGGAGGACAAGAAAGATAAGTGAGTGTTTAAGACTAAGATAAAGCAAATGGCAGCTCCTCTGCCTCTCATTTTCAGGCACCCTCCTCTCCGTCTCTGCACTCACCATCTTCTCTACCCTCCTCTTTCCATAGCCAAAACCTCAACCAAACCCTTCTCTCTAATTTCCTACTCTCCCACCAACACCAGGTCCTTTCCCATCGTTAATTCCACTCAGGTATCTCTCTCTCTCTCTCTCTCTCCTGTACCCTTTTGTATTGGTCCTATAACTGAGTGTTGAAGAATGCCCTTAATGTTAGTATTACTATGTTGATCTCTGTTTTAGATGGAAGGGGATGAAATTATAGAGGAAATTACTGAGACAACTCAAACAAATGTAGTTGGGAAGAAGAAAATTTTTGTAGCTGGTGCCACTGGAAATACTGGTAAAAGAATTGTTGAGCAGCTACTGGCTAAGGGGTTTGCAGTTAAAGCTGGAGTTCGAAACGTGGAGAAAGCCAAAGCTAGCCTTCCCCAAGACAACCCAGCTCTTCAAATTGTGAGTTTCTTCAAAATTGGAAATTCTGGTATTAATTCATGCTGGAAACTAAATTGGGTCTCTTCTGTTTTTGGGAATGATTACTTTATTGGGTTTTGGATGAAATTTCTTCTTGTGTTTGTTTGTATAGGTGAAAGCAGATGTGACAGAGGGTTCTGCCAAGCTAGCAGAAGCAATAAGTGATGATTCGGAAGCAGTAATTTGTGCCACAGGATTTAGCTATGGATGGGATTTGTTTGCTCCATGGAAGGTCACTTTGATTGTTTATCTGTGCAATTAGCATCTATTTCCTTCACTTTGCGGTGCAAATTTTATCTTTATGAAGTCCTTTAATTTTCGATTGAGGTAATTATGCAAAGGGGTTATTTGTTTAAGTCAGTCTTAACCAAATGTCATGAGTTGGTAGATTTTGTTAGGAGTTAAATGCATATTGGTGTGTAATCTTTATCCGAGAGCAGGTCAATAGCTAAAGTAAGTTGATTTTAATGATGTATTATTCTAGTTGTCTAATCATTATCCGAGAAGGTAACATCTAGTGGAAAACTTTTAATGAATGAGGCCTCTCTTGATGATTAACAAGGTTCATAGACTGTGCCATCAGACACTGGTTCTGGTCAGGAAAGAATTTGATTAACAGCTTCTTCATTAGAAGAGTCACCGTTCTGGGGTTTTAAGTTATTATGTGTTTGTTTTTTAATCGGTATGTATCGTAAGATTTTCACTTTAGACATTTACGGGTAGTTAAACATATAGTTTGCACAACCTTCTACTTGAGGCTGAGCAACCTGCAGAAGAAAACAGATTTGTTATACAATCTTATAGCAATGTTGCAGTTCATTGCACCTCCCTATACATTTGTTGCATTACTTTTATGTTAGCAATTGAGTGTTGCTTGAAATATATGTCTGTGGAATCCGGAGTATTAGCCTCTGGCTAGTAATTGAAGGAACATTCCTTGCTCAAACATCTAGTGGAAAACGAGCGCACACTTCACCTTTACTTCAATACAGATTTCTATTCTTATGCCACTAATATTTAATGGTTCTATATGTGCACAACTCAGATATTTGATAGTCCTAGAATTGCACATCTGCATTTGTTTTTTCTCTGGTGTACTTTGTGCTATTTGATAATATGTTGATGTCTGAAAAAGGTTATTTCAATACAGGTTGATAATTTTGGCACAGTCAACCTTGTTGAAGCGTGCCGTAAACTTGGTGTGAACAGATTTATTCTTGTCAGTTCCATCTTAGTCAACGGAGCAGCAATGGGGCAGATTCTCAATCCAGCTTACATATTCCTTAATGTTTTTGGACTGACCTTAATAGCAAAGCTTCAGGCAGAGCAATATATCAGGAAATCTGGTATAAACTATACAATAATAAGGCCTGGGGGGTTGAAAAATGATCCTCCCACAGGAGACCTTGTGATGGAGCCAGAGGTAACACAATCTGCGACAATTTTTCCCCATTTAGTTTTGTTACTAAAAGCTGAATTGCTTTAACTTAATGTTCTTTCTGATCTCTCTTGGTAGGACACTCTTTCTGATGGCAGTATCTCCAGAGATCTGGTTGCAGAAGTAGCTATAGAGGCATTAGTAAATCCTGAAGCATCTTACAAGGTTGTGGAGATTGTTTCGCGTCCTGATGCCCCGAAGCGTTCATATGAGGATCTTTTCGGCTCCATCAAGCAACGGTGAGCTTTGACTCACTGAGATTGCTTCTAGATTATTATGTTGGCATATAAGTATCCCAAATTCTAGTAGCCTTCTCATGGAAGATATATATGTGCTTGCCTATAGTGTTCCTTTTGTATTATCATTTCTTTTAGTTACTTTGGTATATATGAATCTGGCAACGCATTATTGTTCCATTGTCCTCCTTTATTAACATAGATGAAAGAATTGACATTAAATCTAACAATAATTGGCAAAAGTAGTAACATTGTGGACCTGATTTCTTGAATCAAATTTAGTTCATCATATTGAACGGCACTTCAAAAAGAAATGGACAAGCAAATAATGGAATCAAATGAACAAGTTTAAAAGAACCAAGCCAGCAGAGAAGCCATGGCACCTAGTGCAGCAGGAACACCCAGAGCTGCTGCTGTGCTTTCCATTGGTGATGGCGCAGCAGCATCTTCAGCAGCAACCGTGGCCCCGAAAGAAGCGAAGCTCACAAGAACAATCATGTAGATGGTGAAAACCATGGCCAATTTGCAACCCTCCATTTTTTTCTGATCACTAATTCTCAATTAGCAACTAGAAGTAACGAGGCAGTGCTAATGATCTGTAATAAGCAGAAGTGTAGAAGTGGGTTATGGTTTTGGTTTGATGAAAATGAGAATACTTAATTGGGTTTTATAGGGAGGGTTTTATGGAGTTAAGCCAATAAGAATCTGCCAGCTGCCACATTATGTTGCTTTAACCACAAACAAAATGATTTGAGGGTGGTGTTGTGCCCTTTCATTTAAATCCTGTACCAGCCTGTCTTCCAAATTGCAAGATTAGCGGAATCACTCTTTCCAGACAATTGCTTCGAATATTTGAATAATTTTCAGTGCCATGCATGTGACATTTTGAGCTCTGTGCTGTACACACATTATTAGGGCCTTTTGGGCCACAAATTAAAGCCCACATAGTAGCAAATGGGCCCATCCAAATTAAAGCCCATTTTCGGGAGCTTCTATGAGTTTATGTTGAGCGGCTGTGTTGGGGGCCCAATAATAACTTTGTAATTGGTCGACTGTTATTAAGGACTCCCTTTCTCATTACAATTTGTTTGTTTTGGGATACTGGAATTTGGGCCCATCATTAAAGCTTATTTACTATATTTATTTTTATACAAATTATAATTTACTTTAATTTAATTTAAAGAGGATTGGAAGGAACTCAGGTTGAGAGTAAGAATACATCTTGACTAAGCAAGTATTTACAAAGCCATTTACTATCCACAAACATGACATCTATTTGAGTGAGCTCAAACTCTACTTTCTTTTGACCGAAAAAACAACTCTCGACTTTCTCTCTCTAGAGACTAAGAAATGAGTCACTGTCAGCCGAAATATCGGCGAGTCGTGCCGGCGTCGACAACAAAGCTCCGAGAAATAGAAGTGCTGATAATCTCGGCGCAAGACCTGAAGGACGTGAAGCACGTGACGCAGGTGAGAGCCTACGCGGTGGTGTACGTGGAGAAGGAATACCACGCGGCGAGGACGGGCGTGGACGAGCAGGGCGGGACCAACCCCACGTGGAATGAGGTCGTCAAGGTGAAGTTCCGGGAGGACCTGCTGGAGAACGACGTGCTAGCGGCGCTGAACGTGGACATCTACGCGCACGGACACGTGAGGGAGAAGCCGGTGGGCAGCGCCCGGGTGCTGCTGTGCGACGTTTTGAAGGGCGGGGACGAGCGGGAGCCGGCGGATAATCCGGTGCAGTGCATGACGGTGCAAGTGTGGAGGCCGTCTGGTAGGCCCCAAGGGTTGCTGAACCTGTGGGTCCCGCCAACAGGGAGGTTCTTGGTGAGGAGGGAGTCTTTGTCGTTTAGTGTAAGGGAAGCGGTGGATGGTGAAGAGGTGGAGGTGGAAGAGGAGGCTGTGGTGAAAGGTGGCGAGGAGGCATAGGTTTTGATGTTGCGGTGGATGTGTCAGTAACGTGCATGCAGGACACGTAGAGCTATTCAGTTTCTCATGCATGCATTGCTAGTGCTTTGTTTAATTATGTTATATTATGTTTTTTTCTTGGTGGGGTTTGTTTAATTAAGTTGAATTTTGACCATTTTACTCCCTTTTTTTTTCTTCTTTTATTTATCTGCCTCATGAAAAACAAAAATGTATTAAGAAGAATAATTTTAATTCAAGGTAATTACAACTATATTAGTTCATTTAAAGATTCGATTTTTTTAAGGGTTGTGAACTAACTGGCCTTTATTCTACCTTCCTATAAATACGATTACAAAGCTAGAATACCAACAAGCGACTCTGTGGCCCAATGGATAAGGCGCTGGTCTACGGAACCAGAGATTCTGGGTTCGATCCCCAGCAGAGTCGTCGGGATTTTTGTTTTTAAATTTTTTTACTTTAATCTCTTAATACCATTGTAGTTACTTAAGTTATTTATTTTGAAGCATTATAACCATCTGTCAGGATGGCCGAGTGGTCTAAGGCGCCAGACTCAAGTTCTGGTCTTCGAAAGAGGGCGTGGGTTCAAATCCCACTTCTGACATCAAATTTTTTTTTTATCACCTCATTTATTCAACATTCAATGCTAACCCTCTGTCATGTTTCCCTCAAATTTGTTACATTTTTATATCTTTAATTTCTTTTGCTACCAAACAAATTATGTGTAACAATACTGTCCAAATCTTCTTGAGTAACTATTGTCCCAAAATTCAGAAGACACATAGGTTAAACTGATAAACTGATTGTGAATTAGCAATCTCGCTTCAGACTTGATGGTAATTTTCTTGTAATGTTAATAACTGTACAGAAGTACAAACATGAAGAAACTACAAACAGAGCCACTTTGTGGGATTAAATTGATTGATGATTTTTTCTTCCTATTAAATAGTAACCCTGAAGTGAACAACAGGACTCAGAAACTGTCATATGATTATGCTCGTTGTGAGTTCAAGATGACTGCTAGAATAATGTTGTGGAAATCGCCTCCTGCTGCCTATTATGTCTGTTCCTTGTTGGACGCCGCTTTTAGTTTCTCCAATTGTTTCCTTATATATGCCTGTTTTAACTTCTCACGACGAGCCGCTGCTTGCTCTTCCCTGCGCTGTTTGAGCTCAGATGCCTTCTCTCTCGCTACATTTGCTTCTTCGTGTACTTCCCTGAAGAAAAGGAACACAAGAGTGAAAATCATGAGATGACTGTTGCCAGGAACATAGAGATTTCAATCAAGCAATCAGCATCCGTCGCAAGGACTATAAAGGATTAGAATCAAGCAATAAGAAACATACTACATAAATGGAGAAACTCATTAATAAACAGACAAACAGTAAAATGGGAGAAAAAACCCTAAGCCAAATCATACTTTCATTTATTGATCAACCAGATTCCTAGCTTTTGTCTCTAAAGCTTAGGTCTAAAGCTATATTGTTTTATCCTTTAGCAGGATTTGTCTCAAACCCAGGTTTATTCAGCTCATTTCCTGCAGGGCATCTTTCTATCTATGGCCTGGCACTCAAGACATTGTACAGGAATAAGAGAGGTGCAAAGTATTCAGCTTAAGAAACTCATCAATATCAGTGAGATTCTAGTTCTACTACCCAAGGCTTAGATGAGTAACAGTAGCAACAACCAAATTACAGTGGCTAAATGTTAGTCTCCAGATTATTATAGAAAGTGGCATCACTGAAGAATAACAATAGCAAAAATACACTGAAGTGATGAAATCCTTTAATTATTTGATTACTTTTGGTTAACTAAACTTTCATACAGCATAGATAAGTTATACTGGAATAATTTGAAATTGTTACCTCACAAAACTCTTGTAAACATCATTGTCCATTGTTGCAGCTGCTCGCCCAAGCCCCAACGGTTTCATGCTAAACAGCATGGAAGCATCACTATCACCATCTTGATTCTCCGAAGATACTACAGCAGGCGAATCATGATGCTGAGTTTGCTGCGGTTCGTCCTGGTCAACTCTCTTGCAAAAAAAATCCACACAATACTTCTCCTTATCTTCCTCATCTGATAGCTCCCCCTTTACTAGCTTATCATACAATGCGGCCTTCCTCTCCAATGCTGCATAGCTAGCTGATCCATCATTAACTGCTTTGAGCTCAAGCTTGTCTCTGAATATAAACCAACCAAAACACAAAATTGATCTTAGCAGGAAGCCAAATTAAAGACTAGGGATACTATCATTAAAGTTCTTCATATTGTAAGAAGCACAAGAAACTGTTGGCAGCGGACGATAAAATTTAAACCTTCCAAAACAGAGAGCTCAAAAATTTCATCTTATATCTAAGCAGCACCCAAAAGACTCATAATTTATACTCAGACAACAGTAAGAACCCTAGATACCAAAATGAACCCTAACCCAGAATTACACCAATACTAGCAAATTACGCATAATTAAGGAAATGGAAATTAAACCCAGAAACAAAAATTGCGTAAAAAGAAAGAAAAATACGTACTTGTGGGCCCGGGCATCGACGCCGGAGTTCTTGGCGGACAAGGGATCGTGTGAGGTGATCTTCTTCTTGGCGCGGTGGAACTCGACTTCTGAGCCGGAGAGTTCCTTGGACTTCTTGGAGTCTTCTTGCGACTTATAGAGTTGGGCCTTGAGCTCCATTATCGAGGAGGCACCGACGCCGGCGATGGCGCGGTGCTTCTTGGGCATTATTGAAGATTCCGTTAGCCATCCCAAGGATTCCACCACCACACTTCTCTTCTTCGTCTCCTCCTCCGCCATTTCTGCAATTTCAGGATTGAGATCGTTGGCAGTGACTTAGCTTTCTTCTTCTTCTGTTTGAATTTGATTGATTGGAATATCTGAATTCGTTTCGGTTTGCGAGGGCGGGTGCTGGTGGATTCGTAATGGACTCCACCGCCACATAATGTGGGCCGGCCCATTTGGGTTCATAGTTGTTTATTATTTCTTCTTTTTTTTCCTACAGTTTGTCGGTTTTATCATTTTAATCATCATAATTTTAATTTTATCAATTTTATCCTTATAATTGGAGTAATTCAAGAACACGTTTCAACTTCTGTTAAATTCCTCCAAATTCTGTTAAGTTTTGACCAAGTGACCTTCATGTGGAGAGGTATTTCTGCATTCGAGGCATCTATCTAACCGTAAAACACAAGATGCTACTATTAGGTCCAAAATTTGCAGAAGGTTCTTGGCAAGTCCCAATGCAATTTCAAAACAGCCCTCTCCCCCTCACTAGGAGGATTAGAATTTTCGTGGTGGGTGGTGGACCGCTCCATCTGTCTTACCTTAGTGAGCAAGTTCCATCTTTCCAAAAAGTAGTCTAGCCTAGTACTGCTTTTAGAAAGGAAGTAATCTGATTCCTCCTCCCAGTCAAGAGTAAAACGGTATAAAACCAATTTGATTAATAAACTCTTAACAACAAAATCCCAAGTATTCTAAAAACAAATAATGTTACAATAGCTATTCTCACACTCTCCTTCATTCTGTCCATTTGCACTTGTCCCCTTGTTTTTATATTTTGATTTTTCTTTTGCTTACTCAATTACCAAAGTATAAAAGTAAAAGGAAATGAGTGCGAATGGATACAATGAGAACGTGAAAAATCACTATCCTTTTTTGATACCTCGTCACGTAATCTTCACATTAGGAGGAACATTTACAATGTTATTACCGCAAAGTAAGGAATCATGACATTCGTTGCTCTATATTCGTTGCAAGACACATGGAATAACTGCCATGACTAGTTTTTTTTTTTTTTTTTTTTCCCTTCTGCTAGAATTACCATGACAAGTTATTTACTCTGTGTGAGATGGACTGAAAGGCTAAGAATCTCTCACACCTCTGTCCTCTTCTCTTTTCTACATATAGTGGCTTCATGGGCCTAATCAATTTTCTTCTCACATAGCTAGCAGTTGGTGGTATCTGAGTGCTTACATTTCAAATTCAGGGTGCGACTCGTTCTCTCATTTGCATTAGCTTCTTTTTTATTCTTTTTTCTTCTTTTTTTCCTTTTAGATTTTACTTTCACTTTAGTTCTTCACAGCTATTAATTTCAATTGTTTTTCTCAGATACACAAGTTGCCATCAATTAGTCAATATGGTTAAGACAGTTGAGTTGTATGGATTTTGCTCTGTTCAGTCCCCAGAAGCAGTGACAGAGTTTGTGGAGAAACATACTGGAAAAGGCACTGTTTATGCTGTGAAGGTCTTCCACAAAGATGGAAAAACAAGAGCATCTGCCATGGTTCAATTCACACATGCAGAGTTTGCTGAAATGATACTGAAATTAGCCGGAGATCATCTTCGACAAAATGTGCCGTATGGGAAATCAAATGTGAAAGCTACAGAAATGAAGTTTGACATGGTACCTGAATCAAAAACCTTGCAACCTAGCATGGAACTTGTAAAGCTACACTTTGGATGCCAGATTTCTAAGGAACGGTTTTCTGTGCTTTGGACACTATCCGATGTTTCAGTGAAATTTGGGATGATAATTAAACATTTCTACTTCTTTTTCTCTTATGATTCTGTTGAATATAAGCTAGAAATATCCTATGACAATGTTAACCAGATTGAGCTACAGAGTCCATGTGGTCAACTTGCAAAGTTTCTTCTCATCAAGGTTTGGTTCCCCTGTTCTAGTATATATTAATCTGCCATGCATCCTTTCTATACTTGCTTTGAATGCTGTTGAAACAGGCTTTGATCTTCCTTAAACATAAAACAATTACTATATTATGCGTGGCTCTTTTTTTGGGGGGGGAAGATTTTTAACATTTTTCTCTTCCTTTCCTTCTTCCTCCTGCTAGTTACGTGGTGCGCCTCGGATTTATAAGAAAGGTGTCCCTGTTAAGAACAAGAAAAAGGAAGCTTCTGACAATTACTGGGTTCGAGAAGTTGATTTCACTCCAGCTTGCTGCATTGGGCAATCTTCTGCTGTATGTTTGGAGCTTCCACTTAGGTGGATGCTTCCAAATCTAGGCAGCACTTTTGTTCATTATAAAGAATATGAAGGACGGTTCGTTCTGGAGAGAGGCAACGGTTTCTCCAGTAGCTCAGATCTTGTTCCTATGGTGAGTCCACCCCTAAGCATTAAGTTGCCATATAAAGTCCTGTTCAAGATAAATTCCTTGGTGCAGTATGGATGTGTTCCTGGGCAAGCACTTGATGTCAAATTTTATAAGCTAGTTGATCCTAGTAGAATAACAATTGAATATATAGAGTGTGCCCTGGAGATACTATTTCACTTAAAAGTGTGCTGCTATAAACCCGTGAGTTGGCTTAGAAACCAGTACAAAAAGCACCAGGCAAGCAAGCGAATTGCCAAAACACCTGCTATTTCTTTGGATGATGGGCTGGTGTATGTACACAGGGTTCAAATAACACCATCTAAAGTATATTTCTGTGGTCCAGAGATAAATCATTCGAATCGCCTTTTCCGAAAGTATCCTGAAGATGTTGATAACTTTCTTCGTGTATCTTTCGTTGATGAGGACTTGAGCAAGATGCATTCAGAAGATTTATGTATGCGTTCAACAAAACAAGAAAGGCCAACAAGAGTCCATGAAAGGATACTTTCTATCCTAAAAAATGGCATAGTTATTGGTGAGAAGAAGTTTGAGTTTCTTGCCTTTTCATCAAGTCAATTACGAGGTCATTCTGTGTGGATGTTTGCTTCAAGAAGTGAGCTCACAGCACAAGACATCAGAAACTGGATGGGTGATTTTAAGGAGATTAGAAATGTGGCAAAACATGCTGCCAGGCTTGGTCAGTCTTTCAGCTCTTCCAAGGAGGCTTTTAGTGTTGGTGAGGATGAAGTTGAACTCATTCCGGATGTAGAAATTGAAAGGGATGGAGTTAAGTATTGCTTTTCTGATGGAATTGGGAAAATATCTGCTGACTGTGCTGCAAGGGTGGCAAGAAAGTTCGAGTTAAGTCGTACTCCATCTGTCTTCCAAATTCGATATGGTGGCTATAAAGGTGTTCTGGCAGTTGATCCAACATTGTCAAAGAACTTGTCATTGAGAAAGAGCATGTGCAAGTACCAATCCAACAACACAACACTAGATGTTCTGAAATGGAGCAAGTACCAGCCTTACTTCCTTAATCGAGAAGTGATTACCCTTCTGTCCACCCTCGGAGTTCCAGATGACGTTTTTATGGAAAAGCAAAAACAGGTTTTGAATCAATTGGATGGCGTTTTAGCTGATCCATTGAGAGAACAGAAAACGATGGAATTATTGTTTCAGGGAGAGGTCATCAACATTTTAAAGGAAATGGTTTTGTGTGGTTACACACCAGATGCAGAACCATTTCTGGCCATGATGCTACATGCATACTCCGCAGAAAAGCTCCAGAAACTGCGAAGCAAAACAAGGATATTTGTCCCAAACGGAAGATCTATGATGGGATGTCTTGATGAAACCGGCACATTGGAATATGGTCAGGTATTTGTGCAATGCTCTCACCGTGGCAGCCGACAATTCTATGATGCTTCCTCCCATATCATCAGCGGCAGCAGTTCAAGCGAAGACAGTTTTATTGTCAAGGGAAAAGTAGTAGTGGCTAAAAACCCGTGTTTACACCCGGGGGACATGCGTGTTCTTATGGCTGTCAATGTGCCTGCATTGCACCACCTGGTGGATTGTGTTGTTTTCCCGCAGAAAGGAAAGAGGTAACTTTGCATTTGATGAAATTATAAACCTGTTTCAGATTGCTTGAACTATTTACTGACTATATTTGCTTTGCCATCAAATTAGACCACATCCTAATGAATGCTCAGGAGGTGATTTGGATGGAGATTTGTACGTAGTGAGTTGGGACCCTGATCTAATTCCTCCTCGCCAAATTGAACCCATGAATTATTCCCCGGCACAAACTGTGCAATTGGATCATGATGTTACACTGGAGGTATATTATATGACTCTGAGTTTATCAAGTAAAATTATATCATGCATATATTCTAACATATTTCCTTTTACACTTGATGTTATACTGTGTTTGTTACAGGAAGTTGAGGAGTCTTTTACAAACTACATAGTCAACGACAACTTGGGGATCATTTCAACTGCTCATACTGTCTTTGCAGACACAGAGCCAGACAAGGCTATGAGTGCTCCGTGTAAAGATCTCGCCAAGCTCAACTCCATCGCTGTTGACTCTCCGAAAACTGGTCAGCTAGTCAAAATGCCGGGTCGTCTGCGTGCCAAGGAATACCCAGATTTCATGGAAAAGCTTGACAAACCCACCTACGAGTCCAAAGGAGTGATCGGGAAGCTATTCCGACAGGTGAAGGAGCATGTTGAGCTTGTATCTCATTCATGTTCAAGCTCTAATATTAAGTCCTTCACTGCGGAAGTGGCTAAGAAGTGTTATGACCCTGACATGGAGGTAGATGGATTTAAGCTCTACATCAATGAGGCCATCCGTTACAGACGTGAGTATGACTGCAAGCTGCAAAACCTGATGGAATATTACGGCATCAAAAGTGAAGCCGAAATACTAAGTGGGACTTTCGCTCAAACATCCAAATGTTTCGATACAAGAAAGGACTTGAAAGCAAATATTGGTCTCGCGGTAAGGTCATTGAAGAAGGAAGCTAGGGGATGGTTTTATGAGAAGCAGGGAAGCGAATTTCGGTTGAATGTCAGCACCGATGGCGATGATGCATGTGCAGCAAAAGCATCAGCGTGGTACTACGTTACTTATCATCCTCGTTACTTTGTTGGTTGCTACAAGGAGGGAACGGGAAGGGAGCGTTTCGTAAGCTTTCCATGGTGTGTCTTTGACAAGCTCCTCCAGATCAAGAGGGATAAAAGAAGCATCAGAAATTCTATACATATCGACTTGACAGAGTTGGCATGATGGCATCATCAGGTGTTTGAAAATTTGAAAGACGTTCTTAGCTGCTGTGTTTTTCCTTGAAAACTTATGTACGAATATGTGTTCCGTCATGTTTTTCTGTAAGCAATTATAATAAGTAAATAATTAAGTATGGTTGTGGTCGCTACTTTAGAATGCTGTGCAACTTTCTGCAGATAATTTGGAATGTGTTTCCCTCATTAACCTAAGGCATAACCGAGGGAGAAGCAAGTTGCTATGCAGCAAGTTTTTCTTGCTCCCAAGTAAATTAAAGAACACACATTAGCATGTTAAGTTTTTATTTTTATTTTTATTACAAGCGATATTAGGGAAGGGACTCGGGACTCAAGGCTCGAGAGCAGGGTAACTACTCTTAATCATTTTAAGTTTTGTAACGATCTTCTTGGCGCCGAACAATTCAATTTCAATTAGGGCTTGGTTAAGCATTTTAATGAAAACAACCTGTATTTGCTCCCACTGGACTGGACTTTGTGAGAATTAAGTATGTTTCCATGACGGGCCACTCCAAAAAGAAGTAGATATTTCTAGCAAACAACTCCAAAAAGTCCACTCCCCACTGTCCATGATGGTACTTTATCGTTTTTATGCATTTAGAATTATAGTTTACTTATCATTTTTTTGTCATGAAATTACTTTTATGTTTTTACTTTTGCGCATTTTTCATGAACATGCAAACAGAAGTCCTTATTTGGATGCACATTTGAACAAATTAGATGCCCTTTTTTTAAAATTTTCTTTGGATGTATTGATTCGGAAGTTCAATAGCTCAAATGTTTTTGTAAATGTACTTTTATCTTTTAAAAATCTAGAAAACCGATAAACAGCCCCAAAAAAAAAAAGAAAAAAAAGAAAATATATATTTTAGAACTCTAAACAACTCTTTTAAAATCTATGATAAAACTCTAACAAGCAGCATCAAAATCAATCTAGAAATTCAATCAAACTCTACGTGGAGTTGATAGAAATCAATTGAACTACATTGAACTCTACAAACTTTATAACTTCATTTATCTCTTTTAAAATCTTAATTGAATACACCCCTAAGCTTGGGAGAAGGTTTCAATGCAAGACCATACAAATTAGAAATTACAATACAAACAACATCTCCGACTCGCAGTCAGATATTGCCTCCAAACTATAAACTGAGAAGTGCAAACAGTTTTAGTTCCTCTCAAGAATTGCCATTGGAAGACTTTGTTGTAACAAGGAAAGCATGGGGTCGATTGCAAAGAAAGGGTTGCAGCAGTACTTGCTTCAGTATCAGCATCATCGTCTCAGAACTAAGGTCAAATCCCATGTCTCTGTTAATATCACTTGGATTGTTTGGTTCAGTCCAATTTTTGTCACTTGGGTTTACTTTGATTTAGACTGTTTTCCGTTTAAACTCCTGCTTAGTTTCCCAGAAAGTTGAAGGAAGCCAAAAAAAATAGAATTTCTGAAAGTTTAGGTTGTTTTCTCATTTGAGTTTTCAAAGATATTGTCTTTTAAACTCAATTATGACGGGTGCTTGTGATAATTCAGTTTCTCTGAGGTCCTAGCCATCAAATGCTGTTAATTGGGAATTTTTGGTGATACCTTCTTTTCTTATTTTCTTATTCCAACTGGCAATTACAGTGGGGTTTTGTCAGCGATCAGTGACATAGTGTCTCGGAAGCTCACCGGGGTTCAGAAACATCAGTTAAGACGTCTGTTTCTCAAAGTGGTAAGCTCCCCATTTTATTTTTTGGTTTCTTGGTTTTCCAATTACACAGAATATTCTGTATATTTGATTTGTGTATCTGTGTGCGCTCGCAACTGTGTTTTCCTTTCTTCTATTCTGTATAATTGGGTACTAAGCAGTTAAGCTAAATGAATGGGAAAATCCCAATTTCCAACTGTAGCTTACTGATGCTCTTTCTGTTAGATCATTGTCACACACACACGCACACATTTCATTTGCCTAAACTCATAGCCATTGTTCGACCTTAATTAGAATACGTTTTCAGCTAGATTTGGTCTGAATGACCAACATAACACATATGAACATGATTACACTGCAGTGCATTTCAATTAGGTGGATGCCTATAACCTCACCCTGCAAATCACACCCCTGACCTGGGTTTTGGATTAAGGCATGCAGTAAAAGAAGATAGTATCACTAACCCCTTTTACAAACTAGTGTAGCAAACATAAAATATGCCAGTAACGTGACAAAATGCAAAATATACAGCATTGTTGTCAGGCATGATGACTAAAACTCATTATGCATCATAATTACAATCATTATTGGGTGATATATACGTTTTTGTTTTTCTTAGTAGATTCTGTATCTCTAAGAAGTTTGGGCGGATCTTCAGGACTCTATTAGCTTGGCCCTGAAGTATTAATGTGCAGAAAGAAAGAAGAGACTATAATGTTTGCTATGAGCATAATTGTCTATTGCTAATATGTCAATTTTGATGTGTACAGGTAATATTACATGTGTTTTCCATTGTAACCTTGCATTTCTGCATGCAGCTTGTTGGAGCTGTTTATCTTGGACCATTTGGGCATTTCCTGCATTTACTACTTGATAATATTTTCAAGGGGAAGAAGGATTCAAAAACAGTAGCCAAGAAGGTAAGGCTACTCTACTTGCCATCACGCTCTGGTTTTTGGTTGAGAAATCCATCCTACACTTCATATTAATTACAGCCATCGTTATTTAAGTGCCATAACTTCTGATCTCTTCCTCTTCTTAAACCAAGAGGGTTGTGCTCATAAAGAAGAATTCATTGGTCGTTCTAAAATTCCTAATCAAATTACTATGGCTTGGTTGTGGAGAGTAATTATATAATGGAGAGTGCTAGCAACCTTCTCTCTAACCTTCTCTTTTGGATATTCTCTCTTTTTCTTATGACAAGTGTCAATTTCCTTAACACTTACAATGTCATTAATACATCATACAAACTAGTTTTTCTTTTCCAAGTTTACCCTTATTAAATGTATTAATTTTTTTTTAATAACAAGCTAATTTTTTTTTTTTACAACTTTCTTACCACCTTGTTAAAAAAATTAAATAAGAAAATAAAAACTAAAGTTTTTTTCCCCCTAAAGAGAACGTCTGTTTTTGTTAAAAACAAAATAAAGATGATAACATCATCTTGAAACAAACTTTATTTTTAAAGAAAAAAAAATGATGTTTTTCCTTTTTTTATTTATTATTATTTAATTTTTAATATACAAATTTATAAATAAATCCAATCTTAGACATGTATTTATAAAAAAACCCAAACACTATTTAAACATAGAAACACACCCAAAATCAACAATTGTATATTTTTTGGGTGTGTTTATAAATGGGTTTTGAGTGTGTGTAATGATGGGTTTTGAGTGTGTTTATAAAGTGTTTTAGGTGTTAGATTTTTTACAAATTTATAAATAAACCCAATTCTAGACATGTATTTATAAAAAAACCCAAGCACTATTTAAACATAGAAACACACCCAAAATCAACCCTAAAGTCAACTTTTTGGGTGTGTTTATAAATGAGTTTTGAGTGTGTAATAATGGATTTTGGGTATGTTTATAAAGTATTTTGGGTGTTGGATTTTTTTATAATTTCAACCTCCATTTTGGGTGTTTTAGTGAAACTCCCTAGATTTTTTTATAATTTCAGCCCCCATTTTGGATGTTTTAGTGAAACTCCCTTTTTAATAATGTGCTAAAGAAGTTGTAACAAAATTTGAATAAATTGAAGGAAATATAAAAGCCAATACATTTTAAGAGGGTAAACTTGAAAAACAAAAACTAACTTGTGTTATGCATTATGACATTGTTTTAAGTGTAAAGAAAATGACATTTGTCATGGGGAGCAATGAGAAGATCCAAAAGAGAATGTTAGAGAGAAGGTTGCTAGTATTCCTCTTATAATATCATAACTTGTGATCATCAATTGTTTATGTTTGACATGTTGGCATGTGAGAAATACAGTAGTTCCTATCAGCCCTTAAATTTGATTAAGATCTAAGCGTTGTATGACTTATATATCAAATTGTAATATAATTAGTCAAAACTCTGAAAGTTTCAAAGATAGTCAGCCTGCAAGAGGCATGTTAGCATGTGGACTATGCTGCTTATTGTGTGAAATGCAGGAAGACCCTGGATGCATGCGAAGAATAAAATTAAGGACTAGCTGTCAGTGCACTACACATTGTGGACGGTATGATTCTATCTCCATTGTGATTTTATTTTTTTACTAAGACAACATCAGGAAACATTACACATTTTAAACCTTGACGGATGAAAATGCAGCTCTGGACTGCTCTGGTTGGATAAATCACCAGTATGTGCCACTCCATCTACGTGTCGTCTTCCACAGCTTGGTCGCTTATGGTACAAGCTATAAGCTTACTCTCCTTTTTTCTCTATAATATACATGTTATTTTTCGGTTCCTGATATCTTATCTCGATTCATTAACAAAATGGCTGGCCTTTTCAGGGGAATTTTCCAAACTTACAAGCAATATATGTGGCATTACCAAAGGCTAAGCGACAGAAATTATTCGATTGGACTCAGATAATTTGTGCTCCCTCCAAGTTACTTCTAGTTACATAATAGTAGATATAATAAGTCCTGGATCCCTAATCTTGTGAACATAATGTAATGAAAGATTTTGAAATTATAGTAAAGCAGGATGTTCAAAGATTAAACACTAATAAGAAGGATAATTTATGAACTCGTTAAGTTGTGTAAGTTTGACTTGTTTAGAGATAATGTGGGAAGAGTTGTATACTGCAAATAAAGCAGAAGCCACCACTAATGTGGAACCAATAATACGTACTGTAACAATCCACAAAGTGCTACACGTCTCATAATAATTTCACCAAATTACGTGTTGGTTCACCAAACACAATAGGAGAATCAAACTCACTCATTAGAATCCATGGGAGCTCTCAAAGCAAGATGCAGGTCAATCATAAGTGTGTCGCGGTTTTGGTCTTGAATTCATTTCATAATCTCTAACCCAATATGCATTCAACTCTTTCAATTGCTCATATTTTGCATGAACTTGGCAAGAAAAATGCAGAGTCGCACAACAAATTTCCTATTTATCCCCAGGACAACACTTTTATGATAATCTTCAAGAAAGCCGAACAATACTCTATTCACTTTCTCATTATGCTCATAAGTGTATTCATGGTCACAATTGCACAAGAGAGAGACCAATGTATGTGGAAGATATTTAGTCATAGCATCGTAATGATCAAAAAACACTTCTAAAACCCGGTGGGAATAAATCTTAGAAAAGCCAAATGGTCTCACCTCAGTCACGCAGATAAGACCACCACTCATTGGATCAACAATTGTTGCATATAGTAAAACATGTTTCAGAAGTTCTAACAATTCTTCTCTACTCGCCTTTCGTGAGACAGATAATATTCAAAGCGAAATGTCCACCTATTCTATTTTGATGTGCTGCGAAGACATAATCTTTGTTGGTGTGGATTTGAGGTTACACTTATGGCACTAATGCATTTATCTTGTGAAAAAGCGAAAAAATTATTCAAAATCGATTACAACATAGTTGCAACAATTGCAGAGATTCGGTCAATGTAAAGCATCGATAACTTATGTGAAAGAGAATGGAAAATGCAATGGACATAAATGGGAGTAGTGGAGACATCCATCGTGCAGCAACATTAGCCCAAGAATATATCCGAACATGGAAATTAGTGTTTAGAAAGTCATTTTACATTCTTATAATTAGATGAGAAAACAATAATGAGAGCTTTCGTCCTTATATTTACCTCGTTAATATACCTCAATGTATAATAACGAGGTAATTATAAACGAAAACTCTTATTATTCTCACATCCAATTATAAGAAAGAAATGGCTTTCTAAACACGATTTCCATGTTTGGATATATTCTTGGGCTAATGTTTGCATGATGGATGTCCCAACTACTCTCATTTATGTCCATTGCATTTTCCATTATGTCTTTCACATAAATTATCGTGCTTACATTGAACTAATCTTCAATTGTTGCAACTATGTTGTCGATTTTGAATAATTTTTCGCTTTTTCGATCAAGATAAATGCATTAATGTCATAATGTACTCGAATCCACACCAACAAAGATTGTGTCTTCGCAACACACGAGAATGGAACAAGTAGACATTTCACTTTTGAATATTATCTATCTCAGGAAAGCGGCGAAAGAAGAATTGTTAGAACTTCAAACAGCTTTACTATATGCAGCAATTGTTGATCCAATGAGTGGTGGTCTTATCACGTGACTGAGGTGAGACCATTTGGTTGTACTAAGATTTATTCCCATCAGGTTCTAAAAGTGTTTTTTGATCATTACGATGTTATGGCTAAATATCTTCCACATACGTTGGTCTCTCTCTGGTACAATTGTGACCATGAATACACTTACTGAGCATAATGAGAAAGTGAATAAGTATTATTCAACTTTCTTGGAGATTATCATAAAAGTGTTGTCTAGGGATAAATAAGAAATTTGTTGCACGACTCTGCATTTTTCTTGCCCAATTCATGCAAAATATGAGCAACTGAAAGAGTTGAATGCATATTGGGTTCGAGATCATGAAATGAATTCAAGACCAAACCGCATGACACACTTATGACTGTGCCTCTTGCAGTTCGAGAGCTACCATGGATTCTAATGAGTGGGTTTGATTCTCCTATTGTATTTGGTGAACCAACACGTAATTTGGTGAAATTATTACGAGACGTGTAGCACCTGGTTTGTGAATTGTTACAATACGTATTTAAATTATGTATGTGTGTGTATATATATATACATATGTTCTTTCGAATGAAAAAGGTTTGTTTAAATTATATATTTGTTCATTATTCCTTGGATGCTATTAGATGGTTATTGGGTGCTTTATATACATATATATTAATAACATGGATTAGGAGTTTAGACGTGGCATTCTTACATTGTTTTCTTGGAGAGATATTGTTCTCTTATCTTAATTTGGAGATATATTTAAATTAGTATGTTGGAGGTGGCTTTTTCCATTAAATTAGTTGATGCATTACCATGCATTTGGACAGCTCATGCTTACAATTTGGTGACTAGGCTTTATCTTAGCTTGAGGAGGAGTTTATAAGTTCAAACCGCAAACCAACCGACTATTTGTGGTATGGTGATTTTTTTATCGATTAACAGTAAAAACCGATTCGAATGTTTGGGGAATTAGAGGCATTAGGTGTGTTAGAGTGGCTAGACTCTATCTATAACACAACACAACACAAAAGCAACAACATAAAAGCATATTAATAACATATTAAACTCAACCAAATTACAACACAACAAATTAAAGCTCAAAACAGATTACCAATTAACAGATTCCAAATTTAATTTAATAGATTCAAATTTCATTCCAAGTGCCAGATTCAAGCTCAAAACATTAACATACAAAACAGAGTTTAATTCAAGCTCAAAACATTAACATACTAAAAACAGAATTTAATTCAAGCTATGCACAGATTTACGGCTTACCTCTGCAAAACCAAATGCTCCAACCTCCAAAACGTTAATTCACTTCAGCAACAATCCCTGCAAAAATCAAATTTGACATTAGAAATTCCCAAGTACCAGATTCCAAAACAGATTACCAAGTGCCAGATTCCAAGTGCTAGGTTTAATTCAACAGATTCGAAATTAAATTCAACAGATTCGAAAATACCAATTAACAGATTCGAAATTACCAATTATCAACAAACAACAAAGAAATCCAAGGGAAATGCACCAAGCATAAATAAAATGGGAAAAAAAACAAACAAACAAAGCCTGCCCAGATGCATATTATCAACTCAAAATCAAAATTATTCATCTCCAAGAAGAAAAACCAAACCTCATATCCAAAAATAAGGCAAAATGAGTTCCTTATTTAGAATCATCTTCAGCGAAATTAGATATCCGGAAATACAGTAAATAATTCAAGTACATAATTCCAATTTTGACAAAATCCTGAGTGCCATTGCTTGACATTTAGATGAAATTGGAAGTTTGCTTTAAAAAAATTCCAAAGACGGTATGATAGATTTGTTATAGTCCATGAATATGCACTGCAAGCTCCACCTGTGATCAAATGTTTAGGAATGGACTCTTAAATATCAATGACTGAAAAATGCACAGCTCAAAATGAAATCAAGGGGAAAAAGATACCCAGATGAAGAACATAAAAATAAAAATAATAGAACAAAGATCAATCCAACACAAACAAAAATACGAATACCAGATCCACGAAGGTCAAAAAACCACAAAATCAAAGAAACCCAAAAACCCATTACAAACATAAACATTTACACGCAGATAGAGCAGAGTAAAATGAAGGGAACAAAAGAAGAGAAGGTTTAGAAATTACAACCTTTAACATGAACAGGGTCAAAAGCAATGAAAGAGAAGAGACAGAACTGAGATCGAGAGAGAGAGGAGATGAGTTCGAGTCTGTGAGAGAGAAGCCGTGTTTGAGAGTTGAGAGAGAGAGAGAGAGAGAGAGAAGCCGTATTTGAGAGAGTGAGGCCGCGTAAGGAGAGAGGAGAGTAGTTAGGTTAGGTCTGAATCTGATCGCACAAGGAGAGAGGAGAGACTTAAATAAAATGCAAATTTAATATAAAAAAATAGTCGCGGTTTGCGGTAACCACTATTTTCCAAAATCAAATACCACAACCGCAATCGTAATTGCAGTTTGGTTATTAAAACCGTAATTTTTTATCGGTTTTCAGTTATTGCAGTTCCAATGTGGTACAATGTCAATTGGTTTTTGCGGCTTTTCGGTCTAAAATGCCACTCCTAGTTTCCATGAAGGAATCTTAAAGGGTCATGCTATCCTAGGATGCCAACTTATATACAATCTCTCTAATAGAGAGATAGTACATAAATTGATCTCTAAAAATGATCTTCCTAACATATTTAAATGAAAATTGTAGCACTAAACAATAATAATAATGAGAAAGGTTACTGCTTATTAATACTGTTGAAATGATAACAATTTCTTTAATATACAAGGGGGCGTTTGGTATCCTATTCAAATATGGAACTCAAAAACTTTGATTTTTTAATAACCAAAAGATAAATGTTCAAACCCCCAGTATGATTTCCTTTGAAAAAAGTAAATGACGAAACCATTCTCTTCACTTACTGACTCTGTTAATTCATTCCAAGGTAATTATTTTGTTGATTTTGGGCTAAATCACAATCACTGCCAATGCGAACGAAGCTTCTTCATCAACACAAAATCAAGAGAGTAAAATATATGTGGTTTGCATTCCAACATACCATACCATGGAGTATTTTTAACATGGATGACATTCGCATAGATGATGATCATGGATTTTTTTTTTTAAAAAATTTCTCAACAGGACCATGTGAATCATGATGATGGGTTTCCATGAGGTATCACATTATGAACCTGAAAATTGAGCTGGATCGTAGGACCCAGCTTTCAGACCAAACCGTAGCTGCAATAATTATTTTTGACCGTATCACGCTAACTGGATAAGGCTAACGTAAATAACTTTTTAGCCCTGTACAATTTCTCATAGATGTGGAGTCCTCGCACCTCTATTAGAGAAATAGTACATAAATTAATCTCTAAAAATGATCTTCCTAACATATTTAAATGAAAATTGTAGCACTAAACAATAATAATAATGAGAAAGGTTACTGCTTATTAATACTATTGAAAGGATAATAATTTCTTTAATATATAAGTTTCGCTTGCAACTAACTAAATACTGATCATCAGGCGGGCCCTACAAAAATAAAAAATTGCACCTAGTCAAAGACCTTTTCTCTTTGACTGTCTCACGCCAATGGCGCTCTACTGCAATTGCTGGGCTAAGGTTAACTGCGCCTCATAACTTTTTCGCCACAAACTGCCATTTGGTTTGAAATTCTGTTGCAGACATTTCCGATTTTCCACGCCTTATATAATTAACAATTAATTTACGCCTTCTTTCCAAGCAATTCATTTTCAAAGCGGGAAATATTTTTGCTAATTATTTTAACTTAAGGTAAGGTATACTGTTATTACCATTCTTAACATTTAATACGTATCCATTAGCATAATAATAATTAACTATTTGTGGAATCATGTATGCAACATTCAAAATTCAAATGATGTTCATAAAGATGTGTTAGGTTATAAGTGCGTGTGACGTGTCGGCGAAAGGGGAATAGCCAGCAATTTATTTTATTTTCAGATACTTTATTTATTTATTTCTTTTTTGGTCTGATTATTCCATAGAAACTAGAATCTGTTCAAGAAGGTGGAGCAAGGCGATTCTATTCTTGAATTTCGTACATTATTGGTGGCCCCTTATTCGGATAAAAAAGAATATTGATCATACAAGATTAAAGGTTAAACGAGATAATTATATATATTAGGTTCATGACTTGAGTTGTATTAATTAGGCATACTAGACATTCTCTAGATAACGGTTTTAACCGTTATTTTGTTCTCACCTAACAAAGGCCTAAGGTAAAATTATAATGAATTTCAATTAATCCTTAATTAAAACATGCATATGAGTCATATGACCCTTAAACACCCTTTTTAATTTCATGTGGCTCTTTAATTACTCAAGACTTGGAGAGCAAATTCTTCTAGACCTCCTCAACCACATTGGCAATGGCAATAATGGCAGGTTAAACTTAAGCAAATGGGGTGAGAACAACTCAGCTTGGAAAACTGAAAAAGCTTGGAAGTGTGAAGCAACTTTTTTAAGGATGCATAGGATGGGGTGCTTAATAAGTAAAGAGCAACTTTTTTAAGGATGCATAGAATGTGTTTCTAAAGTCCATTTCATATGAGGTATTTTTATAATTTGGGCCCCTATCCCCCTTTAAAATATTAGTTTATTACTTTCATGTTACTAAATTGTGATATTTTAGAGGTGATAAAAATTTGTGATATTTTAGAATTAGTTCAATAAGGGTTTTTTCTTTTTTTGGATTTTGAATGTTGAACCTAACTTCCATTCAAAATCCCACAAATCGCTTCCTTAGTTAATCAAAATAATAAAAGAGAAGACACTTCATGAAATAAGAATAAAAATATATTAAAATTGAAATTGAAATAAATAAATAAAGAAAAGATAAATAGAGTTGATAGAACTAATGGAATTTGTTTTTTTTTTTTTTTGGGTTAATGCAAGAGATAGTTTAAATTATGCTAATTTAGAGAAGAATGGATCAAACTTGGGTGTAAGAGGGCGGACACATTGCCTCACATCAGCTAGAATTAACATTTATTTATTGGACAAACAATGCGAACCAAATTGAATTTTGAGGAGAAAAATGTGACATAGTCAAGTATACATGCTCTATGGTCCAAACCAAACCTTGCTCAGCAATCAAGGTTATGATTGGTCCAAAACTTCCAGGAGGTTCTTGGCAAATTTTGTGCTCACAGCCTTTGCAGTCACAGTCACAATAACAGATTGCCAATGCAATTTCAAGGATATAGGATGGTACCTTGGTGACGAAGTTCCATCTTTCCAAATAATATTCTAACCTAGTACTGCTTTTAGAAGGGAAATCATTCTGATTCCTCCTCACTCAGTCAAGTATGCTCTCTGGTCTAAATCTTCCTCACCAAGGGCTAAAATTCCCCACCATGAGAAGTATAGCTGCCCCACTGGGCCACAGCCCAGTATTTCCCATGTGAACTTCTAGAAGCTTCTTGGCCAAAACTTCTCCTAAGTATAAGGCCTTTTAATTGGTCCAAAACTTCCAAAGGCTGTTGGCCAGAATGTCCAATTTCAACTAAACTTAGCTCCTTGATTCACCACCCCTAGCCAAATTGAGAGTACAACGGTGTAACACCAATTTGACTTATGAACTTTGAAAAACAAAGTTAGAAGCGTTCTAAAAACAGATAATGTCATGTACACATTTATTAACAACATTGTCAACTATGTATCTCAAGTTCAACATCTACCTATCTTACTAAGTTGTGAAAAATATTGTCAGTAATCTGGTAGTGATTTTCACTCTTATTATGTTGGTTTGCACTCCTTCCCTTGTTTTTATACTTCAATTTTTCTTTTGTTTACTCAATTACCAAAGTACAAAAGTAAGAGGAAGGAGTGCAAATGGATACAATGAGTGTGAAAATCGCTACCCTTCTTCGACACCTCCTTTTTTCTCGAAATAAAAGAGGCTCATTGCCATCACATTAGGAAAAACTGTTATAATGCTATTGCTGCGAGGCAGGGAATCATGACAGTCGTTACTCCACATATGCGCCAGACACAAAAAGTGACAGAGAAAAGCCTATATGGAATAACTGCCATGACAAGTTTTTTTTTTTTTTTCCTTGATAGAACTGCAATGACAAGTTTTTTTCCCTTGCTAAAACTGCAATGACAAGTTATTTACTTGTGAAAAGGACTGAAAGATTGAGACCATGTGCACCAATCTCTCACCTCTGTGCTCTTCTTTCTCCTATATATAGTGGCTTCATGAGCTTAATAAATTCGCATCTTACATTGACAAGCTAGCTAGCAGTTGGTATTTTGAGCTTACATTTCAAATTCAGGGTGAGACTCATTTTTCTCATTTGCATTGTTTTTTTTGTTCTTTTTTAGATGTTACTTTCACTTAGTTCTTCACAGATATATTAATATCAATTATTATTTTCTGAAACAGAAGTTGTGATCAATTAGTCACCATGGTTAAGACAGTTGAGTTGTATGGATTTTGCTCTGTTCAGTCTCCAGAAGCAGTGACAGAGTTTATGGAGAAATATACTGGAAAAGGAACTGTTTATGCTGTGAAGGTCTTCCACAAAGATGGAAAAGCAAGAGCTTCTGCCATAGTTCAATTCACACATGCCGAATTTGCTGACATGATACTGACAGTTGCCGGAGATCATCTTGAAAAATGTGTGCGGTACGGGAATTCTTTTCTGAAAGCTAAAAGATTGAAGCATGACATGTTCTCCAAATCAGTAACCTTTCAACCTAGCATGGAACTTGTAAAGCTGCACTTTGGATGCCAGATTTCCAACGAACAGTTTTCAGTGCTTTGGACACTATCCGATGTTTCAGTGAAATTTGGGATGATACTTAAACATTTCTACTTCTTTTTCTCTTATGATTCTATTGAATACAGGCTAGAAATCTCCTACGACAATGTTAGCCAGATTGAGCTGCATCGTCCACATGGTCAACTTGCAAAGTTCCTTCTCATCCAGGTTTGGTTCCCCTGTTCTAGTATATATTAATCTGCCATGCATCCTCTCTATACTTACTTTGAATGCTGTTGAAACAGGCTTTTATCTTCCTTAAACATAGCATAATCACTATATTATGTGTGGCACTTTGGGGTGAAAATAGTTGACATTTTTCTCTTCCTTTGTTTACTCTTGCTAGTTACGTGGTGCCCCTCGGATTTGCAAGGAAGATGTACCTGATATGAACAATATCGAGGAAGCTTCTGCTACTTACTGGGTTCGAGAAGTAGATTTCACTCCATCATGCAGAATTGGGCAATCTTCTGCTGTATGTTTGGAGCTTCCACTTAGGTGGATTCTTCCAAATCTAGGCAGCAGTTTTGTTCATTATAAAGCAGATGAAGGACGGTTCGTTTTGGAGAGAGGTAGCATTTTCTCCTGTGACTCAGATCTTGTTCCTATTGTGCGTCCACCCCTAGGCATTAAGTTGCCATATAAAGTCCTGTTCAAGATAAATTCCTTGGTTCAGCATGGATGTGTTCCTGGACAAGCCCTTGATGCCAATTTTTATGAGCTGGTTGATCCTACTAGAATAAGAATTGAACATATAGAGTGTGCCCTGGACAAACTATTTCACTTAAAAGAGTGCTGCTATGAACCTGTGAGTTGGCTCAGAGAGCAGTACAGAAAGTACCAGACATGCAAGCAAATTCCCGAAACGCCTGCTATTTCTTTGGATGATGGGCTGGTGTATGTACACAGGGTACAAATAACACCATCTAAAGTATATTTCTGCGGTCCAGAGGTAAATCATTCGAATCACCTTTTCCGAAAGTATCCTGAAGATGTTGATAACTTTCTTCGAGTTTCTTTCGTTGATGAGGACTTGGGGAAGATGCGCTCGGCAGATTTATGTCCACGTGCTGCAGAACAGCAAAGGCGAACTAGAGTCTATGAAAGGATACTTTCTACTCTACGAAATGGCATAGTTATTGGTGAGAAGAAATTTGAGTTTCTTGCCTTTTCATCAAGTCAATTACGAGGTCATTCTGTGTGGATGTTTGCTTCAAGAAGTGAGCTCACAGCACAAGACATCAGAAACTGGATTGGTGATTTTAAGGAGATTAGAAATGTGGCAAAACATGCTGCCAGGCTTGGTCAGTCTTTCAGCTCTTCCAAGGAGACTTTTAGTGTTGGTGAGGATGAAGTTGAAGAAATTCCGGATGTAGAAATTGAAAGGGATGGAGTTGAGTATTGTTTTTCTGATGGAATTGGGAAAATATCTGCTGAATTTGCTGCAAGGGTGGCAAGAAAGTTCAAGTTAAGTTGTACTCCATCCGCCTTCCAAATTCGATATGGTGGCTATAAAGGTGTTCTGGCAGTTGATCCAACATTGTCAAAGAACTTGTCGTTGAGAAAGAGCATGTGCAAGTACCAATCCAACAACACAACACTAGATGTTCTGAAATGGAGCAAGTACCAGCCTTACTTCCTTAATCGAGAAGTGATTACCCTTCTGTCCACCCTCGGAGTTCCAGATGACGTTTTTATGGAAAAGCAAAAACAGGTTTTGAATCAATTGGATGGTGTTTTAGCTGATCCATTAAGGGCACAGGAAGCACTGGACTGGATGTTTCAAGGAGAGACCACCAACATTTTAAAGGAAATGGTTTTGTGTGGTTACACACCAGATGCAGAACCATTTCTGGCAATGATGCTACAAGCATACTGTGCATCAAAGCTTCTGGAACTGCAGAGCAAGACAAGGATATTTGTCCCCGATGGAAGATCTATGATGGGATGTCTAGATGAAACTGGAACATTGGAATACGGTCAGGTATTTGTGCAATGTTCTCCCCATGGCAGCCAGCAACTCCATGATACTTCCTCCCATATCTTCAGTGGCAGCAGTTCAAGTGACAGCAGTTTTATCGTTGAGGGAAAAGTAGTGGTTGCTAAAAACCCATGTTTACACCCCGGAGACGTGCGTGTTCTTATGGCTGTCAATGTGCCGGCATTGCACCACATGGTGGATTGTGTTGTTTTCCCGCAAAAAGGAGAGAGGTAAGTTTGCATTTGATGAAATTAGAAATATTTTCAGATAGTGTTTCTTTGCTTGAACTATTTACTGACTATATTTGCTTTTTGATCAAATCAGACCACATCCTCACGAATGCTCAGGAGGTGATTTAGATGGCGATTTTTACTGGGTCAGTTGGGACCCTGATCAAATTCCTCCTTGCCAAGTTCAACCCATGAATTATACCCCAGAACCAACTATGAATTTGGATCATGATGTTACAATGGAGGTATATATTTCCTTTTGCTCATTGTTGCCTCTGTCGTATGAGTTCAGTTCAAGACTTGATGTGCTATTGTGTTTGTTACAGGAAATTGAGGAATCTTTTGTAAACTACATAGTCCATGACAACTTGGGGATCATTTCAAGTGCTCATACTGTCTTTGCAGACAGAGAGCGAGACAAGGCTATGAGTGCTCCATGTAAAGAGCTCGCCAAGCTCAACTCCCGCGCTGTAGACTCTCCGAAAACTGGCGTGCTAGTCAAATTGCCATATCATCTACGTGCCATAGAGTACCCAGAATTCATGGAAAAGCTTGACAGACCCACCTATAAGTCGAAAGGTGTGATCGGGAAGCTTTTCCAACAGGTGAACGATCATGTTGAGCTTGTATCTCATTTATATTCAAGCTCTCTTAAATCCTTCACCATGGAAGTGGCTTGGAAGTGTTATGACCCTGACATGGAGGTAGATGGGTTTGAGGTCTACATCAATGAGGCCATCAATTACAAAAGGGAGTACGACTACAAGCTGGGAAACCTGATGGAATATTACGGCATCAAAAGTGAAGCAGAAATACTAAGTGGGAATATCACTCAAACATCCAAATACTTCGATAGAAGAAAGGACTTTAAAGAAAATATTGGTCACGCTGTAAGGTCATTGAAGACAGAAGCTAGGGGCTGGTTTCATGAGAAGCAGGGAAGTGATATTCAGTCGAATGTCAGCAGCAACAGCAATGATGCATATGCAGCAAAAGCATCAGCTTGGTACCATGTTACATATCATCCTCATTACTTCGGTTGCTACAATGAGGGAATGGCAAGGGAGCATTTCCTCAGCTTTCCATGGTGTGTCTTTGACAAGCTCATCCAGATCAAGAGGGATAAAAGAAGTCTCTAAACTTCTTTACATATGTTATCACTGACGCGCCATTCAACTTGAGAAAGTAAGCATCAGGTGTTTGTTTGGAAATTTGAAAGATACTCTTAGCTGTTGTGTTTTCCCTCATAAACTTAAGTGTGTTATGAATGTGGTTATGTTTTCTGTAAGCAACTATAGTACGTAAATAATAAATATGGGTGTGATTACTTTTTTAGAGTGATGTGTAACTGCTGCAGATCATTTAGAATGTGTTTCTCTCATTCATTCAAGGCATAAGGCATTCCTCTGCCATCCCAGAGGGATAAGCAAGCTGCCATGCATTTTGTTTTTCTTGCTTCCAAGTAAATTAAAGAACACACATTAGAATTTTAAGTTTTATAACAATCTTTTTGGTGCTGGAACAATTTAAGTTTCAATGAAGGTTTGGTTAAGTTTTTTAATGAAAACAACCTGTATTTGCTCCCACTAGACTTTGTGAGAATTAAGTACATTTCCATGACAGGCCACTCTTAGCAACAATCAAAGAAAAAGAAGTAGGCATTTCTTGCAAACAACTCCAAAGAGGAACAAATAAATAACATGTGTATATCAGCACAAACGTGTGATTAAAGAGACTGTTGATACCTAGTTTAGTCATGGCATTTTCAGCTGCTAGTGCATAGACACAGCTTCTCAGTTTTCCTCCGCTAAAACTACGTCATTGTTAGTTGAGAGTGTACTGCCACATGTATACGATAATATGAGCTCCTGTCAGGCAGGCATATAGTCATACAGTATAGCTTCAAGTCAATGGTGAAATTTATTTTGCTCAATAAAGTCAAGGTTTTAAGGCATACAACCGATACACATGGTAGCAAGGGAGCATTTCTTGTTCCATTTATAACTGGACTGAAGCATGAATGCCAAAAAGTTCCAACAGTGAGACACTAAACAGTGGAATCTAGTGTCAAACATCTACACACGTTGAGGAAAAAAGACACGACACTGAATTGAAGTCACATTTATTCCTAAATGTAGAGAGACAAAGATTTGAAACAAGATACTGAAACCAAATTCAGCACAAATGGATCAGTGGCGCTTCTTCCCTGTTGCTAGTTCCCAAGCCTGTAATATGTGGTTCACGATTTCCTCTACTCCATGACCATGCTTCACCTGCACAGGGTAGTTCACTAGCATATAACTCATGAACGTGAAAATTTCAAGAACAGACCTACAAAGACAAATCATGAAGAATTGCCTTTCTGGTACAGTTTGAAACTCAACATTCCTAACATGATGGATTGGGGAGTAGGGACAGGGTCACAGTGTCTCATTTGTGACAAGAAATGAGCAAATACAGCTTGTATCACATTTCACGTTGAGCAAATTTTACGTTAACACAATAATTTACTGTAATAGTACTACTCCAAATATGAAAGTACAAATATCAAGTTCCCATCATGTTCACAATGTTTCAACCAAAATCATGTTCACAATGTAAAAATGCTAGTGATTGAATTAATGGTATAACCAACCAACCTGAGCAAAGACAAATGGCCCTCCGTCTCGCATTCGAAGTGCATCACGTTCCATTACGGCCAAATCAGCTCCAACTGCTGGTGCAAGGTCGGTCTTGTTGATCACCTACAATCAAATGTTAAAGGCGTCATTCACATACAAATCCCTGAAATTGGTACACATGACAGATATGGTATCCACAATAGCTGTAGCAATGAATATCAGAAAGCACATACTAGTAGGTCAGCTTGGGTGATTCCAGGACCACCTTTTCGTGGAATTTTATCACCACCAGATACATCTATTATGTAAATGATATAGTCAGCCAGTTCCCGACTGAAGTTCGCAGCTAAATTATCTGCACCAGCACAAACTCAATTGGATAGTATTTCAAAAGAATAATAAGAACATGCATAAGAAAGCTCAATTCAGCCAATGGCTGATTGTTGACATACAAAACATTCCCATTCATGCAACTGTACAATAAGCATTTCTGCCCCAACTTAATCTTTTCAAAGCTTTGCATTCATCAAACGGCATTTTTCTTTCATACCTAATTCCAGATAACTCCATAAAGCCATTTTTTTCAAGTTTATTAATGCAGTTCCATTGCAACCCTCATCACCATTAGTCATTTGTAATAATCCAACTTAAATGATCAGGTCAGATCAGCTGAACATAAGCTATGACCAGTCATCTAATTGCTTCTGAAAAATACCTCCGCCTGATTCACAAAGCAGTATGTCTGTCTTGTACAAGTTAGAAAGCTCCTCGAGAGGGCCTAGATTAATGCTGATGTCTTCACGAATTGCAGCGTGCGGGCATCCCCCAGTTTCAACAGCACGTATTCTTTCTTCAGGAAGTGCCCCGTGTTTCACCAAGAACTCACCATCCTCTTTTGTGAATATATCATTTGTCACCTGCAATTGTTACACATATTATCTTTCGTCATGCAAGGTTTTACATCCTACATCAAGCTTATCTTTAGCCTTGCCTCAATCAACTTGAAACATGGGCTTTCAGGTCTTTGCATACATTAGAAAATACTATGCAAGGCTACAATATGATGTTAAAAAGATATAGCCAATTAAACCTTTGAAATTATATAAAATAGTAAATAATAAAAGTTACTCACAGCAGCAAGACTGTACTTGTCACGCAAAAGCGTACACAGAGCCAGCATCAAAGCGGTTTTCCTGTATGGCATGAAGCAGCATTCATCAACTCTCACTAAATAGTTTGATTCACACTAGCAATGCGATCTTCACGACTAAGAAAAGTAATCCAGGCACGAATTTTGAATCAGGAAATACTCAAAGCCATTCAAAATGAATCAAACTAAGATATCAATAGCTTATGCTATACAATAAGGATGTTTATATTACTTGTACACTATCCAAACAACTGAACAATTTCCAGGGGAAATCTGGGGAAAATAATAGAACCCCAATTGATGAAATTGAGAAAAGATATGCACAAAACAGATGAGTCAAAAAAAAGTGAGGAGATTGTAACAGGCACACTACTCAATCAACAAAGAGAAAATCTGAGCTACCCACTAAATAGTAGATACCTAATAACACAAAAGCTGAATTATGATAAAAGTAAAGTGTCAACATTTAAATCATTCATTTCTTACTCTTTTTAAGCTAATGATACAAATTTATGATTGTGATATTATTCTCAATAATGCAAAATAGAATACAAATTAATTAAAGGGAGACAGAGGAGATAGATACCCACTTACCCAGTACCAACTGGTCCACCAATGCCAATAGTAAAAGCCCTTTCACTGAAATTCCTGGTGAGAAGAGGTGGAGCTCTTCTGCTGAAGTAGCCAGGGGAGTATATGGGTTCGTGCGAGTGTGGCGCCAGCCCATCATGGCTATGGTACACCTTCCCATCTGGGCCTACCCATGAATTTGTTCCTGAACTCCCATGGCTATGATCATGCTCATGATCATGATGGTGGTGATGTTCATGGCCTTGGTTGTGGTGGTCATGATCATGATGGTGATCAGCCATTGACCCTACAGTCTGCAGAAGTTCTACTCTGGTTCAAGAAGAGCGCAGGAAGAAAGAGGTATCTGGTTGGGTTGATTGGCCATATGCATTATACATTATAAGATAACTGGCAATTAATTTACCAAAACGCCCTTAGTTAATAATTTAAAGGTAAATTCACTATTATATCCAATATAGGGGCTCAAATTATAAAAATACCTCATATGAAATGGATTTTAGAAACACACCCAAAACTCATTTACAACATAACAAATAGACTTTTAACTTCTTATAAATTACAAAATTGCCATCAATTTCTTAAAACAAGCCTAACCCCAAAATCTCATAAAAATACCCAAAACACTCAATAGGGCATCAAAGTAATTTAATAATCAATATTAAATTCAATAAAGTCAGTTGTCATTTTTTGGATTTTTTATTATTTATTTATAGAAATTCAATAGTGTAGGTGTTTATCTATACTATTAGTGCTAAAAATAGGGATATCACTAAATATCTATAATTTAAATTGTTAAAGAGCACTAACAACATTGTGTTCTTGCCAAAATTTGATCCTTGTTACCTTCACATTGAAAACTCTCTTCTCTCAATATCGCTTGCATCAATAATTTGATCGTTATTATAGTCACATTGAAAAATTATTTGAAGATTACTATAATTAGAACTAGCCCTTGGCACATGCTCACGCATGTGCCAATTGGTTTTATTTTTTTTATTTTTTATTTTATTTTTAGAATTAAAAAAGATAATGGGTAGTTGTGTTCCATAAAAATATAATCAATTATCTGATTTTTCTTTTAATTTTAATTTTTTTTAATATGAAAAAGTGTGAATTTACCATATTATCCTTATTTAATTAATAATTTCAATTCTTAATGTTTACATTAACCAATGATATTTTCTGATATTTTGAATGTTTCATCATTCTCTGTCTTTTGCTTTATATATATATATATATATATATATATTTATATATATATATATATCCAAAACACTTTATATATATTACTTAAATTAAACACACCCAAAAAGTCTTTGGGGTTGATTTTGGGTGTGTTTCAGTTTAAATACTTGGGTTTTTTTATAAATACACGGTTGAAACAATTCTGATAATTTATTTCGTATTGTAATATGTTTACAGAGTCTATATATTTGATATTCTCATACAAGCACTATAGATTTATATTATCTGCATAACTTCTCCATTGTCCCATCTAATATTAATGGTCCAAATGTTCACACCATAAAAATAAAAGTTTAATAAGGAGTGCCCTGTCCATCATCCACTTTTTATGCATGCACTCCATCACTGTGTCTTCTGTATAAAAAACCACCCAGTTGCATAGAGGGCATGCATAAAAAAATAAATAAATAGATAAAACAAAATGAGCACTCACAAACAAAGGGAAAGAAAGATGGACAGACAGACAGACAGACTAAAGGGTGATTTTTTTTTAAAAAGAGAGAAAAAAGAAGCCCATGTTAGTCAAACAAGTTCTTGAGTGCATTGTGTTTGCCACATGGCTGCTGAGGCAGCAGATCCTTTTGGTTTTGCCTTTGAACATTTTCTTGATCTTGAGTGATTGGTTCAAGATTGCCTAAAATCACTGCTTGCTTTTGTATGTACTCTCTTTTGTCTTGGATTAGATAATAGATAGCAATGAAAGACACTTCAGCTGTGAAAAGGAGAGTCCAAAGCCCTGAGCTTCTCTGTGTTCTCTTATGGTAGGCATTTAAACCAGTGTATATGTTGATGATCCCAACCAATGATATTAGGGTTCCAAGCATCCAATGCACCATGTACCAAAAACTTCTCTCTTTCTTTCCCCTACATATAAAAATAAAATTAAACTTTGTTTTAGTCAACCCTTCAATTGTATATTGCTAGCTAGTTGATGAACTATTTGTACCTGTGAGGCCTGAAAAATCCTATCAAGGCTTGCACCCAGATGGCACCATAAAGTGCTAGACCTAATCTTTGGTGGTTGTTGTTGAATGAGTTCTCAAAGTTTCTGAGGGACATGACAGCTCCAGCTGTGGCAAGAAGCACTGAGAGCATCTGTTTATAGATGAAAAATCAGAAGCCATCATCATATACAATAACTGATGGATTAACATGCCTAAATTATTGTGACAGTACTGTAATTATGGGGTATGTATGGTGTAGCAGAGACAAACTGTTATATAAAATAGAAATGATGGCAAGTTTAACTTGCAAACTTAATCAAGGGGGAAGTACATGAAAAAACTGATTAGTGTTGAGTTGTAGGAGATCAATTCATGAGTTTAAGTACAAAGAGAAACACTTACTATTCTTCATGTTCAAGTAATCATACATGATTATTGGCAAATATGGTTGCATTTGTTTTTCAACTTTAAAATATAATTAAAAGGGTAAGATATAAGTTAATAAAGAAAACAGACAGTGGACAGCATCATTAAAGTTAAAGTGGGCTATGATGATGATTGAGAACAAAGATTAAACCTGAAAGAGTATTGATCATGTAACTCAGAATTATGGTATTAATTCAGTGGTAATGGAAAATTAGTGTTCTTAGATAATATCCGAAACCGGTCTTAGAATAAAGAAAGAAATAAAGAAGAGATTGCCTGTAAAATAACATGGAGATAGAAGAGAACTCTGGCCCTTGTCGTCCCACGTTCTTCTCTAACAGACATTCTGATGATAAGAATTCCAACAGGCATTAAGAACCCCATTCGAAAACCATGAGAGGAGCCCATGAACTGTGACATTGGATGTCATCTGAGGACTCAACTGCAAAAGGACAACCCGAGTAGCAGAAGAAGAAATTAAGAAGAAGGTGGCCAAAAGAACAAGAAAATATTCATCCAAAAAAGGCTGAAGAGAAACAAAACTAATTTACCTTGTGAGAGTGTTCTTCTGTGCTCTTATTGTTGGGTTGGTTGCCCTCTTCATGATATGAACAGCCAACTAAGGGTAGAAGAAGAACATAACATGTAGAAATAGCCAAAGATGATAGCTTGAGAGAAGTTTGCATTCTTGTGTTTGTGAAGGTGAAACAAGGCCAAGAGAAGAAGAGAACCAAAGCCTTACTTCGATTTACTCTCTCTACACTGCTAGCTTTCAGTTTCTCATCATTATTTTGTGGCTTTTGGATGGCTTTTGGAATAATTTGGAGAGGGAAAAGGTTACATATATGTGTAGCTTTTCAAGGATTTGCTTTGTAGGAGACAATGTGGTATGATTAATTAGTGACTGCAAAAAAAGAGATTTACCATTGATGCTGTAATAGACATAAGATTGGTGGCATGGGGCACTTACATGGATGGTTGTTAGTGTGAGAGAGAAGATATAGATAAAGAATTAGAAAGAGAGAGAGAGAGAGGAAAAACAAAAACAAAAACAAAAGGTGGTCTTGGAGGGTATGATTTGAACGTTAGGTGGATAAAAGTTTCAAAAACTTTCATCAAAGTGAAAGTAGGGTTGACATCGCTGGACTTTCTGGTTTTATTTACAAATTACAAAGAAAAGGGCCAAACTTTCAATCGGTGGAGAGCTTGAAGTACTTCATGGATGCATAATAGGGAAAAGAAATGCAGCTGTTTTATGTGGCAATGTAGCTAACTCAGTTGTAGCTGTTTAGCTTCATATGTATTGTCTGATTTTGCCTCGCTTTTCCTTTGTGACATTTGGGTTTCGCGTTTAAATGTGTCTCTTAAATTTCTATACACATCCATGGGGGTTGGCTTTGGACAAAGAAAAAAACCAGTGGCAGACGAAAAGGTGATGGTGACAAAAATCACTCGCTAAGTTTCAGATATAAAATCTCACGTTCATACCAATGAAAATGATTACTTCTCGTAAAAGATGGATTTTTGGTTAATAATTCCATGGAGGAGGATAAACAAGTGACAGTTCATAATCATACCATTGCTATTGCTTTTGGGTCGTTTATAAAGAGAACAATAAGGATGGTCAATGTTTGGTAAGCAGTCATGATCAACTTTAAACAATCTGGCTATCGACTTAATCGATTTCGTTATGGTTAAACCTAAGACGCATTTGTTATCGTTAAACCTAAAACGTATGCATCTCTTATGCCTTCAAGATGCCACAAATCTCATTCAAGGATGAGTAAATTGTTATGAGGTATAATGAATTCAGCTTTGAGTGGATTGATCCTCTACTTAAATTCCTAATCCAGTTAACAAAATTACATTCTTTCAGAATACAAACGTCAACAAAGTAACCCATTGAACATTAAAATCAGGCCTAAATCGATGTATAAGCATTCAGCACCAAACAATACTCGAGAAAAAGAAACATAAAATTGAGGGTACCATTCAACGTTGAGTGCAGAAAAAGAGCAACAACCATAATTGATAGCGATTTTTGAAGTAAAAAGGGATCGTCAGAACCCCAATAGGTACTCCAACTGTTTGTTGTTCTAAGATAGTCGAATAAAATAAATATCCAAAAAACAGCAAGATTCAGAAACAGATCCAACTCTAACCCCTCCTTTAAGCTTTTTGATCAAATGACCAAGTTACACAAACAAGTTGGGCCTCGATGCCTTGTATGTAGTCTTCAACTTCCTGGAAGGTGGCCTCACTTTCCTGAACACCAATGGGAACTTGATCTTGGAGTTATGAAATTGCTTGGTGCTTTCCCTCTTGCAAAGTTTAGCCGGGATGGTAGCAGTCTTGATGATCTGGATACAAGGAAACCTGACCCTGTGGCGAGAAGCCATTTCAATGTACATCTGCTCCACAGCTCCGTTGAGGGTTGTGTCCGGTACTCCTTGTACATGTTGTGATAACCTGTCCTGCTTTGATACCGCAGCCAAATACCATAGTTCTTGATAGTAGTTGGGTTCTTCTCAAATATCTGCAAGCAATTTCAAACAAATTGTTTATCACCAAAACCCCAAAAAACAACAATCACCAAATTCTAGCATATGAAACATCATGTCAAAAATGGAACACACTACAAAAGGTGGATAATTGAATAAATAAACCAATGGGCAGGCAAAATGGCCTTGCAAAGAGCCAGGGGCGGCCCTTCTCACATTCAAATGCTAGACCATACAAAATAACAAATGAATTGAAAAGGTAATACACCAAATAACAATCAAAACGTCTGTAACCCTAAATACATGTACAAACTGCTGCACTAAACATAATGTAGACGCAGGCCGGACAATACCTAAATGAGCAAACAGCATTAACAACAACGAAAAATAGCGAAATAAACTCTCAAGCTCCTTGAATAATAATGCCCAGGACATATAATACATGAAATTGGATTTTACAAAAACAAAAGAAAGAAAATAAACACAGACATTATAACAACACAGCGAGAAAGTATATAACATATATAGTGAGCCCACATTTCACCACCGCAAAACAACATTTGCTATAGAAGAGACTGACAAATAATCAAAATAAGCACAAAATTTATTAATTACATTAAATAAAGCATAAATAGCAAAGAGAACAAACCTCATTAATGGCAAGCACTTGGCCATTGCTCTTCTTGACCTTCTTCAGCTTCCTCAGGAAATACCTAATCCAAAAAAATCAACCAACAAAATTAAGTTTAACCCAAAATCCAATGATGAACATTTGGGATCACAAAAGCTGAGCTCAGGGTAAAGCTTATACCAGAACTTGGACTTGGCGCGAACCTCATTGGTGGCCCAGAGCTTCATTCGGTAAATCTTGGGGTGCTCATCAGATGCCGTAGGGAGCTTCCTCCCAACAACCTGGTACTGGTGGAACTGCAACACAAAAGCGACACCGTTAATTGCAGCTCAAAACCCTAACCTCAAAATCTTCATTTCTGAAAAAGAGGGAGAGATCTGAGAATAACGTATGCAGGCTTACCTTGAAAGTACCCATGTCTGAGAATTAGAGAAGACGACTACGATCTCCGAGGCCTCTCTCTCTCTCTCTCTCTTTCTCTCGCGCTCTAATATGAGAAGCGCAGACTAGGGTTTTTGTTTCGTTTATATATGAGGAGGAAACCCTAGTTTATGAAAGAAGTGATTTTGGGCTTTCTTGAAGGCCTTAAAACTCGCGATCAAAGTTATTTAGGCTTCGTACGCGTAAGGCCCGTTTTGTTTGTGAGTTTTGGTTTAGGCCACGTTGCAATATCCAGACAAAACAAGTTAAAATGTGCTTCATCCGGATCCAAAGTTCTACCTCCTCATAGTAATTTCTTGATTGAAAAAACAGTTCAGAATAATTTAAAATATCGCTTTGTCAGAAAGAAAAAAAAATGATAAGTATAAACATAGAAAATTTTAGTTATAGATATATTTCGACACTGAGAAGAGAAGTACATGTTCTGTGAACGGCTAGGTATAATTATCGGCATTGTCTTTCCGAAGCCTGTTTGAAGGATGTTATATCCATAAGTCCATATTTTTCCCCCCTTTTTTTCATAAGGACAATTTGGATTTATCAAAGCATGATTTAATGAATCTGATTACAGCAGATTATTATATACAAACATTACTTCCCTTTGTATCAATTTTACTTTCTAGCTACTATAAGTATATTTACTTTAATGAATGCATTGCTTGCAAATTATGAGAGAATAGAAAACCATATGAATAGATACATACACATAATATACTCTGTCAAATACATGTACAAACAAGACAACCCAACATTGATAATTGACAATAGGCTATAGCCATCTAACTGCCCCTTTGAATGAATGCAGGGTACAAGCACAGGTTCATTGTTCGCAAGTCCATATTTAACCTCACCAGGTGCGAGCTCCCTTCGTTGCGCCAAGAGTAACAGCAATCACAGCAAGAATTGACTGAAAATGCAAAACCATAATTCCATGAGAGCACAGCCAAGCCAATGTATGAAACCTTACTTCTTAGCAACCAAAAACATAATTCTGCAGGCAGAGTTATCCAAGATTGCAGGTCTTGCTATGAGAACATACAAGTTGATGCATGAATTAATGTCGAATGAGTCAAGTTCTCTAAATCCTTTCAGGATATCCAAAAGGACAAGACCTTTTTAGCTTCAATCAGTATCATCAAATCAGAGTCTTTCACGGTTTCTATTTATCTAGTTTATTTAAAAGCATTCATGATGCCTATCAGTACAGAGCATAGAATTAATATAAACATCATGTTCTTATCCAACATTCCAACTTTCGATAATATGCCAAACTCAGAAAAGTCATGAAGCTTATCCAAGAGTTCCCACTATGTGAATAAAATATTAACAAGAACTAGATATGTATAATGCAACTGTATCATTGGTTGAAAGTTTAAGGAACATTAAGCGATCACCATTTCGTGAACATAAAAATGTTCATATGTGGAAAATGAAACAACCAAAAGAAAAGCATTAGATATTATTCTGAGAAAACAAAAAGCATAGAAAATTACATGGAAGGAGCACTTACAGCTATTGTGCATGCTACATATCCAGGTTTTTCTCTGTAGTCCACCCGAACACAAAGTAAGATGAAAGTTCCAACATACCAGGGGATGCCTCCAAGAAAGAACCCAATTATAAACCTTCAGAAAAAGTCAAAGTGTAATCTGTCAGCAGCAGCCAGCCAGAAGAATGCTCATGGAATTATATTTTCAAGTCGAGGATTGAAAATATAATAAAAGATCATCTACAAGGTTTTCTCTTGTTATGATCCTATGATGAATTTCAGAGCTAGCATAACTCAATAAATTTTAAATTTGTAACTTGTCCAAGAAATTATCATCCCATTATAAGCTGCTTGCTGTAAGCACATATTGCATCCAACTATGTAAACTACTTAGGCACCAGTGCCAAGCACCAAGCTTGCCTTAGCCAAAGCGGTACAGGTTGATGGTGTCTCAGAACTGACAACTGGAAAACCACTGATCCATAAGCAAAACTTCTGAAAAATAGAATGCAATGGTATAATTGGCAGAAAATATAGCTAATCGAAATTCTCAAGGCTTGTTTGGGAGAGGAAAGAATATCCTGTCTTATCAAAACACAAAATCAACAATTTCATAAAGGTATTATAGTTGGACTACTTCATGTTTATACGCCTGTACCTATACAATGAATCGGTGATTACCATAACTTGTACAGTACACATGATGTTCAGCCCAAAAAAACCAGCCTATTTCAGCTTCCTTTTGATCCCCTTAGCTCTCTCTTTTAATTCTTGACTAACCCTTTTCAAAATTACTATGTTTTGTACGAACTTTATGCATATCAGTATATGCAGCGGATCAAAGTTACTCAAGGTTTTCTTTACATGCCCACATGCATTATGCTATACCTACATGCTCAAGGTTTTCTTCTTAAGGTGTAGCTCAATGCCCTAAAACACAAAAACACACAAATAAATGAAGAAATAACAAAAGTAAAATAAAGATTGAATTCGATTGAATCAACTTACAATAACCAGCCGATGCCCATACCACAGCAAGGAAGGCGGCGTTCATGCACAGGTCTTCCCTCGACAACAGCATAACCTTCAAACCCCATGAACCCACATCAAAAAATAACAAAATTCAAGAATTTTAAGTGTATGTATATATATATATATATATATATATATATATATAATCATGAGCATGGAAAAGAAACGCGTTATCGAAAGTTTACCAGTGACCGTTTGGTATCCACGATGGTGATGATGATGATGATGATGCTGGTGATGGGGAGGCAAGGGAGGGCGGCCAGTCGAACCGGAAGGAGGAACCGGCTGCGGGAAACCGACGACCGGCTCAGGCGGTGGCGGAGGAACCGTAGGGTAGTAGTTGGCAACGCCTTGGAAGGTGCCATAGTACTGCTGGCTCTGGTTCTGGCTCTGCTGGTCGCCCTGCGAGTCCTCTGGTCTTAGAATCGTCGCTCATTTTCGATCCGATTTGAGTTTTTGAGGGAGGAGGGAGGAGGGAGGAGGGAGGGTTTTCAATCAGCAACAGATTGTCGGGCAGTGGTTTCAATTTCGTGGATAGCTGGCTCAGCTGCCGGCTTTGGCAGCCTGGCAGTTTTGGTAATTTTTCATTTTGCTGGACTTTGGATTTCTGTTTTCCATTTTTGGGCTCATCAATTTTGGGCCATCCAACCCACAATCTGATAAAAATCATGAGGACCAGAAAAGTCGCCATCTTGGTAAGGCTTCAACCTTAAGCAATCTCCACATGATTGTCATTTTCAGTGGCCCAAGTGAAAATCAAGGAAGTAGACCTTTGATGGGGAGATAGATGGATAACAACTTGACGTGAGTGCGAAAAAGAAAAAAAGAAAAAAAGAAAGGCAAGTACTCCTAAGGTCTGTTTGATAATCACTTTAATTTTAGTTTTTATACTGGAATATAGAGGAAAATAAGAGTAAAAATATGAGCGAGTATGAGATTGAGAGAGAGAATGAGAGGAATGAGTAATAAAAATGAAAACAAAAACTTTAAAGTCACTTCTCCCTCTCATTTTCCCTCTCAGTCCTATCTCCACTCTCATTCTTACTTCATTCTCCTTTTTTTTCTCTATATTATAGCACAAAAATTAAAAATTTAAAAATTTAAAAATGAAATTTTTATTAAACAGGCCCTTTAATTTTAAGTTGTTAAATACTCATGAGTAGCATACATGGGTTAAATCAGTTTATCAGAACGACCTGTCTCTTTACATTGAAGTTTAAATTATTACTCTGATATCATTGGTCAATTAGCCGGTTGTATTGTACTGATCGCCCGGCCACTCACATCATGCAACGAACCAACACCATTTATCCCATACCGAAGAAAACTTCATCAGTGTGCAATTACCCTTTTCGCCATAATTAATGTACACAAATGTGGTTAAAATGACATCTATCATTCATTTATGGCAACCCAAAAGTAAAAAAAAATACATGCAATTTACTTATGAGCAATCAACGATCCGCTTGTCGCTCATAGATATCTTGTAGGACTATAAAACATCATATCAATCAAAGTCAATGTATTGTCAAAATTGTGAATACAATTCCACAAGGATCCAAATTATTTGCTCCAATTTTCTGTCATGATATCTGCTTTATTTTTGTTCTTCCATATATTACCATCATTAAAATTTAATCTAAGTGATATAAATTGGACACATGGACTGTAAAATAAAAATCTAATTTAATTATAATTAAAAATGATTTAAAAACCCTAACTTGACTAACACCTAAACTTAATGTCTTCTGGAAGTTTTTTTTTTTCCTTCTTCCTCCTTTGCACATCTGCATTGCTCATCAATCTTTTCTTTCTCCAATCTTAGAACACAAAAACATTCTTACCAAGAAGAGTATGAACATAACAAGAATCCTATGACACATCGAATAAGAACCTCCAAGGGCATGGGAAAATAAATCATTAAGTTTACTCAAACAATAGAAAACTTGGAGTGAGAAAGCGCATAAGTCATGTAAAGAAAATATAGAAGTAGCAAACTCTACGTTTTCAAAGAAAAAAATATAGAAGTAACATGATAATGAAATATGCAACATTTATCGTCAAGTTTAATAAAACCAAATGTAAAATATAAATGAAATGCTAGAGAAAATTATTTTGATTTATAATATATTAAATATAATTCCATCAAATTACTTAAAATATTCATAAGTTTCTTAATGACAATTATTGAATGATCAAAATAAGCATGAAACTAACTAGATTAGATTGGATCCTCACAAGCAAATTCATCATCCAATCCAATCATGTCGGTTTTGGAAATTAGGGATCCAATACAATCCGCCAAATCATCGAAACCGATTAAAATTGATTGGATTGGATTGGATTGGATTGGATTTTGTACACCTAAGGAGGAGAGAGAGAGATATATATATATATATATATATAAACTGTATATAAAAAAACCTAACTGTTTTTGTTTTCAATAATTGGAGTGTTTTTGAGTTTTTTTATATGAATTTCTAAAAAGGGGCCTATCAAACGGATTTTTTGATCTTTGGACATAAAATATGTTTTTGAATTTGTAAAATTGAATCCAAGCCTTTAACTTTTTAAACATGCACCCAAAAAAAAAAATATTTGAAAATAACATCGACATCGTGGACAACTTGAACACAAGCATAATCTTCTTGTCCAGGAGAACAAAAAAAGAGAAAAATACAAATTTTATTTATCATCATGTAGGTCATTGCAAATGATGTTGTGACAGCAATGTTTAACTTTTGAAAATCAGATTAATCTAAATCCATGTTAGGGGCCACTTAAACATCATCATTCATCACCCAGGTTTTTATGTATTTAATTTCTCTTATAAAATCATTTTCAGTTTGTTCATTCAAATATTGTAACAGCACCTCCTCCAACTATATTAAACTAGAACTTCAAAAATTAATGCAGAATTTTTTATGTTAGCCGTCTAAGCATTAGCTAAAATGTGCTTTGCCTACTGGCTGATTAGCAGACTTTACCAGAATTTTTCATCCATCATGGCATGCCTTGAAATCTGTTAAGGAGAAGAAGACTTCCTCTGCTAATCAGCCAGTAGGCAAAGCACACCCTAAACACCGGATCTAAACCAATCAAATCTTGTCGTTACGCTGCAAAAATCAACCTAATAATATGTATGGATTATCACACGGTCAGAAACTCTGGTTGGTGAATTATAAGATGTGGTGGAGTTGGTAAACTATCATCTTTAGTTGGTAAGCTATTTAGTACCTCAATGACAGGGGTTCGAAATTCATTGAAAGCACTTTGTGAACATAGATAAGCCGAAACTCCAAACGGAGATTAATCATATCCTTCAAGTGTGAGGACATCTCGTGATATTTACTAAAATAGAAAATTCTGATTGGTGCTAAGTTGATTCATTGAAACCATGAAAAGCCCACTAGCTTAGCTTAGCGTAGGGTCTAGCTAGCTCAAGCTTGTAATAAGAGCTTAAAGTACACATGGCATTCATGCACAAATCTTTCACTGCTCTCCCTTTCTCCCATTACCCCCATACCTAAATCATAAAAGCGTTCACTTGTCGATGCAATAGGCAGCAGCTAGCCCATAGGCAGGGGGTAACTTTCAATTGCGATCTGCCCAGAGTCATAAGAAGTTTGACTTGACCTTATACCGTGACCGTGTCCAAAATAAACACGCATTATCATGTGTTTTAACTTTTTACAAAAATATAAACTACCCAACATGTTTACGGTGATGGTAAGTAGAATATGAAAACCACATTATTGAGTCAATTTAAATATTATAATATAGGTCGATGATATGGTATTAAAGTAAATACATTTTATTATGTCACGAATAAATTGAGAACAGATTTAATTAAAAGTCTTTGTTAAACTTGTCTTCCTGCACAACTTGCCAACTATCACACTTGCATCTGCATGGGCAGCCAAGCCAGCCAATCACAATTCATAACCAGAAAAACACCCATAAAATAACATTAAAAGGGATTATCTTCTTGATAAATTCCTCAAGTATCCCAACAGTACTAGTGTGGCCCTCCATCTCTTCTCATCTAAGATCTATGCACCCCCACAATCGACATCTCCAAAAAAATATTAAAATGAAAAATAAACCTAAAAACGAACAAATTAGAAAGCAACGACAACGAGGGTACTTTCGACTTTTCAATCAAGGTAATTACAGGGAAGGGAATCGTGTGCACCGTTGGGACAAGAAAACCTTGCAATCGTCTTTGGGGCAGATGGTGGGGACAAACTCGATGTCATCGCAGCCGTCCGTCCTGTGCCTCTTGAAATTGATCAACGTACAGAACATGGCGATGAAGAGGACGAGATGATTCAAAGCGTACCTCTGGCCCACACACTGGTGGGCCCCAGCCCCGAACGCCAAGTAATTCCTCTTGTAGATCCGGTCCTCCTGCCTCTCGTCGGAAAACCGGTCCGGGTCGAAGCGCTCCGGATCACTGAATCCCTGAAAGCACGACTCGTAAGCCGAAGGGAACACAATGGTGCCCTTCGGGATCGTGTACGTCTCGGTCAACGGAAAGTCAACCGCGGCAATGTGCGGGACCATAGTCGCCGGAGCTCTGTACCTCACGACCTCACGCCCCACTGCGTGCGTGTACTTCATTCGCGAGAGCTGCTCCGCCGTGATCAGACTGTCCGACTCTGGAGACCAAATTCCAGCTACCTCTTCCCGGACCTTCTCCAAAACCTCAGGGTGCGAGTCGAGCAGAGTCACCGCCCACAGTAACGAAGACGTGGAAGCGTCCTGAGCCGCGAAGAGGAAGTCGAAGAGGTGCGCCCCGATCTCGACTTCGCTGATGACTGCCGGTTCGGGGGAACCGGCCTGAGCTGCATTTCGGAGCTCCTGAACCGTTTCGTGCATCCAGAAGTCGATGAGACAAGTAGGCTCGGAATTTGCAATCTCCATTCTGGCCTTGCTCCGTTCGGCGCAAACGGAGAGCGTTTCGACCAGGCGTCTCACGGCTAGCCTCGCGTTTCGAAACGCGGTGCCGGGAAGGTCGATAGGGAGCTTCATGAGGCCGACGTTGAAAAAATTGTAGTCGGATTTGAACCGCTCGCGGGCGGCGGGGCCCAGGTAAGGCCCGACGAAGACGGTCTGAGAAGTCTCGAGGTTCATGTCGCGGACGAGAAACCGGAGGGTGATCGGGTCGGGTAGGGCCTGTGAGGAGAGTCGGAGCCAGTTTTGCAAGTGGTGGAGGATGATGATCTGCTGCAAGGCGGTGTAGGTTGAGAGGGCCTTAGGGGTGAAGTTGGGGGCGATACGACGTCGTAGGTCCTTGTGTTCTTGGCCGGTCATGTAAATGAGGTTGTGGTCGCCGAAGAGCTTCTTGCCGAAGGGGTGGCCTACGAGGGCGAAGGCGTCGGGGCGGACGTTGGCGAATATTTTGTGGGAGAGATGGGTGTCGCGGATGAAGAGGATGAATTTTCCGATGACGTAGTTAGAGGAGAAGCCGAGTGGGGATGACTTGGCTAGAGCGGATTGGCGGTCCCAGAAGCAGGTCGGGTTGCGGACCAGTAAGATTGCGTTGCCGAGGAATGGGAGGACGACGGGTGGGCCCGGCGCGGTGCCTTTTTTGGTGAGGTAAGATATTTGTTCGAGGAGGAGGAGGAAGAGGAGAAGGGAGAGGAGGTAGGGGGTGAGCGGAAGGAGTGAAGTGATCATCATCTTGTTCAAGAGGGAGCTCATTTTCTTTGCTTGAGGGCTTTTCTGTGAATGTGTGGGAGTGGATATATATATGTAGAAAGGAAGGGGAGTCTAAGAAGAAAAGGTTTGGGTACGAAGAGACAGCATTTTCTTCTTGATTATGGGACTCTGACTCATTTCTGAGAGAGAGAGAGAGAGAGAGAGAGAGAGAGGTGTGTTGTTGTTACAGTTATTAAGCTTGGACGGCGGAGTAGGGGGAAAGTGGGGGCTGATGTCCAGCTGTAACTGAGTAGCCGACGTTATCTCCAGTGATAGGGCTAAATGTAGCTTAGAGTTATAAATAAAATTTCACGAGAAATGCTATCGGGCACTCCAGCAGTTGATGCAATAAAGGTTCAACCGTTACAACTCGCTTGTGAGCTACTGATTCAAATATAACTCAATCTCAAGCTATGAATATGATTGATAACAATAAAACAACAAATTATGCAAAAGTATACAATCTGAATGATTTATTTGTTTAAGAAGGAAATTGCGAAAACTGAATAGGAAATGAATACTAGTTGAAAACGTAATTGGTTGTACACCACTTTGTTTGTATAAAATAACGAGACACCCCCATGCAGTGACAGGAGAAGAAGACAACGCAAAAACAGAAAACAAAAATGCGTGGGAAATTTAAAAAGGCAACTGTCTTTTCCCATCTACGAGAAAATTGGCCTCTCCAAAGTCAAGTGCAAACCCAAGGTCCAAAGTGGTGTGTTACAAAGTTGAATCAAAACCGAACGAAAGATCATCAACCAAAACCGGATCTGTTATCATCAGGTACATTAAAGAAGGAAGCAGAGTTATTGTAATGGGAGTTTTCCAGAGAAATGATAATGTGCTGATCATCGGTCCTCCCATCACGACACAATGCTAATAGGCCAAATGTGTCTTTCCAGCTAGCTTTGAGAGTATTGTTTCGAGATGTGATCATGCATCAAAGAATGATGTCACATCAATTTTGCAGCAAATTGAATATCATACGTATTTTAGGTACTACTCTTTCAATAGTATATTCTTTCCCTCTATTATTATTGATGATGTTGGTGATGGTGATAAGAGTGAAGAAATTGTGTTTGTAATTTATGCGTATAGGTGTAGGTATATTAATTTACCTATCTAGAGGCATAGGTTGCTAAGATAAAAATGTAGGTAAATTCATGTACCTAATTTCAAACCATAACAATTATTAAATTTGAAAATTGGTATAAATAAAAGGAAATAAATAAGCTATTGCGTTGAAATCCTTGGAATCTATACAAATTGAAACACAATTAATCGGCATTGAATTGCAGCTAATTTCTTAACCAAATCACGTTAAAAATGTAATCAAGGGTATTATAGGAATTTAAAAAATATAACATTTAACACATAAAGCTTGATTAGGAAACTTGATAAGTTGGATCCTAGTTATCGGGTTTTATTTATAGAAAAATAAAATGATGGGTTGTAGGTAAGAAATTATTAATTTGAAGGGGAATAGTCAAATTTACTATATTTAAAAAGTATAGCCTTGATGAAGCAGGGAATTTGCATGTATAGCACAATGCAAAAATTCCTAAATATGATACACTTATGAATTTTAAATAGTACAGTCGAATGACTATACTGTTAAAATATACGAATATTTAAAAATTATATCCGCGCAATTATACTCTTCAAAATATTCAATATTTTAATAATATAACCGTGCGGCTATACTCTTTAAAAGTATTCTTTAAATATATTCAAATATTTAAATCGGTGTCAATCTTTCTCTCTCTTGTCCCACAAGGACAAGATTTGTGTGTATAAGTCTGAATTAAACAAGAGAGCAAAATCAGACGCTTTCTCTCTCTTGTCCCACAAGGACAAGATTTGTGTGTATAAGTCTGAAGTAAACAAGAGAGCAAAATCGTAAGACGCTTTCTCTCTCTTGTCCCACAAGGACAAGATTTGTGTGTATAAGTCTGAATTAAAAAGACAAGATTTGTATGTATAAGTCTGAATTAAACAAGAGAGACGTTTTCTCTCTCTTGTCCCACAAGGACAAGATTTGTGTGTATAAGTCTGAATTAAACAAGAGAGCAAAATCAGACTCTCTCTCTCTTGTCCCACAAGGACAAGATTTGTGTGCTCTCTCTCTTGTCCCACAAGGACAATATTTGTATGTATAAGTCTGAATTAAACAAGAGAGCAAAATCATAAGACGCTTATAGTTGTAATAGTTAGAAGTAGTTACTCATGCATATTCCCCCATTCTCATTTTCGCTTGTGTCAAAAACAGAGAGCAAAAGAGACAATTGGAGAAATGGCACAAATCCAAGTCTCAACAATCACTTTTGATTGAATACCAAGCAAATGGCAATTTCCAAAGAGTTAACTTAAACAAAACTTTCCCGCCTAACATTTTAATGGGTAAATTGAAGAAATGATGCGAAATGAATTGTTTGGAAAAAAAGGTATGCATATTAACTAAATACCAAATTCAATTGATTGATTTCAAACATCAATTGAAGGTGATTTAGAAAGAACATTTTAGTGCAAAGATTGAACGAGCATCTACAGGTCAAGGAAATTGACTCGAAAGACAAGTCCATAAACGTGCCATAAAATAGCTCATTGTAGACCACATTAACATAGTACGGATAACAAACAAAAACTTCAAGAGTCTCATCAACTCTTTCTAAATTAATTGAAAATATAAATCTTTTGCAAACACAGTCAAAAGCTAGTCTCAAAACTGAAAGTAACAGCTCCTAGTTTCAGAGACCCATAATCCAGCAACCACCATGACATACAGGTCTGACCAGATAAGAAGTGCAGGCTTTACAGCCTCCTTCCTCTTCGGCCACCCTTTCTACGGGTGCTATCAGTAGGAATTGGAGTCACATCCTCTGAAATAAGAAATTAAAAACAGAAAAGTCAGCATTCCAAATCCATAAATAACACAAGAACAAGTCTAATAGCGGCAAAAAAATAATAATAATCATGTTACGGAAGAAATGTATACAAATTTTTTTGTAGAATTATAATAAAATCATCTTCAAACATCGGCTAGAATAAACATTCAAAAACTCGCTTCTGCATTTTTTTTTTTGGATGTTTAGGTGTGAAATATTGACAACCAGACTTCGGAATTACCCTACATACACTAAACAAAGCTCTAATTATAAAGATCATGCCACTAAGAATTTGTATGACAGAAATACTATACATTGGTAATACTTTCAGGGATGCATGCATGATATGGTACACATACTATAAGAATATGTTCAGTAGATACAAGATTTGCAAACTTACGTAATATGATAAGTTTTTCAAGAAAAAAAGTGTATACCTATACGACCAATTCTCATTCCAGAACGAGCAAGGGCACGGAGGGCAGACTGGGCACCTGGACCAGGTGTTTTGGTTTTGTTACCACCAGTAGCACGGAGCTTGATATGAAGAGCAGTAATACCTAATTCCTGCTTTATCAAAAGTTAAACTTATGAAGCAACAGCAGAAGGAAATCAAAATAATAATACTGCACTGCAGCTTGTAATAATGCACACAACATCCAAGTTCCAAGAAAATGGCAAAAATTAATTGCTTTATAAGAAATGTTTGGTTATTTATTTCAACAAAAGAAAAAAAGAAATCAAACGCAAAGAACATGCATACAAACTATATATTGAAATTAGACCAAGACCTTGCATCTCTGTGCAACATCCTGTGCTGCAAGCATAGCTGCATATGGTGAAGACTCATCTCTGTCAGCTTTCACCTTCATACCACCTGCATGAAAAGAAGGGAGATATTATGAAATCAAACATAACACTTAACATCTAAACATAGTGGATCACCTAGAACATAAGTGAATTTTGTTTTCTCCACACTATAGAATCCAGTTCATAGATGTCACATCCAGCAACCAACAGAATGACTGAGAACACTACTTACAAATAACGAACTAAAGAATTCAAAATTCGTCATGCTCCAATTAGGTATACTACGACCTTATGTGTATAAACTTATAAAACTACCAAAAACTTCCCAACATGAGCCTATGGTGTCCAAAAAAGAAAAGCAAATGTAGCAAATCTTAATTCTAGAAAACCAAAATTCCTTACCAGTGATGCGCACCAAGGTTTCTCGTCCTGACAGATCTGTCACATGCTGAAAATCAAACAAGAAACCAACATTACAAATAAAAGTAAAAGCGGAATAAATTATACACATCATACCTAGCGAAAGATAAGTTCACTTACAATGAATGTATCATTAAATGACGCAAAAATGTGTGCCACACCAAAGGCATATTCTCCATCCTTGAGGGTAGGACCAAGAGTAACGTTTTCTTCCTTTGGTTCCCTAACCTTCCTCCTCGACTGTAGCAATCATAAATTTACAAAAAAAAAGTCAAAATCAGGAAGAACTAGCTCTACCATTGATTAAAAAAACAAAAACAAAAACTTGAACCATCCACTACCCATAACAACATTTTTCGAAACTGAAACAAGAACACTCTAGCAGCAGAAACAACTCAAACAAGTTTAATTTCCCAATAACTATTCCTATTATCCGACCAAAAAATCTATTCCTACTACTGAAAAACGAATTCTGCACAGCTAGCTGTTTCATGAACTTAATCAAAATATGAATTCTTCATACTTCTCAAGTGCTACAGGTGAAACAAAACCAAGTTCTTTTTTCACACAAGTGCTTTTTTCACACAAAAATGTCATAACTTGAAAAAATCATGCTAAATCCACTAACATGAAATAATCATACTAAATTCTCTGCATCATAACAAACGCTTAGAAATTGACACAAAGCTAAGTAAGCACACATATTGACTCTAACTCAAGTAAAATACCACATTACGGTAATAAAACAAATTTGGATAATTTATTCACCAATTGGGTATATGACCCTCAGACTGTGACTAATCTGAATTTGGCACAAGGGCTTTCTTTCCGATAAGAGCAGTGACCAGATAATCATATTTTTAAGAACGAAAATAAAAAAGAAATGCAATTTTCCATTTGCAAAGTTAGCGAAAAGGTGATGCATTTCAAAGGCAAGTTAAATCTCAATTTCCACACAAAATGATACCAAAATATACAAGGTTTCTGGATCTGAAACCCTAGCAGCTAAACGATGGAAGTCTGGGGTCTTACACACACCACAAAGGCTCACAAAATGAATTGGGTACACACAGACAGATCAATCTGAGACATACTACATGAAAGAGCATAGGTTGGATTTCAGATTTGCTTACCATGGCTGCGAAGTGATGAGATTGGGTGCTAGGTTTTCGAGGAGGCTCTTGGTGCGCTTTTGTCAGCTATAAAAACCCTAAGCAGAGGACTGAGGCGTTTGTGCCTGCTTCGCTTTTATATCAGAGAACAATTTTTAGGGTTTTGTGTGATGGCGTAAAGACTTGGGAATTTACAGTAATGGCCCTTTGATTTATGCTATATTGTAATAATTCACCTTTTGTTTTGGATATTCCAGTTTTCCTCCTAGTAGGCTGCCCCACTGGCGCCCGTATAATTTCACTTATATTTAATTTTTTTCCCGAAGGATAATATTATGCATGACAACTAATTATTTCTTCTTAATCCAGTGGTGCTTGCAAAACAATAAGTGAAACTACCATATACTAATAGACAGTATAAATTTTTTTAGTGTTAAGGTTTGAAAAGGCAAATAAAAAAGTGTAAAGGTTCTTTAAAAAAATTCCGAAGTGTAAAATAGATGTTTAGTGACCTCAGATGCAAGAATAATTACTTTTAATCACATCTGATAATAGGCTATATTGAAGAAAATTGGCATCCGAATCATTCGAATGGTCTTTCACATTTGAACTTGAAGATATAATTTTCGAAAAATTGATTCTATAAAAGGTTTGAAAAAAACAATTACGAATTGTCAAATATACTTGTGATCAACGTATCGAACTACAACTGGTATTCAGTCTTCTAAGCAAAAAATTGGCATACAGGGTTTGACTTGTAAATATACTCTATTTTCCGAGCAAGCTGTTGATTTTACAAATAAATAAACCTTACATCATATAAGAAATACTTTTAGTGATCCTAACTACAAAGAATGGTAACAACGAAGAGTCCATCGTCCATCATCCAAATGCTATGCAGAAATCAGACCCAGATAGCCAGCGCATAACGCCAATGTGGATGAAATAACGTATGCACCACCAACAATGACTGGTTCTTTCAACCCACATAGTTCAAGGTGATGATGAAACGGCGCCATTCGAAAGAGACGATGACCAGCTCCGTGCATGCGCTTGGTTGTCTTGAAGTACAATACCTATAAGCACACCAGTATATCAGTCCAGAAATAAGCTGCACTGCACCTTAAAATAATCTATGAATGTGAAAGGTTATAGTTGAATGTGATCGGTAACAAACCTGCAGAATAACCGATAAGGCTTCCACGATGAAGATGCCAGATGAAACAAATAATGGAAAGAACATCCCTGTGCAACAAGCCATTGCAGCTAACCCTCCGCCTAGTGCCAAAGATCCCGTATCACCCATGAATACGGATGCTTTGTATCGATTGTGCAAAAGAAAACCAACACAAGCTCCTGCCATTGATGCTCCAAATATAGCAAGGTCTGTTTCATATGGCATGCAATACTTAGCACTCTAGAATTATACAGAAAAGAGAATTCCATTGCTTAATCATTGACAAGTTTACAATGTTGAGTTAATAATCCAACCCTTGGTGGGATTGTGCTAGTGATGATGCAACCAAATTGCAAAAGATAATCTTCTATTTAACACATAACATATACAATTGCAGTAGCAATGATTGAGAATGCAAACCATTGCGCTCTCACTCTGAATAATAATCTACAAAACATTGAGGACTTATCTCCACTAAACGAAAAGCAAGTTTACAAGTAAATTAGCTGCCAAATTGTTGAGCAAATTGGCGACTTCACATGCTGATTTAGAGGATAGAAATCAAAAATCAATCCATAAAGTGATTTTATATCAAAGTCGGCCACATTATAATCCTGTTCTGCATGCCGTTTAGATATTTTTCATTGATTAAAAAACACCATTATCCTATCACATGCAACATATAAACTGCATTGCAAACAAATTAAACATATCATAATGACTACTACACTGACCAGAACATACTGGAAGCACTGCGATCGACATTCCTATAAAAGCCAACGCAGCAGTCCCTCCAGCCAGCCCATCAAGACCATCTGTTAAGTTAACCCCATTTCCCATAGAAACAAAACAGAATGAGGCCAACGCCAGATAGCATTTACCCAGACACACAAGGCCCAGTGCAGGTAGAGGAACCAACATTTTCCTGCATTAAGAAACAGAAGATCAACTTGAGCAAAAGTACCATGTCTAAAGCATTTGTCAAAATGTTTTGTCTTTTCTCAATCAATGGCAGTGCTGTATAAAGAAATATTGATTTTATTTATAAATATACCCAGTAGTACGAGATTCCCAAAATAATTGCACATTCTCCATTAGGCTTTTTATCTTATGACCATGTGTATTGTATTTTACATCTATGAAACTTTCTAATAAATACTAGGATGTTACGATCTCACACAGTGTTTAGGTTAACATAATAGTTATTAAATCTTGCTTCTAGTTCAGTATCTTATAGTGTGCCCAAACACATAAGCTACAGTTATAAAAGTCTCATCACTTGGAAAACGAATTATCTTATGTATTTAAAAAATAAACACAATATCTCACACTTGAAAATTCTTCTATGCACATCCTGTTGCAGATTGTTTCTCACTTAAATCTCATGATTTTTAGGCCAATCCATGTATTTAATTTGGCATAACAGCAACTATAATTCACATTCTACGCCCTACTTTGTCAGACTGATAATTATCGCCAAACACAAGTTGATATTTTCTTGTAAACTCATCATCATAAGAATAGAAATGTGAGTTACCATCAGAAAAATAGTTAGAAGAAGATATACATGCCATAGGGTGATGATATTTTTGTTGTATGCAACCAATATGAAAACCAGATTCCAACAGCTACCTGTAAAATTAGCATAACTTAAATATTGCTCAAAAGTTTGATAGAACTTAGAATCAATTCTATTTTTTTTTTAAAGCAATATGCAAAAAGTTTGAGAAAGAAAAACTTGATGAAAAATTTACCTCCATAATAATTTTTGTCCATGCAGATAAACCAGTGTTATGGTTCTTGATGAGGCTTAATGTATCATCAAGTAACCCAATTGCAGCAAATGCAAGAGTTGCTAGAGCTACTCCAGAAACTTCGACAGAAGAAAAACCGGCAATGAATTTCGCAACAATTACACCAACTGGTACAAAAAATAGTCCACCCATCGTGGGAGTTCTTTTCTTTAAGGAGTGCCTTACAGGCCCTTCTATCCTGATAATTTGACGAATCTTCAAGACATAGAGAAATGGTACACAAACATATCCCGCACATGCAGCTAAAGCGGCTGATATGAAAAAGGGGCAGGTCAAGTGAAACGGTGACAAAGGTAGTCTTACAATCCGCCATGCACACCAATCCACATATAGAAGCACCACCACTAAGAAAATTATCAGTCCAGTGTTGAGTAATACTCCATTCCTGATCCTGCAAATGTAGAGTGTAAACGACCATCAAACTAAGAAGGCTGCAGACACCTCACTAATCTAACAACCTGAGTAGATTCCCATACAGTAAAAGATTTAGACTACCTTTTGTACCCAAAAAAAAAAAGGAGAGGACATTCCCTAGGATTCATTATTTTATTAGCTAGGCTCCATTGACTTTAGACTTTTAATTTTTAAATAAGCACAATCACAAAATCAAACACTGACACATAAACTACAATTACATCATTGACTTTTGCTCAAACAACTTTAAAATACCATAGCTTTATCCAGTTCTTGCTTTTCATTGGAATTCTATTTCTTGAAATCCGCATCCAATGAGCAATAATCAGAACCACAATAAAGCAAAAAGACCAATTCCTAAGGTTGACCTACTTGCCTGTGCTTCTTACGCTGTTTCCCAAGCAATGCAAACCGATGAGCAGTCACTGTTAGAGACTCATTAGTTGATACAGTGATGGCAGGCAAATCAATATCGGCCACGGGAGTTACAACGAACTCTGCATCACTATCTTCACCACCGCTGGAATAAATCATGTATCCTGTAGACTCTTCATGGTTTCCCCAATCACCAAGTGGTGTTACATCAGCTGCATCCTACAGATCGATTTAATCTTTAAGTACAAATTAATGGTGTCACCCCAATCACAATAATGGTTTGCATTTTTGTATTGGAGAAACCAACGTAGGTTTCTGTTAAAATTGAGAATTCATTGAAAACCTTCCAAAAAGAAAGAAACTTGATAGTTTATTCTAAATGTAAACAGAATAAGTCACCCAATATGAACAAACAAGAAAAAGAAGTCATCATTGTCAGTTAGCATATGGGCCATGAATAGCTCACCGCATCAAAGGCCCCGAAATCAACATCACTATAACGATAGCGGCGCCCATGCCTTCGGAAACTTGGTCCAATCAACTGCAATACAAATTTATTAAATGAGCACCAGTTAAAAAATTTCCACAATGGAAAATCCTCAAAGTTGACTTTCTCAGCAACCAAACGGAAATTAAATTCCTAATTGAACCGAAGAAATCAAAAAAGAAATGAATCGGCGATGCCAAAAAATTAACAGACCTTAAGATCGTAACTCTGGAGCGAAAAGGCCGAAACGGATCCAAGACGAGGGACCGTACAGAGTGAGCAGTTGTTGTGCGAGCGAGAGAGTTGGAGAGGAGAGAGATGGCGGAAAGTCAGAGAATAAGAAGATGTCATGGCTCTGAAGAAGAAGAAGAAGCTGGTGAGAATGAGAATGGGAGGAGGAGAGATGGTTCAGATCTTGAAGAGGTTGGTAAGGCCATTAAAAACTAGAGAGTCAGGGATATTCGAGTTTTCAGGCATTTTATACCAAAAGAAAAGAAACTATTTGTAGCTTTAGGCCGGAGGGAAAGCAAAAGTGAAAATACAGACTTTGAAATTCTCGCAACGTTTTTTCTGTTTTTAATCAGACTGTTCTGACGCGCCAAATCGAGCGTGGGAACTGGGACTGCGTATCAGATATTGGCCAGGTGGCACCTGAGAGAGAATTTGTGAATGTCTCTTTCTAGTTGATTTAATTTTTTTTATACTGCCGATCATTTAAATTACTCTAATACTGGATGAGGTGAATTCAAACTTGAGTACAAGAAAATCAACTTGAGTGTTTTTTTTTCTGCTAAAGCTAGGAAGACGGAAGAGGTTTTGTCATAAATACCATCAAGTGTCATAAGGACTAAAATTAGGAAAATGAAAGAGGTTTTATCGCAAATACTACCAAAATGTCACAAGGACTCAAACTGTTGTCCAACTTGAGTTAATTTATTTTGTCGTGAAGAAAAGAAATTCAATTATTGTAGGTGTAATTTCCTTTCCATTTGGCCAGTTGTCAATCCATGCGTCATGGTGTTAGTTTCAGTCTCACCCAATTTACCAGTGGATTAGGTAAACGTTTGATTCGAACATATGATGTCATAGATTCTCTCACTAGGAGACATTCACCCAATCTTTGATTTGTTTTGCATGTTTGGAATGGCTCCAAAATGAAAAGTGTGGAACACGACAATGATGGTTTTGCATTTACCCACCTTAACACTTGCTTCATTCACAAACCCAACTAAAATTCAACAGAAATTCGTGTACCGATTGATGAAATATTCACATAGCCCGCCAGCACCAGTAGCACACATACCACACATACATCAGAAAATGTTGTCAAACACAAAATCGCTCAAAGATCCGGTAATCGAATCACTTGCTAACTCTGATTGGAGTTGGCGCTTTGAGTCCGACCACGCCCCATTGTGAATCCCCTGGTTCCATCAGGCATTCTCGGGCCAGGTGGTGGCTTCGAAGGTTCAATCCCATGATTAGCCGAACTGGTTCCGTGACCTAGGAAGGAACAAAATATCAAACGTTTAAGTTAGATTAGCCCAAGGAAAGGAACCAATTCAAAAAAGTAGCTCAGCAACATACCAAATCCATTGGTGACACGGTATTTTTGCCTTCCTGATTGGCCCCGATTTCGACCTCTATGCCCAGTTTTCTCCTTGGGGACTCTCTCACCATCCTAGAATGGCAAAAGCAAAAAGAACTTTAGAACTGAAAATCACATGTTCATAATTCAATCAAGAACTCCAGTAGTTTGAAAAATATAAAATAAAATCAAGGACTCCAGTAGAAAGTAAATATGAACAACTGCTCATGAGAGAATTCAACACCACTTTACCTCATCGTCAGGTGTCCGAGTATCATTATGATGCTCACTTGCATTATGATTCTCCTCACCTCCTGCTTGATCAGAAGTTCTGTTACCACTACTCTTATCAGAGTCAAAACCCCTCCAGGCTTGTTTTCTCTGTCCGTACTTTCCCTGATGCAAATAAAACAAACATTAATTCCTCTTCTTGCCCTGAACGAAATGTTAAAAATAAAAAAAAAATAAAAAAAAAATAAATGAATAACAGAATCATTTACCATTTGCTTAAGATGCTTCACCCGCATGCCATTTCTCCAGTCCTCCTCATTATTTAAGGTTGTGACCTAATGCAAATCACCAGGAAAGAAACTGTAATGTAAAGACTAAATACCCAAGCCATAAAGCCCAATGCAAATGGATGATGGTGATGGAAAGAACAAGATACTTACAGCTTTGTCAGCAGCCTCCACAGTATCATACTCCACTAGAGCATGCAACTGCATTAAAGAATCAGACACATTACAAAAGGATGCCAAGAAATCTCATGATGTGTTCAGAAAAAAAGACCTCAATCAAAGTATAAAGACAGTGGTAGGTTTAACCATCCCATTAGACCTAAACAGTTAGGTGTAACTATCCCACACATTCAACATAAGGCATTCACCACCCGATCACAAACACCCAAAACATTCATCGATTCCTCATTTCTCCAGATTTCATAACTAGCATGCACATATGTTTTAAAAACCATACCTTATTACTGATCAGCTTCTCAGCCTTGCCGCCTTTTGTTGATGCTTCTATGGCATGGGGGTCAAGTATGCATACATCTTTTATACTGGAAATTTGAAAAGTACGCTTAATCATATATTGAAGAGAACGGTAATCTGACAGCACGAAAAGAAAAGGGAAAAAAAATAGAACATACTTTCCAGCTTCACCAAATATTCTTTTAAGGTTCTCCACCGAATGATCCTCAGGTAGGTTCTCTACCAAAACAGTGCACTATAATGCCCAAAATCAGATGCTTAAAGATTTCTAAAAACAATACATCCAAATTCAAAAAAACATATACATATATACAAACGAAATTCCGCAGAATACCTTTGCATCCCTGTTTTCAGGTAATGGAAGAGGATGAAGACGTTTTAGCTTCTTCCCATTCGAACTCACAACCTACAATAAGGCAAATTAATGCTTATATGTTAGCATGTTCATCATCCCACAGGCACTTACATTGTTACAAGAGAACAACAGAAGAAATATTACAAGGAGGGAAGACTCCCTTAATGCAGCCGCTATTAGTGAATTGTTTCGAATGAGCTTTTTCATTTTTCTAAAAGAAGCAATAACTGAAATAGGAACTGCAAGAAGATATGTTCAAAAGTTAGCGCATTGTTACAAAACAAAATAAATATTACTAGATAGAGGAAAGGAGACAACCAAGTTTTGTTGTTAAAATTAAGATTTTTGAACACCACATAACAAACAAATTGATCAATACAAAACACCAGTGCAACACACAGGTTTGCAGCTAGTTGTATTAAAAAGATTTCTCACACACAAACAAACATGGAGGAACGAGATAAGGAAGTCTGAAAGAGAAGAGGGCCAGTTCTCATATTGCTGCCACTAGAGGAGCAATCACCCCCTATCTCAGAAAAGATAAATCAACAAGATTACACTAAATTGAAAAAAAAGGAATAACCAATGGAATGAATCAGTTTCTAATTCCGAAAACTGCTCTCGCAATATAATTTGATGAATAGAGAAGGAATCAGTCAGCAGTAAGTTGCATAGTCATTCAAAACCAACCACAGATGCTCGGCACAGCTAAATCTAGCTGCACCAGGAAAACACCAAGGCAAGGCAACATGTCAGAAGTACCTGCTTTACTCATCACCTTCATCTTCTCTACTCTACTATTGCCAGATAATATTAACACAATTGACACTACAATTTAAGCACCCCACAAAACTAATAAACTAGCAATAACAATTAAAACGCATAGGGAAAGATTAGTTAAAAATTAAGAAGCCACTTGTGGGACACGGGAAAGACTGGTATAATGTAAGGGGGATATCAGATCAGACGAAAAGATATGCAAGTTTCAGTTCTGTACAAAACATCATACTCCTAAAAACTACGTTGAATAAAAACACCAACTACTCACCAAAACCTTCTTTGTTCTTCTTAATCAAACTTAACATATGCTTGTCAGAGGGCAAATTTTCATCACTGAAATAATATTCCACCTGCAAAACCACAAAGAACATTAAATAAATAAAAAAGAATTACATGACAATTTTGATTTAATACAGCATTAATTAGTTACAATGTCAATGACAAATAATTCATTTTTGTTCTCCCTTCACTTTTAATTCAAATAGTCTCTTATCTTTACTTACTAATCAAACTTTAACCTCCCCATTTGATTAAAGCTTGGCATGAGTCAAACTTCAGACTCAGCTCGAGAGCAACAACACTGAAAGTACTCGTTATTCTCTCCCCTGCGGTCCCAAGCTTCTAATCTAACCCCTCTCTTAGGTTTTCATAAGTGCAACGGTTGGTTAACAATGTGAGTAAATAAAGTAGCACATTACTTTCTTTACCAGAAAATTAGCACATAAAATTGCTTTAAAAAGTGCATTCAAATAACCACTGAATTCAAATTCACTTATCGCATGCATAACCACATAAAAGCAACTTGTCTCCGAAATAACTTTGCTAATTTCTATTACCATTGTTAGACGGGTTCTCGAATACAGATGAAAACAAAAACAAATTTGGAACATGATTTCAAAAAATCCTAAAGCTACTCAACCATTCGGGAGGGAGCATGCGATTCTAGGGTTCATAATCAATAAAACACAGAATACAAATTTCTTCGAACCTCAGAATATCAGCTCCAAATCATATATCCTTTTAAATGCAAACAGATATTAAGCTCCTAGGGTTCATTATCCACATTTTCAGAGACAGAGACAGAGAGATCTTACCTGCTTAATAATTTTCTGTTTCAGGTCATCGGAGAGACCGCCGGTCCCAGACGATTGATCAGGGTCATCGTCGGAAGGCTGTGGTTGAATCTCGGGGGAGGCGCGATCGGGAGATCCAACGGGTGAGACATCAGAACCGTCCGTCGGAGAAGGCGGGGGCGAGTCGGTGCTTCTGATGACGACGGTGGCGGTGGGGGCGGCGACGGTTACGGTGGACCCCTCTTCGCCTTCCATTGTATGAAAGAACAAAGAGGAGGAGAGGAGAGAACCTTCAAAGGTTTCAAAAGCGAAGGCAGGTCCCCGCTCTTTCTTTCTTCTCCTAATTTCTGGTTGCTTCTCCTTTCCGTTAAATAGAATTGCAAGAGCAAGACGTCCGCCGAGGACATTGAGGTCATTTCGGGCACTTCAATATTTTCATTAGGTAAATTACAAAAATAGCTCATGTAGCAGGGGAGGAGGCTACTCTATTCCAAAACCAGGGCATGCCAAGGTTCCTTTGAGAATTTACGAAGGGGATCTTAGTCCATTTATTTGGTTTTTATAGATAACCCATTAAAATGGATTCTCATCTTGAATAATAAAGGTGAGCTTTAGATGCATATCACCCCTCATGTTCAAACGAATCCCTGTGAAATGCGATTATGAAAAGTGGTAAAAGGTTCATTAACTCATTATTATGAATATACACGTAGGCACCTCGTGTAGGGCAAGAACCATAACTCTATTAGCGGATCTTGGCATAAATGTTGTACCGCTAAAGCTTTGCTTTTAGAAGCCCATGCGTGTCTTCACCATTACAAATATTGAATAAAGGAAAAGACATTCACATTCTTATGGCAAAATTATAAAAGCAAAAGACAACATACAACTTATGGTACTTGGGACTATTGTTTGCAACAATCCCATGCTAGACGTACTAAAACCAAAACGTTACATATGATAAGCTCTCTAGCCAAACAAACAAACAAACCCCTAACCCTAAGCCAAAACCCAAACAAGCACCCAAAAAGCAAGCCCAAATGTCATGCTTCTCAATCCTCCAAACCCATTTCTCCAAGACCCAGAAAACCAAACCCTGACATCATCCACCACGGGCCCACATAGCGAGCTCATGTCATCAGTCCTTGTGTTATAATACACACTGTAGAATGCAATCCTTGTCCTCTCAGCTCTGGCCGTGAAATTCACATTGGCACTTTGGAATGTGCTGTTGGAATTAGGGGTATAATGGACATTTTGGGCTTGGTCACCAGCAAAGGCCATGACAGCAAGAGGCTGCTTGCATTTGTCATTAGCATGGCCTAAAGAGAAGGTGAGGGTGTATGGCTTGTTTGGGGAGGTTTCAACCATTTGGGAAATAATGCCTTCCTTCCCAGATAGCAATTCGATGGCTCGCTTGCCTTGCGGCACAGTGAAATGGTAGGAGTCGATGTACCGAACAGCACGGTTCGACTCGACGATCCAACCGGGTAACGAGGATGTTTCTTCGTCCAGGTTGGTGGGAAGCAGCACCCCTAGCGAGATGTTTGCGAACATCCATGGACCTTCCTCAAAATCACCATTGATCACTGCGTTGTCTGCACAAAATATGGCAAATACTCACTTTTTTGTAACATGAAATCGTATAGCATTTTTTGTGTACCTTCGACCGAGTTTCAAAACCCAATATTGATTGATGTATGTAGCATAATTAGACTGTGAATCTAAATCATACATTTATACAATAATTTAATTATTCAATAATGAAATTGAGAAGGCCCCATGCCCTAAACTTGAAGGCCATAAATAGTAACTCTTTAGGTGGGACAATTTATAAATCCTCATTTCTTTGATTAGGTGGTCAAAGGTCAAAAGCGTCAAATAATTTTACCCACTCATAGAAAGTTAGTACTTCACCAAATTAGCTAATGGGCCCATACGGTTTGAATTGAAGAAGTCAAGACAAGTGAGAGGAAAATAATTTTTACCTTTGGGCCTATCAGGGGTAAAGAGCTTCTTGATAGCAACATCATCAATGATGGGCCCACAGGTGGGGTCATCTTCCATACCGGGATTCCTGAAGACTAACATCGCATCATCCTCCTCAGCCGCGAAAGCCCACGCGTAAGGGTCCCACCCTTGCACGTTGTACAAGGTCTGCAGGTCTATCGTCTGCGATGCAGGTGGCACTGACACGTTCAACGACTCCAGCTGTGCGCACGTACGAGCCGCACTGAACGTGACGGAGTAGATGGAGCCTTTCTCCACCTTCACTTGCTGGCTTATTTCGGCGTCGTTTCCCAGCCTCACTGCGTGTTTACCTTGAGGTACGATGAGGATCATCCCACCCTGTTTCTGCCCCGACTCCACAAGCTCAACGGTGCCGTTTGATTTCCAGTTGGGGATCCCCGCGGGCCCATCTGCTGCCTCGTTTGAAAAGCCGCCAGATGGGGTCAATTCAAAATCACCATTTGGCACTGGCCCTGCCCCATCATAAAATTGTAAGGATTAGTGTTTACCTAATTAAATTGAGTAATGATACACTTATCATAATTTTTATTCTACATTTCTATATCACGTTACGTGATATTTTCATATCATATGACATATCAATTAACAAATATTAAAATAAACTATTAAAAAAAAAGTTAAATAATTTTAATGGATGTGGCAGTTCACTTCAACTATCATATAATATGATATACAAATGTGATAAGAATAGCATTATTCAATTAATAGTATATTTTTTGTGTGCACAATTATTATTATGAGCGTACCGCTAAAGTGGTTTAAGAGTAGCTATTTTACACTTAAAATTCGGTGTTTGAATTATTGTATTTTTTACACAAGCAATATATTAGAAAGAGGAATTCGAACACATAATCTCAAATACAAAGGTAACTGTTCTTAATCAGTTAGATAATTCTTTTGCCTGAAATGGGCTAGTGTGTCATGGTCATACAAAGGCTGAAAATTCTTTTGCCTTGGCTTTTCTCCTATCTCAAAAGAGGGCCAGGCCATGAATTATTAAGATTTAGCCGTTCATGCTCTATGGTCAAGAAATGGTCCTCCAGATCTCACAAAGCAACGCTACAACAAAACAGTCAGATATGTTATATCATGACGTGACAGTGGGGAAAAAACTGGCCACTCAATGACAAAATTGAGTCGGCTAGTGATATTTTTCCCCTTTAGAAATTAATAATATCAAACAAGTTGAGAAAAAATTGTCAATCTCAAGGTGTTGTTTTCAATTCCAAAAATATTAAAATGCTTTTGTTTTTGTTTTTCGGAAATAAATCGACCATTTGATCTTCTGTTTTTTTGTCTTCAATTTTGTGTTGCTCCAGTTTCCCAAAATTACCAGAGAGCGAGCAAAAAGATCTATCCAATCCAAGTTCCAATCTTGGATAACCTTATCCATACATGGGCCTCAAATGTTTGTAAGCCCATAATCATATCAAATCAAGAATAATAAAATTTATTTTTAAAAAAACCAAGTAGAGAAAAAAGCAATAAAAATAAAAAAAAGTGAAAAATAAAAAACCTAATATGAACGCGTGGACCCTACGGCTCCGTATTTTTACGTGCACCAAACACCGTGTGGCCGGCGAATGGGGTGGTGGTGATCTAAAGGACAAAGTGTAAACTATGTCATAGGGTCAGTCAACTTTACGGAAAGGGACTTTGTCCTTTTGTATGTTGGGAGAAAAAGAGCCAGGCATTTGGCGCGAAGATTTGTGTCCACTTAGGTCATTTTGACATTTTTACCCCACTATTAGGACGGACCAAAGGGTACCTAGCTTTGGGGGGCCCCTTGAGCTTCACTTTTTTTTACGCACCTATAGTTTTTCTTCACAGTAATTATATTTATTTATTAATTTACCAAAAGTTTTATTCTTCATTTTGGGTTTAGAATTTACCAAAAATTCACGGTGGCAAGTGGTGAAATTTACATCAAGACAGAGAATACATGTTTTGATGGGAAATTGTCAAACGGACCCATGAATGTCAGAGCAAAAAAAGGATGAAAACCAAGAGCCTTGGCAAATAGTGTGATTGAAATGCTCGGAATTAGCAAAATACCATAAATTTTAATACATTACCACATTTAAAATGGAAGCTTTGAATGACAGAAAGCTTCAAGAAGAAAATTGCAGGCAAAAAGCTTCAAGAAACTGAGAAAATGCAGAAAAACAAAGCAAGAAATTGCAAATCAAATCCGAACCCATGAAAGCTAATAGCCTAACTACTAAGCAAGAACTAATCTTTCATTACCAGTTTGGGACTGGAGTATTATTAATCAGATCTCACCTCAGCAGTTGGACAGAAAAACAAACATACTGAGAAACGCACCAACAAAGAAAGAAGTAATCTTCTTGGCGAAAATAAAGTAATTTTGAAACGCAAACAGAAAGAGAGAGCAGCAAATGTTTTCAAACACTGAGAAAGAAAATGAGAGACAAAGAACCCAGAAAGCGTACCATCTTCTGCTGAGATTTTAGTAGCCAAACAGCCAAGAAGAAGCATAATCGGTAAGACCCATTTGGGGAATGCGGAGCTCCGAGCCATTTTCTTAGCCAAATACTCTCTCACTAACTCTCTCTCTCTCTCTCTCACTCTCTCTACTGAGTTTATAGGGACAGAGGAGAGAGGGGAGTGAGAGTGTCCTTTTATCCAAAAGATTCCAGTTCAATCGTCTTTATTCTTTAGCTAATAAGAAGGATTTACTTTATTTAATCAAAGTTTTACTTTGAAATGATTAATTTGACATAAAGAGCAGGGCAGGGCTCCAACTTTCTTTATTTTTGGAATTACAGAAGAGAAAAGAAAATAGAAAAAAAGTCGTCCTACCGTTCCCACCTGGATATGTTTTTAAATTATTGAGGATATAATTATTATATTAATCGTAATGCCGTGTTTTGAGAATCGCGGTCTTGCGGCGGGCCCCTGACGTTCCGCCATTTCATGGTACTTTGACAGTCTTCAAGCACTCGTGAGTTTATTTACTTGGCCCAAAAAGAAGAAGAAAGTAGGTTGTTTTTAGTCTTCCTTCGCAAGCTTAAGTTCCGAGTATTTTGAATATAAGGTAGGTTGTTTTGTTTGATAAACTTGTGTTTTGGATATAAAGGTAAGTTCCTTTGTTTGTTTGATTGTGAATTTAGGCTACATATTTATATATTATTTAACATTTTATCTTGATAATAATTGTATATACCTAAATTTTTCCACCTAGCTTCACAAGGAGAAATGAAGTGGCAAGGGCCCATTGAGCCAAGATTTTGGGCCTATAAACTAAAGCCTAAAGTAAAAAGACAATGGGCCAGACCTACGAGGCCCATGACTGTGAAAACAACGGACTAGCCCAGGTCTAACCCAGGCCCAAGTCTACGGCCCAGATTCAATGTAGCATCATCATCATCATTGTTGTTGCCAAATTTTATGTGCAACAACAATGACTCAATGAGGACGAAAATTAAAATGATACGGGGAGATTGCCCTTACACCTCTCCGTGGATGCTCTCATATGTATCGGAAAGGCTATAATGAGAGTTTAAAGTGAGGAGGTTATTTGAGGAGGTCAAATCTCACCATCAACAAATATAAAGAAATCATGGGACTTAAATATTTTAAATGTTTTGACGGTCGGATCGGTCTCCTCAAATAACCTCTCACTTTAACTCCTCATTATAAAAGCTCCCTATATGTGTATATATATATGTATTTCAAGTGGGCCTAATGTTAACCAACAATTTTAAAGGAGGCAAGCCAAAGATCTGGACCTAAAGAACTTAAGAAATTGAATTAAGGCCCAACAGAAAGAGACCAAGGAAAAGGGAGACAGACCTAAGCTGCAACTGATCCGAAGACGAAGGAATACAAGTAACAACAGCAGCAAAAGCAATGGCGTCGTCGTCAGCTCTTCGGGAGCTTCAGCGCGAATTGGAGGCCAAAGCTAACGATCTCAGCAAAATCCAAAAAGGCAAGCCGTAGCTGTATGTATATACACTCATACTTGAATATGTTAAAAACCCTAACACGGCATTTGCTCTTTCAGATATTTCAAAGAATCATCAAGTGAGAAAGAAGTACACTATTCAGCTGGGCGAGAACGAGCTTGTTCTCAAGGTCACCTTTTGTCTCGATTGTGCTTTCTCTATTTTCTGTTTGGTTACCGGGAAAACAAAGTCAGCTCTTGTTATGAATTTTACATAAGCTGAGACGCTAAATTTCAATTAAATAGCTTTTTTCCTTTTTTCAGAATACTTGAATGCTTTTCTGCTAAATTGACTACCTGATATCTGATATATATGCAAAATTTTCATTTAGTTGGAAGCTAGTGGGCTTTTTTGTAGTGTTAATAATCTCATGGTTATTTGGTTAGTTATTTACTATTTGATCGAATACAAATATTATTGCTTGTGTTTGTAGGAATTGGATCTCCTCAGCGAAGACGCCAATGTTTTCAAATTGATCGGTCCGGTTCTTGTGAAGCAGGATTTGGCAGAGGCTAGGGCCAACGTGCGCAAGAGAATCGAATACATCTCTGCCGAACTGTATGCTTCTGTTTCATTTGTTTATATATGTACTCTGCACCAGTTTAGTTTATCATTTCAAAATTTAATTTTATGGATTATTGTTGTTAGGTTTCTTAACTTCAATAATGCGGTTCAGTATCGGAGTTATAAAAAAATTGTACGATAGATCAAATTTACAGAAGTTATTTAACCTAGATTGTGGGAACAGTTTCAGAATGTTGTGAGAAAAGTGGGAGTTTAGATCGAATGTTGAAATTGGTAAAACCAATTTGATTATTTTTTGGTAAATTTAAAATTGTAACTAATCTATGTTAAATGATAGGCCTTGATCATTGATCTTAATGCTGGAAAGTGAAAATTTTAAATGGAACGTAATGAATCTAACTAAAGCTTTTTCTTTTCTGAAACTGCATATGGTACACTGTTTCCGTATCAAATATATACGATTTATGATATGTTGTATAAATGCCAGACCATCAACAAACTTCTTTGAGGGCAAATTTCTCCCCACCAGATGGGGAAGGACCAAGGGTGCAATAGCATAAAGAAAAATGAAGCTCTGCATTCTCAAAAACCAATTCTTTAGAACAAAGTTTTTGTAATTGTAGCTAATAGCTATCAATTTCATGGATGTTGAATTGCTTAAGCAAGACGTACTAGTTCTGAGTTTTCACAAAATGATGTGTAGGGGTCTCTGTTCTTTGGAATGAGTTATGTTCACATTTCTGTGAAGGATGTCCATTATTTCATAAGAGGATGTTCAATGTATTCATGTGCCCTATTACCGTCATATATGTGATTGTGGGCCTAAGAAATATCTAAAGAAACAGGATTGTTTGGTTAAATCCCAAAAAAGTGGAGAGGAATGAATAAATTGGGTATTGAGTCCAATTATAACCAGGTTTTGGTGTGTCTTTCTCTGAAGCTGTGTATTCTGTGCATAAGCTTATCTTGAGAAACCTTTATCGTGGGAATTGTTAGATGGATCTCATACCAGTTATATGCTTTTCTAGACCATAGATATCTCAAATTTTTTTCCCCATCTTTTTCTTGATCATCATAATCATATTCATGCGAAACTTGTCGCATATGTTTGACACTGAAACTGGTATTTATTCTGTGCAACAGGAAGCGGCTTGATACTACTCTTCAAGATTTGGACGAGAAGCAAAATAGCAAGAAAGAAACGGTTTGTATTCTTCCTTGTTTCTGTGTATCTTAAATGCTCTCGTATAATGCCATAGCCGTTTCGTACAGCCTCGACTTTGATTGGGTTGTGGCAATATATCTATAGTATTTAGTATTTGAAGAATTAATTTCAGAAAGTGTACAATTAAATTGTTGCATTGGTTTTGTGCCTCTTCTTTCACCTTCTCGTATTGAAGTTGACTAGGGTGTACTCTGCAGAGGGTCATAACTACAAGTTAACACCATTCTTAACCAATGTAGACATATATTTCAATATTAATTGCTTCCATTGGATATGTTGTCGTGCAGATGTTAAAATTACAACAGAGGGCTCAATCTCTCCAGGCTGGAAAAGCAAAGGCATAATCTGTTTTCGTAGTTGTGCTCTCTTTGTCAGAAGCAATGTATTCTATGAGTTTCTGTTGACGCTTGGATGTAGTTTCCGTTTTTTTTTTCCTTGTTTGTTCAATATGATTTGTAAACCTACGAAGACACGAAAAAAATACAAGAGTTACTTATTGATAAAGTCAGTGTTGAGAAATGCAGCCAGGTTTATTCTCCATTCGGGTTTTTAACGAATAGATGCTGAATGTATTTTGTATTGTGAAACAACAGTGGTTGTCCAAACCTCATATCTGGGAAATAGTCTTTCAGCACAGCACTAGCAGAGCAGCTGATAGCATTGATGCAATTTGTCCCGCACAACTTTTAAATGAAAATATCAGGGCGAGTCATGTCTGTCTCCATAAATGATTCAATAAGACAAGGCTAGCTACACTATATGGCACTCAAATTAATGTGTTGATTGCCTCACCCCGGATGTTTTAGATTTCTAACTTCTTCAAAAAGCATGCTGAGAAGAAAAGCACCCAAATTTTTTTAGAACAATTCTCTCAAACTTTGTCTCCAAGGGGACGAAACTATATACTTAGAACTTAAGCTAGATGGCTTGAGAGCATCAAAAGTTGGACCAAAAGAAGGAAAATGAGTTTGAATTAGAATTAATCAAAAGTTCAATCTCTTTTAGAGCATCGCCAGCGCCATACCCAAACTGGGGGAAAGGCTGCCCTGGCGAGCCAAGACACCTCCAGCAGCAGATGCAGCTGGTTTCATGGTGGGTTCCACCAGGGCAGGCCCAAGGGCAAATTCAGCCCGAGCTGCTGGCAAGTGATGTAATGCCGACGTCATAATGACGTCAAGAACCCAAAAAAAAAATAAATAAATAAATAAAAAACCAAAAATTTCAGAATTTTTTTAAATAAATACCTAGGCATATTCTTTACTTCCCACACAAAAAACTATATACAAATTCATCTCCTCATATCTCATATGAATAGTATTTGCCTTAGACTTGCCCTAGACTTAGCTCTCATGGGTGGAACCACAAATGCAAAGGCTGACACTATTCACGTGAATAGTGACAGCCTTTGCTTGCCCTTGCCTTAGACTTAGCCCTTGTGGGTGGAGGTGCTCTTAGGGTAACCCCAAAGCACATGTGATTTTTTTTTTCTTTTTCGGAGTGCCAATAACATCACCCAAACAGAAAAGCAGATAAGAAGGGAGGCAATCTTTCCAGTTCCATAGCTTCAATGATCAAATTCAAGATAACCAAGCTCCACTTTGTGTCATGCTCATGTTTAATATCAATCTACAGGGTTTAGCTCCCTCCCACATGTTCATCATGCACATTGTCCCGAGTGTAAACAAATTAGGATGATGCTAGTTAGTTGTTGATCATAACCAACATTGGACTTTGTACATCCTGTGGGAGTTTGAGGGAAAATCAAAAGATATGATTTCAAATATTGGTTCCACCAATTACCCATATGACTTTTATGTCAATATCTATGGTTTTAGGGTTTGTTTGATAGGAAGGACTACACTTGACTAGCAAAATGCCTACATTTTATGTGCATTCAAGGCATAATATGGATACGTTGTTTAACTTGGAGGAAAAATGAGGACAATTTATAAGAGGTTAATGACTAAAACTTATCCCTCCTAATCCCCTTGAAAATGGTGGGATTATGAGGTATAAGTTTTAGTCATTAACCTCTTAAGATTAGTCCTCCTTCATCCTTCAAGTTAGACAACAATATTCATATTATGCCTTGCTTGCACATGAAATATAGCCACGTTGCTAGTCTAGTCTAATCCTCCCTAATAAACGAGGCCTAGTATAAACTCCAGAATCCCTTGCATTCACTTCGGATGTTCTGTATATTGATGTATGCTGAAAGTTTAAGCTTTTGAAGTCAGTGGTTGTATAACATGATATGAGAGCATTTTTTACAAGAGTCTTGAAAGTTCGAACACCCCATTCCCACTTCCTCGTTGGATTGCAGGGTTCGGGGTAGGGAAAAGATGGATGCAGAGTTAGTGATGTTGCATGTTATTGCATTTGCATTATAGTCATGAGTAGTGTCCAAGAATATGCAGGGAATATGAGATATTTGGCAAACAAAATACACGTGATTCGATTTTCAGCAATTATCAATATTGTTATCCTGATTCCTGAAGGACCCTTCTGAAAACTTTGATGTCTGTTTCTGACTTACATATCTGAGTGTTTGATGTTATTTTAGTCAGACCATATAGCATGCGTGTGTATATATATATATATATATATATATACTCTCGGCCACCATCGCGTAGGGCACGCATGCTTGGCAATGGCATACATGACAAGACTCTGTTTTTGTAAAACACGATGGAAACCCACTACCCCAAACTTCCAGTACAGAGTTTGCCTTCGAAAACCACCAAGGAAATGTCCTAACTTGGCATGCATATATGTTCAGATACATCAAAAGAATGCGACTGAAGATTTGCTAGATGGTGAAATTGAAAATAAGGTAGCAAAGGCTGATATGACAGATTGCTGGAGGCACATGTGACATGAGGGAATGAATGAGGGAGGGGCACTACCAAAGGTGCCAGTTTTTTCCCAACCAACTGCGATATAAAGATTGGTGTGTATCAATGAAATTGTATCGAGATTTTTTGAGATAAAACTTGATATCATGAAGGAAGTTGAGGTTTCATCCCAAAACCAATTGGAAATGGGGGAGTAGCCCAACTTCTTATAAGTCCTTGCTAGGTTTCTCAACTTTCCAATGTGTGATTTTTTACCTTCACATTCTCACATGCCCCTGCGCGTGTGGCGAATTTTCAAGCATAACACGTGGACAACACATTTTGGGTGACGTGGAGCACGTGTGGCCATGGGTCCATTTGCATATGAATATATCAGTGAAATTCACCAACACATACTGCATAATATGGTGCTGGTGCAGCACCACTTCCTTTTTCTTTAACTGCAATATTTTTCTTTAAAATTATAGTGTAATCACATATGTGTCTATCTTTCTCGTCACATGATAAGTCATGTGATGAGAGATAGATATATAATTGTATATATAATCGGTTGTAAATCGCGTACAATATCTGCAAACAAACACACAAAATGAAAAGATCATATTGTTAAGCTCCATAGTTTTTTTTTGGGTCCAATATTACTAATCTCCATATTGATAACTAACGAGATTTTTGTGAAGAAAATGTATATGGGGCCCATATTGGGTTTAATTTTAATCTTAAAAGTGCATATAATAAGTTATATATAATTGAGTAAAAAGGACCACATGGCATTTGGCTTTTGCTGCAGCGGGTGAGTGAGACCCCTCAACTTTCCCCCAGACCAAAGATTTGGTGAAGATATCATATATGCATATGTAATGTAGTTTAATTGTTACTTTGTCTTGGTGTACATGTTGGCAAGAGCATCTTCAATTTAATTCATCACTTAATTAGAAATTAATAAGCATGCATGTATATATGAGGATATTTTAACTCACCACTTTAATTCAAGGTGTACTTTCATCATTCTTCTCAATATTTAACACGTGTTCATAAGAGCATCCACAACGGAAGAGTGTATAAGGGGGTGTATGTTAAATATACACCCTTTGTCGCCGGAATCATCTCCAATGGGAAGATGTAAATGGTTGTAAAAATACATCTCAATCATGGAGATGTAAAATTAAATGCACATTTACATCTTTTTTTACATCATTTGTAGGTGGGATCCACAAAAGAAAAAGGGAAAGAGAATGATTGTAATTCAAAGTGGAAGGCCCAAATTTCATACAATTTGTATTGTACTTGCAATGGCCCAGTTTTCTGCATAGATATTTTTATGTTAGTTTGTAGGTAAAATCATATGTTCTCCAAATTTAAATTTTTTAAGGTCCATTTATTTGGAAAAATAAAATAAATCTAACACACACAAAATTAATTTTAAAAGTTAAAACATACAAAAAAAACACACACAAAAGAATTATCACAAACAAATCGAATATGCATATTTGGATTTACATCGTTTCCCATTGAAGCAAAAAACGTATTTACACCCCCTGGATGTGTAAAAGGGCTGCAAAACGGCTTTACACCCCCGAAAATACACCCCACACAGTGGATGCTCTAAGTATAATCATGGTTCCAGAAAATCAAAATAAAAAATTAACTATCGTTAGACCCATGAACACGTGTCAAGTGTTAAAAAAGGTGGTAAGGATTAAAGTGGTGAGAAAAATATTTCCATATATATATATATATATATATATATACATGGTTTCAAAGTCAAAAAAAAGCCCAAATTTCCCTTTTCATCAATTCAAACTAAAATTGCCATCTCCAATATTCCCCAGCTGCCAAAAACATTCCGTTTCGTGCATGTACATGAATCTCATAAAAACAACAACAAAACGCCATTTTCTGTAATCATCCACATTTGGCCTTATGTGATTGGGGTTTAGGGGATCTAATTTCATATTATATTCTGCTATATCCCTTTCTAATGTTGGTCCATTTATAATTGATGATCAAATATCTATATCACCTTATAACTCTCTTAGGGATAAGTAGATAAGTACGAACTCCCAGCCATTAACCTAAAATATTTGTGGACCATGAAACAATTCTTCACATGGGAGAATTGATGAGAAGACGGCCTTGCACCAAATTTTTGGAAGAAACTTTGTGCATCAAAATGAAATGGAAGCATCATTCGTATCTTCAAGGCAATGTGGTCATCAGTTTTCTTGGGTGTGCCTCTTTTTAAACCAAGTAATGGGTCGAGCTGGCTCATCACTTTAAGTGGTTTGGAACATGTTCTACATCATTTTCACAATAAAAACAGGCAAAGTAGCTCCGAACAAGTTCTGAAACTCTTTTCCATGCATACATACATGATACCTACACCGGTCAAACCCACCAAGACGTCAACGTCATCAACGGATGCTTTACGCACAATGGTTAACCGGGCGTGATCAAACTAATTAAGTCAACATGATCAACGACACCTTAGATTAGCGGTGGAGCTATTTGTTTAAGATAAATTGGGAGTGGGAGAAGAGGTATCATGAAGCTTTGAGGGAGTGATATCTGACCCGCATTTGGAAAGGCATCCATTAAGGAACTTGGCAATTTGGCAATGCGACCCTACGAATTACGGACCTCTCTTTTTACTTGAAAATATAAGACATGTAAAGCAAAAGCTATGCTCTTTTCCTTTGTGTCTTTGTCCATAATCATAGCAATCTGAAGAGTATCATGTCTAGAGGAAATGAATTTGATCAAGGCATCTGACCTAATTAATACCGCCGTACCCTACAACTCCATGCAATGCATACTAAACGAGACCAATTATGCCCTTCAAAGAAATCTTTCATTCCAAGCATTTGGGCATTTGGTCAACGTTACCATATTCATCAAGACCCACGATATTCAAGAGTTAAAAGACTTCTGTTCACTTTTAATTCATGTGCATGATAATGATGGCTAGCTTAGCTGCACTTTTATTCAAATATGAATGAAACCTTAGCAATGTTCATAGTCTGATAACATACGATACATGACGATGCAAGACAAGTCTGGAAAAACAACATTTCCCCACGGATAAACATCCTAATCACCATTCAGCACCATTAGTTATAAATATATTAGCTAGGCACCTAATCGGGTATAATGCTGGAAAGTTGAAGAACACTAGTTTCCAAGGCGGCCTGAAACACAGTTAAGGACCACATGATGTACAAGTATTGATTATAGCAATCTTATGAGATGAACCATCATTTTACATAGATGCTGGACCACCTTTAACTTGCCCACAAAATTGGCTATTGCCCCTGACCTCCCAACCCAACCAAACCAACCATCACGGGAACTAACTTCTTTCTCTCCTTTTTTGCATAATTTAAATTTGTTTACTTCTTCGATTTTTCAACCCTAAGATATATGCATCATGGGCCATGAAGCATGTGTGGCACCAAAAAAGTTCAAACTTGTTAATTATATGTGATATGGTCACATGAAACTTTTGGTTTGAATGCTATATATGCTGGCCACGTTACGTTCACGATTTTTCTTCTTCATTTCGCATGCATTACCGCCAAATATTGCCTAATTAATTTAGTTAATTACTCTTATTTGTGTGAGAATTGTCTTCCTTAATTCTAATATGCCTCAAATGGTGTTTTGGTAAACTGATGTTTGGTTTATGTGGTACATGTTCATCAGAAACCTTGAATAGGATTGGCATGTAAACCCTAAAAACAATTGCTTTATTTTCTTCACAATTTTCACGATCGACCCAATACACCTTTTCCGCGTGAGAGAGAGAGAGAGAGAGAGAGGCGAAGGAAGTATACAAAGCCACATAGTCCTTGTCATTGAGAGGCTCCCCAGAAATAAGGAGGTCCAATGAGGAGAGAGAGTCCCTATAATTACACAAATTGCTATAGACATAGTCACTAACAATGGAAGAGTGGTGGGGTTTCTGCCTAATCAAACCCAAACACGCAAACGTCGCTCACGTGGCTTTAATTTAAGCTTAAAGAGACAACTATATATTGTGGAGAAATATTTTGATCCGATTGATCGACCGTGATTATCCGTCCGGCCACACACAGATAAAGAGAACCTTCCTACATTTGGATTCCACAAAGTGCTATCCAAATATAGGAAGTTACCTTTGGTCAAGTGTATAGCCGGAGGAGTGAAGTGGTACACCCACGGGACCCAAGAACTTGTCACATGTTACCCTCTGCAAGGTTGGCTTATTACTGCAAGCACCAAGTGGGCTTCAAGCCAATAATCGCATCATCATTAATTCAATGACACGGATTAGTCCTTGAGAGATGGAGGGGTTACTTGTCTAAACCTTGATTATCTTCTAAAACTTATGATAAAAGGTTATTGTAGGGAATTAAAAAACAATCAGAACAAGGAATTAGTATCTGCAGCCAATTAAATCAGAGGGGGATAATACTGAGTGAAGACATGCATAATATGTTGTCTCTTCAACTTTTTGTTGACAGCCAGTCATGCTTTTCCAGGATAAATACAAAGCCAACATCCCATATGCCACATTAGCCATCAAAATTTCATGCACTCAAAAGGATTTCATGGAGCCAGCAAATCTGCATTACATTTACATGATGAGTTGGAGGTTGCAGATGGGAGATTACCATTCGAACTCAAAAAGATTACCTCATCCTGACCGTCCGATGAAATCCTTGATTATTTAATTAATTAAACTAGATCAGACGCATGTTAAATCAAAACAACATGCAGTGCAGCCACACACAAAAAAAAAACCAGTCGGTGAGAACCCTGTAGAGCTAAAACCAAATTAGGAGGAAAAAGATATAGAGGAATTTGGATATATGGCACCAATCCATCTCACACTTTTATGGCTCTGATTGAGTTCCGTATACAAACAACCTCAGCAGCAAGCAAGTCTGCTCTTGGCCTCTTAATATGAATATGAAGGGAGCTAAATAATCATGAGTTTAAAATAAATAAAAACTTGGGTTTTGTTTGTTGGCGGATTTTTGCAAAAGTGTGTCACCACCTCTTGAACAACTTCTGATTGGTTCACGTGGCATCCATGAAGTGAACTGCACCAGATCAGCCTCTGGTCCATTCTCTCACATTTTGAAATGAATGCTTGAAAAAAAAAAATTTGACACACCAATCAGGGGAATTGCCAAAATGCTTAAAACCAAGTGAAATCTGTCCTTGCTGAGCATCCGCTTGTTGGAGCAAAAACTCCACATGTATATCAATGATGGCGCACCCGCCACCCCCACCTTTACACAACAAAAACCACCATTATCATCTTCCTTGTTGTTGCTCTATCACTAGCAAGAGCTTATCTACAGCTGCTGCTGTTTCTGCTGCTGCATTACAGAAATTAAGCTACTCATGTCTGCCACTTCCCCTGCTTCTTCTCACTCTCTCTACAACTTGTTCTTTTCGTGTTCGTATTTCCTTACCTTTCTTGCTCAAACAAGATGGAAAGTCTTCTTTCATCTTTTTGCTTCTAGCTTTCCCATCCGTAACCAGCACTACTAGCCCACCTGCACAATTAAGCTTCCAGCATATTCGTTTCAAAAGCAAATATGTCACAGGTGTGGTACCGAAAAGGTACCGAAAAAGGCTACAGGGGAAGGAGGGGAAGTAGGAGATGTGTCACCGAAGCCAAGTGGCCTTACTATTAATACCCCACAAATCTTATAGCTAGCTAGCAAGTTAGCAACCAACCCTTTTACTTTACAAGTCTTGAAGAGTTAAGCAAAGACCAGAAAAACCAAAAAAAAAAAAAAAAATAGAGAAAAATATGTCACTTTCCTGCACAAAAAACTTCTTCAAGAGGTTCTGTATTGATGAATATCAAATAGGTAGTGTTGCTCAGAGCAGCTTCTTCTCTAGTGATCTTCTGCCCTCCCTTGGAGCCAGAATCAACCAGTCAACTAAGCTCAGGAAATACATTATATCCCCATACAATCCTCGCTATAGGTGATGATCGTTTATTCATTTCTTTGTCACATTACTTCTTCTTCAATGTTATTTGTTTCTTTCTACTCTGCTGCTGCTGCTGCTCATCAAATTCATGCCCTCTCTCTAAATATGATCCTCATTTTTCAGGGCTTGGGAGATGCTACTTGTTCTTCTAGTCATTTACTCCTCCTGGATTTGCCCGTTCGAGTTTGCATTTCTGCCTTACAAGCAAGATGCTCTTTTCGTCATTGACAACATTGTCAATGGCTTCTTTGCCATTGACATCTTCCTGACTTTCTTTGTTGCCTATCTCGACAGCCGCTCTTATCTTCTCGTTGACAATCCCAAGCAAATCGCAATGAGGTGCGTTAGTACTTCATTCTGAGTTATTACAACCAGGAGATGTGTTTTAGTTTCTTTACAAGAATAAATAATCCTCTTTCTTTTGTTCTTTCACACAACCAACAGGTACATCTCAACCTGGTTCATTTTCGATGTGTGCTCCACTGCACCATTTCAGTCAATTAGCCTCCTCTTCACAAATCATGGCAGCGAACTTGGCTTCAAACTACTCAACATGCTCAGGCTCTGGCGCCTCAGACGTGTCAGCTTCTTGTTTGCAAGGTTCATCACCATACTCTTCCATCCTAATCCTATGGCTTTGCCTTTGGTTTTCTTCAAATTTTCCAATTGTTCTGATGCAAGTATTGACACACAACACTCACTGGCCGGTTTGCTTTCCCTTCAGACTTGAGAAGGACATTCGGTTCAATTACTTCTGGATTCGGTGCACAAAGCTCATATCTGTAAGCCCCTAAAACCCCAACGCATGCACCATAACTCTTCTCTAGTCATTTTGGCCGTTCACCATTTCTGAATTTCTGTGGCATCCAAATTGCAGGTAACCCTTTTTGCAGTACACTGTGCTGGATGCTTCAACTATCTGATCGCAGACCGATATCCTGACCCGAAACGAACCTGGATTGGTGCAGTGTACCCAAATTTCAAAGAGGACAGTCTCTGGAACAGATATGTGACTGCAATATACTGGTCTATAACAACACTAACAACAACTGGCTATGGGGACTTGCATGCTGAGAACCCCAGGGAGATGCTGTTTGACATTTTCTACATGCTCTTCAACTTGGGATTGACATCTTACCTCATTGGAAACATGACAAACCTTGTGGTTCATTGGACCAGCAGAACCAGAATCTTTGTAAGTAAAAGTCCCTTTTCTAGCGAACAACTACAGCTCAAAGTAATGAACCAGCTCCTAAGAGAGTCCCAAAGGTTAGGCACTAGGCAGGTTGTAAATGGACCAAAATAATCCCCAAGTCACAATCAAAGTTTTAGAAAAAGGTCCAAATATCTGTTCCTTTGTAAGCTCTCTTGTCTACCCCACATTTTGAGAGTATTTCTTCGAGTCGAAACCCAACTCAAAAATATATTTAATTTTTTTATAATTTTTTTAATCCAAAATAAAATATTAGATGAAGAAGCTTTGCTTTTGGTGTTTTATAGAGGGACACAGTGAGAGCTGCTACGGAATTTGCAGCAAGAAATGACTTGCCCCAACGCATTCAGGATCAAATGTTGTCACATATATGCCTCAAGTTCAAGACAGAAGGATTGAAGCAGCAAGAGACCTTAAATGGTTTGCCAAAAGCCATTCGTTCAAGCATTGCACAACATCTCTTCTTCCCCATTGTTCAAAAAGTCAATCTCTTTCAAGGAGTTTCTCATGACTTCCTCTTTCAGTTGGTAAATTTTTATTTTATTTTTTCACCTCCACCTTCATTTTTATTTTAGTACAAGTGATAGTCTAAACTCACACACACAACTAAGATGCCATAGTACAAGTCAAGGTTCTTTTCCACTGGATTAGACCCCGTTCGCCCTTCATCTTCTCTTTTAAATTTCTCACGAGATTGCTAAAAACCATGCATTCTTTTATTAAGGTATCAGAAATAGATGCAGAGTATTTTCCACCCAGGGAAGATGTAATTCTACAAAATGAGGCTCCAACGGATCTTTACATACTGGTCTCAGGTGCAGTGGTGCGCCAGCTTAACTCTTATCTCTTACATGATCTTCGTATATTATTCTTACAAAAGCTTTCTGACCTAAATTTCAATTGGGAAAATCCCATCGTTGCAGGATTTGATATGCAATATTGATGGGCATGAGCAAGTAAGTCACAGATACAAATATGATTGTTGACATTTCAAAATACTCTCTGTGGATTGGAGAACATAGAGATAACATCTGACTTCACATGCTCCAAACAGGTTGTAGGAAAGGCAACTGCTGATGATACTTTGGGAGAAATAGGAGTATTATGTAATATGCCACAGCCTTTCACCGTTCGGACCACCGAACTTTCTCAGATTTTACGACTCCGCAGCAGTTCCCTGATGGCCACTCTACAGGCAAATAAGGAAGATGAGCAAATTATCATGAACAACATTTTTATGGTACTAAAACAATATTGTTTTTCAAAAAGAAAAAAGGTACGTGCAGTCATGCACACCACCCCTTCTCTTCCAAAGACTGATAGTTTGTACTCTACTTTACAGAAACAGAAGGGGCAAGAAGGGTTGGGCTGTGAATATCCACATACAGATCCAATAGAAGGATGCTGTTCTCAAGCACAATGCAAAGACAATTCACATCAAGATCCATTGTTTACAGGTCCAGAGGCTACAGAGAAGAGTGAGATATGCAAGGCTGATATTTTAACTAGATGTGCAATGGATGTCAACATCGCTGCTGAGGACGGCCAAATGGCTCTTCATTCTGCTGCTTGCCAGGGACATAAGGAAATGGTTAAAATTTTGCTTGAAGGAGGAACCAATGTAAACAAACCGGATACTAGAGGTTGGACGCCAAAAGCTCTGGCACAACAGCAGGGAAACAAGAGCATAAATGACCTCTTACGAAGTTATGAGAATAGGAGAATAGATGAACATAGAATAGAGTTTAGTGAGCCAGAAACATCTGAAAGCACCAGGAATTGTAAAGGAAATTCCAAAAGACACGAGGGCACCCAGTTTCTCCACGCTCACTTGAGAAAGGAACCCATGAAGTCCTACTCAGCCACTTCTAGCCCTGCAAGAGATAAAGAAGGGATGAGATCAATCAACAAGAGAGTAACTATCCACATGCATTTTCAAAATGGAAGTGTATCAGAGACGCAGCTTGCAAAGTTAATAATCCTACCTGATTCGATGGAAGAGCTGCTCAGAGTTGCCAGTAAGCTTTCCTTTTTAACTCAAAAAGTAGATTAGGAACAAACCTGAACTATAAATTCTTATAAATTAGAAAATATTCGACAACACAAAGCTTAACAGGATCCGCATACAGTTTCCATAACAGCACAGTTTTGTCCTCACACTTTATGACATTGCAGGTGAGAAGTTTGGAGGCTACAAACTTACAAAAGTCATTAATGCAGAGAATGCAGAAATAGATGACATAAGTGTTGTTCGAGATGGTGATCACCTGTTTCTTCTTCATCATGACAGTGATAATATGAATTCTGATGTGACTTAATATTTATTTAGATACAACTACGTAGAGGTGAAGATAGCTTGTAACTTTTAGGCAATGTAAAATAAGATGTTAACAGAAATTTTGATGTGACTACACCAGTTGAAGATTTTGGATCCCCAAATCCAGTAATACTACCAGCGAAGTGGAAAAGAGTTGATTACCGAATATGGCACTTTCATACTTTTGATGGGCAAAACCCCATTAGGTAATTAATCAAAATTGTCAAATAGCGATTAGTACATAATACAATCTTTTCATTATCCGGTGCACCCCCAAGTACAGGGGTGTCTGGAAAAACTCTCCGTCCTGTAGGTTTGTCATGTAATGAATTGCACAAGAAGAGAAACAAATTAAGCCGCCTCTAACTTTAACCAGGGTATTTACTGTCTTCTGGAATCAGATATACTCTATAAATATGTATGAAACACCAGCCAGTCCGGAAGGAGCATTCAAGTTCACATATGCTACCGTATAATTTGTCCAAACTTGCTTTGCTTCCTTTTCCTTTGAATTGATGCTTTAGTGCAACAAAATTTTATCCCCTCTTGGTAGTGCCTTCTACCGGAATAGGATGAGCTTCTGTGTTAAAAACAAATTTATCCAATGGAAGGACGGAACTATCTCCAAACAGCAAGTACAAATACTTCAGTGTCTCGCCCAAAAAGAACGTCTCCATTTTGTCTCTTTTATGAGGAGGAATTGAAGTTACATCATCCAAAGAACTGTATCCGCCAGTATCAATTCTCGTATATTTCTCAAATGCTTCAAAAATCTGCCAACCCCATTCACGATATCTGCAAGTACCAAGTATAAGTGAAAGTGCTCCAAAAGGGGATATGACTTATCCTCTACTCGTGTGTTATTTATGGGGCAATAAAACTGATGGACGCATAACGAGGAAATTAAAAGCTTACTTTGGATCCTCTGTGATGCGGTACAAGACAAACAATGATTCCACAGTTTCAGGACGCAAGAGATTATGACGATCAGCAGGTTTGATGATTATGTCATTCACATATTCAGAACTCTTGTTACCACCATCAAGACCTCCTTCAGAAAATTCCTGCTTCAATCAGAGAAATTGTCAAGTTACCAGGTACAATATAGACAATAGAAAGTTCGGAATGACGACAAAAAATGTTACTTTAATGACCATTGTGAAAATTTGGCGGATTTTTTCCCAAATAATATAGCTCATGTAGATCAAAAACTAACCTCTGTATGGAAGTAAGCAATTTCTGGAGCAAGACCGGTAGAGGTTACTGAATACATCTCAAAGCATGTTTTAGCCAGATCTTCTGCAAGTTTCAAATTTTTTAGGTCCTCAAAGTTAATTACACTATCTGTCATTGCTTTTTTCTTGGTAATGCCTTTCGTGGCACCAAGTGCAAGAGTACCAGGCAAAAAACATACCTGCAAAAGGCAGTTCAAAATGTCACACTAAGAATCATTTCCAAAAGAGCAAGTATGAGCTTGGCGCAGTGACAGGTAAATACATCTTATCAAGGATACCACAAAAAGTTAAGCATACATGTACATTGTGGTTGTGCAAAATACAAGCCAATTAATAAATTTAGACTTTAAAACTTTGATTAAGCATATCCAATGCCACCTACACTTCACCGCCCTATGTGGAGCAACATGATGTCCACCTAGTTGGCCTTTTCCTTCTGACTTTGAAGAACTTATAGCAAGCAATAGCATAGACAAGTAATTTATAAGTTATCTAAATGCCAAAGATTTTGTGGAGTGTAACTTACCAGGTGATCCATTTTGGGGCTAAAAGAACCCTCAGATCCATAAGGCAATTCCCCTACAAAAACCAATCCATTTGGGATTGATTTCCGAACAAGACGGTGCCTAACACCCTTCATTGCTTCCTCATACATATCATAGAGGTATGTAACATTACTTTCTCGATTCTTCTGAAGCCAAACTTTCAGTAGGTACTCATAGTAGCTGTCACCGCGAGACCCCAGTCTTATATTTTCTCCACTAAATTCACCAGTGCTGGGGCTGCATACAGTATAAACAACATCAACAAAGAGAAAATAAAAAGGCACATGTGAGACGCTGCCTACTGAATACATTTTTAAAAAATTGAAACATAAAGATAAACACACACACACTCACTCACAAGAACAAATAAATACATTTGTGCAAGTACAGTTTTAGAAATGAGCAACAATCAAAATATCCACCAATAATTGTATCCAAGTGACCAAGGGAGGGAACTCCTAGAATCAGGAACCTTTCAGCACCACCCTCAATAAGAATACTCGTATTATAAGAGTTTATCACATAGACTTGTAGAAAAAAGGGAAACAGAAAAGATTATTTAAGAAATTCTTCTACGGAAGTTATTATGGTGGAATTATATCAAGGCCACATGGAATTCAACCAGTTAAGTTGAACATTTCTCATAGAAGAACAAAGAGGTATTCTCCCCCACCTTTGAGAGCAAACATTTTTTTGGTCCCAAACCCATATATTTTGTTCTTAGATAAGCACAAGGGGGTCCTTTTCATATTCCCAACTCTATGTTTTTATTTATAAGACCCAACATATCATAATGGAGTATAATGTATGTAATCAAATCATAATCATACAAGTATAGTATAAGTCATTTTCTGTAGACCTAATGAGGGCTGCTAGGTACAAGGAAAATGTCAACAAGATGCTAGACTGATAAGCAAGAATTAAGAAGTTGAATAGAATAATGATGTAAGTATTAATAAAATATTTGAGATGTAAGGCTCATACTTTATAAAGATAGGAACCAGTCCTTCCACCTTTGGTAGAGTCTTCATGTGTTCCAAGACCTTCATAGCTTCCACACTGTACTTTGGATCACCAGAAACTGAACTTAGATAATTGAATTCAAGCTGTAAAGAAGAAACTTCTGAAGTACTACTACGACCATCAGGAGCTGGATGCGCTGAAGGGTCGCGAAGAACAACATCACCAAAGGGAATAGCAGTTGGACTGGAAGTAAAACCAGATAGTAGACGATCAGCTAAGTTTTTAGCAGTTTCCAGATAAACAACTGGTTTAGGTCCTTTATGTGTTGAGTCCATCCCTTTTTCCACAGAACTAAGATGATATGCACTTAAAAGACCACCTAAAACACGTATTGTAGTTTCAAATAAATTAACTTGTCCCGTCTGATTAATCCTATTTGAAAGGTGTGCTTCAATCCATAAGCCTGCTTCGGAAACAACTTCATCAGCACCCATTATCATGGCAGTATCAAGGGCATCCACAACAGTTGCACCTAGACCACCTAACCCATCAACTCCACGCTTGCTCACGGGCATCAGCTCATCATAACCCATTGCATACTTTTTATAACCAGACCATGCATGAATAAAAGCCTTCTTAACATCCTGTTGCCTAGCTATCCATTTTGGGTCAGAATTTAACTTCCTACGCTCATGACCAAGGTTACCGGTGCTACCTTTTTCACCAGGCGGTAATTGAGGAGGAAGCCTTGGTGGTTTTCTGAAAATATTTCCAAATCTAATGCCACCGCCTGTAATGTGCTCAACTGAATTGTTCTTACTACCCTTCACAAATCCGCCAGTAACAGAATTCGTGGGACTTGTGTGTGTCAGCATAAGATATGCTACACCAAATATCATTATTAAAAATAGAAACTTTCCTGTACTACAACTCATACAGTGATGCTTTACGTTACTGGTGTGTAAGGACTGAGATATCATCTGGGAAACAAGACATATAAACTTATGTCACTTAAATAAGACAAGGTGCTAAATCAAATTAATAGAGAAAAACTACTAATTAGGATGTAAAAAAATTACATTTTTTAAATCGCATCTTTGATCTATCCTATCCATACAATCTTACAATATGATAATTAATTACTAGAGCATCATCATCTAATTAATTAATCTCCACAGTGTAAGAAAACTGAAATTCAGCTATATGAAAAAACAATAAATTTAATCAATTTTCAGAATTAAGCGCAATCTGAACAGTGAATCCAACTGACTAGAACTAGAAGCGCAGAAACGAGAGAGATCTAAGAAATGCAGGACCTTGACGAAGGAGCGATGGCGGAACTTGGCGTTGTCGTAGTAGACATCTTTCTTGGAGTAAGGTAGAGACTTGGACGACATGCTCGATCCGATCACCGTCGCCGCAGCGGCCTTAGGGTTCCGCTCTCACTGCTCAGCTCCGCCTCTACAGTCGGAGGCTGAGATGCACCGTGCGCCGAGTTGGATGAGATTTTCCCGAGAAAGTGATGGAAAATTTTGATTGGGTTATTGTGTTTTGAGCGCGGAATTGGATTCGCGGGGACGTTGAATGGCGATCAATACCACCGATCGTTTAGGAGCTTCACTCCTTTCTCCTGTATTTCTTTGTCTGTAAATTTGAGAGAGAGCTTTTGTTGACCATTCGACAAACACGACTCACGACGAGGAGAAATACACGAAGAAACACGTCATCGACAGAATTTCCATTTAAGGCCTTGGACTTGCACGGAAAATTATGATAGAGTTGGGTCAGGGGGAAGTCCACGAGCTTTTTATTTTTTTTGTTGACGACTTGATTTTCCAAAAATAAAAAATAAAGAAAAAAAAATCCTCACATCAATTTTAGAGTCCAATTCGAAAATGGCCCAAATCAATTGGGTTTAGATTTGTGCAAACCAAAACCAACCAATGAAATTCAATTCAACACTTGGGGTGTCTAAATAAAGTTTATGAAATTACTATTTACCCCAACGAAAAGTTGATGAATTTACTAAATACACCAAATACCTAAAATAAATAGCTTCACATTCTGATCAAAACCCCATAATCTGATTAATTCCAAATTTCATTTCAACTTTTGTTCTTCAAAATTCCATTTTTTCCATTTTTATATAAATGCAAGAGCAACCCAAAACCTCTCAACTCTCATGGGTTTCATGCTCTGCACATTTATCCTCCTCCTCCTCCACAGCCCCTCCTCTTCTGCTCTCATCTCCTCCTTCTCCTCCTCCTCCTCCTCCTCATCATCATCATCCCATGAAATCCAACACAAACCCCCCTCAGACTCATCCACCGCCACCGCCGCCCAATACCGAGTGTTCTACCTCAAGAACACGACGCCGTTTCCCTTGGACAAACAAGATCAACTGAGCAAGAAGCACAGAAAGATGAGGCACAAGCAGAAGAAGAGGAGAAAGAAAACCAACAAGAACTTCAAAAGCAGGCCTTTCTCCGTAATGCTGCCCAAGGGTTTTGTCCCTCCTTCAGGCTCCTCCCCTTGCCACAATGGTTACCCCAACTCCGTCGTCTTCTTCTGCGACCTTGCCCCCACCACTGCAAAACCCTAGCTAGCCTACACCAGAAGGATCCTGCAGTCCAAATGCTCATTGTTCTCTTGGACGTGCGCGTCTCGTGATAATGAAAACAGATGATCAAGATCGATGGGTTACTATATTTTTTGTTTTCTTTTTGTTTTTGTACTTTCTTGGTGAATTTTGTTTCAGATCTTTCATTTCACCCACCTTTCTTGAAGCTTATGGGTCGTATGAAAAAGGTGGCACAAGATCAACTGTAAACACTATTTGTTAGCCATGTAATAAAGGACAGATATATATATATATATATATATATATATAGATATGATCAAAACCCATTTGATGATGATAAGTTTCAATATAGCTTCTCTCTGAATTTTTATGTTATTTCGATGCATACATATCAAAACCCATTTAGGGAAATGCTTCAGAATTTTCTTTTTCTTCCGTAATGAATTAAATAATTAAATTGTGTTGTGCATGTTGAGACATGATGTTAATGAGATGTGTGTTAATGCTTTGACATTTGCAGATTTGGATATGTTTCATTTCTCCTCATACATACAGAAAGTCAATGTGTGTGTGTGTGTGTGTTAGTAGGTGTGATTTCAAGCCGGAAAATAGGAAGAGAGGCATGTGATGATGTATAATAAATTCTACTTGTATGAGGGGGCACTGCATTTGCACTTATTTTCTTGGGTTATTCAAGTTTTCGTAGCGTGCACTCCAGGCATGGAATGGTAGTATGGGCTCTCTTTGCGATGTGTGTGCAAATCTATACATAGATTGCATAAAATAACTAGCCTTTCCTATTGTATGTATCTTATGGTAATTTGGGTTCAAATGTTGGCCTTGTCTCCCTCTGCTTTTTTCCTTTTGGTGCTTGCAAGTAGTCGGAGTTTGCTTTAAACTCTTATGGAGGATGGGGAAACGAACCATTTAGGTTTTTCTAGTTACCTACTGTACATAATTTATAGGAAAGAATGTAGAAAAACTTATTTACATTGGAGATGCCATTGTGGCGGTATCTCAAATCAATCTCACACCATCATGCCTTTAAACTCTCCACATGACAATGTGTTATTAGCTTAGAATATTGCCACAATGGCATCCTGGTGCATGGAAGTTCTTCTCCTTTATAAGCCTAGGCTAATCTGACCACATTCATTTTACGGTCCTACTGGATTCAATTAAGTACACTCTAGATGAAGAAAAAGAATTGACCCAACCTAACAGGTCAGGTTCAAGGCCCAGCCCAAATCCAAGACCAACTCCCTCCAATCTCAAAAGCGCGAAGACAAAGCCTCAATAGCAAAACTACCCACGGTCCAAAACCAGCCAAAATTGAAGGGGAGAAGAGGGTTGCGGACTCTCTGTCCCTCAACATTCGTCTTCAACCCAACAAAAATGTCAGTGAGAACAACCATCAAACACCTTCAGTGCCACCACTTCCCTTACCGCAAAACCCTCACTCGCAGTCTCTCTTGGTCCCTCTCCACACCACCGTCGCCAAAGCGACCGCCTTCAAAGCAAGACCAGCAAGACCCATACTCGCTCCTCAAACAAGACCCAATTGAAATTTGCTCAGCTCTGTGGGTCAAGGCCTTCTCTTCCCCACCCACCTTCGCCTTCTCCAACCTCACCGGCTTCCTCTCCAAATTCGACCTCTGGGTCCTGGCCTATCAACGCTCCTGCGCTCACGTGACCGGCACGTTCCCTCCCCGCAACGCCATCCACCCCCACGTCCTCCATGACCTCCTCTCCCTCCGAAATGCCGTCGTTCGCGGGAATTTCTACTGGAACAAGAAGACCCAGCAATTCATTCGGAGCCCCAACGACAAGACCAGTATCGAGCTCCTCTCCAAGCGTAAGCTCCAGGCTATGCTCGAGTCCGACGAGCCCTGCTTTCAGGACCGGGTCGTTCAGGAGGTCTTGTTGATGATACTGGAGCCTGTTTTCGAGGCCCGGTTCTCGCCCAAGTCCCACGCTTTTCGACCCGGCAGGAACGCCCACACGGTTATTCGGACTATTCGGAGCAACTTCGCTGGTTACTTGTGGTTTCTGAGAGGCGATATCAGTGAAATTTTTGACAATGTGGATAGGAATATGGTGATGGGTTGCTTAGAGCAGGCCGTGAGGGACAAGAAAATACTGGGTTTGATCCAATGCGCGGTTAGAGCGCCGAATCGAAAACAGAGTGATGGTTATGAAGAATGGCCAAAGAACAAAAAGAAGAAGAAAGCGCCTAAGAAGAAGAAGATTTTGAACGATAAGGAGCCGAAGCCAGACCCGTATTGGTTGAGAACGTTCTTCAATTTTGCACCTGAAGAGGCTGCTAAGGTACCTTCTTATGGTCATTGTGGAATTTTAAGTCCTTTACTTGCTAATGTTTGTCTTAATGAATTGGATAAATTTATGGAAGATAAGATGGTTGAGTTTTTTAGGCCATCTTGTCTTGATTCAATTTGGAAGAATTCGATAAACGATGGCTGTCATAACCCGGCTTGGCCGGAGTTTGTTCCTTCTAGTGGCAATGAGAAAACTAGAAAAATGGATTATATTAGATATGGGGGTCATTTCTTGATTGGGATCCGAGGGCCTAGAGAGGATGCAGTCGACATTCGTAAGCAAATAATTGAGTTTTGTGAGAGAAGATTTGGGATAAGGTTGGATAACTCCAAGGTGGATATTGAACACATAACTAGGGGAATTCAGTTCTTAGACCATATAATTTGCCGCAGGGTTATACACCCTACCCTTAGGTACACGGCGACCGGAGGTAATGTGGTTAGCCAAAAAGGTGTAGGGACTCTGCTTTCTGTTACTGCTAGCTTACAACAATGTATTCGCCAATTCAGGCGGCTTGCATTTGTTAAGGGTGATAAAGATCCTGAGCCACTGCCCTGCACTCCTATGCTTTACTCTGGTCAAGCTCATACCAATTCCCAGATGAATAAGTTGTTGGAGACCATGGCTGATTGGTACAAATATGCTGATAATCGCAAGAAAGTTGTTGGTTTTTGTGCCTATGTGATTCGTAGCTCTTTGGCTAAACTGTATGCTGCAAGGTATAGACTGAAATCGCGAGCCAAGGTTTATGGAATAGCTTCACGCAATCTCAGTCGTCCACTGAGGGAGAGCAGTAACAACTCTGCACCTGAATATTCTGATCTATTGAGGGTGGGTCTTGTTGATGCAATCGAAGGCATTCGGTTCTCACACATGTCTATGATTCCATCTTGTGATTACTCCCCATTTCCTAGAAATTGGATCCCGGATCATGAGCAGCTCTTACGTGACTACATCAGACTTGAAGACCCAAAATATTTCTGTGACTTGCATAGATCAATTAAGCGAGATGGTTTGAGTTTGCCTCAAGATGAGATATCTGAAATTCTGTGGGATTTCAAAACCCTTGGGGTTTGGAATTATAAGCATAGGGAAGAAAAAGAAACAAAGAAAGATTGATTGGAAGTGCCTGGCACATGATGAATTCTATCATGCAATGGAAAATGGAACTTCATCGATTGCTGACCGGGGTAGGACACCTGCTTGAAATTCTTATGGGCATTGTCAATTTTCATGAAAGGTTTGTCAACTAACCATTATGGTACTTTCTGATGCGTTGGTTTTAGTTGTTGCTGGACTGCTTAATCGAGGGGGAAGGGAATACGCATGCCCATGTATTTAGAGTGACTGAAATTTGGAATATGACAGTGAGAATAGCAAGAAAAGGACTTAATTTGGGCATGGTGATTTGGGACAATGATGTGGATAATGTTTTGTCCAATGATCTGCCCTTAAGTGGAGCAAGAAATGTCTCCTGGAATTAAATCCAGTTGTCCGGTTTGAAGTGGTATAAATAAAAGACTCAAGTGAAGCTCCTTTGGACGATTCTATGGACCCCGGATTCATTGTAGAACTAGTATATATAATAAAATCAAATGGATCAAGAAAGGAATATTTATGAACTGGCCTCAGCAGAAAATGAAGAAAGTTGGAGCAAGCTTTTGCTGTTGATGGTTGGCGTTCTTGGGGAAGAACAATGGTCAAATATGGAACACAAATGGGGTATTGTGGAGTATAGTTGATGTTTTGTTCCATGAACATCTAAGTATAGCAGACTGCTTAGATCTGTCATGCATGGTGGTAAATTGATGATGTTTTTCCATACGAACCAACGGTATGCGATTTATTCTTTCATGCTGACCCTCATTATATTTATGCTAAATGCTTAGACTTTTCTAAAGCCCTGAGTGGTAAAAGCAAAGACTTCAGTGCTTGTCTTTCTGATCACCGCCATCCTTATCATCTTCGTCCTCAAATGCTGAAGCTGGGAATGTTCCACCTGGCCGGTGGGTGTTTTAAGGGTAAGCTTGTTTGAAGAGAGATCTTTGAAGTAGATTTAGCAAACGCCGATCCTGTGGAACATTTCCTTATTGGCACAACCAGTGAGCGTCTTAATCGTACCGTTCTCAACAAGCATTGTGAGCTCAGCATCTTAGACGATGGTCCTGCCGGTGATCTTTAACCTTGCGCTCCTTCTTCTGCTTCAGCCACACAAAGCCTGAGGTTCAGAGGTGCCCCAATCCTTGTAAAGATTAACAATTAGGGTAAATTACTCAAATGGTCCTCAAACTTGTACCCAATTTACATTTTGGTCCTTCAATTAAATTATTAGTCCAAATGGTACATAAACTATATTTAAATCGACCATTTGATCCAACCGTCTAATTTTCCGTTAGATTTAACCAAATTTTAGGGTAAATATGACTTTTCATAATTAACAAATAAAATAAGATGAAAATAAATACAAAATTAGAAAGAAAAAAAAATGAAGAATCGGAAGAAGAAGAAGAAAAAGATGGCCCAGAAAAGCTTAACCAAAAAATGAATCATCGATGATACTCAACAACCTCCACAACAACCACCGCCACCACCAGTCATCAGCTCATCGTCGTCGCCATCACCAAGTTCTCATCTCCGACTTGATCTGAAGCTTTGCAATGACGACTCTGCTCATGGGTTAGGGCGTCGTCCTCGAGGCTTGAACTCAACCTGTTCAACCCTTCGAACCTAGGTGCTTCCAACCCTGGCTCATCAAACTCAGTCTCTGAATCCGATTCAAAATCTGGGCATTCGTGCATTAAATTAATAAGATTAAGAAAAGTATGTCTCATCCTCCTTGATGGGTCCCAATTTAATGTTACCTTGGTTTTGATATTGAAGGAACCATTTTCCCTCAAAAAGATGAATGAAGGTTCCCCCATGGATATTCTTGCGGAAACAGGAGCCGCACATGATAAATCCCACCCTCGAGGTCGGTTCCAGTAGGGCCTTTGAGTGCACCGTGCCATTCATATGGGTTCTAATAGAGCTTGTGGAACAAGAAAACTTTGAAGGGATAGGATTTAATCTCCTCATACTCATCTCGAAACCGCTGCTTCGTTGGGTTCTCCATGTTGCACGTGTCCTCCGCTATCAACTCTGATCCAAATCCATTTGATTTTGTTCGATCTATGTCAATCCGACTCAATCCACAATCGAGACCCGCCGAATTTCCCAACCCGAGGCGGATCCGTCTTGGTGCCGACATCACATCGATGCCGGGCCCATTTACTAAGAGTCCAAGACATCCTACCAAAAATTTGGCAGAGTCTCCCCTGTAAAATGCCCAAACCAACAATAAACAACCTGCAATAATTTACATCAATAAACAACCCAACTGCCAGCATGCTTTTAACATACTACAATCCAACACAAAATGGCCTCCGGCCTCAAGTAATAGCCTAACATGGGCAATAACAGAGCGTCTACAGAATTTGTTTACAACAAACAGGGGAGTAGAAAGAATTTATACCGACCCTATCAACAGACGACAAGTTCGGAGCTCGTGACTTGCTCGAATGCCTTCAGGAGCAACTCACTGGGGGCGCAAAACAGAAAGATGTGAGTGGACAGAAATAAAGTTTCGCTTTAAATCAACATAGTAACCCCACCATGTAAAAATAATGCTCTAGCATGCAGTTTCACAATTCAGAAACCAAAACTCAAACACAAAAATCCCAAGTCCGAAACATCTCCACAACTCAAACTCACAACTCATTTCCCAAAATATATGCAACTCTCAACAACCCGTAAATACCCATATATAAATATACATATATAAAGCTAGGACTCTAATATAATATATACTCCTCTTCATACTAATGTACCGGGGAGACAATCCAACCGGGATTGTTAGCTGGTACGCAGGATTTCCGAACACTAACTCGCGTCCAGGATGAGTAGTCCAACCGGGGGACGGAACTTCATAGCTCACACGCCGGCACTGCCAACGACACGTGTAGCTCACAAATCTCATAACAAGTCCTACGCGCGCAGACAGTATCATCACCCCACCGCACGCCAACGACGTGTGTGATGATACTCAAGCAATATACATACTCTCCCCATACGCCGGCACGCCAACGACACGTATGGAAAGTGTCTCACACACCGCATCGCCAACGCCATGTGTGAGACCCAGTAATCTCATGGCCTTCCCACCCCACCGGCACTGCCAACGACGTGTGTGGGAAGCCTAGTAACTAGGGAATGGTACTCACCTACCATACTCATACATCTCACAACCATCCATCAAACTCCTATCTTTCCACAATCTCACCACAACAACCTCTCATACTCTATACATAGACAATATAGATAGCCATCCCAAAATCCATATCAACATAATCATCGTACTCAAATATATATGTCTATACTCAAAATATATAGCCAAGATATATAAACATATTCAAATCCATCAGCCAAAGGCTTATTAAATCAAAGTCACCATCATTTAAAGGATATGCACAAAACTTTCATAATTAAAAACCATGCATATGCTTAAAACAAAGTCCACTCACAAGTAATCCCAAGCTGCCCGGCCCCGTGAGGGCCCCTCTGCGAGTGATCAACCAAGTACCTATTCCAAGATACAAATCCTTGATTAACAGCACGTACTTCCAAAACGGAAATTCACGAAAGGAAATACTTAAATCCCCAAGTTCCCGGTGCGCTCACGTCCAAAGGAACATCCTAAGGTCCGGTTACTGATTGGAATTCGCTTCCCAAACGCACGGTGATCGCGATTTTCCTAAACTTCACATTATTGAATCGGAGCATCCGGGGCTCCAATTCACGATCCGCGAATTCCTACAGGTTTCTAAGAGTTCCTAGATCAACATACTTCAATTTGGAAACGATCCAACGGTCAGAACTTATCGAACCCGGATAATGCACAATATGCGAAATCCGTTCGATAGTCAAACGATATCCAAATTGAGATCCGCGAAATCCTACGCACTCGTGACAACCTAAGGATCTCAACAGGACGAAAAACAACTTCACCCACCTTGCCCACGCGCCGCCACACGCGCCGGCAGCGCGCGGGTGTGTAGAGAAATTTCCGGCGACGGAAAATCTCCACACCAACGCTCACCCTTCTAATCCTAGATACTACTCGAAGAAAGGAGCAACTTTTTCAACTACGGCAACGTCCAATTCGGACGGCAAGTGGCCGGAATTTCAAATTGAAATCCGGCCAAAACCTAGGTTTCCAATTCGAGAATTAACCTGCAAATCTATCAAAACCTATCCCACAGCCAGCTAGAACACATAAAAAGGATGAGAAACCTCACCTTACCCGTCAAAAATGGTGGTGGAGGAGAGAGATCGAGCGGTGGAAGTTCCAACAATTCCGCCACGTTTCGCATTTTCCGCGGATTGCGCGGTTCCCAGAGTCTTGGCCGGGAAGAGAGAGGGAGAGGTCTGCGGTTCGAACGGACCGGTCTCGTCGGACGGGGTGGTCGGAGGTGGCGGCTGTGTGGTGGTTTCCGATCGGTGAACAGTGACGGGAAGGAGGAAAATCGCAAGGAGAAGAAGAAGACGCGGGAGGAAGAGAGAGAAAGTGAGGGGTAAATGTGAAAATCTGATTTTTACCCCAAACTTACTTCGAAATAATTACGGTTCTGCCACCGAACAAGTTTTGATCGCCAAAACTTCGTTAAATCTCCGATTCAGGCCTACCACCTGTCTACGGTTTCGTCTCAGTACCACCTACGCAGCCACACCACTCACGGTCCCAAAATCTTTCCGAATAAGAAAGTGACCAAAATCACCCTTAACCCAGGAGTAATTTAATATTTTCCCTTAATTAAATTAAATAGGAAAATAAACGGAGTCGGGGTGTTACAACAACTCTTTCGTCCGGTCAACAAAAGGCAGGGCTCGTCATGCCCAGTAAATACTATTAGATTGTCTTTTTGTTACAGCTGAATATCCTTCCTCCCTGTCTTTCTGAACTATTAATTTCGTTTGGCGGATTTTTCTGTGAATTTCATGCACCTTTTAGTGTGCTTTGTCAACTAAGGAGCTGGATTGTGGGAAAAAAAGAAGCAAAAGAAGAAGAAACCAGGAAGAAGAAGAAGAAACCTAGAAGCAAAAGAAGAAGAAACCCAGAAGAAGAAGAGAGAGAGTGTTGGTGGATGAAATGACCAATTTGCCCTCATATTTAACGGAAATATTGACTGAACCTAACGGTTGGATCAAATGGTCGATTTAAATATAGTTTATGTACTATTTGGACTAATAATTTAATTAAGGGACCAAAATATAAATCGAGTACAAGTTTGAGGACCATTTGAGTAATTTACCCTTAACAATTAACAACTGTTGACTATCACAAGCATAATTTTCACAGAACTTTTATATTTTAAAAAGTTGTTCATCAAGATATATAAAGAAAATCTACTTATATAAAGTGGTTGTAGCTCAAGCGGTTATTGAGTGGTTGAAAGCATTTAATCATACACGGAAATCTTATGTTTGATTCTTCTTTTCAATATCCTTTGTATCCAAAAAAGAGAACAATTGACCGCCTCACCTCTCTGTTTTTCTTCTGCATCATAGGGCATCCTAGCTCAACACCAAAACAACCAATACAATACAAAACAAATAATAAAGAAAATGAAATGAAAGTGTAACAAAGTAATCACATATTAAATGAATTGAAAACAAAAAACTAAAGTTATTCAATATTTTAATTTTTTTTTCTTCGACCAAAAGGAGAAAAGCCTTTCATTTTTTCCCATCAGCATTCTTCTCTTCTTCTTCAAGCCCAAAGGCCGTGACAGGGAACGACCTTGAGATCCCGGTGCCGTTGGCGAACGTGATCTTATCCGGATTCGAATTCGGGTCCACGTAGATATCCGAAATCGAGACCCAAATCAAAAGCTCCTTACTTTTGACCCCAGAGAGCCTCCTCATCCGATGCTCTTCGACGAAGCCCGTCACCTCCGTGTCGTACGACACCATTTTGCCAATGGCGTGGAACCGGTGCTCTTTCTTCTTCTTCTGCTTGAGCCATACGAATCCGGAGGTGTGGTTGTAACCGAACTCTAGGACATCGTCTAAGGGCAGGAGGGCACGCGGCAGGCTCATTTTGTCGAGCAGCTCGTGGGACTTCTGCTTGCATAGGGCTTCGCCGTGATAGATCTCGGCGTCTTCTTTGTGGCTATCGATTTGTTGGCCTGACATTTGGGTGTAATCAGAGAGAGAGAGAGAGAGAGAGAGGGGGGGGGTTTGTATAGAAAAGTTAGGAATGGAAATGGAAGTGGTGGAGATCGATCGATTACTATTGCTGTTTCTGGTTAATAGGAGGTTTTTGCATGCATGGGAAATATAAATTTTCTTTTCCTTTTGAAGTGTCAAATTTCTTTTTTTTATTTTTATTTTCTCTGATAGAAGTCAACTTTCTTTCTTTAACGGTCTATCTATTTTTTATATTTTCTAATAGTCTCAATCAAATACTGTGAATTGTTCGGATGTTGACTCAATCAAATCAATACTCACACTATAAATGATTTGCATAATTTAGAAACACCAGTTGTTTAATTTGGACAATTTGGGATGAGATTAATCTGGATGAAATTTATTATCTTCCACGTGAAATGTAACAATAACGACACTCACTTTTTTAGTTGTATAATTTAGATAAGAGTAAGAGCACATTTGATTTTCTTCCAAAAATGTCACTAAATCAATCAATTGAAACAAGGGAGTAATGGCCTCAAACCTCCAATCCAATTATTAGTTCAGCATAATAAAAAAGAAGAAAAAAAAAAAGAGGGCAACAAATAAACAAAAGGGTAAAACTATCAAAACTCCATTTTCTCCTCCAAATTTAAAACCAGACTTGGTTTTTAGACCACAAGTCTCATGTTCGAATTCTGATAGCATTATAGATGTGTGTGTGAAAAATTTCCCTCTCTGTAGTTTTGACTATCGCTTATACTTTAAAAAAAACAAACAAACAAACTTGAACTCTACTTATTGGAAGCTGAGAGTTGGGGTTGATATGCACAGTAAAAAAAAGGCAGATAAATAGCTAGTTTCTCAACGGATGCCTGTAATTTTAGCACTTCATAGATTTTTCTTGACGCCCCATTGCATGCTTTCTCTTAAATTAAGAATCCGTCAACATCAACCAAAAGAATAACAAAGCGCTGCCCACCTGTTATTGTTTGTTGGCTTTAATCATTGATTAGGCTTTGTTTTGTTTTCTATCTTCTTTCTCTGTCTCTTTTCCCCCTTCTCCTCTGTGGAACGTGCAGGCTTGCAAACTAGAGACAAAAAAAATTAACTCTCGGATTCACCCCACATCTCCAAAAGATACTTCTGGCACTTGCTGCAACAGCTGCCATTAACATACAACAAATCAGGGCCTGCCCTTTTGGTCTTTTTGGTTTTGGGTCCTTTGGGCCCCGCCTCTTGTCTGCCACTGGCCCCACCTCCGCGCTTTATGTTGTGCCTGTATTCAACAACAATCTGCTCAAAGACTTCCACTTCAAACATGTTCAGCTTCAGCCTTGGGCTCATGAGATCTCTCACGTATGCAAAAGCCAACTGGTCTCTTGGGTTAAAAGCCTCCAACTCATTGAACAGCAGGCAGGAGAATAGATTGCTCCTCAATCCATGTCTTCTCAGAATTAGAGCACTGTCTGGTACATCTGCCAAATACCAATACCAAAGTCATTAGCTCCTGTACCCAGAAAAGGAAAGAGATAATCTAGTCGATCGGCATGCAGTGCATGCAAAATTCAAGTAAACCCAAGAGAAGAAAATACGCAAAGACCCAATGAATTTATTTATCAAGTTGCTGTAGGCAAAGACATAATGTAATATAATCTGCCCTTGAAACTCCCATCCCAATGCATTGTGAACTGTGTTACCGTGCCATGATTTGCAAGTTGCTTGCTTGGACCACATTGGATCACACTATTTTTTTATTTTATTTCTGGACCACGTTGTACAGATTAGCTTTCACCAAGTGCACCTACCTCTTCAAATATCTTCGTTTGTACAAGATGGATTGGGTGTAACAAGGAGCAAAAGAGAAGAAATTTCAACATTTCCTCTCACAAGAAATAAAATATTCCCAGATTATAGCTTATTCTCAAACACCAAAACCAGTAATTTGATGGCTATCCTGTAAAATTGGCACCTACCTCTTGTACAGATATCACAGGTTATAGTTCCTAAAGTATGCGTACAGTTGCAGTATAGCTGTATCATTAAATGACCGTCTGATGGATGCTTTCAAAAGAAAACAACACCATAAACGTTGAAAGTGACATCTGAAATCTAATAACTTATCTGCAACTGGTATACCTGAGGGATAGGGGAGCTTGCTGGGACTCCAGGGAAGCAAACCATTCTCACAATAAGTCTCCATCTGCTTCTTCAAGCCATCAACATCCCACCATTTCTGCCACCTTGCAGTTGCCATTGCTTCTTCCATGGTATGAATATAGTAGGGATGTTTTGAAATTGCCATGTCTGCATTCTCAGACACAACAAGTGAATGAATCAGCAGCAATGGATCAACCATCAGCTGCAACTTTGCGTCTATCCAAATGCTGAATTTTGAGTTTGGGAAGAGCCTATGGACTAAATATTTTGGTATGACACCATTCATAGCTGGATTCTCATACAATCCCTTGCTCGAAACCTTGACAACCCTCCATGCTCCTATCTTATAGTTTTTGGATTTGCTTGGAATTAATCTATGGTAGACAAGTCCTTTGAGGGTTACATCATCTATAAACAGAAAGAAACATACATTGTCTAGGGTTTTCGATCCGAGGCCTCGGGGCTGTCGAATTTTATCATGGTCATTGAAGATCGCAGAGACCACTACAACTCCTTCGCAGTTTTCCATATCTGTTCGATCTGAATTACATACAAAATAACAGGCTTAGTCATAAATGTAGCTGAATTTAAAAAGCAAGGAGATAAAAATTGAGACTTTATCGAACTTGCTTGGGTACCAAACTAACCAGAATTACTAATTGGAAATTTCTTCAAAAACCCACAAGGGAATTCAATGCTATCATTATAATGAACAAAATAGGGAATTCTATCTTGGGTACTGAAATTTCCTGCAAAAGTCTCAGCCTTGCCCTGCATATACCTCAAACCCGATGAAGACCATGAAGAATTCTTACACAAATTTTGGATCTCCTTCAAGACCATCCAATAATCTGAGCACAAAAACAAAAACCCATTTGCAAAAATCTCCAAACAAAACAATCAAATGCCAAAATTGAAGAAAAATGAGCTCAAAAAATGGCGGGTACCTGAGAAAAAGACAGGGGACGAGCAAGTGGTACGGTGGGTTGGGATTGCATACTTGTGCTCTCCATAGGTTGCAGGGTAGGAGAAGAGAGGGGCCTGAATTGGGTCGAAAGGGGAGGATCTGAAGAGGCATTTGGTTTGGGAGAGAGAGGTGTAGATAGCTAGAAACAGAGAGGTGAAGAGGTAGAGCAGAGAGAAACAGACCAACTTTGATTGAAAGAGCAGAGGAGTGGACGTTGCTTTCCCCATAAAATTCATAAGTTTATCGCCTTGATTTATATTCCTCATTTATCTATTATTCTATTGTTCTTTCTTTTTTGGCAGATTCTTTATTATTATTTAATTAAATTAAAAAAAACATAAGATAATCCCCACACCACATGTTAACTAGTTTCTAACTAGTTGCCCAAATTGCCCCTGGAAGAGAAGTCAAAGAAGCAGCTAGTTTGTTGATCTGATCGAAGAAATAGCTAGTTTGATGATGTATGGGAGCTTCAGTTACAATCTTTTGCTTTTGGTAAGAATTTTTTTTTTCAAAGTTTGGAAGCTGATGTCATTGGGATTCGAGTATGAGATCATTCATCTGCCAAAAAAATTTATATATAACGGGGTTAACATTATTTTACTATTAATAATACAATGACATATAAAAAATTATCATACATGCTCATTATATTATTTGTCAGAGATAACAAAAAATGTTATCTCCGTTGCATGAGAGTTTCTCTCTCTACTCACAAATGCTCTCACCATTGAGCTATGGATCCGTTGGCTTTGCCAAGGTTTAATGTACTTGGTTTCACAAGGAATGGGTCCTCTTAACCCTTGAATTAAGTGGCAATATATCATTACACATACTAAGAATAATGCGGCCTAACTTTAAAGTCCTATTAAATTTTCCTAGGAGGGGAAAATTAATGAAGTGGCCTAACTTCAAAAGCTATTATTATGTGTAATGTACAAGGGATTGCATTCCCAATTTAGTGCACAGCTCCATTTTCAATGCTGCATCATTGGACTTCTGAGACTTTAGGACTTGGGAGGGAGATGATGAAGGATAATCATCATCACACAAAAACATTAGAAGTGCCTTTTGCTTTAAGAAAGATACTAATCAAGTTTCTTTGATGACCTGCAAGGTAGGGTTGATTTGATCCTCCATATCGATCACTAATGGCAGGTCTGATTTGGACACTAATTTATCGAATTATCAATAGCAGCTGATAAAAATGTTTTTCATTGTTTTTTATTTTATTTTAAATTTAAAAAATAATATTTGTGGTCCTTCATGATCTTGTCTAATCATATTTTAGTTTTGTTTATGTGTTTGTACTAGTTTTTGGGCTCGCATTTAGGGCCTGGTCTTTGCCTTGGGAATATTGGACCTGAAGATCATGTTCTATATATGTTGTTGAGGTAGTTGTACATTGGAATGGACTTAGATTCTATGTTCTGATTTTATCTGTCATGATCTGTTTGATATTTGTCCTCAATATGTCATCTTATTAAAATTTAATTTAAATGACTTTAAAGTTGACATATCATTTTTCAAACAAAAGCCCAATTTACTCTTAATTAAAAAAGGAAAAAAAATATACCCTAACCCCCAACTATTGTCAACACATCATTCTTTAGACCTGCTATTAGTGATCGATACGGAGGATTATGGCAGAGAAAATCAAAAGAGAGAATATTATGAGACATGATTTTAAAGGAATTATCTTTAGCAATAATGTCTAGAACTTATCCATACTTTGTCTTTTGAACTAGTTGTTGAGCTCGCCTTTGGACTTCTAAATAATAAAGATTTTCAAACCCGAAAAAGTAATGCTCTGTTCATTGGAGATCTAGAATGAACTTTAGATTTAGTACTCGAGTCATTTTGTAAGGAATTTGATCCAACGATTACGAAATAGTACATCATCTAAGAGTCTTAGATGAAATCCTCACTATAGAATTCTTATTTAGTACTACGACACCAAACATGAATCAATTCCCTATGAACTATATTTTTGCGAGTGTGATTTTTCTTTTCCAACTTCCTTTTTTGAGTCATGGAATAGTCAATAGCTAAAAGCTCATCTCTTATTTCTTGTTTCTTTTTGCTTGTACCTCTATTATGTCCTTTTTGAGCATGTGGACGACCTTCTCAAACTCGTTGAAATTTGTACTGAGTTTATGGAGTTGGCATTCTTCCATGCTTTCTTTTATACTCGGTGCACAGTGGAATTCTTCTTTTAGATCGTTAAATTCTCTCCAATATTTTGTCCCTTCATTCTTGTTGCACTCTATGATGTGAACGATAGCCTGAAAACATGAAAATACAAAATTATAATCATGTTAACTTATTGTTAGTTCATCTGGGTTTGATTGGTTGCCAAGAAAAGTTCAAGGTTAACTTCTCATACCTTGAAGAGTGGACGCCGTGCATCCGAAATCTCAGCATGTCTCAAGCATTCACAGCCGAGCGCCTCCTTAAAATCTCCCTACGGCACATCAACCATCAAAACCAAAGAAGAAAGGTAAAATTTTCTTTATGAATTGGAATGTTGTAAGTAAAAATAGTTGTAACAACTACTTACCTTGTATATAAGCATTTCTACAAGTAACATCTCATATTCATATGCTTCATGGTTTCTTCCTTCATTGCGTGCCTTTGCTGTTGCCTTCTTTAATATTTCAACTGCTTGGGCTTCTTTCCCACTCATTTCAAGCTTCCCAATAACCGACTTTCATAGGCAAAGAAACAAAGCTAGCTAGTAAACTCAAGCATCTTAATTTGATATTAAGAGAAGAAAAAAAAAACATTTTAATAAACTTGAAATTTAATCATGCCATTGTGGACTATTTATATTCTGAGATGATGCCTAACCTGCAGCTTCTTGTAATCAGGGTGTTGTTCTGCAAGGTGAGTCTTCAGCTCACATTCAGCAATCTCCACTGCAGATTTGTCAGCTCGAGCTTCGTGATATTCAAACAATCTCTGCAAGGCAAGCTGCCCTCCATGGAGGACTGCTATGGACATGGACCTTGTAAGTCGAGGGCCTTGATGCTCTTCTTTGCTCATTTTTCGGGCGCGAGATATGTAAGCCCCTACAACATAAATGCTGGCAAAGACCACGGTTGCCATCGCTCCATATTTAGTTCTAACACTGAAACTTTTGGAGAAATTCACCATGTTAACGTTTGTTCTAGTGAGATTTTTCGTTTATATTATGTTATGTATTGTTACCATAAATTTGTGAAATATGTGAGGAAAAAGGATGGTGCCGTGTGATTGGCAAGTTATTTAGAAAAGCTGTAATTGATACTTGGGAAAAGATATGAAATCATTCTGATTTCAGTCTTGCAAGGTGGGATTTTGCAAGCTGTCAGAGAAGTTCATTCGTCTCCTAGATGAGAAGCAATAACTTATTCCAATGCTTTATTGGGATTTCTTATCTTCCAAGCAAAGCCTTTTGCCAGTATCTGGTTAAGGCCCTGGTCTACATATAGGGAATTGTATCAAAAAGATTAGAGAGACACAATGTAATGCAGTTAATACTGTTGTTTCTTTCTGGAAAATTCTTACTCACACCTCAAGAATGTGTAGCACATTTTGTTTTTTGCCAAAGTACGGATTCCAGTTTGCTGGTGGATTATGGCATGTTACTTGTAGAGTTATTGTTCGATCTCCCTATTTCCTTATATCTCTCTGTGTCACCCTGGTCTACATATAGAGAACTATTTTTTTTCTGAAAAATTCTTACTCACACCTCAAGAATGTGTAACACATTTTGTTTTTTGCCAAAGTACTTAGACAAAGTACGGTTGGTCTCATTTTTGCCAAAAGAAAAATTCTGTATTACAAAAGGACATGATGTTGATGCCTTGCCTTGACTAACAAAGTGATACCTTACTTCACTCCTGAAATGCCTCATACTCATATTCTGTCATACCCTGGGTCCGGTGCGTGGGGCGTGACATGCTCAGTCCTTGCCATTTCAGATTATGACCAAATAAATACTAGTATTGTTAATTAACTCTACAATTGCTACCTAGTACTTTAAACCCTCAAAACAGCACAAATTATTTCATGGATTCTGCACTGTGTCTCCAATATGGTGCTCTATGTGTGCCTTCCCCCATGAGAGTGACTAGGGTGCCCAGGCTCCTTCCCAATTTCAACAACCCTTCTCCTCTTTCACTTTCTTCCTTGTGTTCCACACACCGTGCCGTGTCAGGGCATGCCTTCAGCCCTGTGATTTCTGCTCTTAACAAGCCCTCAACACCTTCAACAAATGACAAAGATGATAAAAAGTTAATTGTGAGAGGCATAGGCGGTGCCTCTGTGGTTTTGGCCTGTGTCCTTGGCATCATGAATTGCAACTGCAAGTTCACCCCAAGAGCCATTGCAGGTGTTAGGGACCCATATCAGACAAGTCGTTCTTCTGTAAAGCAAGACATATTGTATCCGAAAAGCGCCAAGGACGTGTTACAATCCTTGTTGATGGTGAATGAGAACGTTGCCTCATCTAAAACCTCGATTCTCCCAAATTTTAAAAATCTCAAGTCGCCTCCGGAGCCTTCCATAAAAGATTGTGAAGATCTTAAGGTATACTCTTCCATCCATACACACTCTGTTATTATTTTGTACTGTCAGATTTGGGGTAAACAACTACAATTATAGAACTAAAAGGTTTGCATTAGTTTATTTTAGAGTCTAATAACATAAAAATGCGCACTAAAATTGCCTTTCCTGGCATTAATCTTATGAGCTTGTCTACTCACAGGCAAGCTCAAGCCACACAGCTAGAACAATTACCTTTCTTTTGAAGAATTAACGTTCTTGAACCCTTGTATGTTTGTTTATTTCATGAGAAATCTATGCGGAGGTGCCATAAATAACACCAACAAAACATTGGTCACATCCATTTAACTTAAGTAGCAAGCAAAATGAATTGGTAAATTTAAGATATCAGATATTTCACCTTTATATCTTTGATTCTCGATATATCGTTGTCACCAACAAAAATGTACTGACATATATACTATCGTTACATTTTCTGTAATATCGATTAAAGAACGTACGTATCCACATAGCCTAGCTATAATTTATATAGTGTACCTACTGCTAACTCAGTGCACTGCTTGTAGATTCAAGCAGCAGGGCTGATCAAAGATGGAAAGGGTGATAGAGCAGAGACAACTTCAAGATATATACAATGACATGGTGAAGGGAGGAAAAACGGAGTCTGCATACAATGTGCAGATGGCACTGGTAGCAATTCTCATTTTCCAGGTTTGTCAAATTGCAGTTACAAAGACAACACACTAAAATATATAGCCGAATTCAGTATGAAAGACCTTGATTTATAGTAGCACGTCATCAACAAAGACAACGCTTTTTCTTCTTCGAAATTCACATTTCTTGCTAGGATATATATAAGCAAATGCAAATGTATTTCTGCTTGTGTAGGGGAAGTACCAAGAAGCTTTGAAATGGATTTGTCTCAACAAGGACCACGCTTTTCCATCGGATGGTCGGGTTCATCTATATAAGGTCATTCATTCATTCTTGCAAGCTATTATACCTACTAATTAAAAAGAAAAACAGCTATCAGAATCTCATCATTGTTACTTTGAAATTTTCAGGCAATTATATATACTATGTTGGAAGAAAATAAAGAAGCCAAGGAATACTGGGAAACATTCATCGGCTCTCTTGACAATGAGGGTTTGCCAAATCCAATGTCGTCGCCTTCATATGGGTCTAAGCGTAAGCATCACAGCGGTCGGACCAAGATATGAAAGGCGCCACCACCAATTAGACGGCCTGATATTCGTACTTTTTTTTATTAATTGAGAGATGATCAAAATGCATTAAATTTGTTTTCTCTATTGCCTAGACCTCAATTCAATTGATCTCCATTATTTCGTTACTCACTCTTTTCCCCCCCTGAACAATAGAATGAATTGTTCAAAGGAATTATCTTTCATATGACGGAATGAATGTGCAAGTCCAAATATTTTGCTATGGTTTAAATTTTCTTGGTATGTAGTTGGGTGGTAAATTGGCCTCCTTAAGTTGAATGGTTGACATAAGCTACATGGCAAACCTTTGCATACCCTTGAGGACATGCAACAGGGATAACATTGTTTTCCTATCCCTATCCAATTATGTAATGTCACGTAAAAGTGTTATCAGGCGTTATAAACCATAGTTTAATGCAAGCGTGAGATCGTTGCATGGAGTGGGCTTTTTAGGAATAAAGATGGGCTAAATTGTCTACTTTCTTTATTTGACAATGTTGGGCTAAAAACTGGGTTGGGCTATATCCATGGGAGAAAATAGCTGGTTGCGCCCTTGGTAAATACAAGATCAAGAGTTTATGAATGAGCTGCATTATGCATAACATAAAATATACATCTGTTGACGAAGAAACATATAAGATATTTGTCTATTATATGTATATTATCATGTGTAATGTAAGAGGTTCCAAGGGGGAAGGCCTTGTGTAGTTATAGCATTCACTAACCACTGTCGGAAAGAATCAAATGCATCAGATGATGCAGGAAGAGGACAAGTCAATGAAGTGTGTGTGTTGGTTTTCCTCCCTGTCTGCTCATTGACAACTTTCGTTGAACAAAATGTTGAAGAAGAAAACCAACGTGATGGGACCATTTATGGTAATAATCCAACCAAATATGGAAAAAAACGCAATCATTATATATAGATTTATGAAAGAATCTTATACAAATTCCAAGAATGCTGTGCTGTGTACTGTCCCAAAAGATATATTTGCAGGTAAACAGAAAAGAACTATTTATACCTAACCTATCATATACAGAAAAACTTGTAATATAAAAAAATAAGTAAAAATGTGAGAGGATTAAATGGTAGGAATGGATTATTTATTTACTTCTACATCTCGTTATTAGTTTGTTAAAAAGAATCATTATAACAAAAAAGTGAGATATCAAAGATAAAATCGGGTGATTCCTCAAACCACTCAACTCTATTTTCACTAAACAAAACATAACGATTTAGTCGGTGTGCAACCTCATTAACTTGACGACTAAGAAAAGAGAATCAAAAACCAGATTTATTTTTGATAAGGTCTTTGATGTCCTCAATCGACCAAGAAACATATAAGATATTTGTGTATTATATGTATATATCGTGTGTAAGAGGTTGCAAGAGAGAGAGAGAAGGGCCAGTGGAGTAATCACAAACAACTGTCATAAATCATGCTGTTATGCATCAGATGATAAGTCAAGGTCTGATGACATAACTATTTAGGAGCTTAGCTGATCAGCTGAGTTTCAGGGCCTGATCGATGACAGCTTTGGGTTGAACAAAATGCCCAATCCAAAACCAACGGGATTGGGCTTTTTAAATAAATGTCAGAGCGAAGGGGGAAAAATACGTTTATTTTATTTTAAAAATAATACCATTATGGTAATAGTCCAACAAACAATATAGATTCTAACCAATAATGGAAAAAAAAAACACAATCATTATACATAGATTTATGAACTATTTGTACTGCCCCAAGACTGCTGTGCGTACTGCTCCAAAAGATATTCGTAAATAAACAGAAAATAGCTATTCATACCTAAACCTATCATCTATCGTCTTATCTTATATTTGTATGTCCCACTTATCTCTCTACTTTGACCAAACAAAAAAATAATAATAATCTCTACAGATCACATAATATAACTCAATCAATTCAAAACAAAAAAAACTGCAGGTTTTCTTCGTAGAATATCAATTAAAAAAATTCTAAGTGAATAGTTTTTTAAATACAAGCGAGTGATATTGTGGAAAGGAGAAATTGAACCTCGGACCTCAAGTATATAGATAAATGCTCTTAACCATTTAAAGTATAAACGCATTGCTTAGGTCATTGTGTATTATGTTAAGACCACAAGTTTATTTATTAGAAATGTAAGTGATCATGTCACTTTGAAATTTATGTCCAACAATACTTAAGTTCCATACCAATTTATATTCTGCCTAATAAAATTGAACAGTAAGATTCCCATGGCATATTTTCTAAAATATAAAGCAATTCTCGTTGTAACCCTTTCCTGATAATTGAATTGCTTCGGCTATTTTTTTTTTTTTAAAAAAAAAAACTGAATATCACAAAACATCCCTAAGGTTTACAAAACTATCATATTACATCCTTTTTTCTTCTTCCTTTTTTGTCATTCGTGGTCTTCAAGGTTAGTATGTGTGCTCACAAATGATCCCTGCCATTAGGTTCCGTCAAAAACTTTGTTAGTTTGCTAACATAGCGCATATATATATTATAGAACATCCCTAAAGTTCATGCACCTATCACAAATGGTCCATTCGAATTTTTTTATATATATTTTATTTAAAATTCATAACATTTTGGTTTCCTTTCTTAAATTATTTTAAAATATATTGTATTTTAAATACATGTGGCACTATATTATTGGAGATGTGGGCTCCACATATATGTCACATAAGCAAACTAAGGGAGTTTTTTAAATTTAGAAATGAAAAACCAAAATTTTATGCACAAAGGTTTTTTCATTTTTAAATTTTATGAAAACTTTATATCACTACACCCTTTCTAAATTTAAAAAACCTCTCTTAGTTTGCTCATGTAGCATATATGTGGAGCCCACATCTCCAATAGTATAGTACCACATGTATTTAAAATACAATATATATATATATATTAAAATAATTTAAAATTCATAAAATGTTGGTTTTTTTTTCATTTTTAAATTTCTTGAATTTTAAAGTGTTTAAAAAAAAAACTCCATTAGTTTATTGATGTGGCATATATGTAGAGCCCACATTTCCAATAATATAGTGTCACTTGTATTTAAAATACAATATATATTTTTAAATAATTTAACATTCATAAAATTTAAAAAAGAAAACCAAAATTTCATGAATTTTAAATGAAAACAAATTTTAAAAAAAATTCGCAGGGACCATTTGTGATAGGTGCATGAACCTCAGGGATGTTTTATGATATATATATATATATATGTCACATCAGCAAACTAATGATGTTTTTCACAAAACTTAACGGCAGGGACTATTTGTGAGCACACATGCTAACCTTGACCAAGAATGACAAAAAAAAAAAAACAATAAGGATGTAATCTGATAGTTTCGTAAACCTTATAGACGTTTTGTGATATTAAGCAACAGAAAAAAAAAAAAAAAAAAAAGTAGAGTGGACAATTAGAATAGTCAAGGCACAATCAAACCTGAAAATCATGAATTTAATTGGATGAAACTGTGAGTTAGTTGGATAAAATGTGCTAAGTCCAAATATTTTGGTAGGTTGAAGGGCTGACATAACTTAAGTTGTATCGCAAGCCATTGGGGTCTTTTACATGCTCGTTGACATAAAAAATTAAAAAGAAGATGAAGAAGCATGTTTTAAATAATAAAAAAATTAATACAAGAAGAAACGTGGTTTAATAATATACTTGTGGAGTGGGCTTTAGGCATAGGATGGGCAATGTTTTCTTTCACCAAAAAATGGGCTCCGCTATACAACGGGAGAAAATAGCTAGTTGTGCTCATGGTAAGTACAAGATCAAGAGTTGGGGGAGAGAGATGTTATAATGAGGGGGATTTTGGTGAGGGGGTTGAGGTACAATATTTTCTCTCTCTTATTGGGTAGTGGGATTGAACCTCTCGCACAAACCCCCTCATTATTGCCTTTCCACAAAAGTTTATGGGAATAACTATTGAGGGATTCTTCAAATTTTGCTTATGGGGTGTCCACTATGAATTTCATTTCAACGATTTGACTGTCTATTTAACAAGTCTTCATTAATACTTCATAGATTATATTTATTGGATAGTGGGATCCCACAACCTCATTATAGCATTTTCACAAGAGTTGATTGGAATAACTATTGAGGGATTCTTCAAATTCTGCTTATGGGGTGTCCACTATGAATTTCATTTCAATAATTTGACTGTCTATTTCACAGGTCTTCATTCATACTTCATAGATTATATTTGCAAAAAAATTAGACAAATCGGAAACCATTAAGGCGTAGTGACCCACAAAATAAACAAATACGGTGGTTTCAAAAAATTAAAAAGATAACCATTGTATTGAGTGATCAAATGGTTTGGATTCAAATGATTTTTTACAGGGATAATTTTTAAATGAATATCTAAATAATAGACAATTCAGATCATTAAAATACAATGCAGAATGGGCTCAATAAGAGTATCCCTATATATAGTTTTCTTTTGGATGTTGAATATACTCGTGTACATATGTATACATATATATGTTAAATTTTTTCCTTGGTGGAGATTATACTGGTATATTTTCAGAACTGTGTCTGACTAATTTAGGATTTTGTTTTCTGTAACATAAAATACATGTCTGTTGACCAAGAAACATATAAGATATATTTGTCTAATATATATCATGTGTAATGTAAGAGGATCCAAGGGGGAAGGCCTTGTGTAGTTCTAGTACTAACCACTATCAGAAAATCATGTTGTTTCAGAATCGAATGCATCTGATGATGCAGAAGGCAGAGGACAAGTCAAGGAAGTGAGTTGGTTTCCTTCCCTGTCTGGTGTTGCAGAATGTGTGGGAAAATACATAACTGTTGAGAAGTTTAGCTGATCAGCTCAGTTTCAGGGCCTGATGACAGGCTTTGGGTTGAACAAAATGTTAAAGGAGCATGAGGTCGAGCCTCAGCAGCCCTGAGGTGCAGCGGCCAAATGCCCAATCAAAATCCAACAGTTGCTCCAATACACGTGATGGCCTTAGCCCTTCTACGTCTCCTTTGTCTAAATGTCAGGGCAAAAGGGTTAGGGTTTTTTAAATAATAGGGTGACGAGGTATTGAAACAAAGAGCTTATATCATATTCTACCAGACTCCCAGGCACTTAATGTACACAATTGCAGATCTTTCTTTCTTCTTCAGTGGGTGGTTATGTCTTCTACTTCCAACGATTCTAACACCTGTCACAAATCCAGATCTACACTTGGAGAAATCAGAGATTTAAGAGAGGAAACTATATATATATACCATTTATGGTAATAGCCCAACAAACAAATCTAGATTCCAACCAAAAATGGAAAGAAAAAAACTCAGTCATTATTTATGAATGAATCTGACTACCAAAATATATATTTTGTATAAACAGAAAAGAATTATATATACCCATTCATAAATTCTCCTATGCGGAACGTCCGAATATTATTATTGTGTGGACGCCATGTATTTTCTATTACTCTCTCTCAACTTCTTCCCATTTATAATAACGTCCGAGATCAATTTAAATACCCAAAAAAATTCAAAATTTTAGATTTTTTTTTAATTATAAATACCTAACCATGTTCTTTACTTCCCACACCAAAACTCCATATAAATTCCTCTTATATGAATAATGTTTGCCTATATTTATCATAACAATGAATGGAAAAGCAAAAGAGTACGTACCACTATTCACGTATCTGCCGTGACTTGCTCTGACACTTTACTATGGTACAATAGGTGAAAGTGGAGTAATAAAATTGAACTGTAAGATTCCCATGCCAAAATCGCCTTGATCTTCCAAGTTCCCACGTGTCAACTGACCATGCAATATTCCAAATCACTAAAGAATCTGGCAGTGGCACAAAGCTATGTGCACCATTTTTTCCCCATCTATGAGACAACATCAATCATACATTTTGGCAATTAATTAGTATATATTCTGCGTTAATTTCATACTTTTCCAGTGAGAATTATCGATCACAATTTGGAGTCTCTTAGTTGAAGTTAATGACCAATTTACCACAAATATTTATGCTATCTCTGACAAATAGGCATTGTGACTGTCGTTCTTCAGTCTTTTTGGTCATTTCCTCTAAGCCTCTAAGTTTAAGTGTATGTGTTATATCATCAACCACTACCATCAATTAGTCTTCGAATAAACCTTTTATTAAATATTATTTTGTAAGCTTGCATATCGTTGTTACGTGGGAATTGCCTAAGCTTGGAGGGATATTCTAAGCCATTAATTTACTATAAATTATATGTTATAATCGATAGACTCTGTCCATTTTGTCTTCCTAGAGGTAGATCTAGGTTGATTCCTTGTTTTTGTAATTAATTTTGTTTTTGTTTATTTTGTGGTGGGCATTGTAAGTTGTAACTACTCCTTCACTATAAAGAAAAAGAAATTATTACTCATGATATGATAGAACAGCTAGTGATGGCGATTGAGGAAGAGTTGGGGCAAATTAAAAAAAAAATACAGTTTTGGGTGCTGAGTTCTGATTTGAGCTCATGACTCGCCATTTTAAAGAGAACGACACCGCAAGTCAAATTCATTGCTTTGTTAGGACGTACGTATGAGATTTTTTGAGTTGACTAGCCGAAAACAACATTTGAGTCCTTTCTTAATACATTTTTCAGGAAACCTTGATATTATGCTTGTTAATCGTAATACCACTTTAATTACCTTTCCAATGTAAATGTTAGAAAGATAAATATGTTACATCTCACGTACATATATGACTAAACTAACGTTGTTCTGACATAATAACGTAGAGTAGCACGAAAACTAACATAAATAGATAGAGACCATATGTATTTCATTGTAAGCGTGGGAGCTGAGGAAAGCATGGGCGCCATATTAGAAGCTGGCACAAGTATAGATAGGTTCTCCCATCCCATTATTGTCGATTTACAGCTCAAAGAGACGGACGGAAAGGAGAGATAAGAGGAATATATGGGAGGAGAGTGTATGTATGTGTGTACGTTGTTAACGAGAGATGCTGACTCTGACTGATGATGACCAAGCTGGAGGCCATTACAGCTACAATCAAGTCGTAGTCGTACCCTGGTCCTCCACGTGTCAGTGGCACACTAAGTATGTTTTATCATCAAGCTTCGAAATAGTACCACGTGTACTGCTGATAGATATATGCCCTAGCCAGTACCATAGCTATAAGCTTTAGCTTGGTAGAGAAGTATTAGAAAAGCACTTGCAGAAAAGGAGACGTATGGGCTTATGGTTTTTTGCCAATTAAAGAGGGAATCTAGTAGGGGGGCCATAGGCAGCTGGAACTCCAGCGGCTTGTCAATGTCACACAGTCATACTCAAACTGTCAAACATGCCCTATGAAACCAATTCAATATCTAAAAGAAACCAAGAGGAATCACATTCGAAAAGTAAAGAGCTTATAGCATACAATTCAAGAGTTCAAATGCCTTGTCAATCTCAGTTGTATTTTAAACTCACGGAAAACATTATCTATGTCTTAAATTTTAACCAGTAATGATCGTGTTTGTTATTGCTATACATGCGGTTTAAATTCGTAGTCTAACAATGTAAGTATTTAACAATTAATTTTTGTAGCCAAGTCCCAAGGCTAGTTGGATACAAATAGAAAACCAAAGGGTAGATAATCCAACTTTTTCTCCACGGGCACTGTCATAGTTGGATCAGGCTATGCGGTCTAGATTCGTAGTTCAGAGCTCTTTTTCTCTCTCATTTTTTGGCAGTGAGGAGTGAGAGTTGATCAGGTTAATTGCATCTACACTATTTTTCGATATGTTTTCTCAAGAGTTAACGTCCATTGCCCCGACTAGGGACCTTGACTGTTCCACCACCCACTCTCTCATGCAGATAAAAAGTCTCTGCAGAGACTGGAGAGATAGGTCTATTTCCAAGTCAGTCGGTCCTTGAAAAAGTCTGTATAAACCACACGCATAATGCAGGCAGTTTAATCTCTATCTCTATGTCTCATGCCTCCACCTTCTTCATGACACGTCATTTCCTGCCTTGCATTATTGTTTCAGAAAAAATAAAAAAGAAGATTCCTGAATGACGGGAATGGGAGCCTACTACTCTAGATAAAATTTACATATGGAGCTCTATTTTCAGGTTTTTCTAGGGCTAAATTAAGGAGTTTGATCATTACTTTTTCTTTAATTTAGTTTGACTTTGACCATGAATCAGTAAAAGGTGTTGTTCCACACGCTAATATCCTTTTCCCTACACAAGCAAAGAAAATCAGTGCTGCAATCAAAACCTTTACGATTACGAAACATATTTAAAACGACCCTTAAATTATGTTTGTAGTTATTCCATTGTCCTCAATATATTTGATTGTAACAGTAGTACGATAGCTTTTCTTCCATTAACTCAAAGGGGTCTATTGTGTTCTTTGACCAACCAGATGCATTTGTATTTATATGGCAATATGTACGTAAAGAACTTAATAGTTTTTTCTTTCCAGATCGAAAGTGTGTATCCGGAACATACAAAAATTACCCGAATCAAACTAAAATTCACAAATTTCTATGTGCAAGGGTGATATTAACAATAATTTTAGTCGATTATTCTGAACAAATATTGATCTTATATCTAAATTATACTTTTACTTTCCAAACTATAATGAAGTCGACAACTTAGTATATTGGAGCCAGCCAGCTAAAGTTAAGAAGTTTTTCCTTGTTCAACTATGTCAGTGGATAAGTGAAAATCTGTCCTGAGAATTTTGGAATGTATACGTAGCAATCATTTTGACCATTCTTTGTTTTTGGTGATACTACGTGACAATTTCTGGACCATTCTTTTCCAAGTTTAATCCTTACTTACAAAATTGGCTTTACTATTTGTGTAATGTTCATTCTAATTTCAACTGATCAATTATATGTGGTTTACCCTAGAGAACTTTATGTATTATTTCACACATGAATGATGCATGCCCAATAATTTTCCAATGAGAGATATCAACAAACGCAATTATTTGTCTGTTGGCAAAAAGTTTATGACGATGGGAGGCTATCTTATTCCAAGATCAAGTATATTAAGGTTTTTTTAAGGACTTATACAGGAGGTTTTAGTTTTTTAATTTTTTTTATTTTTATATAGATTATTCATCAAAAGAGATTGTCGGCAACGAAACTCAAACCTAAGCCTTGATAGTAAAGAGAATGATCCTTACCAACTTAACCAACCTTCGTTGGCACAAACTCAATTATTTATACGTACCCACGTCATTAGATGTTCGATCTACTCTCACACCTCCTTTTTTTCCTGTACAATAGAAACAAAAACATACAATTATTTGTCAATCAAGAAACTGAGTTTAATTAGTTTCATGTATGATGTATTGAAGAAAGTCATGCGATTGGACTCCAGAAAATCTGACAAAATCTATATCAAATATATAAAATCAGAACCGGACCCCTTTTTTTCATGTCGAACATTTGAGACATTTGTCATTCATGGCATATTTTGCGAAATATAGGACAAGAAAAAGTGAAAACTAAAACAACGACAATATATATTTCAATTATTCATGCATATATATACCTCTTATTCGGCAGTTTGGAATCCAATTTATAATACCAAGCCAAGATACGTGTTACCATCATAAAACATTAATTTGATTATATATATATATATTATATATATGTGAAAACAATTACAGATATGATAGTAAGATATGCAAAGCGCCTTGCAGAAAACAATTTGTTAAAGTCAACTATATCCCTTTCATCCCAAAGAAAAAAAAAGAAAAAAAAAATTACGTCCCTTTCATGCATAATATTTTTTTAATTATATGCATGTCACAGGGATAGCATTAGGATGTTTTGGGCACTTGCCAATGCCCCATCCAATAATAATTCATGAGTTCCCCATTATCACTTGAAAAACCTCATCCCCACCACTCTACTAATTAGTATTTTTATTATTTTTTTAAAAAAAATAGAGAGAGGGGTAGGGTTTTAACTCATAGTTAATTAGTGTTTAGCAGTAATAATATTGGAAATCTATGTTGGAGGCAGTACATGGGGCTCTCCTTTCCCTTTTAAGATGCCACATTTAAGCAATCATATACCAAAGTTTCTCCCTTCATCTTTTTGCCTTCCCCATCCAAAATACTAATATAATGCAATGGAAACTTTCACATATGGAAGTCCACATCATATTTAGGTGCAATACAACGAAAGATTTGGTTAATTGAGGCTAGCTCCTCTTTACCTTAACCAGTCTCCTAACTTGGGAATGATGACTTGGCTCTCTTATTTATGGCATTTAGGTGAGACCATATCTTTTAATTGTTGAATCAAATTAGTTAGCCGTTAGATCAAATGGATTAGTCTGATTCAATGGTTAAGAAATATGACTTCACCTAAAGACCATATATAAGGCCCTCACTATATAATGACTCATACGATTATTGCCTATTGAAATGGGCCCTTTTGTGAAGAGCCCTTATTATTTTAAGTTCTAGCATTAAAAAGCTAGAAGACTATGATAAGAGAAAATAAGTAGAAGCATTGTTTATTTTTTCTATAATTTTTTGTTTTTGGGTTAAGAAAATTAAGAAGTGTTGTTGTTACTTCAAACTTCTTACAGAATCTTTTTGGTATAATTCTTCCAGAATCTCTTTTCTAAGAGCATCTCCAGCGCTAGGGCTTTGCCCTGGCAACAGGCCCCCCCAAGCCTAGTTTCATACTCAAGCGCAGGAAATCCAGCACGGGCAAAGCATGGGACCCACCAGCCTAGGCAAGCCCATAGGCGAAATTGACTGGGTTGTTACCCGCGGGCTGTTGACGTCAGCAGCTGATTTTCAAATATTTTTTACTGTTGGACCCACCAATCCACATTGCCCAATGGTTACAAGCCACGTGGCTTCTCCTAGAGCCTCCGATCAAAAAATCTTGCACAATCCAACGGTTGTCCAATTTTTGGCTAAAAAAAATTGAAAAAAATATCAAACAATTTTAAAAAAATATTATGGAAATTTTTTCTATACATACCTACCAATATTATTCACTTTCCACACCAAATTTAATTTCAAAATTTTATCCGAAAATATTATCTGATTTTTAGGTGAGAATTTTACGATAAATATTAACACTTGGGAATAGAAAATCTTATTTGAAAAGCTTATCAAAATCAATGGTTTAAGTATAAAAAAAATAAAAAATAAATTTAAGTGAATAGTAATTGCCTTAGCCTTAGCCTTTTGGGGTGAAACCACAAATGGCAAGACTGCCACTATTCACATGAATAGTGGCAGGCAGCCCTTGCCTTGCCCTTGCCCTTGCTTTAGCCTTAGCCATTTGGGATGAAGATGCTCTAATAGGTTCCCATGCCACAAATCTCGCTCCAATGTATCAAACTCAAGACCTTTTCTTTTCATCAAATAATTATATTATGTATGTGTCTATGTAAGCAGACGCTCACCATCACATGATTAATTGCTTTGAGACCCAAAAGGATTATAACATAATATAAAAACCTTCAATATAACAAGGCCTGTTACAATACAAGTGGACGACGTAGTTGATATTTTTTACTTTTAAAGTATACAATCAATAAATCACTATTTATATTATAACACAAGTAAATAGAATCTACCAGTACAATTCATGTAAGAAAGTAAATGAAATTTCCCCGAACAAGGTATATATAAGTAAATACTATTTTCGAAGGCTAATGAAATTCAAACTAATTCATGCAAGTGCATATTATATGCATCATCCCCCTCTCTCATGGAACAGTGAATCTATTTCATGACTCAAAATAAAAATTCATGCAAGTATATATTATATAGGCCATATATAAATATAATTATTATAAAAGTGAATGCTGATGGTCCTTTTCTATGTAGTAAATATTATTATATATGAAAGAGAGGTTTTGTGTTCCCTAATAATTTTCTGTTTTCTGTTTCCTGAAATCAGAAATTGGAAATGGGAAAATCAATTTCTCTCCCTCGATAGCATAAACACACCACACCAAGCAGACGCACAACACAAAGCCAGATGGCTCCTCCTTATAGTTCCTAACGCCTCTGCCCCTCAATACTCATCATGCATAATAAGCAAAGCCATTTCCCCATATAAACCCATCACCCTCCTCCCTCTCTCAACATTCTCACCAAACCAAACCTTTTTTTTAAGAACCCCTCTTCTTCTTCTTCTTCTTCCCACATCTCTCTCTTTTCTAGAAACAAACACAAACATCCCTTTGTGCAGCAACATCCAGCTATGGTGGTTCTTTCTCAACCCGCTGCATTAGACCATTTATCTGATCTGATCAAAGCATGCAAGCCCACCAGCTTGTTCACTGGAATTCCAGTCGTGGACCTCTCAGACCCTGAAGCAAAACACCACATAGTCAAGGCCTGTGAAGACTACGGCTTGTTCAAGCTGGTCAACCATGGAGTGCCATTGGACTTCATGACCACGCTTGAAGCCCAAGCTCTCAAATTCTTTAACTTACCCCAGTCAGAGAAAGAGAAGGCAGGCCCTGCCGATCCATTCGGCTACGGAAGCAAGAGAATTGGCCCAAACGGTGACGTGGGTTGGATTGAATACATCCTTCTCAACACCAATCCTGATATCATCTCCCCCAAGTCCCTCTCCATTTTCAAAGAAAACCCAGAAATTTTCCGGTAAAATTTTCTCAACAGGAAAACAGAGGACTCTGTTTTAATCCTCTGTTTTACAAAGAAACAAAACAAAGACGCATACAAAGTAATCTAACTTTTGTTCCATTGGTTTTGCTTTCATTTCGTGTTACAGTGATGCAGTGTTAGATTTTATCTGCGCGGTGAAGAAGATGACCTTCGAGGTATTGGAATTGATGGTTGATGGGCTGGGGATTGAGCCAAGGAATGTGCTGAGCAATCTTCTAAGAGAGGATAAGAGCGACTGTTGCTTCAGGCTAAACTACTATCCGCCATGTCCAGAGCTTCAGGCATTGAGTGGACGAAACTTGATTGGGTTTGGGGAGCACACAGACCCACAGATCATCTCTGTCCTGAGATCAAACAACACATCAGGCCTGCAAATCAGTCTCAAGGATGGGACTTGGGTTTCTGTCCCACCTGATCAGAACTCCTTTTTCATCAATGTTGGTGATTGTTTGCAGGTACCAATATAAATGGAATTATTGTTTTTTCCTTCACCTCTTCTTTTTATACATATTATTTGTTCTGCTTGGGTAATAAGGTCAAATCCTAACTTCAGGCAGCCAACTTGCATTTTGCCTCTTTACTTCCTTTCAAACACTCTCTCACAACAAAACATCACTTCCTCTTCTGTTCTTGCACGCCATTTTCTTTTGGGGTAAATTTTTTGGGCGTTTTGGAGTGATTCTAGATATGCCAAAATCACTTTAAGTGATTTTACAGAGAAACACATGGAAGGTGACGAGCCCTTTATGTACTGTTTTTTGTGTGGAAAATATGAGTTCACTAATTTTGGAAGTGGCTTTGATGCAGGTGATGAGCAATGGGAGGTTCAAGAGCGTGAAGCATAGGGTTTTGGCAGACACTACAAGTTCAAGGATTTCAATGATCTTCTTTGGAGGGCCACCTTTGAGTGAAAAGATAGCACCTCTGCCGTCACTTATGGCAGAAGGAGAAGAAAGCTTGTACAAAGAGTTCACGTGGTGTGAATACAAAAAGTCCGCGTACAAGTCAAGGCTGGCTGATTATAGGCTAGGGCTGTTCGAGAAATCTGTGCCAATGATGTCAAATTCCCAATTTTAGGAAAAAAATGTTTTAGGTTTTGTTTAAAGCTCAGAATAGCTCTGAAAAAGTCGACTCTAGCTGCTCAGTTTGCCATAGAAGGCAAACAAATAGAGGTTGTTATCGATCTTCTTCTTTCTTTTATTTTTCCTTCGGTCCCTTTTCTTTTGACTTGGTTTCTTCTTTCTTTCTTTTTCTTTTGTTCTTTGTTTCAATGTAACAAGAAGAACCACCTTCTGCCAATGCGAGTTTGTCATCTTCATGTCTTTATGTTGAAAGCACTCTGTCAAGTTTCCTAAGATAAACTGAAATTGGTAGTGTTACATGTATGTCTTGATTTATAAAAAAGGTATTCTAAATCTGAATAATCCATTTCCACATATGTAAAGATGTTGAGTCTCGAGATCCATGTAAAAATATATAATCTTTAATAATCAAACTTCTATCTTGACCAAAAAAAAAAATCACCTTCTATCCTTAATGCTAGTTTGTCACCACCATGTCAAAAACATCCTATTGTCAAGTTTCCTTAAATAAATTGAAAGGAGTATGATAAAACCAACATGTCAACGGTGGCCTCGTTAAAACTTTCCTGGGAAAAATCACGGAACAAAATCCCAAAGTAAAAAGAGTACCACATATGCTACATACTACCAAAGAGTCGATAATCAAAACATAAATCTAAACTCCATGATAGGAAAGAATATCATCATCTAACCAAAACAAAAAGCCCTCCTAGCGAAGATTGAATCATGCAATGCAATCCGCAAACTCCATTAGCAATACGGAGAACTTACGTGTATCAACTTTATCCATTAGTTATTGGTTTAATGTCTGGATCATCCATTTCCAGTTTTTGCAGATAAAAATAAATATACCATCTGTAAAAATCGACCACATATAAATATAAATATATATATATATGCACACATATCTTTTCTGAGGTTATTTTGAAGTTCAACAATTGGAACCGTTTATATTTTAGGTAATCTTTACAAAAAAATATCTAAATTTAAAGTTATTTGGTCATTTTAATGTGAAAAAGAAATGCAATTCATTAGATAAAACTGAAACAATTATATGAATAATCAAAACAATTTCCGATTCAATTCATCTTTTGCATAAACAATCATTAAAAAAACCTAAAAATCAAACGATTCCGATTATTAAAATCATAGTTGAGAAACCGAACATCCTTTTATTATAATGATGAGATTCATTTATATCGAAAGGTGGAAGTGGAACTACTCACAAGCCAAAACAAATGGCCAAGTTTAGGGGAGATATCCATAACTAACCCTGTGGTCCCTCCACCCATTGTGGTCTTACTTTTGGCCCTCCTTACATAATAAAATCATGGTCCTGCACCTGTTTATGCATGTGAATTCTATTCATATGGTCTAAAACTTATAATATATACCATCATATATGTACGAAAGTCAATAATGCACAGTAGGTTATGGTGGGGATTTGGAGTTGTTTTTTCTTTTGTTTTAGGTGAGTGAATGAACTAAAGCTTGGTGAACTGTGAACCTATGAGGAAAGTGTTGAGAGAGAGAGAGAGAGAGAGAGAGAGAGGAAGTTGGGTCGGCAAGGAGGACATAAAGTATAACTATTAACAAGGAGCTGCCCGTGTGCAATATTCTTCAAATTTAAGCCTACAAATACTCTGTTGGAGGAACTTTAACCGAGGCCGTATGTCATTTTCTCAAATCAATTTTTAGGTTCATTAAATCAATTTTTGCCATTTAACGCACATATAATATTTCTACACATTATTTTTTATAAAATAAGAAATATTTAATTTCAAGACCTATTCACACACTAAATTTTTTATGCAAGTGGTGACTAGGATCTAGTCATTTGGAAGCAAAAGTAATGCTTTCCTATTTGTAAATTAGGTTTTTCATTTGTCCATAGTCTATGCCAATACTCGGAGCTCAGTTCCTTGCTGTGCCTGAGAGGCCACCCCAATCATTTGTTTAAGCAAATTAATTTATAGAAAGACTAATAAGAATCCATAAACATAAAGGGGTTCATAAACCAAGTTTCAAAGCTAATTAAAAACCAAGATTAGAGCACCTCCACCCCAAAAGGCAAGGGCAGACACTATTCACGTAAATGGTGTCTGCCCTTGCCTTTTTTGGTTCCACCCCAAAGGACTAGGACAAGGGCAAACACTATTCCCTTTACTTTATTTTCAAATTTTTTAATACTTAACTATTAATTTTGATAGCTTTTCATATAATATTTTCGGTTGCCACGTGTTACTATTTATTATAAAATTCTCACCTAAAATTTCAGATAACATTTTTGGATTAAATTTTCGGATAAGATTTTCAGTTGCCACGTGTCCATCAAATTTCAGAAAAAAATTTCGGATGAGATTCTCAGTTGCCACGTGCCTTATTTCAGATAAGATTTTCAGATATTTATTAAAAAAAATTATAATGTCAGATTGAAGATAAGATTTTCACCTTCTAAAATTGCGTCACGTGTCCCATGTCATATAAGATTTTCATATATTTATTAAAAAATTATAATCTCATATTTCAGATAAGATTTTCACCCTCTAAAATTGCGTCACGTGTCATCTCTATCTTCTAAATCCCTCTATAAAACTACACCCTCAACTTTATTTTTTGATACAAATGGAAAGTAGTATAAAAATGTGAGTGGAAAGTAAAAAATATTGGAAGGAGAAGAGTTTGTATGAAGATTTGGTGTGCGAAAGTAAAAAATATTGGAAGGAGAAGAGTTTGTATGAAGATTTGGTGTGGAAAGTAAATAAAATTGTTAGGTATTTATAGGGAAAAAATCCAGAATTTTTTGGTATTGTTTTAATAAAATTTCAGAATTTATTCGAATGGCCGTAGGATTTCTTGAAAAAAAAAAACCATCGTAGCGTCCGTGAAGCGCCATGTGGCATTTTCCCGTTGGGTTCTGTTATGGTCGACGTCGAGTGAAAGTCAAATTTTTACCGTTGGCGCGTGAAACTCAAGCACCAATTGTATAAAAAAATGAATTGCACTCACGACGTCAGTGTAACGTCACCATCGACATCAACGCAACGTCACCATCGACATCAGCACCTTCGGGCTTGCGCCCGCAGAATTTGCCTGTGGGCTTGCCCGGGCTAGTGGGACCCAGGGCTTGCCCGTGCCGTCCGTTGTGTGCTGGAGGTCCAAACCTTGTTGCAGGGGAGGGGGGCCTGTTGCCCTGTCAGATATGCTGCGCTGAAGGTGCCCTTAGAGAGAAGTAGTGGTCACCCACTGCTTTTCGTTGTCTCATCATGCATTGAGAGCCCATCTATAACTTATCGACATGATATTGACACTATTATTTGATCGCTTGATGCGATGCATACTGTGCCGAAAACAGTGTGTGTGTACCTATTTGTTGAGAGATCCACATGTTCCACGATTTGGGGCAAACGTGAGTAAGTTAAGGGATTGATAGGCATAGGTTTGGCCACAAACTAAAACCCCATATACTTATGCTAAGGCTGTGTTTTTTTTTTTTCGACTGGCCTTTAGAGCTTAGAGTTTGTTACTACAACATGCATATTATTTTACTAGATTTGTTTGTTTTTTTTTTTAAATTGTTAACATGCAGTAGAGAATAGAGAAGACGTGAGTTAATAGTAAATGTGGGAATAAGTTATCTACCACCAAAGCTGTAAGCCTCGGAAAAAATTAATATGTCTAACTATTTGAATGGATCATATCACGTACACCTGGACTGATTAGCCGTTCACGCTTGAGTTTGACAGTGGGAGATCAGACTAACTTTTTCTTTTAACATGAAAAAGTAGAAAAAGAAACTTAGTGCTCTTTTGTTTCCATTTATAGGAAAAAGGAGAGGCACGCCCCATAAAAGGATAATAGCAATGATTTAAACATAAATTCATGGGTTTTGGAGTCCCCACTTCCCATGCAAATAAGAAGATTCTCTACGGAAGTGGTCTACACAGTTCTGCGGATATATACAATTTACAAAGCCTTGTCACTCTCAGAGTCTCACTCTCATCTCAGCTACAAAACCCTACAAATTAACCAAGGTGATGACAAGGCCCCAAGGCCATGAAGCCATACAATTCCAAGCTTCTGCGCATCTCATTATACATCACTATCGAACCCTTTTTTTCTCTCAGAATGCCATTTCAATCATTTCGAGTTCTCAACCAAAATGTGCCTGAAGCCGAAGCCAATGGGTTGCTCAAGTGTTAGCTAGTGATTTGGGCACTTCCATTTCTCATTATTAATTTGTCATCTTCGGGTAGATATTTCTTGGATCCAAAGTAACATTTTCATGATATTTCAAATACGTGCAATCATCCACAAACGAAGTATGAATTAACCATGCTACCTTTTGTTCAATAATTGGTTAGCTTGTATAACAAGTCAACATCTACCACAAATAAAAGCATATGCACTAGTACTATAAAGAAGCTTCGTACCATATGAAGTGAAAGAAAAAGACTGAAAAAGCTAGCTTATCCCTGAACATAAAAAAGTTGGGTTAGACAAATATCAGAAAGAAAATATCTCTCACGGGGAGAAATTCAAGATTCAAGACATGATCAAAATAGGATGCTCCTCACACAGAATAAGACCCACCATTTCTCTATCCATTGGCGTCTTATCACCGATGACAACATGCAGCATTACCTACTTGACCCAGGGAAAAAAATTTAATTGAAGAAAAGCTTTTAAAATCTTTGAAATGACCTTTCAACTTGTTTGGTCGACATTTTGTCAGTTACAATATAACTGTGTACACTGCATATTTAATTAGTGTGATTAGCAAATGTGAGATTGATCATGGTTACTAAAAACATATTAATAAGAAATTATGGCATCAATCTTAGCTCACAACCCTATAACCATTGACTTAAGGAATTTGGTTTTGTTTCATGTCACAATGCCGTCATTGCTGTAATAATTTTATCCATTCATCGACGTATACTTATTTTTCTTTTCCGCCGTTACAATATTATAAAATACACCGTATACATACAGTTACGTATGTAATGTGTATGTATATTGCCTATATACACAGGATACTTGGAGTGCGGATGTGATCACAACAATCCACTGCTGTAATGGCAAATTAAAACAAAAATAAATAAAAATATCTGGCGACGTATGCAAGGTCTGAAAAATTATTTAGACAAGACTTTTGATGGTATTCTATATCGATATGTGTGTGATCTTGTAACTCCACGCATTATCTAGTGATGATTCAACTTTGAGGGGACATTGAGTACCAAAAGTAGAATAGTTTTTTGTTGCCAAAATTAGACAACCCTTTAAATTTGTATGCTTTTTTCATCAATAATGCGTCAAAAGTTGGATATTCTTTGCAGGTACATATAAACCCTAGCTTCTGAAGTCACCTTTAATATTAATTAATTACTGTTTGCTAAACTTAATCATTAACAATAATGATCTCTCCTTTCTCAGAAAAACTCGTATGAGGCAAAGTTATCATGCGTGACATACTGTGATTGGCAGAAATAACAAAATAGTGCTATTCTCGTTTCATGTAAGTATTTCTCCTCCTTCTAAATACAACTTTAATTAATTAATTACTGTTTGCGAAACTTAATCATCAACAATAATGATCTCTCCTTTCTAGCAACTACACATATTTTTCTGGTAGGGTTTTATGCTTTATATCATGTTCATATCAACATGTCTGTCTCTGTAGTTTGATGGTTTTGCAGTGGGGTGCTGTTAGGTTTTATGCTTTTTATCACTGTAGTTTTTTGTTGCAAAATTACAGTGACAAACCTAACAGCACCCCACTGCAAAACCATCAAACGGGACTTTATTATTTGCAACAGTCAGTTGGATCCTGGAGAGTTGTGCTCCAAGTCTGATATCTCCTTCAAAATGATGACCAAGATGTACATGAATATCTGCCACAAATAGTGCCTCCTGTGTTTAAGTTTGTTTGGTTGCATAGAGATTGATAATGTGAAAAAGAATTCAAGATTTTTATGTACAGAAAATTTCCTGATGCGGTAAAAAAGAAGAATGTGATCACCACGCGACTAGTTCAAAAATTGAAGGTACTTGAAACATTAAAATAAGAGTGCATTTTGAGCTCCTTTTTTCAATAGCTCGCTCTCTCTCTCTCTCTCTCTCTCTCTCTCTCTCTCTCTCTCTCTGATATAATATCTGTCACTGCTATATCTCTGTGTCTCCCTTGGCACACCGGAGGCCACACCTTTGCCTGAGAAAATAATACCTTCATTGACGCAGGGACGAAGCAATTGTAAAAGAATTTGCTTGGAAAGGAACGAAAACTATATATATCTGTGAAGAAACAAATCGCCACGCCGACCTATAAGCTTGAATGAAAAATCAGGTTTTGCTAAGATTTGAGAGTTACTTGTTTCTGAGAGGGCTAATTTATAACGACGATTATCCAGGATAGTGTTATCTTGTCAGACTAGCATATTTAAAAAAGTACTTATGTCACATACAAATCTAAATCATATATTATGGACAAAATCAACTTGAGCCGACAGATAATTTGGTAAAAGAGCATTCAGATATTTATTTATAGTGTGAGATTCTATATCTATAAGAGGGTTTATTTTTTCTTTTATGGAACGAACGTGTCGATTGACAGCTATTTCTTTCTTGCGAGAGTGGAGAAATAGTCACTCCCAATAGGACGCAATTCCCTAGGCCGACGTAAGCGGGCTCACATATCACACACATATACACTCACCTTTAAGGATCAAAAAGTAACTCTATACACACATATACATCATGAGTAAGGAAGGAGTTTATGTTGGAGAATAATGCAAGCCCCACATAGAAATGTCATTTTATTCTACCGACACAATGACCACAACTGATAGATACGCATGTTATGCACACACTACGCAGGACTTGGGAGCTTCCAAAACAGACACATCGTATTGGCTTCAGCAGGTTGCCATTTGGTGCTTAGGAGCTTTGCACCATTTTTTTGAGTTGGTTCTTACGCAATACATTGCGCAATGCTTTGGCTTCTTTTAAACTACTTTAATTGACGGTGCTTATTTTCGTAGGCATGCAAATATTTTGCGCCCAAGCTTCTGTTGACCAAAATTAAAAATCAGGTACAAATAGCTTCTTTGCATTAAGGTTTTCTAGAAGTAGATTTTTGTTAGAAAGTGCTTTTTTCAAAGTCTAAAGGCTTGTTTGGGAGAGTAATTATAGATGTTTTCCAGATGTTTCTACCCAAAAGTAATTATAGCTTATCTAAAATCACTCCCAAAAACCCTAAAACTTTATTCAACTTATTGACTTTCTTCATTGGGGTATGTTACTTGGCATTTGTCCATCTTTTCTGTCCATTTCTATGAATTTTAAGTTTATGGTGAACTTAATAATCAGCCGTGGGAAAAAAAAATGATAAGTTTAGATTGGCCACCTTTGTTTTATATTGGGTGTCACTCAATTAAATTTGGTTGTTTCTTTTGGTTCCCCAAGTTCATTGAACACGCACACAATCTTTCTAACTAATTTCTTTGTAAAAATAATTAATTTTTAATGCACATGGGGTGGCAAGCACCACAGTGGGAAAGTTGGTCAAACTCTCCCCCTTCTCCTCCACAAGTGTGCACCCGAACTCGATTTACGTAGGAGATAATCTTGAGGCAATCTCCCCTCTCTAGCGAATGACAAAAAAAAAAAAAAAAAACTTTGTAATGTCCTTGTAAAAATAATTAACTTTCCAGATTTCTACCACTAAAATACTTGTTTCATTCAAGTGACAGCCCATTAAAGATATAACTTTTTTTTTTCTGGTCAATTAGTGATATTGTGATTATAATTTAAATTACTTCTAGGTGGTTTTATTGAGTTTCCTTCTTCTTCTTTTTGGGTCTTGTGGGATGGGCTTATTTTGTCTTGGGTCAGGAATCTTCTTGAGGTTGGGCTATGTTATGGCTCAATAAGAAATATTACTGGCCCAATTATCATCTTCGTAGCTAATATATAGAGTGGTCGTCAATTATTTTCTTGCTCGGCCGGGGCCCAAAATAATTTTCCAATTATAACTTTTTAAATTTTTTTTGGAGAAGTTTTTCGATTTAATAATAAAATACAGAAATTAAACATGCTTCTTGTTCGGTCTACATATTTCTGAGCCCATTGACAGCAAACAAGAGCGCTCGGAGGGAGAGAGAGAGAGAGGGGAATCTAAACAATCTCTCCTTTTCTCTTCTCTTTTCAACTTTTTATTCTTCTCTGCTCCAGATTTGTTTGAGCAATGGCCGAGGAGCCTGCACCCACTCGATGGTCATTCCAGGTACTCATTACTTCTCTATCATTTTCTGTTTGATTTCTGAGAAAATGTTGTTGCTTGAGGGAAACTATGAGTGGAGTAGCTGTAAGCTTTTTATGAGCTTGAACTTGAAACTGAAGGAACCCAATTTATATATTTGGTTTTGTTTTGGGTTGCTTCTGTTTGCTCAGCTACCAAACACAAACTTAGTGTTCTTGAATATGTACTTTTACTCTTACGGTTACTTATATGCTAGAATTCAAGTAGATTTGGCTTAAATTTTGCTTGTTGAGGTTATTTAGTAGTTGCGATTCTTGATCTGATGGATAGGATTGAATCAAGAATTCGTGGGTTTATCTCAGCCAAAATTATGTGTATTTCTAGGATTTTAAATTGTTTTATGATGCCAAGTTTGGTAGAAAGAAAGTGGCGGAGCCGCAAAACGGGCAGTCTACTGATAAAGCCGTGAGTAATGGGAGTAGTTCGGGGGTGACTGCGAATGGGAATGGTCATGTTAAAAACACAGCTGATTTGGCCATCTATGAGCAATTTCAAAACCAGGTAGCTATTGCATTGTGTCTTATCATGTGCTCAATTGGTGTTGACATCATTGCATGGATTTTGTATAGTCAGATTGATTCGTACTTCGGTTTTGTCTGTTTGTTAGGATAGGAGCTCGGCACCTCACTCGAATGGAGTCTTATCTGATAGGCATGATCAGACACCGTATGGCTTCTCACTGTTTCTCATATTAATTTTATTGTATTAGTTTTTATTACCTTTTGGCTGCATGAGTTCTAGTTAAGGAATCTTAGAGTGAGTAACTAAACATAGTCTCATATCTACTCAAGAGACTAAAAAAAGTTGGAACAAATAATATTTAGCAAATTTCTACTAATTAGGTACTTAGAGGCTAAAATGTGAGTGGGAGTACTATAGTTTGTCAGGTGTTGAAGTCTGCTGTATGTGTTACTTGCATTACTGTGTGGTGCCTAAATGTTTCCTTAATGCATCGTTAATTTATTATTCATGGTATCGCTTGAGTATGCAAAAGCATTAATACAATAGATGAGCCTTATGTAGCCAAGTCCCCCATATTCTATTTAAGGGGCTAAGCGCGACTAAACTTCATCCTTTAATATTTTCACATTTGTCATGTTATTGGCTATTTATTCCTTTAAGATAATCACTCAAGGAAAGATACACAAGGTAAAATGCTTATTCAAGGTCGGACAAAGTAAGAGAGCTGATTTTAGCATGGACAACTTATAAGGCTTCCAATATGCTTAGAAGTACAATTCAAGTGTTGGACTTAAGAAGTTTCTGATGATAACAGTTGAATTTATTTAGACTATTGGACGAATTCTTTCAAGGGCTTTATACTAAACTGATTACTAAGTACTTATGTTACTTCCCATGTTATTTACCTCTTGATGGAAAAATGTTTTTGGATGCCTACTTCTTTAAGAACCTACTGACATGTTTTATGAACTCCACAGGCAGAAGTCTCTGTTGCCGGCTTTTGAATCGGCAGAAGTGCGATCGTTAGCAGAGAGTTTAGCCAGGTATTTTGAACGTAAAAGACTTCACACAGTGGAATACATGTAACTGTTATTGCATACATTTTGTCCAGTGGCCAAGGATAATTTCAGTTGCACCCTGAAAACTTCGTCACTTTTATTACCATGTATCACATCTTGTGCAGGGATATAGTTCGTGGTAATCCAGATGTTAAGTGGGAAAGCATCAAGGGCTTAGAGAATGCGAAACGTTTGCTTAAAGAAGCAGTGGTCATGCCAATTAAATATCCCAAGTAGGTCCAGTTAATGAGCACCTCATGTGCCACAATTTTGTACTCCACATTTATACATGCTTGTTCTTACATTTGTCTTGTCTCCCTGTATTTTCCGCATTGAAAAAGTTTAACAAACTACTTGTGGAATTATAAATCGAGAAAGTGTTGTTGCTTGGTTTCTCTATTCTAGAACTTGAGATCTTTGGAAATAATTTCTTGGGTTTCTTCATATTGATCCATATATGCAAGAGTTTTTTCATACTGTTTCTGGCAGCTACTTTACAAGTTTTGATAAATTTTAGGGCAAGCAGATTGAATTGCTAAATGGTTAAGCTTTTAAAATGATGAAATATCATTCCCAGACCTGATCTTTCCTTTTCCCCCTAGGTACTTTACTGGTCTTTTGTCACCGTGGAAAGGTATTCTCCTCTTTGGCCCTCCAGGGACAGGAAAGGTTCGTAATTTTTCACCTCCTGTTGTTTGTTTATCTTCGCTTTTCTATATTTCCCTGCTTTGGTTATGGTTGGTTTTCCGTTTCCGTGCCCCAGAAAGGTTTGGGGTTTTAGGTAGTTGATATTTTATTTATTAAAATCTGATTTCCTGCAACTTGGAGCTCTTAGCTTGTCTAGAAACATTACATGCTAAATTGCTCTTCCATGCAATGACGTTCTTGTGTCAAATTTACTTAGAAAGGAAGATGAATTCCCAGAATCCTGTATAACTTCAATTATGTTTTACAATGATGCTTTGGAAATAAAGTAAGTTAACATCTGATGTTGCAGACAATGCTTGCAAAGGCCGTTGCAACAGAGTGCAAGACCACATTTTTCAACATTTCAGCCTCATCTGTTGTCAGTAAATGGCGTGGTATGTCGGAGTTGAGCAATTTTCTGAAGATCTTGTTTGTCTGTTTGTTTGTCATAAAATGGTTACTCAATGGGGAAAGTTTAGTGGGGTCCAAATTTGCCACCTTGTTGGAAACTCAAATGAAACTTAATAATAATGACCTAATTGTGCACCGGAAATTTATCTTCTTCTTCATATCCGTTCTTCATTATTTTAATTAAAACAACTACTGGTACCTGAGTTGAAACTTTTTTTTTATTAGGAGAGTTTTATTTTCTTTTTGTAAATTTATGTTGGCTATTTCAATTTTAATGTTTGTGTGACTTTTCAGGCGACTCAGAGAAGTTAGTGAAGGTGTTATTTGAGCTTGCTAGGCACCATGCACCATCAACCATATTTATTGATGAAATTGATGCAATTATTAGTCAACGTGGTGAAGGACGAAGTGAGCATGAAGCAAGTAGGCGTTTGAAGACGGAACTACTCATACAGGTGATGTTTGTTTTCTATGAGTGCTACTTTCTGTATTTTCTTGCTCATCATATGTTCCGATCATCAAAACCTCTTTTGCATATTCCAATTCTGAACATGTCAACTGTGCTTGTTCAAAAATTGATGACTTGTATTAGATTGCAGATGGATGGCTTGACGCGGACAAGTGAACTTGTTTTTGTTTTGGCTGCAACAAACCTTCCTTGGGAACTGGATGCAGCCATGCTTCGGCGTCTTGAGAAGCGAGTATCCTTTTGAAAAGTGAAGTTTATGCTCAGTGATATGTGGTAATAAAACAATTATATCTGTCAATTGGAATTTACCCTAATCGAATGCTTTTGGCATGGATTCTAAATCAACTATATGGAAGCCTTGGAAGTCGTAATTGCTGGCATATTATATAAACAAGTTGTGGCTACTTCAAAGGCCTTTATGCTTGTAAATGGATTACGATTACAATCTAATCTGTTACTTGATTGAGAAACATAGTTTGCAATCGTTAACAGAGCACTAGTTAGTTGAGTGCAGTGCTTATGGTTATAGTTTCACAAACAGATTGCTATTGTTCGGTGTTTTGCATAGGATGCCAGGATACTCGTGATGTCTAAATAGATGTAGGATCATTATGTGGTTAGTTAGAAAACTTGATGTTGGCCCTAGAACAAGGAAAGGTTAAACTACTCTCATCCGTTGGGCCTTGTTTATCTTCTTGCTAGGTATCAAAATATGAGGCAGCTTTTTACATGATCAAGTATATTTTGCATTCAGTCTTTTTATTTATCAGGTTTTCCATTGACCATGAAAAATTAGATTCTTGTGCCTCTGCCTGAACCAGAAGCAAGAAGATCCATGTTTGAGGAGCTCCTGCCACTGGAGCCTGATGAAGAGAAGCTTCCTTATGATTTGTTGGTTGAAAGGACAGAAGGATATTCAGGTTCAGATATTCGATTGGTATGCAAGGAGGCTGCCATGCAGCCTTTGAGACGGTTAATGTCATTCCTTGAAGACAGAGAGGAAATAGTTCCCGAGGATGGTATGTGACTCCTAATTACATGTTTCTTATAACATAAGATGGGAGAAGACTTTTACAATATTAAATTTTAATGCATCTCACAAACGGGAAAATGTTACAAGGTGAGAAACATATAGGTTCATCTGGGGCTCTGAGGCTTTGCTTTGGTGGTAAATACACGAGCGAGATAACCTCCATCTTGTGTCGGGGGCTTAGCAAGGATATCCATCCCATTCTATTATTCAATCAACTCAATTGTTGCTCCCAGTGTTCAACAAAAATTGCATGCATATAAGTTGATATAAATCCTGCAATTTGTGCAAAGGGGCCTTTGCTTAGAATATAAGGGGACATACTCAGTAAGAGCTTATTCCAGGATGTTTTTTATTGCAGAACTGCCTAAGGTTGGACCAATCAAACACGAAGATATTGAGGCAGCTTTGAAGAACACAAGGCCATCTGCTCATCTCCAAGCTCATCGTTATGAGAAGTTCAATGCGGATTACGGTAGTCAAATACTCCAATGACGGCACATAACCTGTCTTGTCTTGTATGGTTAGATTTCTTAGTTCTGGATGTTGCTTAGATTACCATTGCCTATTGGACATCCAAGGGTTGTTCTGAGAAGTGTAATTTGCGTGAAACCGAATAAAAAGTTGGCTGTTTTCAGATGAAAATAGGTTGATTTGTTTTGATTTAAACGATTCAGATTTGATGTATGAAGAGCACAGGTTAGCCAGGACTGGCTTTATCTTTGTCTCTCTCGTTTGTATTCCCTCAAATTTAATTTATTTATTTAGTTGATTTCATTTCAATGAAATTAACAAACACAATTTCAATAATGACAACTGGTAAACTGATAAATATTATATATTCTTATTTTGTTTTTTTAAGGTAATAATTCCACGTTATTCAGCTCTTCCTCATTTGCAATTGCACCAATTATTAGTATTGAACCAACAAGTCCAGTGCAGAATTCAATTGCTTGAGAGAGGGGTCAACAACACTAAACGACGTCGTCTTTGGGCTTACTGAGTTCAATTGAGAGAGAGGTTTTAAACGAGACGATGCAATCATATAAAAATAATAAACGTCGTCGTCTTGGGCTTTCAATAAGCGATCCATAAAAATATAAGAAGAAAGAAAGAAAAGAATCACTATAAAGTAAAAACCTTTCAGAACCCTACTCCCCTCCTCGACGCAGCCGCCATTACCATCTTCTCTTTCCCTCTCACTCTTCCATTGAAGAAGGCTGTGACTGTGAGACTCTCTCTACCAAAGGTGAATGCTCACTCTTCTCTAAATACTCAATCTTCAAAAGTCTTATTTCCTATCTCTGTTTGCATTTTCAACGATTTATTCTCTGCGACTTTCAATCTCTGTTTGCGTTTTTGGCTGGATGATTTACGCAACACAACCTATTATATGTTGTTTTTAGACCTTAAATATAGGATAAGATAAGGGTTCTGATCGCTTTCATGGCTAAATGGGTCAGAGAGATTTATGAAGAACGAAAAAAAAAAAGTTGTAACTTTTGGTTTTGTTTGTGAGACTTCCTATCAAATATTGAGACTTTGGAAATGTTGGTTAGTAGCAGTGCGCTGTTTGCTCTGTTTTTTCTGGAAAATAACATGAAATTGTGATACCCAATTGAGTTCTTTGCTCTGTTTTTTGTATTTTGTAACTTGTGTTCCATTTATAATCGTAATGCTTGATGAAATTGTCTGGTCTCTTGATTCCCAAGTCCGGCATGGCTTGACATTGTTGCTTTCCATTTTACAATCCTCGTGCCGGCCTGCGGGTACTAGTAGGGTGTTCTCTATCTAATTTTACTTTCACTTTTGCTTGAAGAATGGACTCCACTGTGAAGCATGCTGTGGTTGTGAAAGTTATGGGTCGGACTGGATCTCGTGGGCAGGTGACTCAAGTAAGAGTCAAGTTTTTGGATGACCAGAATCGGTTCATCATGAGGAACGTGAAGGGACCAGTGAGGGAGGGGGATATCCTTACCTTGCTCGAGTCTGAGAGGGAAGCTAGAAGGTTGCGTTGATCGGAGATGCTCTCGTTTGTTGATGCTTGAACTTCAAAGTTTTGGTTACTTGCAAGCAACTGTTAATTGCTTTTTAATTTTATTAGTAGCATCGTAGACTTGATTGTTGTGATGAGATTTCTTTGTGGAATCTTTCGGAACTTCCATGTAGGTTTTGTTTGAACAAGTAACAAATATTCCTGCTTGCTGTGTCAAACCTTTGCTCTCCTTCTTGCCTGAGCTCAATGTGCAAATCCTTTCCCAAATCTTGTTGATGTAAAGGAGCGCTGATGATCACAATCTTTTTTTTCCTGACGATTAAACATTTGAAGCAATTCAAGCAACGAAGAAGAGGCCGAAATTTTGATAGAACTCACATATGAACTCACATATAAAGATATACCATAAACGCAATAACTAGTTTTGGAATAATGGCCGGGAAGCACTCAGAAAATACACAACACTTACTGTGTATAGATATGGAACAAGGACTTTGGCCCTTGTTTGCATTCTCGACTAGTTTATGCATCAAAGCATGAGGCAGTTTTTTACATGATCAGGTACATTGAGCAGCTGCAAGGCTTGTAGCTCAAGTGGTTAAGAACGTTTATCCATGCACCTTATCATAAGTTTGATTCTCCTCACTAATATCTGAACTTGTGCCTCGGCCTGAACCAAAAGCAAGAAAATCCATGTTTGAGTTTGAGGAGCTCCTGACAGTAGAGGCTGATTAGGAGAAGCATTCTTACAATTTGTTGCTGGAAAGGCTGCAGAAGGATATTCAGGTTCGGATATTCGATTCCTCAAAGACAAAGAAGAGGATAATAAAGAGGTTAACTTATAAGGTAACACTTATTTCTAAGTAATGAGGTTAACTTTGTCATGCTCTTACATCATAAGCTCGTAAGTACATATCCAGAGCTTAAGTCAAGTGATCAGTTGGCGATTGTATCACCATACAGAGAGCCAGTGGAACGCCTGAAACAACGTTTCAGAAGTACTTACGGTGTGGAGTTTGAGAAATTAGTGGAGATTACTACAGTTGATGGTTGCCAGGTAGGGTGGCTAATTCTTCTCATGGTTTTCGGGTGATCAAACTATTTCTTTTATGCTTGGGCAGCTTCCGAGATCAATTTGTTTGGTGGAATGTAATCATGTAATATGCATCTACTTGTCCACTGACTATTTCATTAGGTAGTGGGATCTGCATCAACATTAAGGAGGAATAAGCATTGGAAAAAGCCAAGTCATTCCGACTCAATGCTTATCATCATATGATATTCATAATTTCACATATATTTGTGATTTGATCATATGACATTGTTCTGGTGATTTATTGCAGGTTCCAAATAAGGACTTCGATTCATTTTTCAGTGATGAGAATATGAAATCGTTTGCAGTCAAGGAAGAATCCTCGTCAACGGAGGCGGTTCGCAATGATGATGTGGACAACTATGCACCTTCCGACAATCTTTGGGATGTTGACCAAGCACAGGAAGATGACAATGACTTTGGAGGAGGCGACATGGACATGGACATGGATAATGCAAGCTGCAGTGATGATTGAGTCTAGAAATTTCCAGGTTACTGATTTGATTTCGAAGCTTGTTGTGTAAGTTACTAGGTTTTACTTGAACCAGCTATTAAGATTAGAAGTGCAAATTGGATAAGGAATTCTTATTCATGACTGATTTCAATCTGCAAACTTCGGCGCACTTGAAACAAATCTCGACATTTGAAATTCCAAAATCTGAAGGAAAAAAAAATCTGGATAGGAACTGGAATGTACGTTAAGATTCCAGTTGGGTCATTTTTTGAAAGTATGAACAAAAAACTTTCATGCAACTCATATAAAAGAGAGAATAAATAAACAAAAAACCCGTTAAAAAAAATTTAGAAAGAAATCGGGTATAGCCGGGCGGCTATACTATTTTAAAAAAATCAAAATAACCGCTTAGCTGCCCACATGTCAAAATCTATACTATTTTTTTGACAAACATTAATAAAACTGCCTATCGCCGCGCGGCTATACCATTTTTTTAAAAAAAGGAAGTATAGGCGACAGGCTATACTGTTTAAGGAATGTTGATCAAACCACGTATAGCCGCGCGGCTATACTATTTAAAAAAAGAAAATAAAAAAATGAGTATCGCCGGACGACTATATTGTTTTTAAAAAAAATTAAAAAACCGGGTATAGCCAACCGGCTATACGATTTATTTATATATATAAAAAAAGGGAACGCTCAAGCGATTAGGTGCCACGTGTAAAAAAAAGCAGCCGGCTATACTTTTTTTATATGAAAAAACTGTTTATAGCCGATCGGCTATACTAATTTTTTTTTACATAAAAAGAGAACCCCCAGCGATTTCGGGACCACAACAAGGCTATTTTTAAAAATTAAAAAACACGGAGTATAGCCGTTCGGCTGTACAATTATGTTTTTTTAAAAAAGAGGACGTCTAACGATTAGGCGCCACATGTCAAAAATAAGTATAGCCGCGGGCTAAAAATCGTAGTATAGCCGCTCGGCTATACTATTTAATATTAAAAAAAAAAGAGAAAGGTGAGTTTGAAACTTCGATATTATAAAACCCAACAGCGATTCGTGAATATTAAAAACTAGAATTATTAATGCCAGTATCTTTCTTTTATTTGAATTATTTATCCTCCTTCGTCCCATCTTTCTTTGTCATTGCTTGGGACTCGAGGAAGAGCAGGCCAGAGCAGGGCAGGGCGGGGGTATTGATTATGCTCAAGACAAGAAAAATTATATATAAAGCAAAGCAAGAAAAAAAAAAGAAAATACCCCTCGGCAGTTTCCCTTTTTTGCATGGAATGATCTCCGCATGCAGCTGCCAATGCCCGGTCGTTCATGCTGCCTGCCTGCCTGCCTGCCTGCCTGCCTGCCAATGTAATATTGGTACTAGTTTTCCTGCTGGACTAGCAAGTTTATGTAATATTGGTACTAGTTTTCATGTGTGTGTAGGTGGTGGTTTGTGCTAAAATAAAATTACAGCTAGCTTTTCAATTAAAACCAACTCATTTCTTAATGACACTTGCTCTTGCATGCTTATTTTCTTCTGGCTAATCATAGAACTAAACTTAATTTGTTTGGTCAAATAATATAGGTTATTTTAATTTTAATTTGTCTTAGCCAAAATGGCCAACAAAGCGTCGAGCTACAACACTTTTCTTCGTAAGGACGTCAAAACCAAAGGAAGGACTCTTTTAGCTAAGAAAGCCATAAGAAGTCTCGAGAGCACAAGATGGCATTGATTGAATATGCATGTGTAGGGTATATATGGTATCCTCACACTTAAACTCGAGAGCAGATGATACTAGAGAGATAATAGCACTTGTCATGGCCATGTTATTAATATGATATGAGTTCAACTACAAATATGATAGTTCCAATACCAAATCCACATCAAATGATCATCGATTAGAGGCTACTACGCGAAACAGAAAGCGTTCCAGCCTACCATCTAAGACTTTAGAAAAAGCTATGTTCAATAGACTTCCATGACATTACAAAGAACCGTCCAGCAACAAAAGGACTAACTACCATAAAGCCTGCCAGAAGCAAAAAAACCACTTAAAATACAATGTTCTATAGCCCCAAATTGATTGAACACCTCTTCGATGATGAATCAGGGGTTTCTCCCGAATTTTGCTTCAGTCCATGCTTTGGCAACTGTTCTTTTCATCTCTGGATCCCCTTCTTCGTACATATTCTGCAAGTTGCATTTCATACAGTTATTAACCAGACAGATATATAGTGTACATGTACGTTTGTTCAATGTGATTGCATTCACATTTTCATATATGACAGTACAGGATTTGCATGCATATACATGTGTACATCCTATCAACCTCAAAGCTTGATAACCTTACCTTCATTATGGCCATGGCTCCTACAAAAGGATCTGGTTCTTCATCCCAATTTGGCATCGGCATCGGCTGCAAGATCAAACAATAAAACAATTAGTTCCATTTCTGCCTTTGCCGAAGCATAAAATGGGCGGTCCGAAGAAAATGATGAAGTACCCTTTCCTCCTTGAACTTCAAATCCAACCAGTAATCCCTTGAAGCTTTAACCAAAGTGATGACAACCTTTTCAGGCCTGGTTATCACCCTACACCTCCCTGGGACAATCTCCTTGTGCAGTTCAGGTATAGCAAATTTGTAATTCTTTCCTTCAACATCATGGACTTTGATGTGAAAGGACGAAGGCGTGAAGCCACCCTCTATGTTCTCCTGATCAACTCCCTTCAGATATATATATACCTGCAGTAGGAAGGAAAGAAGAACACCAAAAACCATAAAATTAGCAATTGGAAGACACATGATCATTGCTTATAAGCAGAACAATAGCATAATTCATTTTGTTGCTTTGATGTTGCCTCATTGCAGAACACGTAAATGAGACAAGTAACCTAGACGTGCTTATCCTACGTAAAATCACATGGTAAAAACATCATCACCTTGACATCAATATTATTTTGTTCCCAGCCGAATGACGCAAGCATCTCATAATGCCGAGCAGGGGTGCAAGTTGTAGCTAAAATTGGAATAGGCAAAGTAGCAGCCCCTTGTGATAACTGTAATAATCAAACAATATTAGCTTCTATAAGCGTATAAGCAAAGATAGAAAAGTTACTGTGTAGGCTTGACGTGGTGGGTTAAAACGAATTTAGTAAGTGCTACATGATACAATAATATCTCATCCTAGATGGTAAATACACATGGTAAATACATCCTCACCTTGACGTTATCATAATCTTGGTCCCAGCTGAATGGCACAGGCTTGTCATGTAGCAGAGCAGGGGTGGGAACTGCAGTAGCATCCCCTTGTGGCATCTGTAATGATCAAACAACATTAGCTGCTATAAGCCTATTATAAGCAAAGAAAGAAAAGTTAATGTATAGGCTTTACGTGGAACAATAATATCTCATTCTCTCTGAAAAAAAAAATAGTGGAGGACTTGTAGAGTTTAAATAATGCCAAATCAAACTTCAACAACACAGGTCAAAGAATCCACAGACATATTTGACATCATCGATCAGACAACAACTAAAGACACCACAATCATCTACAATCGTGTGATGGCACTCATTTGCATGCATGCCTGGAAAGAAATCACTTTGATCCACAACCAAACCCAAAACCAGGTTCAGGTTATTCATAACTCTACCCATCCCTGGTTATTATGATCAGTAGTTATAAGTTTTGGCCTCTTCTGCTAACAAGAGGAAGTCACAACAACACAACAAAAATTACAAAAGCACTCTGTTTTTCACCACCCAGAAAAGCATTTCTAAATTGTACCCATATCATATTGAACTCGCAAAAACTCACTTCATACGAGATAAAAATGAAAGACCCATTTTCTTCCATATCTGTAAACCCTTCTTTGTTGTAGATATAACTACTTCGCATACCCTGAAAGAATTCACCTTCATTTACCAGGAAAATGGACAGGGTTGGGGACTTTTTTCTTATCAAGAATCATGTAATACCAAGAAAAAGAGAAATCACCTTCTTTTGAAATTCCAAGAAGCGAGTTTATGCAACTAAGAACGATAACAGCCTCAAATAGGATGTTTTATTTTTGACCCACAATCGAAGAATCCATATCATATTGACCTCAAGAACTCAAGACCCATTTTCTTCAAAACTGTACCCACCCCATTTTCAGACACTCGTCAGCTAACAGGAAGTAGCAAAAAATTGCAAAAGCACTCAAGAACAATTTGTAAACCCATATCATATTGAACTCAAGAACTCAATACCCATTTTCTTCCATAACTGTAAACCCCATTTTCATACAATAAACTGGGTACATTATCAAGCAGTCGTACATATTTTCCGCAAAAACTTTGCGACCCATGCTTAAGATATGTAAGGAGAACAAAATAGTGGCTTGTAAATGAAACAGTACAGATATAAAAATGGGACCTTTTCCAAAGTGCGAATCGCAGAGGAAATGAAGTTGATGATATGGGGTCGTGTAGCAATGCTCTTAAGGTGGCGGAGCTCCACCAAATCTAGCGCCACTTCGTCTGCCATTTTCGTCTTTCTTTCACTCTACGCTTGGTTTCTTTTCCTTCACACTATCTTTGCTAATTGTAATTGCTCTCAAAAGAAACAGAGCGCCTTTGATGGTTTAGATGGGTAATTATATTTGGGTTAAGACAAGAAGCCGCATAAATTTGCTATAAGCTTAGCGAGGGAAATGAGAGGGGTATATCGGGAATTTACTGTTCCAATAAGGTTCTAGATTCGACGTTTCGGACCGGTTGCAAATAGTGGGCGCGATACACGTGAAAGTTTTGTTGGGGCTTATTATTTGGGCTTGGTTCTCGGCTGGCTGCTACTCAACAACCAGCCTGTTATTCTCAGATCCCATAGCCCAAAAGCCTATTCTCATCTGTTGTTAATGGAAAAAGTGGGAGTTGAATTTGAGACCTCTTTCAGAACTGAGAACAAAAACGTTACTCGGGTACGAGTTAGTTGCCACCCGAAATCCTATAAAAGCATCTTTTTTGTAAAGTCATAATATGATTTGCGTTGCAAATTATCAGAATTTGTGTACCAATGTATGTCTCTACAATTATTATGTACAATGATGCACTTGCAAGAGCGGCAATACTAGCATTGTCTTATGAGAATCAGATATATGCTAATGTGCACGCTGTGGTGATCAGGATTTGTAACTTCTGGCTTGTTTGTGTTTGGTTAGAATGGTTTGAAGCTGCTTTTGCAATTGGGCTCTAATTTGGTAATTAGAAGTCAACTTTCTATCAAGCTCCTCCTTCATAGCTAAAAGCTCAGACTTTCTCATTTCAGCCGCAGCTATCTCAGAATCACTTGTGCATCTGTCGCTGCCTTGGAATTTGACAAACCTCGATTGAATCTGTTAAGTTGTAAGAATCTTCATCAATCAAACATCTAAATTGCATCCTCAAAAGCCCTTGAATTTTGAAATTCCCAAATCTTGCTTTGCATATCACTAAAGTTGTGATCTGTAGGGGTTTGATTGGCTTCTTTTTTTACCTCATTGATGCCCTTCTTTAAATCTTGAACTTGCATTTGGCATTCAAAAGCAAACCTCTCCACATTTTGCTTGAACTCCTTCATTTCAGAGCCCTTCAGTTCATAAAACCTGCTCTTCTCCTTCTCCAAGTCCTCAAGCTCCTCCACCTCACTCTTCAAAACCCTAACATTCCATTCCCAATTCCAATACGATATTAAGTTCTAATTTTAACCTAATTAATCAATTGAGATGAAACTAATACCTCAATTGATGATAATCGGTTTGATTTTTCTCGTCGAGGCGATCGATCTCGGACCTCAGCGCCCAAATCTTGAAGCTTTGCGATGCGATCTTTTGGTCGAGCGCCAAGCACCTCTGCTCCGTGGCCCTCATGCTTGCGATCCTCAAAACCAACGCCTGAGACTTGTTCTCCTGCACTTCTTTCTCTGCCTGCAAACGAAGCCAGAACTAATCAGATTTTTGCTCCATTTTGGCCGCAGAGAAAGCGTAGGAAATTTGACGAAATAAGCAATTCTAAATTTCTGATTCTTAGAAAAATTGAACAGAATTGAAGGAGATTAGGGTTTGTGCTTGGTACCTGGAGGAGGGAGAGGCGTTGGTTACGAGTATGCTCCATGTGCTCAAGTCGTTCCCGAAACGCAGCGGAGAGCGCCATTGCAATCTGCAGAGGAGAAGGCTCAGAAATTGTGGTTTCTGAACGGTCAACGAAATTTTGAATTTTGAAATATATATAGAGGAGCTTAGAAGAATACGTGCTCTAATGAGATTGGTTAGAAAGAGTGGGCTTCCATTTTTTTTTTTTTTTTCGCATTAGTGAAGAAAATTAAAAATTGTGCTCTCGCAAACATGAACATTGTTTTGAAAACTTCTATTAATATACACAATATATATATATAACAGAAATACTTCTCTTATAGTATGATTTCTCTTGCATTTATTAATTTATGGCTTTATTAATACATTATTAATTCATGACTTCTTTTGCGTTTATTAATATATTAAAGATAAAAAATTATGTAGGTTTCATATTAAATTCGTAATGTAATATTCTCTTATTATGACTTCCCCAAATCTTAATAAGTAAACACGCTCTTAAATTAATGAGATTTCAGTATTTTGAATTATATATAGAATATGACCCACTCGTCATGATTATTGTACTTATTAATTTAGCTTGTTTTTTTTTAGTTGCTTTGTCTAGGGTTTATGTGGATTTTCCAAATAGTTTAAAAAATTTATAATCTTTATAATAAGTGCATGGTGCAAGGAGGTAGGTAGCTAGTTTCTATGACAAATATCATTATAGGGAGTGTGTTCCCCTCAATTTGGTGCGAACTTATACTATTTACCAACCGACCTTAATTAGTATATTAATGACGAGGTAAACAATGAGGAGAAATAACACTTTGAATCTAATTACCCCAAAAAAAAAAATCTACTTTGAATTTAAAACTTTTTTTTTTTTTGGGGAGAGAATTTAAAACTGTTTAGTCCTTAAATTTCTGCTCACTTTCTCCAAATGCTGACAAGGTTTTTATAATATTGATACAGTTGACAAAGAAAGAGCATATTGCACATGAAGAGCTATTGCAGATGGTGAGAGGTTAGTGACTTAGTGAGAAAGAAACAGATAATTAATAAAGAATAATAACAATATTGACTTGCATTGCTAGATAAATAAATAAAATAAAATATTAATTAAAATGGGTCCAAAGTTCCTAAATCCACAATTTAAATATTTTTACTTACCACTTTAACTCAAGGTGTATGCTCACTACCCTTCTTAATACATGACACGTGTTCATAGGCCTAATCATAGTTAACTTTGTACTTTGATTTTTTTAAATCTTAGTTATACTTATAGATACGCATCAAGTGTTGAGAAGGATGGTAAGCATACATCTTAAGTTAAAGTGACAAGTGAAAATACTCCCGATCTATAATATGAGCAGAATTTGTACTTTTTTTTTTAAATTTAAAATTTTTCCATATTGTTTACTATTAATGTATATCTGACTAAGCAACTGCCGAAAACTGAAAACTTCCCATGTGGAAGAGGACGGTGCCTTTATAAAAGCATCTTCCACAATTATGTACCAATTAAAGGCAACATTAAACAAGTAATTAATGCCTAATCCATCATGCATGATCCCTAAACATGGCATATGAGGCTAATCAACCTATCATTGTGCCCTTATTAAAATCACAATTATCGACAAATAAACTACCACAATCGAACAATTGCCTTTGACCCTTGGAAACAAAAGCAGGGGTCACTTTGCATATATAAATATATGAAAGCCATTTTATCGGCACTAGCTAGCATTTCACAAGGAGTAAAAGGCATGCAGATTCACATTGTATATGTCATTTGAGTAGGACCTTTCTAGTTTCTTTCCTTTTTCTTTTTGAGTAATTACTTTGTGATATATAATGTGTTTTTTTTTACAGAATGATATTCTAACAACTCTAATGTACGATGAGGAGAATCAAATTCTAATGCAAAAGAGCGAGCACACTGTCTTAACTAACTAGTCTAACTTCGCATATGCGATATATATATCATGTGTTTACGGGAATTGAATCCCACAAATATATGGAATTTTCCAACTTCAATCAATCATTTTTGGAATATTACAATCATGAATAATAATTCATGATCATCATGCTAATGTGACAAACAAATTATTAATTAAACTAATGTGAGCATATAAAATACACAAAAGGGAGTACCATATATTCTGTGTCAGATCATTAGTGTCGAAAGAATCATTTTCTAAGAATTATGGTGGGTCCAAAGCAGCATGCATCTCCTTTAGGTGATAATCTCTGACATCAAATCTCATTTAAATGTCCAAATAATTTTAAAAAGCCACCAAAAATGTGCCCTTTCCAAACCATGCAATGCAATATTGTGGTGAATCAAGGAAAAAGCCTTAAGCAGTAGATTAAAATATATTTAATATGTTTTTTTCTTCATATTATATATATATATATATATATATATATATATATATAGCTAGCTCTGTGATTGGATTTATATGCTGCCCTCACAAAGCTAAAAGGTTAAGGGAATTAAGAAGAAGAAGACAATTAAAAAGATAGCATGAAATGACACAAATAAATGTTGACAGATAAGCATATGCCTGTCTGATACATTGGACAGAAAACATAAGCAAATAATATATGACACATATCAAAATCCTATGAAAACTTGGAAATTGAGGCACATCAAATCATGCCACCTATCTTACATTATGGAATATGACGCTTACATATATATTCTTCTGGCTTAAATATAGGTTATTTTAATTTTAATCTAACTTGTCTTAGCCAAAAAGCCCAAGAAAACGCCGACCTACACCAGTTTTCCGCAGAAGTAGAGTTGTTGTTAATTAATTTCAGTAAAAAGGGTCAAAGAAAACTACTTTTTTTTTCTTTTTCACATAGAGAATCTAACTTCTTGATGGGTCTCTTAATAAAAATTACATTCGTAAACATGATTTAATGGAAAGGGACCTTGACTTGCAGACTACAATTGTCTTACGTTCGAGCCCCCATGATACCTTGGTAGTGTGTGTGAGAAGAAACTCTCATTCTTTTTGTAGTTTAGACTATCGCTTGTATTTATTTATTTTTTAAAAAAATTAATAATAAAAATTGCTTTATTTTTGCCCTTTTTTGTTTAAAATTCTAAAGAATATTGATGAGAAATCGTAGTGGGGGGTGTGGGAATTTGTTGGAGAGCATGTGCAGCATGTTGGATGATGTCAATAGGAAGACCATCCTCATCATGTTGAGCTAAGGCTGAGCTTACATTGTCTGCCTCTCAGCTCTTATAACAGACAAAGAAAAGCTAGAAGAAGAAAAAAAGCTCCTTTGCATAAAGCCATTGGCAAGGCAATCACCAATGCTGACGGTTTTTATAGGCTAGGGAGGAGAATAAAGTTTGGCCGCCCGTTGTCTGCTTCTTCAAGATAATAAAAAGAACCAAACAAGGCCTTTCCCTTTTTTACACTTTAGGATTTCATTATCTCATTTTTATACATGAACTTTATGCAGCATATTTTAATCTCTGAGAGAGAGAGAGAGAGAGAGAGAGAGAGAGAGAGAGAGCCACAGAGATGAATTTAAAGCAAATTTGAGAAATATTATACATGCAGGGAACTGTTATGGATTCCACGTTCCAAAGGAAACAGCTTTTCCTTGCAACCAATAGAAACAGACATATGAATTCTCTCACTATTTAGATTTTTTTTTTTCCTCTAAGCAACAACATGGTAAAATGTATAATCAAATGACATTGAAATTAAATTGTTTTAACTACATGATCTTGACGTAGGACTTGTCACAGTAAGAAAACACTTAAGTAAGCTGCTTCTGCATGATCAATTTCTGGTGTGTAATTCATTCTTCGAAATGTCGATTTGAAGGTCATTGCCTAATGAAGAAATCTTGTTTCTGAAGAATAGAGAGCTCATTATCTCTGTACCCATCAAAAGTAAATATTTACAACAACTCCCATTTGCTTAAAATGGTCTTCTCATATAAACTTGGAAGCTCAGCACAAATACAAGCATCCAGTACACCCAGCTTTGATTATATTCCATGGTTGCTGCCTGTTTCACAAAAAAAAAATTCCATTTAATTAGGAATAGAACAAAAGAATTAGGTCACAGTTAATCCAAATTTAGCACTCAATACTTAAAAAATTGGTTTTTTTTACGCATGCAGTACTTGAGGAACAAAAAAATCTGTAATCTATGTTGCACGGAGACTCCAATATTTTAGGTATGCAGTGTCCCCGTGTTGTGTCGTGTCATGTATCATGTGGTTGGGCCCGTGCAACATAGACTGTAATTTAATTATGTAGAAATAGCACTTGTTGCATTGATATGTGTATTAAGTACATACAAATCCCTATTACACTTTTGCCTTTCTGGCACATTTACATATGTTAAAGGAAAAAGAAATTTGAGGAAGCAAGAAAGAACCTATGATTTTACCTTTGTAGCAGAGGAAGTAAAATCAGAGACTGATGAGGTTGTTGTGGATGGAGTTGTGGCTGAATTAGTAGTTGACACGGAAGACAACCCAACATTATAAGCCATGGTGCCATCAGGGTGAAACAGGCCATAGTTCCTTTCGGAACTCGGCCCCGGCTTCATGTTCTCATTGAACAGAGCAAACACATAGACTTCCAGCCTCAGTTTAGGCCTCAAAGGCGTGCCTTCATTTTGCAGCTGCCTCCTCAACAGATTTCTATTGTAAATTGCAGCATTCTGCAAAGTTGCACCGATTTCATTTTCGTCCCCGTTGGATGGCCAGCCAGTCTCGGAGACCTTAACCTCAATGCCATTGAATCCCAGCCTAGCCATGGCATAAATGGCTGCATCAACTTGAGCATACAACATGTTGTCATAGTGTAGTTTGGTAAAAGGATCAACCATTCCTTGATTGGGGTTGAAAAGCACATAGTCCAAAGAGACACTACTTGGGTCACCTTTGTATGCAAAATATGGATAGGCATTGATCCAGAAAGGTGCCTTTGTGGTCTGAAGGAACTGTAACAATTGTGACATGACCCCAGAGACCTCAGTTTTGAAGCTACCTGCCGAAGGCGGATAAGATTCTTGAAGCACAGCCAAAGAACAAGGGGTTGAGAGTTTGATGTATTGGTCAAGGCCTAGCTGAGCTAGAGCCCCTTGAATGCTGACCATGGCTGGAACCAGATTGGATAGTAGAACTGTTGTGTCATCATCTGTAAAGACCTCATTGCCCACAGCAATGCTGGTGATTTTTGTGGCTGGAACATAAGGCTTGATGTGGGAGGTAACCCATTGGAAGGCTGCTTGGGGGTTACTTAATTGGCCTAGCATTGCGTTCTCAATGGTCACCATTATCTCAACACCAGAATTTGCAAATGCTGTGAGCACCTGAGGATTCGTGTCATAAATTCGTGCTTTCGTGATCCTAAGAGAGCTCAAGAGGTCCAGGACTTTCTCTGGTGGCAGCAAATTGTTGCCAAGTTGGCCATAATTGATACCAAGTGATGAAACTCCTTGCAGGAAACCAAAATCTGTAAAGAAAAGTTAAAAACATACAGTAACAAAAACAGAGAAAGTGCATTAGAATTTGAAGGGAAAATTAACAAAAAGATGACAAAAATGAAGAAAAACAAAGAGGGTACCTGAGAAACAGAGTGAACATAGAAGAAAAATCCTGAATGTGGAAATTCTGCTAAAAAAACTTGCCATAGAGAGAGAGAGAGAGAGAGAGAGAGAGAGATGTGAGAGAGATGTAAGAGAGAGTTTGAAGAATTGGAGAAGAAACTTGATAGGGAGATATAGAGTTGTGTTTTGTGTTTTGTGTAGGGAGAAGGAGAAGGAGAAGCTGAGAATTCCTTTCTTTTCTTGGCTATAATTTTTGGGGGGTTTGAGGCTTATAGCTTGCCTTGGCAATGTTGTCTTTGGTTTGGCTCTTACCTCTCAACTGGTTTTAAATGACTTGGGTTTGGGTGGATTGTATTTTCTTCGTCTCGATGGTTCCTTTCAGAGACTGGCCGGTTTGTCTCTTTCCAACCCACGCCAACTCCCCTACTTTATATGACCAAAAATACCCTCGCCACTTTCTTCCGATAAAGGCAAAGAGCAATCCCACTAAGTTGGTTAAACTTCAATATGTAAGACGACTGCAACTTGGCAATCCCAGAGAATATGAGAAACGAGTTTTGGACAAGCCTCAAAAACCAGGAACTAGAACTGAAATTTGTCTGAATGATGAGATAAATTTCTAGTTCAACTAGAAAAATTAACTCCTAATTTACAAAGAAAATCAAACACGAACCGAATCGAAAAAGGAAAAACCTAAAATAACAAAAACGGGAAAGTTTCCCAAAGTCTTTAAACACAAGGTACCTAAACAAAATTTCCTTTTTCATATAGTATATTCGTCTTGAAATTTTGGATGGAGAATAAGTTTGATGCACTTCATAAAATTGCATGTAATAGTTTGTCCAAACAACATTGTTTGGCTAGCCAAAGATTCGTTAAAGCTTTAGCCATATTGGCTCAAGAATCTTATGTTCTTTTCTTTTTCCACACTTGAGGCAAATTACACTAGCTAGTTAAAGTTAAAAGTAAATGGCTCCTAGGTAAAGTTAGTTTGAATCCAAACAACCCCAAGTGAGTGCATGTAGCTTCTACACCTCGGAAAACCCTAGCTATATTGGCTCATGAATCATATTTACCTTTTTCTTTGCTTCCACTTCTTTGCACATTTGTTCTTAAGCGTATTAGGGGAGGAAAAGAGAAGACCGAGAAAGAGAGTCTTCTTTCCCATATCCTTTTACTTGAGAGATGCATAGAAAAAGTTGAAAGAGAAACGTTTCACCTTTTCTTTTGTTCAAGAATCAAGAGAAATGTTTTACTTAATTAGGGCCAATTTTCTTTTCCTCTGTCGTGTCGCTTTTTATGATTCGACATTGTATATCTAATTTTATATGATCTTTCTTAATTCTAAACAAAAATGATTTTTTTTTAAAACTAATTAGTACACTCATGAACATGTGCCAAGAGACCAGTATATATTGTATCATATTGTAATTTGTTTATGTGGCATCTGGCATCATAATCTAGCAATATTCATAAAATAATAATCAATAAATTATTGTAAATGGGAAAAAAAATTAAAATTAACCGTGAATGCTTGGTAGAATTGTTGGTCAAGTGGTAAAATATATAAAGGAGCCCTAAGATCAATCCTTTTGAGAAGAGGACAAACAAATGTACATGTAATATTCGGTCTTGTATATATTTAACAAATAAAAAAAAATCAAAAAGTTAATTACGTGATTAGGCCAAATTGACCTCTTAAAAAGGGGTTAGCAGCCAAAATGTGCTGTATGCGGATAAGGGTTGAATCAAAATACGTGGGAATGATAGGGACCAAATGAGTGTCGTCCTACGTACTTATGTTTTATTTTCTTCTTCTTTGGCGACTTTACCAGGTGGCCTTGCATTCAAATACACCCTTTTATACCGTCAAATTTAGCTTCCTGTATATAATAACACGTGCAGAAATAGGGTCCAAGTTTGGCTCTGGATTGATAATTTTTTTAATTAATGATTAAACGGATCTTAATTAATTGTTAGGAAAGCAATATGACGAAGCTTAATTTGATCAAGTTAGTTAAGAATCCGAGTTTGCCAGAGGCAGTGAATTTTGTGTAGGTTGGTAAGGTATATATATTATATGATATTGCATTTGCATGCATGAGATATCAAATAAAGATTCTCTTAAACATATATATATATATATAAACTATGAGGGGCTTATTTGAGACACCCTATATATTGTATTCACTAATCCAAACCGTCTATTTTGTAGATACTCATTCAAAGATCATCTCTACAAAAAATCACTTGAATCCGTTATCATTTGACCACTCAATTGAATTATTGAAATTTTAGTATTTTCAAGCGCCGTATTCATTGATTTTATAGGACACAATTGGATATAGAAACGGTTTCCGATTTGTTTAATTTTTTTTTCAAAGATGATTTATGAATGTAGACTTAAAAAATAGATGGTTTGGGTCGTTAAAAAAAAAATCACAGGGGACCCTTAATATATATATATATATATATATATATTGTTTCTTACGATTGAAAGGATGACATCTCGTTATCGGATTGAAAGGTGAAAAAAATGATGAGCAAGAGAGAGACAAGTTGCGGTGAAGTTTCTCTTTTAGCAATTTGCAAACAAAGTGGCTCTCCCCCAGCCAGGCATGTGAATCGTGATCTCACTGCTAAAAGAGATAAAAAGAAAGTCTTACATTTCAAAGGTGAAAGGCCCTTTATTAATTTTCTTCAAATTAAAGCTAGCTAGCACTTGTAGTAGTCGATCGTCATCAAACCTCTGGAAATAGCTAGTAAAGATCTAAAGGAATGCATCATATTTATCCCTTGCTCATCACTCTCTCTCTCTCTCTCTCTCTTGTCTGATTCGTCGACAGACACATATATGTTCAACAATATATATGGTAAATATAGTTTCCTTGCTACATTCAATTGGATTTTTCTTGAACTACACCATCTTCAAAATTTCAATTTAAAATTTTAGTTATATTATTTTGGATTTTTTAATTATTAAGGTTTTTGGTGTGGTTTTTGGATGTATGGTAGAAAAATACCAATAGCACACTAATTATAAAAAATTCTATAGTTTTTGGTTTAATTAGTTGCATTTCTCTTCTTAATGTCATAAGAGATCTCAAGTCCAAGTCCCTAAATCCGTTGATTCAGTATACTCTCTCTCTCTCTCTCTCTCTCTCTCTCGTCTGATTCGTCGACAACACACATATATGTTCAACAATATACATGGTGAATATAGTTTCCTTGCTACATTCAATTGGATTTTTCTTGAACTAGACCATCTTCAAAATTTCAATTTAAAATTTTAGTTATATTATTTTGGATTTTGTAATTATTAAGGTTTTTGGTGTGGTTTTTGGATGTATAGTAGAAAAATACCAATAGCACACTAATTATAAAAAATTCTATAGTTTTTGGTTTAATTAGTTGTATTTCTCTTCTTAATGTCATAAGAGACCTCAAGTCCAAGTCCCTAAATCCGTTGATTCAGTATATATTCTCTCTTTTTTTTAATCCGTGGATGAATCAAAACAAGAATATGCATGTATGTTTATGCCCCCAGTCAATTATCACTTGGTCAATGCTATCTTTTTCCATGGATCCAAAAGGATTTGTATATACGCGAAAGGAGAGGATCGAGAGAAATCCAATCCAAAGAAGTTTTTGTAAAGAACATGCATGCTTTTGTTAAAGAGGAAGCATCATGGAAGAAGGAAAAAAGGAGGTGTGCTCAAAAGTAAGTTTATGAGGTGCAAATGCATGCGATGCATGAACGAATACACACAGCTCCACATGTATATGTTTGCCCAAAGACATGCTTCTTTTCAAGGGCCCTATCATTCTACACCAATTTGGTTGGAAAATGCAACAATATACAAGGGCAAGCCTTGCATTTGAAGGGTCATGGCTAGCCCTAGCCATATGCATGCATGCAAGTTGAAAACCATGTTAGGAGGGGAACAGTAAATTTTGCAACAAAAAAACATCTGTTATGGTGATAAGCCAGTTGAACTTTAAAGTTGAAAAGCAAGAAATGGTTATTGCTTGCTTATAGTTGTTGTTGTTTTTAGAGTTGTGAATTTTTTTTGATAAGGTAACATCCTCAAGCTATAATTTAGCTTTTGCTTTTTAGGTATAGCTAAGCTAGGCTGCTGTCCATCTTAGCATGGTAGCGTATTTTGGTCATCATGCAATAGTCGGCGCTGCAAACAAGTCCTGAAAATAGTGTCAAAAGAGGAAAATGCCTCATCATGTAGGGCCTTTTGCTATTTTGTTTGGTTTGAGTGCATGGCTCCAATTGGTGATCCTCTTGAATCTTATATTATTTTCAGTCAGAGTTTGATTCTCACTCCTTTTGTTCACTGATGTATATCTTCCAAAAAGTGAAAACATCAATTGCTTGCCTAACTCAAGTTAAAGAGCCTTGATAAAAAAGCTTTTTCAAAAGAAAACCTAATGTTTAATTCATTTGGATTGATAAATAACAAATAATAATTCATTGATGCATTTATTAGGAATGGGAGAAGTGGTGAATCAAGAAAGTTAGGAATATGATATAGAGAAATGAAAATGCGATCAACTACTTTCATAATCAATCTAATTTCTAGTTTGTTCGGTAATTCCTCGCTTTTCAGGTATTGAATTACAGTTACGAATATGTACATGATAAAACCTACCTGGCACTTTTAGATGCACCAAGTAATTTTAGTAGCAATGCATGTCGGTTTTTCTTCTTCTTCAAAAGAGCAATTAAGATGTGTAGCATGGAAGGAGGGAACTGGTAGGGGCCATGCACTGGATAAGGCTAAACTGTTCTGGTTTCAGTTTCAATCTTTGCCATTCATATCCATCAAAAGAAGAAAAAAGAAAAAGAGAGAAATGTTGCTTTTGTCACTCATACTGCTCATTGAGTCATTCTGTCGAACACTAGTCGGGCTTAAATTAGACGCTCGATAGAAGCAAAATAAGCTGCCGACTCTTAATTAAGTGGCTTCACCTTTATGGTCAGGTTTGGGCTGCAATAATATGTGGCCGAAGACTGGTTCATCAAAAACCCAATGGAATCCGTTGGAGCATCCCAAGTTTGAAAACCGATGGATCATGGGCTGATTGATTATTTCAAATATTTAACTATTGTTAGGCTTTGGATTTAATAATTTATTCAAGCTCATTTTATCCATTAAATTTCAAACCAATTTGATACTTTTTTTTCTTTCCATTTTACTACTTTGAAGTCCTCATGTAGGACACAAAACAAAAACAATTTTATCGCCATATCATTTGTATAGTATTAAAAACTTAGGCAGTTGCCATTACCACTCAACATTTTGTACGTCAAACTAATCCTTCTGCATTCGAAAATATTTCGAAATTATAGGTGTTAAAATGCACGAGATCTTGTGTTCGAATTCGAACCCCCAACATCAATTATATTAAAGAGAAAAGGAAAATTATACCATTGTAGTTTAATGAAATTTACATTTTTTAAAGATAGTTTTTGTATTTCGTTTGGAGATTAGGACCTAAGGTTTAATCTTTCAGGCTAACTCCCTAACCCTAAATTTCTAAACATTATTAATTAAGTGAAAATATAAACATTTGGGCGTTTTGAGAAGATTAAAATATATCATCAAAGCACGACACTCTCATATGAAGTTACGAACCAATTTTTTTTTTCTTTTTCAACAGTTATAACCAAAAAGATTGTATAAATAAACTATACGAAATCTCATGGATCACATAATAAGAAGAAAACCATAAAACAAAATCTGTAGTCATTTCTTGTTTTTTAAAAAAATCTTTAGTCATTAATTTTAAGAAAATTAACACACAAACAGACTCTCTCTCTTGCTCTGTTTCTCTTTTCTCTCTCTATCCCTGTCTCATATCGGGCTATCTATCAGCTGCTGGCTTCTCAAATCTTCGTCTCGCTTTGTCTTTGGTTTCTCTCTCTTCTCTCTTTCTCCCTCTATCTCTTTCACTTACAATGCGCTGTTAATGAGTTTGATGTCTCACCCCACAAAACGCTCCTCAGCCATCAACAACAACACCATTAGCAGCACCTCCTCCTCTCTCAACCCTTCTTCAGGCCCACCCATGAAAAAGGCCAAGTCTCAGGCCGTCGCCTGTTCCCTCGATCCCAGCAAGAATGGCCTCCACCACCACCACCACCACCATCCCCACACTCACCCTTCTCAGGACTCCGATAACGACGTCGTATTCGACCCCTCTACCATGGCCCTCGACGAAGATCTCAAGTCCGACGACCCCTCTTCCCGTGCCGTCGCCGCCAATTTGTCCCGCAAAAAGGCCCAGCCCCCTCAGCCTACCAAGAAGCTCGTCATCAAGCTCCTGAAAGGTACGCCTTCTTGATCCCAAAGCTATAATTTTGATATGCTCTAGTCGGATAGTGATTTCTAGGTTTTGTGGGATTGAATAACATCTTTGATTTTGCTTCGGGGTTTTGGGGCTTGGGCGATTTGTTGAATTAGGTTTTGGGCTTTGGGCCTTTTGGCTCTGCTATTAGGTCGAATTGATAGGGTGGTTTCGACATGGATGCTTAAATTTGATGTGGGTATTATCCAATATTGCAATTTGTGTCGTAATAGGCGGGAACCCTGAATTCCTTTTATCTTTTTGATTTAGCTGCTTGTCCTTAATTTCATTTCTACGGTAATTCAGCGGCTAATGTTTTTAACATTGGTGCTTGAGTTTCATGCGCGTTCCATGCAATTTGCATGTTTTTGATGAAAAATGTTTCACCTGGGGTGACTGTACTTGGCTGCTTGACCACTGTCTGGTCAGTGATTGAACTGGGAAGTTCCATTTCTGTTAATGGCAATCTGAATTAGGTTCCAGCATTGCTTTCCCAGATTCTCTATGCTTAGGAAGTACTCGGTGCATGAGTGAAGTGAGGGTTTTGCATGACATATAGCTGGAGCTTATTACCTGATGTATTTTAGTATCATTAGGTCTGAATTAGTGTTAGTGCTTTTTATGCGCTGTTATATATAAGTGAAAATAGCAGTGCATAGCACTTGATTAACTTGATAGAATTTACAGTGTTTCTATTAATGATGACATAAGTTCCAGAGTCTTTACAATGCCATGTTCATTTTCCCACGGAATACATACTGAAAAAGGTTACTGACATATTTCATGTTCGTTTTTTCCTTTTGCCTCAATAAAGCCAAACCCACGTTGCCCACAAATTTTGAAGAGGAAACATGGGCAAAGTTGAAGTCAGCCATTTGCGCTATATTTTTAAAGAAACCTGATTCTTGTGACTCAGAGAAGCTTTATCAGGTAGAACAACCACATTTCTCTTCGTATTAAATGCAATTTTTTTCTTTCAATGTGGACATATGTCATGCATAAGGAATTCACAGAAAACAAACTATGTTCTCCTCAGGCCGTTAATGATCTTTGCCTGCACAAGATGGGAGGAAGTCTTTATCAACGAATTGAAAAGGAGTGTGAAAGACACATAGCTGCAGCACTGCAATCTTTGGTTGGCCAGAGTCCAGACTTGGTGGTTTTTTTATCACTTGTTGAGAGATGCTGGCAAGATCTTTGTGACCAGATGTTGATGATTCGTGGTATAGCCTTGTATCTTGATAGAACATATGTGAAACAAACACCAAATGTGCGTTCATTGTGGGACATGGGACTGCAGCTTTTCCGCAAACATCTTTCTCTCTCTCCAGAAGTTGAGCACAAAACTGTCACGGGCCTCCTAAGACTGATCGAGAAAGAAAGGTTAGCCATATTCTATCAATTTAAGCAAATCATATGCTGTAGGACAGGCAATATGACTTGGGAAAAGTAGGTTTGGGAAAAGTAGTTTTCAACAATGATTGTAAACTTTCAAGACTAAATTTTATGTCCTTCCCATATTTCTCCCATTTCTAAAGGTGTGTGAGGGTTCTTTTGTTGTAGGTTAGATTGGGAATCAATTAGGCAAGGGTTTGATGGATGAATGTTCTCAGGGATGTTATGTTATATGTTATAGGCATTGAGATCTTCTCAGTTTCGAAAGAAACTTGTCATGTTTAAGTTAATAATATATGGCAAGATTGTGCCACTCATCATCTCACTGAGAAACCCACTTAATGCATACACTAATGTAATGTTTATACAACTTTTCATTCCATGATGTGGGGTCGGTAAGGGTTGCCACTGGCAGCACCATGTTTGTCTTATTTATGGGTTGGTCATCAGTAGTATGTGTGACATGCCAGATAAGCAGCCACACCACAAAGTAAAAAGCTTTTTAGAAAGTAGAGAGTAAAATGAAAAAAGAAACGTTTTTCTCCTACCAAAACATTAAACTTCATGGGTTTTTGAACTTGATAAATTAAGTTAAAAGATGGCTATTACATGATGTTGTGTCTGTAAGGTTGCCATTGACAGCGCCATGTTTGGCTTATTTATGGGTTGGCCATGACTATTATGTGTGGCATGTCATATAAGCAGCCATACCCTAAAGTAATCAGCTTATTGGAAATTAAAGAGTAAAAGTTTTAAAAAACAAGAAACATTTTTCTCGCCCCAAAACATTAAAGTTTATCGGTTTTTGAAAAATCAGCCATAAAAGTTGTCATCATCCCAGTGCTGTATGTGTTCACCATACCCTGTTTGCCTATCCTTTATATGATTTTCCACCTTAGTGTTAATCAAGACCTGAGAGTTGTACATTGATCTCTAATGTATTACAAGCCTCTCTATTAACTGTTGGGTTTACTTTTGCACAAAGTAACCTGTAATATTGTGGTTTTGGTTTTTCAGATTGGGTGAAGCGGTGGCTAGGACCCTGCTTAACCATCTTTTGAAGATGTTTACAGCTTTAGGAATCTACTCAGAAAGCTTTGAGAAGCCATTTCTTGAGTGCACTTCGGAATTTTATGCCGCTGAAGGTATGAAATACATGCAGCAAGCAGATGTTCCAGATTACTTGAAGCATGTGGAGGTGCATATTCTCTCTCTCTCTCTCTCTCTCTCTCTCTCTAAATTTTCTGGTCTATTTGATTTCCATTGCAGCATTTTTCTTCATGTCTGTATTTTTTGAACATAATGACTTGTTCCAATTACTTTGCACCTATCTAGCTTGTCTCTTTGCACTATGATGACTTATGCCTACCATTGGAGATTTTTGGATAACATGTTGCAGACAAGGTTGCATGAAGAACATGAAAGATGTTTAATCTACCTGGATGCAAGTACAAGGAAGCCATTAGTTGCAACAGCCGAAAAGCAGCTTTTAGAACGCCATATACCTGCCATTCTCGACAAGGTTTTTATCTGGTTATGAATTTTATGATTCTACGTTTTACTTTTCTGTCACTATGCATTGAATTTAAGTAATCACGGTTTCTCTTATATATATATATTCTAGGGATTTACATTGCTGATGGATGGGAATCGAATTGAGGATCTTCAAAGGATGTACACTCTTTTCTCTAGAGTCAATGCCCTTGAATCATTGAGGCAAGCGCTTAGCACATACATTCGGAGGACAGGGCAGGGCATGATCATGGATGAAGAAAAAGATAGAGAAATGGTTTCTTCCCTTTTGGAATTTAAGGCTTCTCTTGACACTATATGGGAAGAAAGCTTTTTCAAGAATGAAGCATTTTGCAACACCATAAAGGATGCATTTGAGCATCTTATTAATCTCCGTCAGGTGGCTTTTCATCCAATTCACTTTCCCCCCTTGTTTTATGTGTTTATTTTCTTTAACAATAAAATGAGGAAATGAACCCATCATCTACGATGTGGTTTCAAGTGTTGCACGGTAGGATAGCACAATTAAGCAAATAACTGATCATGGATGTGAAAGTATGTTTTACTTGGTGAGGAATCAGATATGTTTTGGTTATAACATTCCTATCATAAATAACCATGCTTTCAGTTATAACTTTCTATCTTAAGTAACCATGTATAAAATCTTTTTGTCTCACAGTTGAATCTAACTAGCTTGATTCCATGTACATTCCCCCCTTCCTTACTTTTTCCGGTGTGTTTGGAATTCAATTTCATTGTGCTGCTCATCATAGCTAATTTATGTAGACAATAGATATATTTGATCAAGAATTTTTTTTAATCTCCGATAGAACCGACCTGCTGAGCTGATTGCAAAGTTTTTGGACGAGAAGCTTCGTGCTGGGAATAAGGGTACTTCTGAAGAGGAATTGGAGGGAATGCTGGATAAAGTCTTGGTTTTATTCAGGTTTATACAGGTAAGATTGAAGTGTTAATAACCAAATTCAATAAGTTGACCTCCTCACTGTATGAACTAGCAGTTGTTTTGTACATGTTTTCTCTTATTGATACTTGCAAACTGTTGGTAACTGCTCGTGTGTGTCTGCAAAATGAAACTGATGAGAGATTTTTTTCTTGCTAATCCAGGGGAAGGATGTATTTGAAGCATTTTATAAGAAGGATCTTGCGAAAAGACTACTTTTGGGAAAGAGTGCTTCTATCGACGCAGAGAAATCTATGATTTCCAAGGTTAATGATGAAGTTTTCTTTTCTACGACTTATATGCATAGTGAACTCACCATCACTTGATTGTACTAACAAAGTTTTATCTCTGTACAGTTGAAGACTGAGTGTGGCAGTCAGTTTACGAACAAACTCGAAGGAATGTTTAAGGTGTGCGATTTTCTAAATCATACGAAATATATGTTAAAGATTAGTGATTAGTTAATATTGCCTCCCAGTATCTCATGCCAAAACTAGGGATGGCAGAATTTGCCTAACTGACCAGCCTCTTACCTATTTTTCTTCAGACTGACAAGACGCATCAGATTGACTATTAGAGTGCAATTTGTTTGGGAAAATGAGGTCCAGACCATCTGGTTTTGATTGTGGGTCCATTGTTTGCTTATCTCTATAGGATGCTTAATGACGAAAGGATCTTTTACAGGCTTGTTTAACTGTTATGTTTGAATGAGTTCTTGTGCTAATTTTAGCTATACCCGGTTACTTGCTAGAAGATGCTGTAGTTAGAATAGTATTATTGAGACACTCTGCAGGCTTAACTATCTGGCTGTTTTTCTTTTTGTCTGGTACTCTTGGCTTGACCATGGGAGGATTTTGTCACAGATCATAGATTTCATTAGCAATGCAAGCATTATTTGGATACATGCATTGTATGTTTCTACTTGAAGAAATGTGATACCCATTGGCTGATCAAAATCTGCGCATTGAATATGGGTCATTATTATTTTTTCCCTAATATGTGTTACACACATCGTGGTTTTTAAGTCAACCTTTTTGCTCATGTAGTTACTATGTTTAGTACAAGGGGAAGGAAAATAGGGAGGATGTATAGGGTTGTTACAAAATGAAGAAAAATGGAAGGATGTGGTGGAGTGTGTTGGTGGAGATCAACTTTGCCCATCTTATGTGTTGTGTGTCTTTTCTTTTCTTTTGGTGGGCAACATAAGAAAAAAGACAAATAATTGCACTATGTTGACCTTCTATGTTAGTAACAAGTCCATTTGTTTTTGAGCTCCTGTAGCTAGTTTGGGATTCATGGTCATGTTATGTATCAGCCTCTTTCTTCTTTCTTCTCAGAATCATATTCACTTTATGTAGAGATGGATTTGTGATCAACTGTATGAGCTTCTGTGGCTAGTTTTCTATGTAATGTTTAATGATTTGCTTTGCATGTACACTTTTTCAGGATATTGAACTGTCAAAAGAGATAAACGAGTCCTTCAAACAATCATCCCAGGCCAGGACAAAGCTCCCGTCAGGGATTGAGATGAGTGTTCATGTCCTTACGACTGGGTATGTTTAAAGTTTGGTTTTCATTTTTGTTTTAGAATGTGGCATGCGAAAAGTTTTGGTTTGGTTCCTTATGTTGTGTTCAATATGTTCCCTTAAAATATGATTGAAATTGAAAAGTGTAGCTTGTAATAAAATGAATCTGTTTAGTTTTAAACTGTCCATAAAGTTTGGTGACATTTTGGTTCAATTATGTCATTTTCTTGCACATTTTGATCTATTAAATAAGATATATATTGTTTAAATGCTTTTTTTTTTTTTTTTGGTGCACATATATCTTTAATTGAAAGTATACATTTTATATGTGAACATTATAAAGAACTTTACTTAAATCTTGCCTTAATTTTATCTACATTATTTATCTCTCTATGTCGGCAACGAGTTTAAGTGGTTTTTTTTGGGGATGGGTACAGGTACTGGCCAACATATCCTCCCATGGATGTTAGACTTCCTCATGAATTGAATGTCTACCAGGTTCAGTACATGCTACACAACAGATGCTTTTGTTGCTGGCAATATTAATGTGCTTTGTACAATATTCTCAGTCCCATTTTTCTTTGTGCAATAGGATATCTTCAAAGAGTTTTACTTAAGCAAGTACAGCGGTAGGCGTTTAATGTGGCAAAATTCATTAGGTCACTGTGTGTTGAAAGCAGAGTTTCCCAAGGGCAAAAAGGAGCTTGCAGTTTCTCTGTTTCAGGTTGGTTGCGTCTCGGCCCTTGTGCTTCTGTTTATCAGCATTAGTTATTTGTTTTCCTGGAGAATTCTTTAAATTTTACCTGTTCAAGTGGATTAAGTATGGTTGTTTTGTTTGCCAGACTGTTGTGTTGATGCTGTTTAATGATGCTGAGAAGCTAAGCCTTCAAGACATTAAGGATTCAACTGGCATTGAGGACAAGGAACTGAGAAGAACTCTGCAGTCCCTTGCATGTGGAAAAGTTCGCGTCCTGCAAAAGGTGGGTGGCCGGGTGGTCGTTCATTGCCAGATTCATATGTACAATATTTATCTGTAACATAATTGGAGATGTCAGCTCTTATCCTTTCCTTTTGTTTTCTCCCTTTTTAAATTTTTGTTACAGTTTCCCAAAGGGAGAGATGTGGAGGATGATGATACATTTACGTTCAATGACGGATTTACTGCTCCTCTCTACCGCATAAAGGTACTTTGGTTTGTATGTCCAGTTGTAACAAATTAACAATGATTATCAGAAGGCACCAAGCTTGCATAAGCACAAAGCTTATTATAGGCCTCAGGAGTTTAAAAAGTGAATTTTTATGTCCGAACGTCATAGACTCAATTTTCACCTCACTTTATAATACATCACTCTCATGTTCGCTACAGGATGATTTTATTTTGGAGTTCTGTTTTAGATTGCCACTCACAGGATGAACCTTTTATTTTATGGATGCAGGTGAATGCAATCCAAATGAAGGAAACAGTGGAGGAGAACACGAGCACCACTGAAAGAGTATTTCAAGACCGCCAATATCAGGTTGACCTTTTTTCTTTTTTTTTTCTTTTTTTTTTTGTATGTTCCAGATTTGTCCTATACACATGCTGGTTTCATCCCAAATTCCAGAACAGATTGTTCTCTTCTTTCCAATTGAAAATGTTGCATTACCTGATGTATTGCAGGTTGATGCTGCCATTGTTCGGATAATGAAAACTAGGAAGGTGCTGAGCCACACTCTTCTGATAACAGAACTGTTCCAACAGGTGAAAAAAAAGGCATTTGATTTTATTCAACTTTATAAATAAGTATTTATGTTCTAAAAATAAGGAATGAGTTTAAATTAAGCGAAACTATGTGTTGGTGTGTGTTTCGGTGAGCAGCTTAAATTTCCGATAAAGCCGGCAGATTTGAAGAAAAGGATTGAAAGCCTGATTGACAGGGAGTACCTAGAACGGGACAAGAACAACCCTCAAATTTACAACTACCTAGCGTAAGAAAATAAAAGAAAAAAATTGCAGCAGATTTTGAAGTTTCTCCATGTAAATGACACGGGAATATCTCTTCTATCTTCAAGAGGAACAGGAGGGAAGAGGGAAGAGGCACAGGATGTGAAGTCCAGTCCCCTGTCTGTCTTTGTTTTTATGTACAGTGACCTTGGTAGTTTTTTTTTTCCTTTTTTTTCATTTTTTGTTGCGGTCAATACTGATTGTAAAGAACTTTTTAGTCTCCCCTTTCATATTTATATTCCTGCGAAAGAGTCTAGTACTTGAAGAAATCAATTGCAGATATTTTTTTTCTTCTTCTTCTGTTTTCAATTTCTGAAATAGGGTTATGTTATATGTAAACAAAGAAAGCAAAAAATAAAAAATAAAAAATAAAAAAAATAAAAAAAATAAAAAAATCTCTCTTATTATCCTCCTATGGGTGTCTTCTTCTACGTATTCCCCATGCAAATATCAACAAAAGCATTTCCCGTATGAACTACAAACTTGAACTCATAAAAATTTTATTTTGGTAAACACAACGATTTTGGCGGCAGATGTGAGTCAGATCAATTTGCCGTGTTCTTTAGAATGTGCATTAGCATTAGGGATCTTCCTTATAAACACATTTGATTCATCCAAAAATTAAGTGTTGCTGTAAAGACGGTGACGGATCATAGTTGATTTGCAATAACAAAATAATTGGAAGAAGCTTTTCCAACGGAAGAAGGCAGCAGCAGTACATTGCATCATCATAAACAGATTACAGATCCAAATTCCAATACAAACATACAATTCGATTTCAATTTCACATCATTCTCACTCATCCATAATTGAATTGTCTTTCTTTTTCTTTTTTACAGAAGGAAACTGAGTGTACGATGGTGATGGGAAGAGGCAATATCAGACGGCCTTGAGCGCATCGGAATGAGCAGAAGTGGAGGTAGCAGCGGCCTTGGGATCTTCCTCCACCTCGATATGGATGGTGGTGGCGGTGGAGTTAGGGTTGAGAGGGGCGCGGATATCAGAGGAAACGACGTCGTCATCGGGATCGTAGTCGGGGTTAAGATTGCGATCGATGGCTTGGCGGCCTTGCTCAAGGCAAGGCTTGCAGGCAATCTCGATGGTTATCCAACCCAGCACCACCCCCACTATCGCTATCACTGCGCTGGTTATCGCTCCCATTCTTCTTCTCTCTTCTCTCTCTGCTGTTGCTTTGCTTTCACTCTCAACTCAAGTATCAACTGACGACTCTATCTGTGCCGCTACTAGGGATTTAGTCGGCCAACGGAAAACTGGACTAATTGGGTTGCACTGACCCAACCCAACCCAAACCAACCCTCATGGAAGCCCATTTCACGAAGCCCAGACCAAGAACCAGAGCAGTCTTAAACATGAAGATTTTATCTTAATCATTTTCAGAGAGAACATCTCATGCTCATGGTGAAACTTAAACAAAGATTCAAATCAAATATTAAACAAGAATTATGGGATAAATAAAAAAATTATGAAAGATTGGATTGATGAAATTTCAGTTTTTGTAAATTTTTTAGCATGAAAGATTGGATTGATGAAAGTTTTGGCATCCTCATATTAAGTGAGGCCTAGACAGAAAAAATGAATTTTATGATTAGTTATATATGAAGATTAATAGATAATATTTGTTTACACAGAGGATACAAGAATATGTAAAAAGGCCACAAAGGATACAAGAATACAAGACGACTAATAATAAGCTTTCATGACAAGAGAAATGCTAATTACTACTACGTACGGAAGATGCAACCAAAACTTGTTCCCTTTTATAATACAACACATTATAAGCTATGTAAGCTCATTTTGTTCGAAGTGGTTCTTCATGCTCCTCGGAAGCATAGGTCTTCAGTGCACTCACATCACCTCACCTCTAGGCAATTTCCTGGCTAGCCTGATTATCTGCTGCATGCACCTATTTCACCTGCGTATCTATAAGCAAGTAAACCCAAATTAATAGGTTGATATCTACCCCTCTGCCCATTGTCCTTTCTGAGACTTGAAAATCATCAGAGGGGTAGTGCAAGATCAATGACAACGTATAAAAATATAATACCATTTGGTCTTATTCAAGCCCTTGCACTTGAAGTCGAATGGAGTGAACCCTAACTCAATACAAAGTTTTTTCTTTTTTCTTTTCTTTTTAAAAGGACATGTTTGTATAGCGGCTTTCACACTATAAGGGCGGTAGCCCTCTCCATTAAAAATTAAGTGCACACCCACTCTCTAATGGTAGCTTTCACACGTTCCTTCATGGGTAGCCCTCTCCATATTTACTAAACGGTGTACTAGCTTCACAATAGGAAGCCGTTAATGTGGTGGCTTTCACTCTATTAGGGTGGTAGCCATCTTTGTTAGAAGTGAAGCATATAAACCTACCTACCTCAACATTAGCTTTCACTCAACCCTAATAGGTAGCCTTCTCCTAATTTATTGTGTACACCAATTTTGTATAGGTAGCTTTCACACCATAAAGGTGGTAGCCCTCTCCATTAGAGACTAAGTGTGCACCCACCTCCATGACAGCTTCACACATCCCCTACATGCAGCCATCTCTATACATAAACCCTTCTTAAAAAGTAACATTGGTGGTCAATCTAGATTCATCTTTTTACAAGACTTGGAAGGGTTTACTCCATTGGTCAATTTATAGTCTTTTACACCTCCTCACAAAGGAATTAGTGTAATTGTCAGAGACCTATAAAATGTTTGGCATTGAATAAGACCATAACCAACAATAGAAATATCATAACTCAGCCCACCGATTTTAGGTGGACACCCATGGTCTCGAGCTGAGGTCGGGGATGTCAACCCCTTACATGGATTCTACTTATCAACCTCAATGTTGAGTATGCGACGCAGCTCCATTGTGCAGACTCAACAGAGTGGTTTGGTGTGGGAGGAGGGCACTCCCCAGCTGGGGACAGGGATGGGGATGGGGATGAAAAGAAATGGGGCATTGGGAGTGCTTGTGGTGGGGGCGAATTCAGGTAGGATGGCCCTGCCCAACGTTCACCCCCGAGTGATGAAATGTAAAGCGTACCTGGACGACGACGAATGGCCCCTCCGCTGCGGCTCAACATGGTGAATTGTTGTAGAGTGATTGTGAGTATTTGTTTTTGGTCTGAAAGAGTGATTGTGAGTATGGTGATCAACTTTGGCGTGTAATATTTATAGGTTGTAGAAGGATCCGCATGGATAATGAAGAAATAGAAGGATTAGAAAAATTATTGTCTTGATTATCCTTTTGTGTTGTTTATCCTTGGACAAAATATAATGTTATCACTTTGTTTCTATTGCTACTTGAAATAAGGAAGGAAAGATAGGGCATCTTTGTTCGAAGTTTTATTTTATCTTATCCATAGAAGATAATTATTTTCCTTTTGTTTTTAATTATTTGCATTTAAATGGATTAGTGGATAAAGGATCATATAGATATATAGATGAACGACCAAACAAATCCGACTAGAATCCTAATCCAATTGGAACACCCTAATCTTATATCATATATAGATATATAGATCATAAGTTCTTTTTACCTTTATGTCAAATGGGTCAAGAAATTAACCAAATTTGCAAATTACACGTACCAAAAGATCGGAGACAAGTTTTTCACACGTTTTATGTTAGAAATCTGATTGGCACTTGTGCTAATCATGCATGCAGCTATGAATGAAACCAAAGATCGGCTAAGAATTCGAATAACAGACTCAAAGCACCAAAGATGGGAAATCCCACAACAAGGACTAATACATATCCAGCTCTCCTCTTCCCTCCCCAAAGCTAGGTCCTCCCTTTTCGGCCTCAGCGAGCACACCAAGTCCTCCTTCAAGCTCACCCCAGACCAGACCCTGACATTCTTGACCGCTGACATTGCCAGCGCCAATGCTAACCTCAAGCTATTAATTTGCAAGAATTCTCATTTAATTTACAAGGTTTCTTCCACTCCAAGCTATTAGTCAACTACTATTTGAAGGTGACCACATTGTATGTCTGTCACTGTTGCACCAGCTGTTGCTTTGCTTCATTCTCTCTGATGTGGTGTCATTTTTAACCCCCCAAACTCAGCTCTTCTCTCAACCTCAGATGCCAGAAATGAATCATTATTTCCTAATTTAAGCTTTTGATACAGCAACACTTAGAAACAATTAATATTTGAACAACCATGGAACTCAAAAGACCGTGGACTTAAAAGTTTCGTTCAGGGACAGCTGTATACCAAAGCTTTCTGTTCATTTGTTTGTTCACCCTTTTCTTTGAAGCTCACAACTTCGCGATCAATCTGTTCTACATGTCAATCCCCAAAAATGTTAAACACTAAAAAATCTTATGCAGATGCTCTAGCACCTAAACCACTCATCTAAGTATCATATTCAAAGCATGGAATGAGATCTAATAATCTTTTCTCCACCTCAACTGTAAAGAAAAAAACCTGCTACTTCATGATGCAGAAGAAGCAGGGCAATCTATCTGAATTACTTTTCAATTGTAGACGCAACACATATTGAGGGATGAAGGCAAGAACGGAAGGCAAAATCAAAGGATGAACAACCATATACTTAAATTCATACATTCCAATAACCACCAAACCCTTTTACACAACCATTATAGCTCAGTACAGCTTAAGTATTTTATATAGGAACTTATTTAAGGACATACAAAGTGATGAAACATGAAAAGCTAAGCAAACAGGACCTGTGAGCTTGAGGGTGTCAAGTCAGAGAAACAATCTGGGGAATCAACCACATTCCATTGAACACCAAAGCACCACTTCTTCTCACAAGTTCCTTTACGGCTAACCCTTGAGATGTGACCCTCAGCAACATGAAGGTTCCTACCCACAACATATATCCTGCAATCGCAGGCATTCACAGCAAAGGGTTTACATATCTGCTCTGGCAAAGGGGGCCCTTCTATTGTTTCCCACGTATCAGTATCCGCATCATAAACTTTAAGCTTCATCCTTTCAAGCTCTGAGACCACAAACAAATGGCCATAAATCACCACACTTGAACCTGTCCAGCCTTCTCTGAGTCCAACAGCCATACTCTCCCAACTATTAGTTCTTGGATCATAAACCTGACCCCTGGGAGAGACATAGAAAGGCCACAACCAGCCTTCGGTAACAAGAAGCTTTCCGTTGAGAACTGCTGCATCATAAGAGGCCATATTTGTTCCCATATTCGCAATGGGATGCCAAGTCCCTTCAACAGGGTCCAAAACCTCAGCTGAGTCAAGCTCAAAAAGATCCGTGCTGTTTCCTCCAGCCACATAAATCATCCCATCAATAACTCCACTTGCAAAAAATGACCTAGCACTTATCATCTGATTCACCACAGTCCACCGATTCTTCTGCATTTCATATTTCAGCACCAAGTCAAGTGGACAATCCGCATCAGAGACCGTTCCACCACAAACAAAGAGAGTGCCATCACGGGGAGTTGAAACACATCTGAATCCATGGGGACAAACTTTTTCTCTGCAGGGCATGGCTGGGATAGTGTGCCAAGAGAAATTAGTGAGATCAAGAACCTGCCACTGAATCTTTCCAGTGCACTTATGATAGGCAAAGACAAAAAGCCAAGGGTCTTTGAAGCCTAATTCTTTTCTTCGAGTGAAAAAACGCTCTTTACTACCAAGCAGTAGATGCCAACGCTTGCAGACAGCTTTGCTTGCTGTGTGGCTCTGGACTGGAAGCCGAAGGAGACAGTTAAGTGCAACATCATCAGGAAGGCCCGGAATGAGGGGTTCTCCCCCGTGAGATAACTCTAAGTCTGGGGAAGGATTCAACAAAGAAGATTGGATAACCGCTAACCTAAACTTGGGGGATAATGTAATTTGAGAATCCCCTAGCTTGTGCACGGGTGCCTGTTGGGAGGACAATCGAACCCGTTGCATCTTTCTCCTTTTGAGCAAAGTATATCAAGGCACTTCAAAAAAAAAATGAGGAGGCCCTTACTTCAACTGCAATTTATTGCCTGTGATAGTCTTTACTAAGAAAATTAACAGAATCCAATCCCAATCCAGAGAAACAAATTTATTCCGAATCCTCAAGTAAGCTTTCACAGTTTTTGTGCATACAAAAGGAATCCCAAAATCCAAATTTACATAAAAGTAGAGCACCAAACCCTTTACAGGATCAGAAAACGAACATACAAATGAACGACCATCTAAACATCCAAACTTAACTCACATGTATGAACAGAAAAAAAATAAGCTTTTCTTCACTTTATATACACCATAACCACTGTGGCCAATCAAGACAGCAAATTCAAAATCTAATGCTATGAAATTTCATCCTACTGGTGGGAGGAACAGAAAACACCCAAAATTCACAAATTCATAAAACAATACCTCAGAAGCAGCGCAAAATCTAAGCTCTTTGTCCTCTATCGTGAAAAATTCCAACCGCCGACAAAAACCCAGTTCGAAAATCACATACCAATGGACTTTTTGTGGCCTTATCAGCTTGAATATCCATCAAACACTGAACCCAGAACATAAATAAGCTGTACAACTTATTAACAAAACCAACATAGCAGAGACAAGAAGAAGGAGAAGGAAACTTGCAACAACAATAACTTACAACCAGAAAAGGCTGAGATATTATTATTAAAGATGGTGACTTTATGAGATTTATAGAGGTCTGGTTATTGCATCCCAATAGAGAGGGTGACCCATCAGGCTATTCTTCCTCATAAAGAATATTTTTTTATTTTCTGGCAAACATGGTTCTTTGATTCTAGATTAAGCAAAAACTACGCGCCAAATGAGCGAGTCATCGGAGGAAAGAGTGCTCAGCTAAAAAAGCATAAGCTGGACGGTGATTTTCACGCACCTTGATGAAGGTGTAGCAAGTTGTGCACTCTTACTTGGAAGATTCAAAAGGAAGATCGACTCTAGGCTTAAGCCTCTTAGCTAAAAAGTGTTACGTTTAATCCAGAATTTTATTTTATGTTCAAGTTCAACTCTAGACGTTGTTACCACTTGCACGTTTAATTTAACTCTACTTCTTTTTTCGTAGTTACTTAATTTATAACGTTATTAATGTGGTTTCATTATGTAGTACATTTTAACTGGAATTTGGTTGTTTCTACTTGAGGAGAAATTTGGTTGTTTCTACGTGTAACATAGAATTTTTACATACGTCTTTTTCAATTCTTCTCGGGATGGATCTAACATTTTAAAATAGGGTGGGTTAAATTTACTTTATATACACACCGAAGAGTGGAACATAAAGGTGCAGCTACTGCAGCTTACCAATTTGTTCTTTATTTATTTAACTTGTTTCACTTAAAGGGATTATGTGTGAAGAAAGTTATCAGTGAAAGGAAAATTAGCAATAGACTATTCATACAAATAATATATAAATAAAAAGAAGTTGGCAGTAGACTTAAAAGTAATAACAAGACGGAAATACTTTTCATTTTAGAGAGAATTTTACATAGAATTCAATTCATTAGTTTGTCTCATCTTCTTTTCCTTGAGTGTATTGTTAGATGAGCGATGAACATGTGAGTCTTTGGATTTGAAGTGGCATGATTGTCATTAGTAGGCATAAATGGGCTAAATTAAATTTTAGGATGATATAGCTCAGGACGGTCCCTAGAGTCCCTTCTAGGGACCAAGAAGGGACCATCCCTAGGTTCTTCGATGGTCATTGAATATGATGTTCCTCTTATAATCAAAGTTCTGATATTATACTGGACAATCATTAACAGAAAAATGTATGAGTTGTTGAGAAACAAATCAACCATGTGTATTAAACTCGTACTATGTGCATAAAATTGAATGAAAGGAACAAAATATTTTTGATCTAGAAAACTGAACCTTGGAGTGGAGGTAATCAGACGGATAAAAAAGAAAGATACCATTATTCTCCTTTAACCAAAAAAAAAAAAGAAGAAAAAAAGGGAAAAGGGCTGTCTCATCCCATTAAACCAGAAAGAGATGGATTGGTGGTCTAAATTTTGAGATACGTTCGGTATTTTACTCTTTAAGAATAGAGAGAGAGAGAGAGAGAGAGAGAGAGAGAGACGATATTGAAAAGGAAAGAAAGGCAAGTGGGAATCAAACCGAATCCACATAATATTTGCTTGCTCAAAACCTACCTCCTCCACGGCACCTCATCCTACCATCCCAATAAGATCTCTTATAATGAGTTTGGTTTGGTCCAAATCAAATCAAATCAAATCAAATAATCAAATGATATTGGATGGAGGGCCGATGACCATGAAACGAGCATGGCTTTTGGAACCCCCCAATCCCATTGAAGTCCAACCAATTTACGTCACTGCATTTGCTGCTTGTAGGCATGTCATTTTCGCACCTGCTACAGATCATAGTGCTATTCTTATTCTTGTTGGATTAGAATTGGAGCTTCCCTTTTGTGTTTCTCAGCACTAAGTTTTGGCAAAACATGCAAAGTTAGCAGAAATTCAAGAAAACGGAAATTGGGGATTGTCTGCTTATTTCAGTAAGATGACAGGAAGATCCGATCTACCACAATTTACTTGCCAGTGCAGTAACTAATATAGAAGGCTGAGAGAAAAAGTAAAACCAAATATACTTACCAGTGCAGTAATAAATTTGCTGATAGGGGTTGGCCCCTTGTTTTGTGGTTATACAATTCATTCAATTATCATAAAAAGAAATGTAAACCAAACTGAATTTTTAACAGATGAGTAAATCTGGAACAGTGGTGACCATTAACAAATGAGTAAAATTTCCTACCTGAATCTTCTTATGTTATTTTCTTAAATCTTATTTCCTGCCACCTCAAAAGGCATGCACCTGTCAAAACGAGGTGGCAAATGAATGTAAATTCTCTTCTACAATTCCACAACAAGGTTGGCAAAAACTTGAATAAATTCTTGCCGTATTGAGCCACACAGGATAAACTTCCAATGCAGACCAAAAACAGACAAGGATGTATTTCCAATAAGAATCTACAGGAGGCATTATCTTGACAAATGATTCCAACTGCTCGTTAATATCCTTGATCATGAATGATCTTCATAAAAACAAAACAATTTCCAATCGACAAAGAAAGAAAGAAAAGAAAAGAAGCAAGAAGTTTTCTGTGATGGTTCCATAAAAATAAAGCAATGAAGCCTAACAAGATCGTTTAAAAGAAACAAGGAAACAGCAACACACATGTTAATTAAATGCTCAAGTAATAAAATTCTGATAGTCTGAGCACAGCTAACAATGCTTAATGCGGTCGAACTTTTTACTGCTCAAATATTCAAGCACAATAAACAGAAAACCAAAAGAAAGAGTAAACGAATTAAAGCTGGTACCAAATGCATCTCCAGGGCAAGCTGCTTTTTAACTAGTACGGAGCCGTTGCTATCACTGACCCAAAAATTGAGGAAATAAGACCATTATGTCAAAAGAACAATGATAAGAAAGAGAGATGAATACATACTTGACAAAATAACTCAACAGCGTGCATACCATAGAATTCTCTGTGGGCATGCAACTGCCAAAGGTTTAAGCATTAACAATAACAAGCATTTCTGAGAAAGCAAAGAATATATACAAGTTACCAATACGGCAGTACTTTGCTCCACTGTATAACCTTATTAAAGATAACAGAAATGAACTTGTTGCTTACAACTCATGTAAGATAAATCAGAAAATTCTATGCACAATAGAAGATATTAAAGAAAGAGGGAACCCAATACTTGAAAACCTTGTAGGATACAGACTAAAACTGTATTGGACAACAATAATCCAAGACGCACTTAAGGCTTAACCAAGTTTGAATTGGATCAATAACTTCACCAGTATTTTAAAACCAAAATTCAAGGCGCACACTATAATTAGTAATAAACCAAAGAGGCACAGTCACAACAACCATATCTGTCTATTTGCCTAAAGAAATTCAATATAAGAACTATTTGCAAGGAAATAAAAATGAAAACAATGCTTCCCTGCTTTATTTGACACCTTTAATGTTAATTAATGGCAATTCCAAGGATAAAAAGGAGTATAGAATTAAATTATTGGCATTGTTTAAGAACAAAAAGAAAACGATAGATTCAGTAAAAATATGAAGGCATTAATGAATAAATAAATAAAATTTTCTTTTCATTTGAGAGAGAGAGAGAGAGTTCACTCCTTCTATCAAACCCATATATATATATATATATATATATATATTCACTGCTAGAAAACACATTGTATAAACAAAGCAGGTGTAAAGCTACAAATATAGAGATAGATCTAGATTTATTTGGCCTTCTTCTTTCGCATAAAACGACATACATGACCCAGAAAGGAGTGCTTATAATCTTAAAAGAAATTTAAGCTCTCTCTTCCGAGGCTTATCTGTTTCCGTTGTCACTTGGAGTTCTGTATAAATAAGACCAGTATGAAGCTACAGATGTAGAGAGAGATCGAGATCCATTTGGCCTTCCTCTTCTCCCGCATTAGAAGATATTCCTGCCCTGGAAAAGCAGTTCTCCACATCTTTAAAAAGAAGAAGCTCTCTCTTGGGAGGCTTATCGGTTTCCATTGACAACTCGGAGTTGATCTTAGGCCTTTTCCATTGACAATTCATCATCTCAGCACTTCCTCCAGCTTCACCTAAGCAGTGCCTCTTACCTACTTTAGAGGTTAAGAGAATTTGTGTCTTGTACTGACCAATTTCACCTTGGTCTGAAGATTGACTGGGATGTGGAGGCTTATCTGTTTCCATCAACAACTTGGAGTTTTTCTTAGGCCTTTTTGATGGATTCATTATCTCAGCAGCACTTCCTCCGGCTCCACCTATGCAGTGCTTCTTGCGACCTTTAGAGGTTGAGACAGTTTGTGTCTTATACCGACCAATTTCACCTTGGCCTGAAGATTCACTGGGATCTGGAGGCAAGGAACCAATAGTAATAGGTTCCTTGAAGCAAAGTGACTGTTTTGAGCTGAGATCTGGATGAAGATCAGTTACAGCATTCACAGGATATGCAATCATACCACAGTTGTGATCCTGAAAGTATGGCATGGCATTTGCAGAAAAAGATGGCATACCATCCCTAAAAGATCGAAATTGATCAGTATTAAACTGACAAACTCCATTTGAGACCAAACAGAATGGAGGATCCAAAGGAACACTAATTGGTATCATGCTACCAGAGGGAGCAGGTGCTATGAAGGATAAAGGTTTAGAATTTTGGATTTCAGCATGACCACTACTAGATGAACATTTTGGAGGCATAGCGCTCGTATTGTTCTCATAGAACCTGCTTATATTCACCCAGCTATTTTCATTTGAGTAGAGTCTCTTGGAGAAATCCAAAGGAGGGGTTACCTCACTGGAGAGAAGGCTTCCAGAAAAAATTTCAGGATGACGAATGCTGAAAGGTTGAGAACTATTGTTAGTAATGCTTACTGAGTTGCTGAAATGGCTAGGATAATTCCAGCTCCTCTTTGAGTTCATCTCTTCCTGATGAGCGCTAAGATGGCCCCCTAGAGCCTGGTGATTTTTGAATACTTTTTTGCAATACAAGCATTGGACACCCACATGCTTCTCTTCCTTTCCTTTGTCAGGGGTCAAAAGGAAATTCATTGTTGGAGCAAACACGGAGACCCTTAATGAGGCCTTTCAGAAGAAGGAAAAGAAGAAGAAGATAAAAACTAGCAGGAGTAGAAGCACAAACAATGAAGCGATGAGGAAGAGTGCCTTGCTCCTTACCTCTATTGTATCAGTTTGCAGGGAAGCTACAGGACATAGTGGTTAAGAATAATAAATGGTAAACGACAATTCTCATAAAAGCGCATTTGAGAAAAGAACACACAGAATACAAACGGGAAAAAAAAGTTGCCACGAAAAGCTCATGCAGGAGAAACTTTAAAGCAGTCCTATCGGCAAGAATCTGAATGAAGAAGAGCCATTAATGCTTAAAAAAATCTACAATGCATGAACACCTTGCAAAACAAATGTCATAGAACTACAGATAGTACACCTGCTATAACCAGGGTCATGAAACAACCTGTCACTAACACCTTTTGCATCTGTTAGAGGATAATATTGGAAATTGCAAGTTGCAAAGAAATTTAGAATGAAAACAGGTGCCTCAGTGTCATATTCAATACTTGTAAAATGCAGGCATAGTTCTTTCTTTAATAGCCTGCAATTCCCAAGGATTTCAGATAGTAACTCATTCCAGTTTTGAATGTGGATGTATAGTGAATAGAAACACAGGGGAGTGGTCACTCATATGCCTCTGACAAGGTTTAATCATGTGAGACCAGAAATGCAGAGATCAATAGCAGTCAAGTACCCTTTAAGAGCAGAAGTTGATTAAGTCATCAATTTTGATAGTATTTGCTTGGCTATATCTGACAGCTCATAATCACCTTGTCTTAGTCCGCTGTAGTAAATTTGTGTTTAAATAACATTTTGCAAAGGAATATGGTTGAGTCCACTTCAGCTGTCTTGTATCATGTGTACCTTGGTTCACACATAATAAGCTTAGGACCTCCAATCTCTGTTCCTAGGACCTTTCTTTGCCAGAAACAACACCAGGTACGGCCTATTTTGGTGTATGTAGATATATACATAAGTACTGTGTGTGCACATATATCTTAAGTCATTTAGAAGTTCACGTACAACAGGATGCTGCAGTGTAAAAGCATCATTAGAGCTGAATTGGCCTTAACATCATAGAGTGCATAATCGACTCTTGGCTTATTTCTTCTTTTGCTTAAATCTCCTTTTGTCATTACATTTATTATAATTTCAGACAAGGTTAGATTACAATGTACTATGTAATTAGACCAATTGTATGATAAGGGTATTATAACCATATAAGTACGAGTAAAACGTAGCCTTACTTGGTTTGATATTTTAGGTCGTAGTTCACTTTGAAACTCTCAATTGGGGAACTTTATTAGGATGTCTGTGCATGCATTCACGCACATGTCTTTTTTATGCTTATCTGCATATACACACACACACACACACACACACACACACACACACACATATATATGTATGTGCAGGTTCTGTAAACATATATAAGTTTGAAGATCATGATCTCACAGAAGTATAGTTTAAGATAAGTTCAAAACTATAGAGAATTGCCATTCATCAAACTTTGTAATTGTTAACAAACCAGCAGACAATAGAAACTTTCTAAATTAAAACTTGTTACCAATATGAAAGACGTTTAAAAACTAAACAGTCAAATTAAACCTATAAGAACAAAATTGACACAACTCATAATCAAACTGCTAACATCCTAAGTAAGTCTAAGCAATTATAAAAATCCTCAAATATGGAATATTCATTTTCTCCTAATTTAAGGAGATTTTAGATCTGTCTTTTCTAATTATATCTACCTACAGTTTTCTTCCTTCTTTACATTTTTTTTTTTGTTTTTTTTTTGGAAAGCCGGGTTGACTTTAGGTGACCAAAATACTCTTGAAACAAATAAAAAAAAAAAAATACAAAAACAAAAATAGAATAGAGAGACAAGACTTACCTTTCACATGGCACATGGTAACATCTTTTGAGGGTAAGCCTTTACCTATCACTTTGCTGCAATAAAACAGGCATTTTATCGCCGAAATGATGTATTGAGGATGTCAAAAGACTACTCAAAACCAAAACAAGCCCCATTAATTGCGGTTTGAGTAGTTCTCGTCAATATCATTGATGATATCAAACAAAATACTGACCTTGAAACCATTTTTAGGTTGGATTCAAATTGTTTCAAGTAGCCTTTTCAAAACCATTTCAAATGTTACAATGGTTTCGGGTTCTATACTTGAAACATTTTCAAGCTGGCTCAAAAGAGCTTTGATTAAAGTACTTCAAAACCATGTTTGCATTCTTTGTTTCAGGTGCATTGCTTGAAGATATTTTGAGCTGGTTTCAAACCTTAATGTCAGTAAAGTAAGCATGAGATGATTACAACATTAGAAAAGATTACAATGCATTTTCTTTAGATAATAAATTACTGAAGTAACTTTAGGCTAATTCATGTTTCAGTTCGAGGTAGCACACTCACTTTCGGAATTGATATGAAGAGTAATACGGTTCTTGTGGGTTTTACAGTAATGACCAGTTGCACCACATTTCCCACACTTCCGCGTAGACTTCTCTTCTCCAAGAGATTTAATTCCTTCCTTCTTGTGCCCTTCGCATGACTGCCGTGTACAAGAAAATTATTTTGGTGATCCCCTGATATCTTCTAATGCACATTGGCTAGCCATCCAAGCTTTCCTATAACTTATATTTACCCCAAGATCTTTCTGCAAATCCTTGACGATATCTTTTGGTTTGTAATGACACGGAACACCCTTGTACTTCGACTTTAATACTGACCAATAAGCCACCAGCTTGCTTGTTGAAGACTCTGATGAATAGCATCTAATGAACAAGAGTGGTGGCTATGATATCTTGTTATCATAAAATTCTCAGAGTCTGGAGACTTGTATGCATAGAGTTGTCATTCCCTCATTCAACTACAAATAGTTCTTTTGTGGACCTCTTCAATTTGAACTCAATTTTTTATTTTTGTTTTCCAATGCAGCAAGGCCTAACTTCTTCTGTATATCTCCCTCTGCATTCAGTATCGCATTAACCCTTTTTCTGTGAGTTTAAGTGAATATCAAGCACAAGGTGGTGAATTAGGAGGATTGAGAGACACATCATCAAGTTGCATATTGTCACAAGGCACATCAAATTGCAAGCTGTCATGAAGCACATTGTCAAATTCCAAGCCGGCACAAGGCATCTCATCAAATTGCAGGTTGTCATGGGGCACATCATCATGTCGCAGGTTGTTATGTTCCACATAAACTTCTATATTTTCATGCGGCTTATCATTTTCCAAATCATCAAGGATCAATCCATCACCACAATCCGAATTTTCTTGAGTCTCTGAAGTGAAGTCCACTGGCACTGGATCTGCATTGATTGCAATGGAATTTTGTTCTTCAGGTCAGTGTGCGGACCTCAAGAATGAGATTTGGTAGTTTGAGTTGCAAGGCAGATTGGAACACGTTCAATACTCCCACTTCCCGCAACTAATACCCTATGTTCAACAGTAATGCACAATGGAATTTTCCAGTCTCGTGCAGGACTCTCACAAATCAAAGCAGTCACATCACCATTATCTACTACCTCCCTGGGATAGGTAAGAGTTTTCCACAATCTACAGCCTTTATTACAACTCCATTACTCATTTGGATCTACTCTGACAATATCATGCAGTCTATCCTGAACATCCTCATAAGTAACTTTTTCAGCAACTAATGCCTTCATTTTACCACCCTTATATAAAGAATTAACCCACTTCCCATCATAATTAATCACAATTGTCAACTTAGTCATCTTCCTGAAAATAAAAAATCCTTAAGAGTTAGCGACAAAAACAATTAGAAAAAATAAATTAACAAAATAGTTGCAAAACACATTTTTGAGAACTACTCTAAATGGTTTCTACTTTCTAGTAAGTACTCAAAACGGTATCTAGCAGCATTCATAAGACATTTAACAATTCTATGGTTTGACAGGCAACTAAATTATTAAAGGAAGTTCTAATGCAAGTAAAAGGCTTGTAAATCAATCTGAACCAGGATCAGACAGGTCAGTGCCCCAGCTAGGCTAAGCCCATACACAGCAGATTTTCTCAAATAAAGAACAAGTACAGTCATTCACTAACATAGAGAAAAACACACTCTTAGAAAACCTATGATTGGTGGATGAATAAGTTGCCAATTGGAATAAGAATGTTGCACACAGATAAATATACAACACCAAATGCATCAAGGTACAAAAAATTACAACTGATTAGAAAACCTATGGGCATTGATCTATGGACAAAAAAGGTCTACCCAGCTCTTGGATTGTCATTAGCTCCAACTGGGATATGTTCTTTCATCATGGGCTTGCTGTTGTAAGCAAAGCTTATGTTATTGAAAGAATGTAGTTTGTGATTTAGGCCCAATCCAGTGGAACCCTAAAACCCAGCTACTCGACCCCTTTCTCCTACATTTTGCTTTTTAAACATCATCAAAAACTAATTTAGGCAGTGAGCGATTTCAATTATCACGTCCAAATTTTTTCTGTTTTGGTGCAGAAGGGGGCAGAAACCCTAAAACAAATCAATTTGCATAATTTCATCCAACAAGATGAAAGCTTGAAATCAAGAAAGAGTAAGAATATTTACCGGCGCCGAAAGCCACAAACTTATGCTGACTAGGGTTGTAGCGAATCCCGCGGCGGAGCTGACGGCGTCGTTTATAGGGATTTGGGTATGCAGGAAGCGGTTTAACGACAAGCATTGAGTAAAGGCGCCAAGGCTTGCCGGGTTCAGTAAGTGGGTTTGGAAATGGATATTGGGCCTTACAATCTCGGTTTGTGGGCCTGGGTGACCCATTAATCACGTCTAAACTATATTTCAATATTCAACCCAAAAAAAAAAACATATTTCAATATTTTTATAAGAGAAAATTAATTTCTCTTGATTTTTTAAAATTTATGTCTGCGGACGCGGAGGGTCCCTTTGGAGATGCATAAGAAATGGTCATTCTCACTAATGTATACGAACTCAGTTTTGTTGGTTACATTGGAGGGCATCGAACCTAACTCATTACCCTATTCTTTCTCATCACTTGGACTAACCCCAAGTGCTTCAATCCACCTTAATTTGATCCCAAAATAAGTTGGGAAAGCAAAACCTTCAGACTAACTTTTAAGTGTATTTTACTTTAGTTGCTTCTTGTATATTTGCTTCACGAGGTATCTAAAAGCCTCTCAAATCACCAAAAACATGAACCATACAAACCAACCAAAAATGTGCAATATGCCCTGTAATAATTAGTATATATTGTTGTTTTTTTTTAATACAAGCTATAATCTACTTTAAATTCATCTAAATTACTGAGAGAGAGATTCGAACTCGGATGCAAAATGAGAAGCACATCCACTTTAACCAACTTGGCTAAGCTTATGTCTTCAATTAACATACATTGCTGGTGAGAGTGAGATTAACATGAACCTAGATAGAGATGAAGCCAACCATACATTCGAATTGGATTCAGAAGGGCAAAAGGGTTTTGGGTGTAGGACGAATGGGTCTTTTTAGTGGTTCAAAATGCTTCAAGTTTGTTCAACTAGGGTAGGCCCATGGACACAAGTTGCTTCTTGGTGGCTTGTGCTTCTTGTTATGTTGTGTTCGATCAGAGCAATAGTTTGTTTGTTTCAGTTACTCCAAGACCAAACTAGGGCCAAAGTTAGGCCATTGGTTGGCACTTGAGTTGAGACCATCAAAGCAGCCAAGTGCCCTAATAAAGGTGATCACATGATAGAGCTAAGTTTGTTCTTCAACAATCACTGCCTAATTTGTGTTTGTATTTTTTTTTTCCAGGCATCACGATCTGGTTGAAAACTTGGACATGACTTTAGAAGTGATTTGTCACCACATCATATATGGATATTTATTTTGCATTCAAATCATGTTACAATTAATACAAAAAAAGGTCCTTTCAAACTTGATTTTTACCGATCGATGCATCAATTTGAGCCCGAAAATTCGCAGGCAATGTTGCGTAAGGTAGGGGCAATATAATTTCATGATAAAGATGATAAGTTGTGTTAATATCTAAACTTAGATCGACTTTCTACTCAATGTGACCAATTATATTCTGTGATGCTTGAGTGAACATATATACTTGTTTGAAAGGTAATGTGATGTATAAAGAGATTAGTTGTGGTTTGTATAAACTGATTCTAGCCAGATACATTGTGACATGTCTGGTAAATGGTCACTTCCCTTACTAAATGGATGTCAATCTCACTTTCTATGATGTGCCCTTTCCTGCTCTCCTACTCTGTATTACTAGTGCCTCCTCATCTTGATCAACCCATTGAAAGATCATTATATACAACTATATATGCATTTGAATGACCTAAAATATTAGTTTAATTTTGTGCGAGCTAAAATTACTCCTCAAGAAATGTGTCCATTAGCACGGCTAAATTTGGGAAAGTAGAGCTACAATCAAGCAACATAGTTTTTCCATTTTCTATTCATGATCGCATGTGAATAAAATCATGAGATTATAGTGGAACTTGATGGCCAAGGCCTACCACGACAAACATGTCTTGTGCCTCGTTGTGACTAAAGACAAGCATAATGGAATGATAGTTGATTGTGGGAGAGAAACAATGAACATGAGGCTTTGAGCCCAGGATTTCAATGTCTACATAAGACCAATTAACTCACCAACAAACAAATTATTCTAAACTATACTATAATCTTCTTGAATTCTTGCTAACTCGAGCGACATAGTGTTTTCTTGTAGATACCCCCTCCCTCATTGTTGGCAAGAGAAGATTTCAGGAGTTGGAATTTTATGCTCCAAATAATTTGCATGTTAATTAAGTGTATCACCCATTAAACTTATTCCTTGCAAAACCTAGACTCCACGCAAAAAGGTATACATATGCATGCATGACCTCTAAGCTCAATACATGAATTCAGCTGGACATGTTCCATGATATACAATGGATGTAGGACAATCTACGCCGACTCCACTTTTACTTTATTTAAAAGAAGCAAAACATTCCTTTGGCATTTTGAGCATGGCCTTTCACAAGGCCATTAAATTCACATGGCAATTAAAATGTCACACAATGTTAGCCGCAGTTTTCAACGTGAAAAGATGAAAAAGACAATGCAATGGAAACCAATGTCGACACAATTAATTTTCCATTGTTTTCTTCCTCATAAAGTATCCACTATCCTAATTTTCATTGCAATCATGGCAATTTCCGACACGACTCAAAATCAACACGATTAATTTTTTGGGTCAACTTAGCATGATCCGTTTAATAAATTGGTGGGTTTCGGATCAATCCATCAACATGCTAAAATACTTATATAACCCATTTTTTAAAAACAAATCATGGCGGGTCAACCCGCTAACACGTTTCTAAATGTATTTTAGTTTCTACCACTTAGCTTGTCAACTTGATATACGACTCGTAATCCGCATGGGAAATTAGTGGATCAAACCGACACGACACGTTTATTAAATGGATCGAATATAAATAGAGCATTCTTGACAAGTATATGATCCTAACATGATACGATCCATGTCATTCTCATCACATCAAATTTTCTGCAGAATTAACGTATCTATAAGCTTATAATTACTTTATTTAATTTGACAAAGTAATTAATGAATTATTTTTCCCAAAACTTGTAGAAAATGGAAAATCGACATGGACACGGGAGGTATAAAATGGAAATATGACATGGATTATTGATGAGTTTAGAGGAAAGGGTGTGCAAGTGGAGAGAGGAGCTATCTCATTCTGGGTGGTGACAGCAAGACAAGTGACATGGAGTTTAATTTAGGGTTATATATGTGGCTGGCCTGCCCCCTAGGCCTTGTTGCGTGTGGCTTGCCACTGCTTTTGCCAGTTATAATATAATATAATATGCTGTAGCCCGTAGCCACACCACATAAGTAGTTTTTTGTTTGGTCAAAGCCACATAAGATGTTGATGTGGGATTTGTTTGACGTATGCGCAACTTGGTTTCTCCACAATCCTCGGGTCCAATTGCAAATGGAAAACCATCCAACAACACTTTGTTTGTCCATTCAACTTGGCAGGCACTAACACAACTTATATGATCACCACTTTTCTCCTGAAAATTTTGGTCAATTCATTGCATAAACCCCCCATGCAAGATATTAAATAATTGCACCATTTTCACCGACTGATTCTCTCTAGGAAAGGAGATGGAATTTTGACCCCAAATGATGCATTAGTATTGTCCCGAAATGCATATTGTTCAGTCTGACAATATAAACATTTGCTTCATAATACAAGTCATACGAAATAAAGCATTACCGATATCGATATATATTAGGACCTAGCTGACTGGTTTATGTCTTCTAACGACTACTGGCCTATACATTGAACATTGGTGGATGCTTTGTAATTGAAGAGAGCAATAAAACAGCTCCCAGTGTAAGATTTGTGGTTCCCAGAATCCCAGATAGTCAGATACCATTGGCCTGGTTCATGCACCAGGACGAATAAAAACCTAATTGAGTAGACTAGTTATGAAGACAAGCAAGAAAGAAAAAGAAAAGTGGTTGGAGTGGAAATTTAGCAAACTGATCGAGAAGGCTAAGCACTTTTATGAAGAGAGGGTGGTGGAAAAGTAACATATATATGGTTAAAGAAAAACGTACGAAACTCTTGAAATATATATATAGAATACGTGATTTGCTCGAACACACCTACAGACAGAAAATCTGGCAAATATATCATTGGAATATTTTGTGTTGCAATCAGTCCTCCTATAATAATTAATTGGAAAAGTTTATTAGACTAATTACATTTGACAATTTGCAAAACAACATGAGAGTTTTCTTGATAAAAACTCAATTATCCCACATCAAATTAAAGATGCTCTTCTTAGTTGAGATCATCAAATGTCTAACCACCTCTCCCCTCCCAATATTCCATGCATTATACATCCCATGTGATGTGCTACCAACTTCAATCTACTCTCTCTCTCTCTCTCTCTCTCTCTCTCTCTCTCTCTCTCACACACACACACACACACCTTTTGACCAAGGTAAGAGAGAGAGAGAAAGAGAGAGTAAAAAGGAAGATTACTGGTATGGCAATAATTATATATTAGTTAAGTAACTATTTAGTTAATTACTTAATAAATTAATGGAGATTGGTGTAGTTAGGTAGGTCTTGGCAGTTGGTAGTTTATTTCCGGTCAGTCAGATCGGTTGGGGAATCTGTTAATTATTTATAGAGGTCCATGTGTGGACCATCTTCTTGCAATCGCCAATCACCAATTATATTCTATCAATATTGAAACAAAGAGCAAGAGAGGACCACATGATTTGCATCCCAATATGCATACACTGTGCTCCAGTGAGCTTTGTGTGTAAGAAATTTTTTTTAAAAAAAGGTTTGGGAAAAGAGAGTTTGGCAGGCATATAGGGTAAGTATTCTCCACATACCTAAACTTTGATTTGCATAATCTCTACCTGCCAAACTATTTAGAAAAAGAAGTTAGGGAAAACTAGAAGGGGTTGTGTCAAAAGGCAAGGGACTTTTCTTGCTTACCAATAATATTAATAAAACTTACTAATAAATGTTAATTTTTGTAGTTAGGCCGACATTAACTTTTTAAAGTAGTCAATCTTCATTTATCCCACTTTATATATACAATAATTAACATGGCATTTCATTCAACACCATAGCCAATTAGACTTGAGTCTTCCTTAATTGTTGGTTACAAATGAAAAGGAAACAAAAGGATTAGACACATTTATTAATGTAGGAGAGCTTTAATCATGTTATCTACCGCGTTACTGATTGTTTAATAAATTTTTAGTATGACTGTCACACCGCACTTAAGTTACAAAGATTTTTAAACGAATTAACTAGAGGTCATATGTCTAATGTGGGTATACACATGGGCAACCATGTGTGCACGTGGGAGTAACGAAACCAAACACTCTTGCATGCTTAATATATACAATCTAAACCAAACAATTGTATGCACTTTTTTTTTTGGGAGTCATTCTCCCCAAATCGTTTTCACTTGTTGATTTGGGAAAAGTTTTGTCCATATCCGTCGTACTGCTATTGTAATGGCTCTCTTGTCTGTTTCATCTAATAAACTTCTATTATTTTTTTATTAATAATATTTATAAATAAAAAAAACTTATTAGTTATATATTATTATTGTATATTTCCTTATCAAGTTTCATTTAATTAAATAAATTCAAGCTACCCGAAAAAGATTGTAAACTACCACATATATTTCTAGCAACAACAACCGACTTCTTGATTGCTATATAATTATTTATTTCTCAACTTTCCTTTTTTTATTTTCTTTTTCTTTAAATTATTGTTTCCTTTTACTTGCTTTGGAATCATATTTGCATTGCACATCTTAAATAATATTGTTAACTTGTCATCATTTGAGACCACTTTCTTAAATCAGAATTAATGCTGCATATTCTTGGTTCTTTGCAAGATCTTTTCTTGGTGATCATTGTGCATTCCATGTGCCAACTGCTAACTACCACAATAACCAACTTCTTGATTTGAAATAATCATGTTTCTGAGCTTTAACCCCAACCATTAACTCATTATTGGTCCATGTTATAATTATAATAAGCGGTTTATAAGGTTTAATTGATTAAACTTTCGAGTGCTAACATGTGATTTGTCCGGCTTTATTGATCGCAAACTTAGTTATCCTAAGCTTTTAGTGATTATGGCTAATCCACTCAACTAATTAATCTTTAAACATACGCGTAAAGCCTTATCCAAGGTGGTGCTTCTCAAATCAATCACTAAAAAATAATTTGATCCACACTACGTACTACTGCATAAAACCGAAAGCAAAGAGTTTGATTAATTTCTCTTCCTCTTTCCAAAATCAGGGTTAGTGTCCACTTTGTTTAAATACCAATACCAAAACCGAATATAAAATTAACAATTCATTGCCTCCAAGGTCGGTAGCTGTGATCACCACATTTGCTGTAGTAGATCTAGAAGTACCTTTGTCCCTGTATTGTGAAGCAATTCGTCTGGTTCGTCATTATCAAGGCCAATCAGATGAGCTGTGGACATGGACAATGAAGGTTAAAATGTCATGTCGTTTTACAAGTGGATTGCAACATTTTCCTTCAATAGCTTTCCATTGTTTGAACGAATGTGAAAACCATTTTGTTGTTGCTGTTGGCCCAAGTTAAAAACCAATATATGTAGGGTACGAAATAAATCAGATTGATTTTTCGATTAGAGTTTAGTAGCCGAAAGTTCTACTAGCTTACGACATCTGAAATATAAATTAGGATTGTTACGAAACACAGTTATTTTCAATTAACTAACTCATTCTGTGAAACCCTAATGACTCCATTTTCATCTTCATTTTGCAAAGCTACAACTTCAAGCGATCACATGGAAACCATTAATTGCTTCTCCAAGCTGTGCTGTGGTACCATTTGTCCCCGATTCGTGAAGCAAGTAATTGGGTGGTTTGTCATTGTCAAAGCCAATCAGATCCATATGAGCTAGCTGGGGACAAGGCCTCCTATATATATATATATGGCCAAACAAATGTCATGGCTTTTCACAAGTAGACCGCTACATTTCCCTTCATTGGCTTCGACTTGTTTTAACCAGTAACAGCCGTTCGTTTATATATAAACATATGCATATACTGGCATATTTAGCAATCTCTGAATTTGGAACACTTTACTTGTTTTAATACAAAAAATATATATAAATATATATATAATTAATAATGATCTTGTACTATTAACTTTTTTGCAACTTGTATGTTGGACTTTACTAGGATTGCCATGCAATTGCTCACAATTTTCATCATTGATTTCACCAGTGGTGTTTGTCGCTGACCCCATCTGATCTTGTCCTTCAGATGTGTCCCAGTCACTTTGATTTATGTTCTCTTGGACGGATCGATGTACTAATTTTAAACCGCGCATCTTGCACCAAAAATTCAAACTTAATTTTACTTCCATTTCAGAAAAAGTTGTCCCGATTTCTTGAACTACAAGGGTTCAAGAGATATGTGGTCACTTAGTTGGATGTAAATTCAATAATTTACTCACTCTTGACTCATTTTAAGAACTTTTTGAACCGTTAGATTAACATCCAATGATAAGTGACCACAATCTCTTGACTGGTCCAAGACATCAGGGCTGATTATATATGTATACTTTTTGAGTTCAAATGATAGTTTAAATTACGGGAATGGGGTTTCTCACATACACTATTAAGGTGTTATGGGATTCAAATATGAGATCTTTGGATTGCAAATAAAGACCTTTTTCCACTCGGTTCGACCCTCCAACAAGTAATTAACTATATATATATATATACTTAGTTATTGGTCTTGGTCATATTTATATAGGAAGGAGATTTCATAAGTATTAGAAAATATGATTGCCCCCCTAGGATACCTTAAGGGCTAATAGAGTTCAAGCTTCATTAGAAATTATATGTAAATTTCTTCAATTATTAATTATAATTCAATCAAAAAGAAAATAAATTATTAATTAAAGAAGACAGTCCCCACTCTAGCCAGGTTAGGTTTGAAGTTTGATATATATATATATATATATATATATATATATATGTCTTCTCCAAGAGCGAAAAAGAAAAGAAAAAAACAAATCATATTAAAGTAGCTTAATTTAATCCAATGAAGAGTGGAGAGGTGAAGTGAAGTACCATCAGCCATCTTTGTCCGGTGGCCCTCGACAGTGCCTCCGGTGGCTTAGATATTGGACAGCAACCAGAATATATATATATATATATATATACATATTTCCTAAAATACAAAATCAACCACCTAATTACCTACCTTCATTTCATCAATTAATGCCATCATCTAGCATCAGCCCACATTTGTATACCATTCATGTGACATGTCTGTATCATATGCCACATCAATTAACTCAATGAAATATATTTTAATAAAAGAAAAAAAAAGGTGTTAATCGTATTAATTAGCTGATTTGGTATGTACACATCAACTGCCACATCATGTGATATGGAATTACACAGGCTATTTTCTAAATTAACCATCAACATGGGATTGCCTGTAATGGGATATCGAACTTGGTTGGGACTCAATGCACAGCTCGCACTTTATCAATTGAACCAACCCATATTGACAATTGGGTTGGGATTTTTAAATGTAGAGAAACACAAACTATATGATATATATGACAAAAAGAAAGTATTGCATTAAATCAATGGGCACAACATAAATAATAAGAATACAAATTTATAAAAAAAACTCAATCCTAAGCATGTATTTATAAAAAAAACTCAAACACTATTTAAACATAGAAACACACACAAAATCAACCCCAAAGTCAACTTTTTTGGGTGTGTTTATAAATGGGTTTCAAGTGTGTGTAATGATGGGTTTTGGGTGTGTTTCCATGTTTAAATAGTGTTTGGGTTTTTTTTATAATTTCAATCCCCATTTTGGGTGTTTTAGTGAAACTCCCTACTAAGAAAATGGGTCGCGGGAACGTGCTAGTCACATATTTAGGGGGCCATGGATGTTTGATACAGAGCATGAAATAGACCATGACAGCCCTCATATTCATAATATGTTCATCGACAAATGGGTAGTGAAAAATGCTAAAGAAATCGTAGTTTTTGGATTTGTTTGGCAGTAAATCACTTTTTAGTGGGGATGCTTCTTCTTTAAGAAACACTTTAAAATGTTTGTAGAGAAGTACCGACATTTTTTAATGAAGCTTATGTTGTTTTACTAATAAAAGCGCTTATAGCAAAAATGCTTATCATCATGCGTCCTTTCTTAGTAAACACTACTCTAAACGAGTCATTAATTAACTTGTGTAGTTGTTGTTATGACTAATTATTTAGATGACATATCAACAATTATTTTTTAACTAATGTAATCTAAAATGTGGCATCGTTAACATTATTTTTAGATTATAGTATAATATATATTATATGTATAGATTTTCTTTTATGCGGACGTCGGAACGTTATTATCATGTGAACATCACGTATTTTTTACTTGCCCTCTTTGCTTTCCTCTATGTTATAATAGCATCTATTCTATATAATAATAACGTTATTAGAACGTGACAAGAAACGTAATGACGTCCGTATGTAAGAAGAAATGTATATATGCGTGTGTGATGTGGGGGCAAGTGATTTGACCAAGATTTGAGTGGTGGAAAGAGAGCAGAAAACGGCCACGTGGGGTAGGGTAACGCAACCAACCATATGATTCCTCAAGAGGGAGGTACGCGGAGTTGCATAAAAAAAAGGGCATCACTTGGACATGGAGTGGAGATGACTACTGCTCATTATCTCCATTTATGTTTTTTTTTTTCTATTTTTGTAATGTTCGCTCTTATTTTTTTATTGGTTCCTAATTCCAAGACCCCATCCAATTATAAACTATTTTTTTAATTCCCCTTCTATTTCAATTTTTTTTAAAATATAATATTTTTATTTTTGTTTGGAAAATAAGAATTGGGATTGGACCCTCTCTCGAATGTCAATCCCCAATTGCCCTTTCCACCAATCCAACACTATACGTGGTCTTTTCTCAAGATGTCTGAGGTGGACTGGACCCTCCCTCACAAGCGAACACTTCTTCTTCTTCTTTTCACCTCCCTCCCCACAACTCTATTTATACTCCAAATTTCCTCTTCCTTTCTCCCCCAGACCTCACTCCCTCCCTCTCTCGCTTTCTCTTTCTCTCTCTCTCCTCTTCGCTTCTTCAAAATTCAAATCGGAGAGAGCAAATCTTTATCTGAAGCGAAAACACACCTTGCGTGCATACATACATACACAACACAGATATGGCTGCTCTTCCAAAAGCACCCAATTCTAATACTTGGGCTACCTCTACAGCCCAAATGCCTCACACTCTCCTCTCTTCCTCCTCTTCTTCTCTAGTGGATCCTATGGGCTTCCCAAAAAGGTCCATCTTCTTGAGAAAAACACACCCCAAAACAGCAACTCGCAGAACCACCAGCATTCACTGTGCTTTACAATCTCCCTCGGTTCTTCACTTCCCAAACCAACCTTATAATCAACCAATTATTACCAAGGAAGCCACTTCTCTAAAACCCAACAACAGCACCCACCATCATCACCAACCTCCACAGTGGAATTTACTACAGAAAGCGGCAGCCATGGCCATAGACACTGTCGAAGGCGCCTTGGTCTCCCGTGAGCGCCAAAACCCACTTCCCAAAACCTCTGACCCAAGAGTCCAAATCGCCGGAAACTACGCTCCCGTGCCGGAGCAACCAGTCCGCCACTCCCTACCCATAACCGGCACCATCCCAGAATGCATTAACGGCGTCTACGTCCGTAACGGCGCCAACCCTTTATTTGAGCCTGTCGCCGGCCACCATTTGTTCGACGGTGACGGCATGGTGCACGCCGTCACCATAGACTCCGGGTCGGCCAGTTACTCCTGCCGGTTCACCGAAACCCAGAGACTCGTCCAAGAACGCGAGTTCGGGCGACCCGTTTTCCCCAAGGCCATTGGCGAGCTCCACGGCCACTCCGGCATCGCCCGCCTCCTCTTATTTTACGCACGTGGGGTTTTAGGCCTCGTCGACAAAAACCACGGCACTGGCGTCGCCAACGCCGGTCTGGTCTATCACAACGGCCGGCTGCTGGCCATGTCGGAGGACGACTTGCCGTACCAGGTGCGAGTCACGAAATCCGGCGACCTCGAAACGGTCGGTCGTTACGATTTCAACAGCCAGCTGGGGTCCACAATGATCGCCCACCCGAAGGTCGACCCGGAATCCGGCTCCCTCTTCGCCCTCAGCTACGACGTCGTTCAGAAACCGTATCTCAAGTACTTCCAAGTCTCTCCAGACGGCGCAAAATCCCCAGACGTCGAAATCCCCCTAGCGGGGCCCACCATGATGCACGACTTTGCCATCACAGAAAATTACGTGGTAATCCCGGACCAGCAGGTGGTGTTCAAGCTGCAGGAGATGATCACGGGAGGCTCCCCCGTGATCTATGACAAGGACAAGATGTCGAGATTCGGAATTCTCAAAAAGAATGCCAAAAACGCTGACGACCTGGTGTGGGTGGACTCCCCCGACACGTTCTGCTTCCACCTGTGGAACGCGTGGGAGGAGCCCGAGTCAGACGAGGTTGTCGTGATCGGGTCCTGCATGACGCCGCCGGACTCCATCTTCAACGAATGCGACGAGAGCCTCAAGAGCGTGCTGTCCGAAATCAGGCTCAATTTGAAAACCGGCCAGTCAACACGGAGGGCGATTCTGTCGGAATCGGAGCATGTGAATTTGGAGGCGGGAATGGTGAACCGGAACCGGCTCGGGAGGAAAACCCGGTTCGCGTACCTCGCAATTGCGGAGCCGTGGCCGAAAGTATCGGGCTTCGCGAAGGTGGATGTTTCCACCGGAGAGGTAAAAAAATTTATATACGGTGATAAAAAGTACGGCGGCGAGCCGTTTTTTGTCCCGAATACGGAATTGGGTTCATCGGAAGACGACGGGTACATAATGACTTTTGTGCACGATGAAAAAACGTGGAAATCGGAGCTCCAGATTGTGAATGCGGTAAATTTGAAACTGGAAGCGACGGTGAAATTACCATCAAGGGTCCCGTACGGATTTCATGGGACGTTTATAGAATCAAAGGACTTGGCAAATCAGGCATAGCCTAGCGGACTGTTTAATAGTGCTGGGTGGTCTTGCTGCTGTTGGTGGTGGTGGCGGCGAAAATAGGAAGGGAGAAAATTGCCAGAGGGATGGTAGAGAGAGACAGGGTCCCCGGGACTTCTCCTGGAATATTTAAAACCCTAACAACTTTTTTGTTTTTGTTAGGCTGTAGCTTAGCTTGTAACGTTTTTTTTTTACAGTCTTCTTTGTTTTGGTGACTGTAACTTTTTTTGATCGTCATGAACCAGCTCGTAGCTTTTGGACTGTAGGTAGCTTTTGCGAGCTCAGCTGGTTTATGTTTCTTTTTCTTTTTTTGGTCGAAGTTTATGTTTCTTCTTCTTCTTCTTTCAGTGTAATATTATATTAATGGAGAAGATCTCTCTCTCTCTCTCTCTCTCTCTCTCTCTCTCTCTCTCTCAGCTTTTGCTCTGTTGTAAATGAGTAAGAAATTTACAGTTTTACGTAACATGGTTTGCTTACTTTTGCAAATTGTATGCAACCAACAATAATTAGGTTGACCAATTGTTGACTATTCATGTTTCATTTGCAATTCCAATGACTTTTACTTTGGGGTTTACCCGAGTTGAACCGGGCAGCCCGGGAACTTTTTGAATTCATTGTCAGCACAAAGCCCGAAATACCCACCAACCCAACGGTCGGTTACAGAGCTTTTTTGGCCTTTTCCCCCGACCAAGTAACCACGGTCAAAGCCAACATCACCGCCTAACCTTTGGGCAAGAGCAGAGGAGAGAGGAGGTAAGAAGGAAATTACTGAATTGCTTAGTTTCTGCATGGCTTCTCTTAATCCCACTGGAACATAATTAGCTTTCATGGAAGAACTCTTGCAATCTAGTCCACACAACATAATCTAATTATTGGCTAAAAACCAAATCGAACATGATTCCTATGACTAACATGGATCAATGATTATCGGGTTTGCAAGACAACAAATGATGCATTACAGAAAATATCATGTCTCTAATAAGATAACGTACAACGTGAATTATCGCTGACAGAGCATGCGTACACGATAGATAATAATTAGTGATGGATACATATAATAAACCACATCTTATGTCACATTATTACCAAGTTAAAAAAAATTTGTATTGTTGTTTCCTTTTAATTGTACTGTTGTTGTATTATAAAGACGATGACCACATGACGTTGATAACATGGTCCTCCACGGATACGTATTGAATAGTTTCTGTATTTGCACATATGTTTACTTACCCTGTGGAAAGTGGTGATAGTGAAACCCCACATGCAGCTCTATTAATTCCTTTATTTAAATACAAAAATTATGCACATAGCTAGGGTCATTTTTTTTTTTTCAAAAGGCATTTATTCTTATTTTGCCGGAGAATCAATGGGAGCCATAACTTTGCAAAAGATGTTTATGGGCAATGAAAGTTACATCAAAGTGGGGGTGGGGGAACAAAAAGTCCCACTTAACTTTATCATAGAGAGGTTTTGTCTAAAAGTTCCCGCCTTTGCTTCCAAATATATCACTATTGGAAATGGACTAAGAAAGGTCATCTTTTACTTTTCTCTCTCTCTCTCTCTCTCTCTCTCTCTCTCTCTCTCTCTCTCTATATGTATATATATAGTTATTCTCTTATCTGAATACGTTATTATTATGTGGATCTATTATAAACAGACACAAAAGTAAGGAGGAGTAGTACAAAATACATGGACGTTCACATAATAATAACATTCAGACGTTCGCATAAGAGAATTTATATATATATATGGATGGTTGCCTTTCTTCTAATTGCTTGAAAACAAACTATTAATAATTAGCTATGGATAATAGTACCTTATTATGAGGAAACTGAAAATGGTGTTACTAGCTAGTGCTGTTATGACGCATCGATGCACTTTCAAATACTATAATAAGTGAGTGAATGGTGAGGTGCATTATAAATACCTTTGAATAATTGGATAAGTTAATTTTTATATAAACGTGCAATTCAGATTCACAGTCAATTTATTCGAAATTTTACCGTACATGTGAATAAGTTAATCATACGGATGATGGATGCTGCAGAGGAGACTTTGTCACCTATAATGAAGAAAACTCGACCGACCGTAATACAAACTAAAAATCCCCACACAAAAAGCATGAGCCATTTTATATTATATGCACAAAGTCTCTCTCCCTTCTATCACGATCACACTCATGAAAGACAGATATTGGGGACACGAGCAGCAGGGTGGTTAGCCATTATTCAAATGTTATGTTTTTCTCAACATCCCTAGTCCCTTATAATGTCAAAGGTGTTTTGTTTTGTAATTGGATGTGGGACTGTGGCATTAATTATGACTGTTCTTGCCCCATTTTTTTTAATTTAGTTAAAGAAAATTGTTGTGTTCCCTCTAGGCTGTGACCATCTGCTTAATTAGTTTTATGAAATGTTTATTAATCCATAATTGGATTAGGAGGAATTGAATTGAGGAGGAGTTAGATTGAGAATAATTAGATTTCGATTCCTATTGAAGTTGTTTATTAAACCTTATGGAATTTGGGTTAGAGTAGTGTAAATTACTAAAATGTCCTCGTTGTTGGGTTAAAAGTATGGCAAATTTTCATACCAAAAAAAAAGTATGGCAAATTTGAAATTATTAAAATTATGTGAGGATATAATGGGTAAAAAAGATGAATTCATGATGGATTAGTTCTCCATGAATTAGAATACCACATCCCACCCAAGAATTGAATTCCTCAAAATGAGAAATTGAATTCCTAATTTTATGTCGGTCCCACTTACTTTTTAATTCCGTGATGTGAAGTAAACACAAGAATACTCAATAATTGGAATTCAGTTCCTGATTCTAATTCCAATTTTTAATTAATAAACACCCCATTAATTTGATGCTAATATGATTTCCACTATATGCATTTTTAATTTTTTTTAATTAAAAGCGATATTAATTTTATTGATAACACATAAAAAAGTACAAAATAGTCGCAATGCCAAATATGAGTACAACATCTCCAGTGACCAAACACAAAAATAAATTGGTTTGATATGGAGAGAATTACGCAGGCCAAAAAAACCTAAAAACTCCAATTTGGCAAACAAGAAGCATCTGTACTCGGACCTACAATACAGATCCACCGTGGAACGACAGTAAAGGCAAACCCGCATCGAAAAGTCAAACACTAAATACATACATCAACAAACTCATATTAAGTTTATGAGAATTATTAGACTAAAATAAACACAGAAACAAGGACACCGCACCACTTCCTCTCCAACAAACCAAATAGACTCGTAGCACCAACATGGCTAAACCTCTTATTTTGTATAGGCAAAACCCGATTCCACACAAACCAACAACAATCACTTTTCCGACTCCAAACATTGAATTGGAGCAAATTCCATATGCGTGGACCAAAAGCTGCAACAAAATCATTGCGTCTGCGGTGGATTGCAGTACTTGCTTCAAAAACACAATGAAAACCAAATAGAAAAGCTGGGTCGACAACACCACACCGCAACCATCTTAGTGATAGCAAGACACATCTAAGAACAACAAAAGTCACAAAGGACCTACAATAGAAAACACACAAACAAACAAACAAAGGCAAGAGGACCCAAAATCCAGACAAATATAGGGAGAGAATATGAGAGGGGAAGAAAACTAGAAAATGAGAAAGGGAAATGAGGAGAGAAAGATGAAAGATGGGGGGCGGCGGCTGCAGTCAAGCTCACAGTTTACCTTCAGAGAGAGTTTAGATGCATTTTTAATTAGTCCATTAATCAAACGTCTTAATCAAGGGAAAATTATTTGATTAATGGTTGTAAACAATAGTATCTTATTTATGGTGTGTCAAAATTGTAATGATGGAGTAAAATCGATCGAATAAAAAAGAAGCATGCAGTAAATTAATTTGTTATTGTCGTGGTATGCATGAGTGGACTTTTAAAAAGATGACTTGCTTCACTTTTGACACATGCTTGTTGTCTGTCTGTTGGTAATAATCCCCAGCCCTGGCCACGCCAGCAGAGCAGTCGTATGGTATATATGGAAGCTAGCTATAGCTTTTGAAACTTGAAAAGATTTTGTCTTCTTTGTCGGCAATGACGTGATCACCATCTTCTTCTGCAAAACCCTAGCTTATGCTAGCTGCTTGCTGTGTTGTCAGTCGTAAGATTTTTAAGTGGTGCACTGGAAGTCTGTGTGCCATTTCCAAGCCAACAATAAAAAGGATTTGGATTTGGAAGCCAACAACAACAAAGTATATATTTGTAATAAATTACTGAGAATCACATCCCTTTTTTGTCTATTTATTTTTATATTATTTTCTACTCTTCAGAATACTTCGAAATGTTTTTAGATCTCTGGCCCCCACTATTACCTGCAACATTATTAATATAATGGAATAGAACCTTGAAAAAAACAAATACTGTACAATTTCTTGAAATGTGACTCAAAAGTTCAAGCCTCTACATAAGATGATAAATGGAATCAAATTGTTTAGAACATGAGTAGAGTGCGACAGGGGCGGAATTATGAATTTTTTGATAGGTGGGTTAGTTAAATTTTTAGTGTAAAATGTAATTATTATTTTTTATACTTACAATTTATATATTTTTTTTAGACGAACACAAAATGCATGCAAGAAGAGTATTTTATTGAAGAAATCATTATCGTGTATCTTACATATTAAGGTTCATTACTGTAATATAATCCTACAAGTACACCCTTAGTAAAATAATTATTATCCTTGAGGTAAACCATATTAGATTTTTGGGACATTTTGGAAAAAGTAAAAGGAGAGAGAAAAATTTTAAAAGAAGCAAAAATGGACAAAAATGCCCTTATTTATTTTTAGATTTCCTAAGGAATCCAATACATTTGCATGTCTTTGACTTGAAAGTTGAGTGGTTTTTGTCTTTTTGAAAAAGCTGGCTTTTTCCAAAAGTGAAATTTTTTTTATGTCTAAAACCTAAAAAACCTTAGATTTTTTCCACAAAAAGCGTACACACACAAGAGATTAACAAAGAGAACCCAATCTAATTAAAAAGACATTGGATATTTAGAAATGGCAAGTTGATGGACTATATAGGTATATTTGTGTGTATATATATATATATATATTTTATGGGTTGTACCTGTATAGTTTTATTTTTATCCATATATATATATATATAGATATATATATTTTCGAAGAGCTACTTGGGCTACAGCCCACTGTAGTCCTCTATTTAGTTCTGCCGTGTAAGTAATGTAATGAGAATTCAAGCTTGAGATCTGTTTTGATTTAGTAACAAAATCTTGTCAAGGTTTTTTTCATGGGAGCAGAAGGATAGCTCTTCTCTTGATTAATGACCCTCGATTTACAATTAGAAAACTAATTATTTATTAAGTCTACTAGTATATTCGGTATAGAGAAAGATGCCAATTAAATCCTGATGAAGGAAAAGACAATTGACTTCAAATTCAAGACAGTGACCAAATTCGAAAGAACGTTTTCTGGCCTCTACACACATGCGGAACATGTGAAACCCACGTGATTCAAAGACTAGAAGCCGAAAACCAGTGAACTAGATTCACAAAAATAAGTAAGGCATATGGGTCAAACTTGCAAAAACAAATAAAAAGAAGAAGAAAATCGAAAAAGCTTTAAATATAAAAAGAGAAAGAAGAAGACGGTAAGCTAGTGGTCGTGTATGATACCGACAATGGCTGCCATTGGTAGGCAGGTGTTGCTTCTCTCTCTCTCTCTCTCTCTCTCTCTCTCTCTCTCTCTCGTATGTGTGTGTAGCAGCAGCATACACGTCCCTGCTTTCCCACGAACGTAAGTAGACAGATAGCTCAACTCAACCAAGTGGAAGTGGAACAAAGAACAAATTAGTCGTGAGTTGTGGACTATGACGAACTGTGTGATGTATAATTTTATTATATTGTATAATATAAACACTTTATTTTATAGTTAAATATGTTTTAAACATGACCATTATCATTAATCTATGCTTAATATAATGATCAAGCTTTCTTGTGGTCGTGTTCAATTGTAGTTAACAAGAAAGCACATTAATTCTCTTTCCTATGTCATGTTCAATTATACCTATAGCTCCACCTCTTTTATTAATTAATTACTACTATTACTTTAGGAAATGATTAGAACCCATAACTCCAAGTGATGCTTATTATGATAACTAGTGAGTAGGTAGTTTTTGTGTGTGACAGGAACACATGTTCAATTTGAAATTTGAAATTGTAAACTCGTTATAAATCATAGTTATTTTATACATCACGTGATATGCTAATATGATTCAGTAAAATCATTCGTATTGTAGCAATATGATTTATTGATAATAGAGGAGGGAACCTGATTGAGAGAAGTGGGGGAGTGGCCACTGTTACTTCATCACTCAATTCCATTACCCAACTTTTGTGATGCGTTTCAAAGGATAAGGCAAAATAATAAGCACAGAAAAGAAACCTTAATCCCATGAACCCCTCCATATCCTTAAGTCATGGCTGCCATGGACAAGAAAAACCGATTTAAATAACAAAAAAGTATTACCAAAGTGTGTATTGCTTGTGCAGTGATCACTAGCTAGCTATATATATCTCTGTATATAGTTAATTATACTAAGATAAGAGACAGTGAGCCTTTCATTTTAGGATTCTAATAAGCGTCAATTGAAACGTACGAGCAGCCACTGTCACCACCATCATCATCATCCATCCATCCATAAGTTTAGGCCTTGCATGAGATCACAAAAGCCTGTAGCATTATATAATATTGCATGATTAAGTGCATACGTACAAGCAGCACTGTCACCACCATCTTCATCCATCCATCTCTACCACATCCACAACCACAGCTTATCTTGGATGCTAATATGTATACATATACATATAGTCGAACTTGTAACAATTTTTATAAATAATAATAGTGATTATAAGGATTACTCCCTGCAGGTTAGGGTCATTATCAAAATTGGCCTCGATGTTTCAATTTCATCATTATGAAACCCAACTTTTTAAAATCTAACCAAATTACACTCCGTCAACTTCACCGTTTGATTTTATGTTAAATTGTTATCAAATTACGCACACCATGTTAAAACAATAAAAGAAATTTCTTTTACACATCATCATAAAAGTGACTATCCTACTAGCCACGTCATTAATTTAACAAAAAAAAAATCAAACGGTGAAGTTGATGAAGTGCATAATTTGGTCATATTTAAAAATGTTGGGTTTCATAATGATGATGAAATTGAAACTCCAGAGCCCATTTCGATAATGACCGTAAATCTAAAAGGAGTAAATGTAGTTAATCCTAATAATAAAGCTGGCACCTGCTTCCTCCTCAGCTGCAGCATGATGCATATTTTCTTCAAAAATGAAACTAATTCCTAATGGTTTGGAGAATAATAAGAGACAGCATGTGTATATGCAAATATCCAGGTACGTGTTGAGCAAATATTGAGCCATGTGTAGGGTTAATTATTTCTATCTGAAATCGAAGACGGCTACGGCATGGCCCTCCCTCTGCAGGTTTCCAGTGTGTGACATAACAGATTGATCATCACTGCAAACAAATATGGATTGATGTCCATTCATCAGCAACATATTTGGTATCGGTTCTCTTGTGGACCAAGTTCCTTGAACCCAAACAAAACTTGTAAAATGTCCAGGAAAATTGGAACCCCATGTTTCCAAAACCTTTGATTCTATGAACCTGGAAATTAATTGGGTGGTTATGATGATGACTTAGTGACTCGATGACTCATGATCAACTAGAGCCATGTGTTCGTCGTAGAGGGACTCTCTTCACAATGTATATCCAATTATTAAGCTATGGCATGGATATGGTCATCATCATATTGAATCATATATCCTACATCAAAATTGTTAAGTCTTGCGTTACAACATACAAAATATTCATTCTCATCCTTGTTGTGAATTGATTTTGGGTTAGATGTCTTAACTTTAACATATTATCAAAGCAAGCAATTCACGTGTTAGGTTGAACAGTTGCACATACTTTTATTATTATAGTTTCCATTATTTCAAAACATGAGTGCGAATGTTTTTATCTTGGTTCTCTCCCTTTTCCAATTGATATTAGGTTAAATGTCTTAACTTCAACATATTATTATAGTGCAAGCAATTCACATATTAGGCTAAGCAGTCATATATACTCTACATTGATGACTTTGGCCCCCAAGTCTCCCGATACGTGAGACGGCGTATTGAGAGTATATGCTTTTATTACTATAGTTTGTTCCATTCGATGAATGTGAATGTTTTTATCTTGGTCACCACAACCATCATCATCATCATCATCATCACTGTGATTACCAATTACAACTACGAAAACATGCATGTTTTGTTGAAAAAAGTGAATGCAGATCCGAGCCATGCGGACTTCCAACCCTTTATATATTCAAAATTGTGTGTCTATATGTATAGACACAAACGTAGAAGAAGGAAAAGCAAGATTATTAACAATTATAATAACAATAATGAAGAATTAATGGATACAAGTTAATCATTGTGGACGAGCTCACAGGCTATGACTCATACGTATACCCTTTCTACACGTTGTGCTCAGGTTGGTATTCTGCTGCCACACTTACCATAAGCAGGTGAACATGCTTATTCTATCATTATAATGGCCTAATCAATTAGCCTTGACTCAATTTTTCAGTGTGATTGTGTCATACTCTCATGAATGTTACTAACACATTCGTTCTAATATGAGCAGATAACATGATTGATATATTCTAGATCTAGGATATAGTATTTTTGATACAAAAATATGGGAGGAAGGGGAAATTGAACTTATGACCTTATTAGGTGCTAGTAGTTAATAAATAAATAAACATGTTAGAACAACAATGAAATTTATAACATTACGTGAAGGCGTGACAATAAAATTTGAAAAATAAACTCTACTATGATCTGGTAGTGAAAATAGAGTCGTAGAGCAAACACGGAAAAAAAAAAAAAAAAAGGAAGATGAAGAGAAGCTTAGTCAATTGCTATAAATGTTATTTTCAGCAATTATCTGGAAGTGAATGCTACCAAATGATCAATTTTGATGTGCCAATTACTCTCACGCCCACAAGCATAAATTTCAATTGTCACATACTAGGGCCCCTCATTTATTCCATATCATATCCAATCCCAAAAGAAAAATTAATTAAGGGAGAGGTTGACACTCTGAATTAGACCTCACAAAACAAAGTGGATCACATTGCTTTCCATCCAGTCAGTGCCTCCATCTATATCCCGATTGCTGTCTGGGCCAAGCCAACTATGTCATGATCTACATATTATTACAGAATAATAATGCTGGAGATGGAGCTAGAGGGACAACGATGGCATGGCCCCATTGCGCATGTCATGGATATTTAGGGTCATTTTCATATAGGTCAAGGTGTCATGTTTCCATTGGTTCCTCACATCCACATTGTGCCTCGTCCACTGAGCCACATGCACCCAACATTCACAACATGACTATTCAAAAGTCCACCTCGTATATTTATATTAGTGCTTATGTACTCTGGTACTCTTTGTTGAAGGAAGTTACGAGTTCAAATCTCATGAACGAGAATTGTTCAGTTCGTATACCATCAAGTTTCAGTTATTTTCAAAACTGACTGGTTTGCATATATATGCTGAGCATCAAGGACAGCTTTTCAAAGAAATAATTCCAAGTTGGAAAGCATACATGATGTCTGGAAAATTACGCTTTAATATTGCAGACTTAAGGCAGAAGAAGAACCACGTTTACTAAGACATGAATGACTGCAAAATGCCAAAGCCTATATGGCAAAGAACATATCATATCCAATTGTGATGATAATATCTGCAGATTAATGCCAAAAATTTGGCACATAAAGAACATATCATATCCAAAAATCCAATGCCAACTCACCCCATTCCAAATCCGATTCCTCCGTCCACATGGTTGCAATTAAATGAACGTTTAGGCGGCGCCATGTCTGAAAAAATAGGCATCCTTAAAACTAGAAGACAAAACAGAAACATCTGTGCCCAAAAAATGCACGGTGGATGGCCATATTAATACTGATATGTATATGTTCATGCATATGGTTCGAAACCTAAAGCTCTTTAGTTTGTTTCCTTGATCTACCAGGCAAAGAAATTAATAAGAGCGAAGAATCACATCGCACTAGTGGCTAGGCATAGGCATAGGCTTAGGCCCTGTGTGCCAGCAGATAACAAAGCATGCCCATGTTCATGTGTTCCATGGGGACATGTTTAAACATGCTTTTATGAGGGTCAAAATCATCATTAGTTGCTAGGGCTGAGATGTTTGTCAATTGTCTGTCTGGTTCAACTAATTACATTAGATTAACGTTAATCGATGATTTTAATCAGACAGGAAAACCAACCATATCTTTATAAGTATCTGTAAACTACCACAAACAAACAAATACCTAGCAATATCATTAATCTAATCCCCATAGGTTAGGCATTGCAATATGGGATATATTAATTATAAAAGAATGATAATAGTAATTATGGCATTAATCTAGGCATTAATCTAGGCAGCTCTCTGATTTTGTTCCAACCATTCCACATGGGCAGATTTTGCTGCAGATTTAGAAAGCAATAAAATAACAAACAATCCGTGGAAGGATCCCTTTCCTGGATTTTGGGCATGGATATTCACATGAGAAGCAGAATCCACTAGGCAGTTTGGCATGTTAAGAAATAACTTCACATACATGCATGGGCAAAAACATTATCACTGATGACAAGTTTAACTCAAATCTATCAATCGATGTAATTCCATTTCTTCTTGTTAGAATTACAACTTACCAAAAGAATGTTTTATAAGTTTAAATGGAGATTAAAACATTCAGATAAGTTCTAATTCTGATATCTTCGTGGTTGCATGCAAACAGTTTACAACAATTGCAGAGATAGTGACCTTGACATGGGGTGCAATTGACTCACCAGGCCACAGCAGGCCTTTTGGTCGGCCCATCTTATAAAGCCCACTAAATGAAAAGAGAACCCTAGTCGGGCCTAGTAATCCCAAGTTATAGTCCTAAAGGCAGGCATAGCCTCACTAAGCAGGGAGACGACAGTGCAAGAATTCTATATAGTGAGAGCCTTATATATGGCCCTTAGGTGAGGTCCTATCTCTTAACTGTTGGATTAGGCTAACCAATTTGATCCAACGGCTAACTAATTTGATCTAACGGTTAAGAGATAGAGTCTCGACTACAGTGAGGGGTAATAGGGAGGCTCAAGAAGTAGTGCCAGTTTCCTTTCCTCAAAGCTTAGGTGCATTTCGCTCTATATAAATGATAAAATGTTCTACAGAAGACCTCAAGACCCATTTGGTTCACAAAAAGAATTTAATGAGAAATCAAGGGGAAGCAAGGTATTTCACCCTGCTAATAACCATGTCTGGTAAGGTGGTAAGGAGGCGTTTGGTTCGTGAAAAGGAACTCATAGGAAATGAATTGCCATGTCTTTTGCCCAGGAGATGAGAAATGAAAAATCATGTTTGGTTCATACCAAAATGTTATGTTAGATCTATAGTTTTGGAATGTGCAACAGCAACTACACCGTTTGCTTGTTTAGTGTAGAAGGTGCCTTTTAGAGTTATTTGCTTGGGCTGCTGTATAATTAGAGAGGGTGCAACTCAACCCTCCCTGGAGTTTCACCGGAATATTCCAATCAGTGCAGTTAAAAAGATAAAATCAACAAGTCTTAGATAACCATCTCACTCAATTTCTCAATTTGACCTATCTATTACATGGGTAAATTTCAATTAACAATCCATAGTTCAAAACGTTCTACAAGATAAACGCGATCTTCTTACATGCCATTATAATTAATAAAAACAAAGTACCCTGGACCAATTTGAACTGTTGAAAGTTCGAACAACACAAAACTGCTAACAAAATCTGAAATTAACTTAAGATTGCTAGAAAAGGCTGCTTAGAAAGAGGCGTAACTTAATGCTGCTGCACTAATTACTGGCAGAGCTGCTCAACTGCCGTCACAATCTGGGCAGGTTGAACAACAGTCACTTCCTCCAATGTTGCGGCATATGGAGTGGGAACATCCTGTGAAGACAGGCATATAATAGGGGCATCTAGATAATCATGGAAGTTCTCAGTGATTGCTGCAGTCAAGCTAGCACCAATTCCACCCGTCCGCATGCACTCCTCGACAATCAGCACACGGTGTGTTTTCTTCACTGAATTTCCTATTGTGTGAAGATCAAATGGTTTCAACGATCTAATATCAATCACTTCTGGATCATAACCCTTATTCACCAAAGTTTTGGCAGCCTGCATCACATGATACCTCATCCGAGAGTATGTCAATATAGTGACATGCTCCCCAGGCCTAACCATCTCAGCTTCCTCAAGAGAACACACATATTCTTCATCTGGAATTCTCTCCTTGAGATTGTATAGCAACACATGCTCAAAAAGAATCACTGGGTTATCACTTCGAATGGCAGCTTTCATCAAACCTTTGGCATTGTAAGGGGTTGAGCACGCTACCATTTGGATTCCAGGAATCGACTGAAAATAGGACTCTAGACGTTGCGAGTGCTCAGCCCCAAGTTGCCTTCCCACTCCACCAGGACCACGAATAACTACTGGAATTTTAAACTGACCCCCAGAAGTGTAGTGGAGCATACCACAGTTGTTGGAGATCTGGTTAAAGGCTAGAAGGAGAAATCCCATGTTCATACCCTCGATAATTGGTCTCAGACCAGTCATGGCAGCTCCAATACCCATACCTGTAAAGGAGTTCTCAGCAATAGGAGTATCAAGAACCCTGAGATCTCCATACTTATCAGCCAGGCCTTTGGTCACCTTGTACGATCCTCCATAGTGTCCCACATCTTCACCCATTACACATACAGTGGGATCCCTAGCCATCTCTTCTTCCAATCCTTCACGTAGGGCCTCAAAAAGCAGAAGTTCGTGCCTATGGAAAGAATGCTTATCTTGTCAACTCAATGAGTAACAGAGGAACCAAATAACTAACATAACTATACTATGATCCTGCAGATGTAGTTCTCATATATATATATATATATATATATATATCACTTCATTACCAACTCATCAATTTCAAGCAAAGATAAGTGCAGGGAGTATAGCACACACACGATATTGTGCCAACTCACAAGATAAAGATACACCCGCTTATGCATAGGGGACCATATGCAGTGGAAAGGGAAAAAAAGAAAGTAAATTCAATACATTTCAATTCAAAATATAAGTCAACCTACAAGGACACATCCAGCATGATTGTCAACTATTCATATTTTTATCTAATTAAGGAAATTATGAGCGTCTTATACTAAACAGTAAACAATGCATGTCTTCATTGCAGACCTAACAAATACACTTCCTTTGCAGGCATGTCGAGACTCAAGCATCAATGTAAAAGATTGCAAATTTTCGCATCTACGCACAGTAGAAAATGTAATTCTCATATTGTCATGTACAGACCCTGTTTTACAATTGCTTAAATTTTTACTCTTAAACAATTGAAGATAACAAATAATTGGAAATAAAAAATCTGACAAGGTGTAAATGTCATGCTAATGCTAGCCTACAATAGCGATACTGAATCTTAACACTGAATTACAGGCAAAAACCGCACGTTTGATAAGTGCAAAAATGTGAACTTGTGATGCATGAGCATCAAGTTTAGCCAAAAACAAAAGCTCACAAGCAAGCAAAGAAAAAGCAAAAACTGAAACTTTGCAATCCCAACAATATAAAAACATACCCAGGTTTCGATGCCGTCGAAGCCGCAGCGCTATCAGCCTTTGTCTAGAAAAAAAAAACACCCACAAGTAAAATCAGAACTCCACGCATTATGAATAACAAATTCAACACAATTTTCAAATCAATAGAAAAAAAAAAATAAAATTCAAAGAGAAAGAGAAAGATGATTAACTGCAACAGCATTGGTAATTAGCTGATCGGCCCGACGAGCTCTTGAATTCGGACCCGACTTAGACCCGGAATCAGATCTGACAACAAAGAAGCTCGCTTTCCTCCCTGAATCAAATCAATGAGCAAATAAGTAAACAAAAATAAATCAATGGCGCTGAAGAAAAGGCTAAAGAGGACCAGGGCAGACCTGGGAGGGATCTGCGAGAAGGGAGGTGAAGCTTCCTTGAGTTGGAGGAGACCGATATAGCAGCCGAAGTAGCTCCAAAACACTGAGAGACGGTAGCCATTGAATTTCAATTTTCGAGCAGAAATTGAAATTCCAAGAAACCAATTGAATAAAAAATGAAGCTAATGAATAAGAATTGGAGCGAGAGAGCAAGTTTATATGAGGATTTGGGCGGAGGGATTGAGAAATGGGTTTGGCGATTTAATTGAGAGGGCTTTGCATTCACAGAGCGTCCCGCTTAGTTTTCATCGCCTCCATCTGGCGTTCTCATCCTCTGCATGTGGGTGTTGCACTACAATAGTGGAGAACAAGCCACGTAAGGGAGAAATGGTGGAGAAATTACGGGATTGGGTTTGTGTGTTTGAAAGGGGTTACGTGGAGAGTTGTGAGTGGGGGTTGTATAGTGCTGTGGAGGAGGTTATACGGTGTGGATTAAAGTTGCCGTTGGTGCTGTTCTTGTGTGAGGCACCATTTGGTGGCCTAGCTTAACCAACCGAAACGGGCAGCTCGTTAATGTCAACGTGCAGCTCACGTGATACCATTCATTAGAGAATCAAACGGCCCAAATTATTGGGTTCTAAATTCGCAAGCCCACCTCGGTTTAAGTCGAAATTTTGGGTTCCAACATTTGATAACCAGAGTCATTCATTGATAAATGATCATTAAGAGTCATACTCGATAGAATTGAAACAAGAATTCTCTTTCTTTATCATCAATTGAATCATTGTTCGAGACCCATAATTCTATTTTATCGTTTGCCCAAGAGTATTGAGTTTAAAGAGGAACCCAATCCTATAAAGTCACTCTATAATTACTCTGATCCCTAAAATATATAGCCTCATTTTAGACATGTGTGTTATATTGTTTGATTGTCAATTAAAATCAACTATTTAGATATAACCAAATTTGTTCGATAATGGTATGGAAAAGTATTTTAAATAGTCTCATTATATCGATATCATCCCGATATGTTGTCAAGATTGTTTATATTGCTTATTAATAAAGTATTAATATTTATTGATATTTTAATTTTGTCAATTTGCTACCGCAATAGTGATATTTGAGATATCTAAAGTACTTTATTTACTTATAATTTTATTATATAAAAATATTTTTTGGTCAAATTATGGAACAAAATGTAATGGGTCGGCCCATTAGCCCATAAGGTCAACCCATATGATTTGTGGTCGTTATTATTTTCAGACAAACCAATCCCCTTACCTAAAATGGGAAATGGGAGAAGACGAAAAGAACAAAGAGGAATAGAAGAAAAGGCGCGTGGACAATGGAGCTTTTTTATCTCCTATGCTCCATCCTCTCCACCTTCCTCACTTCCCTCACTCTCTCCCTCCTCCTCCCCTTCAAGACTCTCCTTCACCGCTTCTCTTCACGCGCCGCCTCCTCTTCCTCCGTCTCACTCTACGGAGGCACCGTCTGGCACGAGCGTCGCACCCCCGTTCACCACTCTTTTCGCTATGACGTCCGCTACGCGCTCATTGACTTGGACCACGAGCCACAAGGCCTCCCCAACCACCTCTCCGCCGACGAAGCTCGCCGCATTGCCGGCACCAATGGCCGGACGTAATCACTGATTAGCTAATCACTTGGTTTTGCTTATGCTTAATTACTGATTAGTTATATGCTAATAATTCATGTGTTTTGGTGAATTTGGTGTTGATGATGAACAGTTTGCTTTTGACAATACCGCAAAGTGTGGGATACGAGCAGAACCCATTGAGCTTGTACTACTGCTATGATAGTGATGACCAGCTTTTGCAAAAGTGCATTGCCGAGGTTTGTTTTTCACTTTGCTGCTTGTTTAAGTTGTATTTTTTAAAGATTATTGCTGCTGATATATATGTCATTATTAGGTAACCAACACACCATGGGGAGAAAGAGTGACATTTGTTTTCAACCCAAATTCTGATTTAGTGGCAAAGCCATTGCATGTCAGTCCTTTTATGGTATGTTACTATGTTTCAGTAGTAAATTGCTGTGCTCAATTCGTATTTGACAATTCTTGGTGTTGATAGGAACTTCTCTGTTTTGAAATTGATGAGTTCATCTACAGATTTTGTTGTAATGTTATCTCACTCATTTAGTAGTAGCTTTGACCAATCACAAGGACAGTGTCCTGTTTCCTTAAGTTTAGATGCACAATGGATGAAGTGGAGCATATAAGATTTTAGAAAAACATTGGTTGTGGCAGAATATCATACCACATTGTCATGTAGCAAACAAGAAAGCAAAAACTTTGAGGGGTACATTATACTAAGATCTTTCTATGTGCTGACTTAGAGAGTGGAAAATGCGCGGTATGTGCATTTTGTAGATGGATGGGTAAGGGAAGCTAGGACGATTTTTGGGGGGAATTCCCTCAACATGTGGTTGTGATTTCTGGCTTCTGATAGATGTTGTACTTTGTCTAATTGTAGTCATTTCACTGTTCCATTCTCAGCAGTAGGAAGAAAGTGTATCTTGTGGTCAGTTGAATTGTAAAAACTGTAGTGATCAACCATTTGCTAAGTTTTACTGAAATGTGTGTATGGTTTGTATGCCTTGCTCATTGTGCCAACTTTGAGAAACCATTTATAACATTTGCAGGATATGTTGGGGGATTGGAGTATCAGAGCAAATGCTCCTGACGATGATCTATTTGTTTCAATTTCAGTTCAACACCCTGAGCTTGGTAATTATTTCACAGCTACCCTAAAAGCCAAAAGGGTATCCTCATCATTGGTGTTTGATCATGCACTGTTTTTCTGGTTGATGCCGCACAAGGTTGCAGTGTGGATATATTGGCATGTAAGTATAGTAGGATAGCTGCTTTATTTGGTCTCTGCTGCACTCTAGATCTTACCATAAGCTGAATCTGATAAATTTAATGAAAATAAAAACTTTGGTTAGGAACTACTTATAGTTGGATCAGTTACACTAAGCGGACTTACCATACTTTGGACTAATTCAAGATTTAAGTCGGCTCTTCCAAGTTGAGAATATGTCTATGCTTCAACATTGAATCAAGTGCGGTTCTTTTTCTTTTACCATTTCTTTCCCAGGCCTTCAAACTCTGGTGGAAGAATGTATCATTTGTCCAACACCCAAGGTACACCAACCCTGCATACAGGGAGGAAGCTTTGGAACGTGATGAAAAACTTCAGTGCCGTCAGGCTGCCGGATTGGACAAAGATAAGCAGCATCTGCAATTTGAAGGAAGTGGTCAAGGCTGTATGGCTAGCAGGAAAAGCGAGGCTCGTTTTTGTACATGGAGAGATGCAAAGTGGCCTTGGTCTTAACTCCGAACGGTAGGACTTAGTGTTGTCCTCTATGTTAACATGGGAAGCAGCACTGGATTTGGGTAGTTTTCTTTGTTCTTGTTCCCTCCAAAGTTTGTATTTTGGTAGTATACTACACAGTAGAAAAGCCCATTGAACAATAAAATACATAATAATGCAAGCTATAAACCTAGACTGTAGCAGATTTTAGGAAAAGATCAAAGCAGATCATGTTTATGTCTCTTTTTGGGACACAAATTATGTATCAATCTATGTGGATCAGTTAAGCTCCCCCTTGACTATGAGCAGCTACCTCTCACACTTTTTCTGTATATGATCATGTGCGCTCAAATTTTCTATTTTTATTTAATTTGATTTGATTTCTATATTGATGGACTGCTAACAACTCTTTAGTTTTTCTAAATAAATAGTTTGGCTTAAAATGTCGTGGTGTCCACTAATAATTTTTTAAGGGAATTTAAGGTTTTATGAAACTTTAAAAAATAGATCTGTCAATTGTCAACCGCAAGAAACGTTGTATTTCGATCCTCTGATTTTTCAGGCTTGTTGGGCTGCTTTTTCAGCACGCAAATGAAGAAAGAATATACAAATACAATACAAGTAGTAATAGTATACTAGTCACAGGAAAGTAGAAGAAAATTCGAATTAGCATATAAGTTGAAAAGATTACGCAGTTGTTTGTTGGCCAGCTTTGGCAGTTCACCAATAAAATAAAAAAGATTACGCAGTTCACAAGAAAGCTTTTGCTATGCTGCGACTCTTCTTACCGTGGGTCCAACATTTTCAGGAAATGTAAGTAAGAGCACTTTAATCCATTTTATCATGATAAAGGGGTTTGACAAGGAAGGGCAAATAATGGTATACATTATTCACGTGATTTTACTTTCCCATCCATTACCATGGTGGTAAGTAAAGGCAAACATTCACATGAGATATGAGACGAAGAATTTGTATAAAGTTTTGGCAGTGAAGAACATGGCTAGATATTTATATATATAAATTGACCATTATCATCACACTGACATCAGCATGAGGAATGCAACAATTCAGGTAATTCTTGCTTTTGGGTTGATCTGGGTAAATCTGACTTTCCTTGCTGGGGGGCTTCTTCCAAGCTCGAGCCGCCTTTTGCCCTAGAAATAAGCACCGCTAGAAGTGCTCTAATTGGCCATGGTTATTTTTAAGAAAAAAAAAATTGTAATTTTGGATATGTTGTCCCATTTAATCGATTCAAATTTTATAAAATTAAGAATGAAAGAAAGTTTCCACAATTTTATTGGGAAATCTGTGTGGTGTCCAGTTGCAACAACTTAATGTAATAATGTGCACATCATCGGGAAATTTTATCGGGTCGGCATCGCACTATTACGTGCATCGAACAATTTACTCATGCTATAACTCGTGTATTACGATACCCAAGTGCATAACATATTAACTATGTGATCCACTCATATATAATATGTGGACTAACGACACCACGTGTCACTATGCCTCGTGATTGACTTGATGCGGAGCAGCAATCTGTTAATTTTACGGTGTAAGCGGGTGGCGCACGGCAAGTTGGCAACCAATAAATAAACCCACGCACCAGCCGACGAAGCTTTTGTCGAGTCACGGCTCAGCACCGCTGGATTTCTTTGGAGAGGTATCGATCACGTGCATGAAAATTAGAAAATGAAGTTGCCTTTTTTCTCAGGTCAGGCGGGCCAGAAACAAGATTAACTTCAACTTGAAGTTAGAGGAAGGACTCAATGTTTGGCGGCCACCGAATTAATAGAAAGTATGAACCGCCGCTCCTCTACACTGCCCAATGGGCATGTTTGGCACCCAAAAATTACTCCATTATGTTATTTACATGTTATAAATACATGTTCGGTACACATATTTATTTGGTGAGAGCATCTAGCAATGCTCATAATACCACTTTTCTTGCTACAAAGTTTTCAAATAACGTTATTATACATGTACAGGGACGGAGCCAGGATTCAAACTTTGAGGGGGCCAAAAAATTAACATGTACCAAATATTTAGACCAAGAAAAAAAAAATATAGATTGTAGAAGAAAAAAAAGTATATTAAACTTATTGGTGAAAACTTAGAAAACATTGGAGGGGTCAGGGCCACCTCTGGCCTAAAGGTGGCTCCGCCTTTGTACATGTACAATATCGACATAATATTGATAATTTATTTGACTATGTTTATCATCGAAATAATGAGACAATATCGACACGTAATATTGAAAGAAAAGTTTTTCGAAAACTCACATTATCGTGATTTAAGGGAAAAAAAAAAGATGCTTGGAAATAGAAAAAATGTTTTCCTTACAGAAAAGAATTGGCTTACAAATGTTGATGTGGTGAATCATGTGAGAAATGTAATGTTAAATCGTAGTGGGTGGAAAACTATCATATGCCGTAGACGTCGTGTCCATTGATGTGAGGTGGTAGGATAATGTGATGCACATGGTATAATTGTTATTTTAGTTGTCATATCAATTTATAAAGAAATTTTAATAACTAAAAAACTTTTGTACGAATAATTGGTGGTGACAACAGTTTTGCTTTTTCATATAACTAGTTTCTTAAGCACCAGAAAAGTAGATAATAATGACGTCGTTTCAGTAAAACAGCACTACTTTTTATCTTTATGGTGATGAAGATAATGTTTTTATTTTATTTTAATCAATAACAGAAATAAAGAAGGAGAAAAAAAAAGCTAAAAAAGAGGTGCTCTTTTTTCGTTGGAGTAAATTTTGGGCATCATGGACTTAATTTGTGTCCAGATATTCGGAGGCACTAGGTTTGACGTGGGAGGGTTTTGAAAAGTAAGCAAAGAATTATCGAGTGTACAAAGCAAATAATATCATCTTCAGTTAAGTTTTTTATCAAGAGGCTATGAGGATTAATTTTAAACAACTGGTGGTCTATAAATCAAGATCTTTTTAATTGGGTTAGATCCCGTTGGCATTCGGTTATGGAATGATGAGAAAAAATTATGTTTATGGTAAAAAGAAACCAAGAATTTCTTTTTGCACCAATGTTCAATTCATCTAACCCTTCCTTGATCCATAAATAAATTAATAAATTGATACAAAGTTTGTGTGTGGTTCAACTTTCAAGAAGTGACCAAGCCGACAGGCAGCCACAGAAACCAAATTCCACGTCCCCTCCCAGTTTTGGTATTTACACATGTAATTTGTTTTCTTTCTATTGGCTCGTATTCCTTGTTTTCTACCGACGCACAAATACAAATACCAAAACAATTCTTTAAAAAGAAAGTACAGGTTGAGGTCGATGGTGAAGAAAGTGGTGCTCAGTCTGCCGACTAAAAGGCACGTGACTGAATATGATAGCAGTCGAAAATTCCAACCAGTGAAGAAAAAAGAACGGCACAAGGAAAATAAAGGAGAAAGCAGCGGCTATGGGTAGGTGTACCGTTTTTGGAGGGCATAATTGAATGAAGAAAAAAAAAAAACGTTAAAATAGAAAGAAGTTGAAAAAATTGTTTTTCACGTGCGTGAAATGAAAATGGGTAGCTCCTCCTCATCCATCCTCGTCCGCCGCTAGCGCACTGGCCACCCTTTTGGTTTTAAATTAAACGTGCGTGCGTTACGTGTTTGATAGGTGTTGTTTAGTTTTTAGCCCCAAGTCACATTTATGTGGGGCCCTTGAAACACTTTGTTTTTCTCCCACAGCCACACACGAGATATATAAATATAAGTCTCATTTGATAACACTAAAGACTCACTCGTTCCTCCATCTTCTTCATCATCTTTTATAAAGAAATCAGAATGAGGAGAAACTGCAACCTGGAGCTTCAGCTCCTTCATCCTTCTTATGAAACCTATCAAAAACAGCAAGAGCAAGAACAACACGAAGAACAGCAGCAAAAGCAGCAGCAGATGATGACTATTTTTTATAATGGAGCGATGTGCGTTCGTGATGTTACAGAGCTTCAGGTATGTCATCTCATCTGCGTTAAGAGTTTTTCTTCTTGTTTTTTTTTTGTCTTTTCTTTTGTTTTCGTGTTGGTCGGACAAATTTTTGCAAACGGATCAACTGGCTTAATTCACGTCTGTTAGGAAAATTAAGTATAGATTAAATGAAATATTAGCTATTTTTAGCAAGTTGTGCAGATATGTTAAGCATGAAGAACTGTAGAGATGTGTGGCTGCTTCATGCCGACAAGTGGGTGGCCTGCCAATATCGTGTGTTGACTCAAAATTCCACGGAAGATATTTTGTTCATCATCAGAATCATAGAAATTGAAAATAGACATGTACTTGGGTTTTGACCCAAAAAAAACCCACAGATTTGACCTACCTAAATATTAGTACATTTTAAAAGTTGAATTACTTGAAAGTTTCTCATTAATCCTCCAACTAATTATGCTAATGAAATGTTTTGCAGGCTAGAAGCATCCTTTTTCTTGCAAACAGAGAAATGGAGGAAAGGGTAAAGAGTCCATTTACTCCAAGTGGATCAGAACTATCTTCACCAACTGTGATGTCTCCACTGTGTAGCCCTGTTGCTGGCTTGTCTATGAAGAGATCACTCCAGAGGTTTTTGCAGAAGAGGAAGCTTAGGGTTCAAGCAACATCTCCATACCATCACTAGAAACCCAATTTTCGATTGATTAATTGCAAATTTGGTTGCATTTTTTTGTTTTTTTGTTTGTTAATCGAGGCGATAAGGGAGATTTGTAGACAGTTTCTAGCTAGGAATCCTTAATGAAATGATGATATATTAGCCTTCTTGTACATAATCGCTTCAAATCATGTTCATCCATATATTTAAAGCCAAAAAAATCCTTATGATATATTATGTCTTGATTGATTTAAGATCTTCTTGTCACATGTGGTTTTATTTTGCTATCGGATTATGACACGATTTTTTTTAAATATATTTATTTTTATAAGGGGATGATGAGATGAACAGATCTATGAAAATTACATAAATTTTGGCAAAAAAAATGAGTACGAACTTCTATGAACAGATCTCAGAAAATTCTTCATGATTTGTGCATGCAATAAACAATCTCCTTTTATCAATGCTAATTAAGCTTGGTCAGCGAACACTCACAACAAATTGCGGTTCAAATCGCCTAAATTAATTAGCAAGTTAATAGTGGAGGTGTACATAGCTTGAATGATAGACCACTTATTTCGGGCAAAACTTATACCAACATGTTTATTTATCAGGAATGGGTATTGGAATGATTCCAATTCATGCTTCTCTTGTATGAACTAATATATGGGTATTGGAATGATTCAAATCTTGACTTCTCCGCGTTTACTAACACTTAAGGAATAAAAAATTATGTAGATTATACCTTAAAATCCATAATTAAATACCCTCAAAATCGGGAATGAGATCAACTAGGGGGAGTAGTTGATTCGATTCCAATACCTTGATTCCCTATCTAAATTCCTCAATTCATGACTTCCCCCATTCCTAATAAGTAAATTTAGCCAAAGTAATTAACATGATTCAAGAGAATTAATTTCTGATTGAGATCTTTCTGTATTCATAGCCTTCTCGAACTAATTTCTGATTCAAGAGAATGGGAGCGACGGGAGTAGATTTGATCTAGCTAGGTACGTAGCCTTGGAGTTTTTATACGAAATTCATATCACTATATTTAGGTGGCCAATTACTCAAGTATTAGACATTCTGACCTAACAAATGGGCAAAAAGAGATTGAAAAAAAAAACCCTCCCACCAGCTAATTTAATCATAATATAAATACATATGTAGTTAACTGTAACTGTGGAGATTCGAATGCAAGACCTCAAATAAATAAGAAAATACTGCTAACCACTTAAGGTCAAACCCCTTTATTTGACTTAGTGAAGTGTTTAGACTTATTGAGACTTTTGGGTTTTCACATAAAACTAACCAATAAAGGTTAAATTGAATTATAATTAAAGCCAAGGAAAATTGGAAAATGGTGTTGGAGCTATAATTATTGGAAATAGGTGTCTGTCATGCGAAATTGCATGGCAATTTCCTGGAAAGATATTTATGTTTTCACTCATAGCTAAGTTACGACTCAAATATGAGGACCACTTGTCTGCTTTTCCAACTTCCGTTTGGAAAATTGCACTTCGTGGGACACAAATTGGAAGGGTTCGGCCTTACAGTTACATGCCATCATTTAGCATCACGAAGCTGGAAATGCCACCATCATAATTTAAAAGGGTTTGTAATTTTCTTGACCGATAAAACTTTAAAGCAAGAGAACAAAAGTGGTTGCAATTTCTTGTCACTGTATTTCACGTCAAATTGTTGAAAACTTTTGTGCAAATCAAGTTTGCTGTTCTGCCCATGATTTTGAAGAGATCGATGAAACGTTTTAAATGTCTTTATTGATCTTGATCTTTTGTGGTTAACGGCTAATGAGAATGAGGTGATATGACACAACAAATTGGAAATTGGCTCTCTCCACCACCTCCCATTTATGCTTTCCTCAATTTCCAAAACTTTCTGGTCTAATATTTTGGCTCCACTCATGACAAACTTATATAAAACCTTTCAGCAGCCTTCCTACCTACTCTTATCTTTTCTTATTCCCTAGCCTGGCTGTCCAAGAAAATTGTGTTTGGTGCAGCAGCAGGAGGGGAGTTTCTTTTTTATGTTCTGCCGAACTGTGGTTAAGAATCTTTGCAAGAAGCTATGTTTTTTTTACTGTAGGGAGGGATAGTGAGGTGAACTAGCCATGAGGCTTTTAGTGCTGATGCTGTTAAGCTGTTTTGTCTGCAACAAATTAATTAGTGTAGGGCTGTTAAGCCAATTTTCACTTAAAGTGAACTAAGTAAAAGCTCTTTATTGAACACCATTTATTCCCAATATAGAAGTTGAGTTCTCAAATATATAATTTCTGAACCATGAGGGTTCAAGACAGGAAATTTTTTGACAGTTCAATGCAATTATAATCTGGGAGCAATCCGAGGACGATCCCATTCAGTCACAATGTGGTCGCGGGTGATCTCCTTCAGCGAACGACATCCACTTAACGCCATTGTTAGCTCAAACTCATCACGAAGCATTTGAAGTACTTTCCTTACACCAGCCTCACCATCAGCAGCTAATGAGAACACCACTGGTCTACCAATCTGAAATATAGGCATTGTTTCAAATTCATTGCTTTACTATATAAATCATAGACAGGCAACAAAATGTTTCCTATTTCTGATGTAAATTTTAAGTGACATATGTTTTACTCACAAATACACCAGATGCTCCAAGAGCCAGAGCCTTAAAAACATCAGTTCCTCTCCTCACTCCACCATCCAAAAACACAGGAATTCGGCCTTGTGCAGCTTTGACGACCTATAAGCCATCTCAACAAAGTCATAATCTCAGAATACACCAAAGATATAGTCCTAGAAGTGTTCCAAATAAGGGCAAAATAAAGAATAAATATAAGGGAACTACTTGGGATTTAGAATGGCAAAAGTTGAAGAGGATAATACTCCTCCGTAACATTTATAAGTCATTCAACAACTTCAGGACACTAATATAAGTGTTAAATGAATCGATAAAATCAGATTTATGAATGAAGAATGTACCTCTTCCAAAACCATAATAGTTGCAGGGACATAATCAAGCTGGCGAGCTCCATGATTGGAGACGACAATTCCTGCAGCTCCATATTGTACCGCTAGTCGTGCTGCATTGTTAGTAGATATATCGTGAGTTGGCAATAAATTTTCGATAACAGATAAAGCAGGGAAGTTAGTTTTGTATTGGAATGTTGACTCAGGGATATGGTTACTTACCATCCTCAGCAGTAATTACACCCTTTACAAGAATTGGTAATTTGGTGATTGTCTGAAGCCATTTTACGTCCTGTGCATGTGGCCAAGAGAATCATTTGAATTATTAATTCAGATTTCTTGTTTGAATTATCTTATATTGAAGCAACCATCTTTACCTTCCAGCTGAGAGACTGGTCGACTTGTCCAGCAACATATGATGCAAGTCCAGAATCATTGGTCTAGAATTTAATCACCAAAATGGTCAAGGAATGGATAATAAAAAATGAAGTTACCTATACAGTAAATTATTTGTCTGATATCTAAAGTCATATAAGTCACCCACCTTATCCATCTTTCCGAGAAACAAATCCTCAAAGTTTTTCAATGTCAAATGTGGCGGCAAAACAAATCTGTTACATACAATGAACTTTTAAAAGATACATAAAAGCCTAATGATTCTGCTGCGTTTTGAAACAACCTAACATCTTTGTAATAACTGTTTTTCTTTCATTTCCAAATAATATTCTTGAATGAATGCTCACCTGTTCTTGATATCAGCCTCCCTGCGCCCAAGCCTTGGAGTGTCCACAGTAAGAACTATGGCCTTGAAACCAGCCCTCTCAGCTCTTCTGACAAGCTGTGTGACCACACTCCTGTCTTTGTACACCTTATCAAGAAGCACAACAATCATGGATAGAGTTAACAACACAAAACAAATGAGAACCTTGAAAGGAAATATATAATTTAGCCAAAGCAAAACAGGAAAGAACAAGAAAGAAAGTAACAGAAAATAGTGAGGGATGAATTTGAAACTCACATAGAGTTGGAAAAAGCGAATGCCAGGTCCTGTTGATGCAACCTCTTCGGCACTGGAAGTAGCCCAAGAAGACAGTGTCTATAACAACCAATATGCATATATGAGTTACTGACACAGCTATTATGAAAGCCACAGAACAAAGCTATCCATAATTGGCTTGCACCTCAAAGGCAACACTTAAACAAATTGTGATAGGAAAACATAATTCAATATAAGATGATATAACAATATGGTGCCAAGCCAAACCATAATTGTGTCAGCCGCGGCTGTTGCTCTTGCCGTTGCATACTCTCCTGATTGAGAATTACAAAATTACATTTAGCCATCTCTGCTTAATAGGAAAAACTTGACAAATAAAAACTTTAAAGAGCTTTGAATGTATTCCAATTGTTGTTTAAATATTTTTATCCAACTTACACAAAGAAGTATGTCACAGAAAAGTACAAATAAAAGGGGCTTATACCTTCAGGATGAGCCATCTTCTGCATGGCTGTAGGAGCAATCATGATGGGCATTGAAATATTGAAACCCAACACAGTTGTTCTCAAGTCTATCTTACTTACATCTATAAGAATACGAGGCCGAAACCTATTCCATCAGAAACAAAACAGCAAAAGTACAACTTGAGCAAAGAGATTCAATGGAAAAGTACAATGAAATGTAGCCCAAAATACCAAGAAAAAGAAAACTACTTTTTGAGATGATTATCAATTAGCAAGAGAACAGCTTACAAAATCCTGGAAAATGCATGTTGGTTCTCCTTGAGAGTCCACTGATCCTCTGCACCAGATGCGTAGTAGTCATAGACCATCTTTGGCAATTTCTGCTTTGCAATTGCCTCATACTCAGAAACATTGGTTATCTCCATCTCTGCAACTATATGCTTAAGCTATCCTCTCACTAATCTGAAACAAATTCAAATAAGTAATTGGAATTTGAAAATCAAGTGAATCTTATGTGATGTTAATTGAGACAGTGAAATAAGTGAGAATAAAAATTCTGATCAAGACTTACATGGTTTGTGTGCCCAAAACGCAATCCTAAGTTCTAGGTGCATAGTAATAGAAGAAGCTATGAATCAGCAAAAGCAACCTGGTACTAAAAGAGAATTAGAAAACAGCCCTACTGCCTAATTGGGCCTAGAGATATACACACTTGGATGCATCTTCATTTGGGTGTTTCTGCAAAACTCATGCGGAAGGCAACAAACAAACCATGTAAAGGGCTTTCAAGTCTCACACGAGTCCAACCACGAAAGCTGTTTCCAAGTTTCCAACTTTCTTTGATTTTGACTGCAGGGTATGTGAGCCCTACTCTCTTAATACATTATTTGGCCATCTTCAATTGATTTTTTACGATCAAACTCATGAGTTATGGGCTACTTATGTAAATTAAACGTGTAATTAGGCCCACTTAATAATATCAGAATTAAGCTTGAACAAATCTAATCATAAACCCAAAAAGCAAACACAAATTACAATATGGGATTGAAAATAACAAAGAGAAAATACTCAAACAAGAAAGAAATGGAAAAAATGCCAATTTGATTAGCAAAAAAGAAAGAAATGTATCCGATTTGATATAACAGGAAGAAAACAAGACTTCATTTTCACAGTACCATACATGATTTTGATCAAACCCATGTCCAAATTCAATCATTTAATCTAAACACAGAATCAAATTGTGTAAGGACAAATTCAAGAAGATGAAAGCTGCATGAATTGTGAAGCAAAGAACACACCTTTTGGCTTTCCTCCACTTAGAGAGAATGAAGGAAAGAAACAGAGAGGAGCTGGAGATAACCTTGAATGCAGAGAAAAAAGAGAGAACGACAACTCCCGCAGTGATATTGATACAATTCTAAAAACAAAGAAAGACAGTGATTGGAGAAAAGTATTAAAGAATGATGGGTGAAGACAAAAGAGGTAAGCGTCATCAGATAAGAAAAATAATAATGTGACTGGATTGGATTAGTTTTTGAAGGTGAGCAAATTGAAACCAATCTGTTTCTTGGAAATGTGAGACTTTTGCTGAGACCATTTGGTTGACCATCATTGCTGCATGCTCGTTCCATATGTACACAACGGAAAAACAATTTTGTGGGTAATATATTAGTCAAAATAATAATTAGAATTTAGACAGCACAAGCATAATTTTTTCCTTCTTTAAAATCAGAAATAGGTGACATGAACATGTGAATGTGAATGTGAATGATCCTGCTGTCCTGCTCTGAAAGTACATAGGTCACATGAACATGTGAATCTTCATCCTTGATGTGAATGCTCAAAAATAAAAAATAAAAATGTATATTATATTTTTAAAATTCTTTTGGATGGAAACTGATGTGGAAATACATAATTCCTTAATGCATGACAAGGACTGTTACTGTGTTAATGGTATTATCTTTTAAGGTTAGTAAATTAGAAGTTCACATTCTTTAATTCAAAATCATTCTAAATACTTCCAATTTTACCTTTTTTGTGGGCCCATATGAGGTGCATGTACTGAATCATTTTGTTTCCTTTTCCTCTTGTTCTTATTTATTCATTCAATGCATGCAAGTTGCCTTTGCTATATATAAGACACAAGGCGTAAGGGAATCTATGCTTTTGGACAGTATTAAACATTTGGATGATGTCATTGATGAAGAATATAAGTAGTACATCGAAAATTTGAAATAAGTTACAACTTATAATAAATGGTTTTACTTCTAATAGTACCGAAGTTTTTTGTGATAAAATTTTATACGTACGAGGCTTTGTAAGTTGTTAAGTTAAAAACAATATCGATGTTCTTAGTAGTGAAATTGTCAATTGACCGTCTCTCAGATGATCCGTCCTTCTGAAATTTTAAGAGTCATGCTTGAAAGAAAATCATAGGACAGAGTTTAAAAATAACAATAATTAATTTGAATATTGCCATGAACAAAATTCAAACTGCTCTTTCAGGTTTCAGCAACTTGTGTTTCTGATTGCAAATTGATGAAGCTCACTTCTTATGAACAATCTGTTGATGAATCAACTGATGTTTGTGATTTCTTTAATTTAAAAAAGAAAAATATTTGAAACTAGAATCTCTTTCTTTGTCTTTACTATGCAGGCCCTTCATTGCTAGATCCCACGCCTTTGCTTCCTTTGTAAAAAGGCTGTAAAAATATAGACAACACACTCATCGAGAAGACCTGAGAGTTAAGACTGATCATCAGCTTTTGATACTAGATACCACTACCAGAACTCCATTAAAAGCCAAAGTCTCTTAAAGACTGAAACTTTTTTTGGTTAACAAATAAAACACTGCAACACTGCAACACTGCAAGTCCAATTCAGCAACTGATTATGTTATGATCATCAAACCTACATTGCAAAACCTTGGTTCTTATTCAAATTCTTCAAATTACCTTGTAAGTTGAAAACGTCTCTGGTGTCTCAGCTTTCCTTTAAACTTTCCCAAAGGATCAATATTTAAACCATTGCTAATGTAATGCTAATCATTAAACTCAAAAACTTGGTTGAATTCTGTTGATGCCAAATATCCAAATGGACTCATGAAATTCAAAAGAAAATAAGTTCCTCAACTTGCCTTCAATTGGAAAAAAAAGGAGAGTGTCGTTTACAGCATGAGATACAAGAAACATACAACAAAACTACATGAATTCAGTTTTTCATATGACCATGAAGAACCTGAACTTTTCTGAAGAGGGTACTGACTACATGGCTTCATTGTGTCAGACTCATTTGGGTGTTCACCAGCCAAGGTTTTGCCATCTCTTGGTCCACTTGCATTCAAACAAAGAGGGGTTATCACATTAGAAGAACTGCTCTTCTTCTTGTAAAGTGGATTGCTTGTACATAGACCATCATTTCCTCTTACATCCAACCTCTTCCCAAGCCTTTCAATGAACTCCTCTGGAAGTGATAGATCTCCACTTAGCTGATTGTTGCTCAAATTTAGCTGATTTAAACTTGGAAGAGTCCCTAAATATGGAGGAACTGTCCCAGTAAGGCTATTGTTATCCAGAGAAAGAGCAGTGAGATTTTTCAAGGAAGATAGAGAGTTGGGCAATGGACCAGTCAAACCACATCCTGAAAAGCTCAGTGATTTGGGCTTCATGAGCTTCCCTACAAACTGAGGAATTTCTGTGTTGATTGGGTTGTTATCAGCTACCAAGTACTGTAATTGCTCCAAACCTGAAATGGTTTCAGGGATTGGCCCATTTATCAAGTTATGGCTCAGATCAACCAACACCAACTTGTTGAGCTTCCCTATATCTGGAGGCATGCTTCCTGTAAACCTATTTGAACTTAAATCAATCTTCTGGATGAGCTGAAGCTGACCAACAGAGCCAGGCACCTGACCTTCTAGAACATTCCAACTTAAATCCAAAATGCTCAAAGTCCTCAACCCTCCAATTTCTACTGGTATTTGACCACTTAAATTGTTGTAACTTAGGTCAAGTTGCTCTAAGTTGACCATCCCACCAATGTTCCCAGGGATCTTGCCTAGTAGATTGTTCTGTGACAGGCTCAGGACCCTTAAGTTGGAAATTTTGGCTAAACTTGGGGGAAGTTCTCCTGAGAGGGCTGGATTGGACACAAGGGCTAGGTGTTCCAAGGAAGACAGTGCACCAAGAAGAGTTGGAGAAAGAGTGACTGGTGATGTCAAAAAACAATTGAAAATGGAAAGTGTTTTCAAGTAAGGTAGTTTGAGCAGGGACTCTGATAGGGTAGCAGAGGATTTGCAAGCAGGGGTTAGAATATCAGGGCCAATATGAATCTTTGTGACATGAAACATTGGAGGGTTTTCATCACCAATCTCACATTGAACACCAGGCCATGGAGTCTCGTCACATGGTTGTGGGTGTTCTTGGGCCCAGCTGGAGTCTCCTAGAAAGGCACCCAAAACTTCAAAAAGCCCCAAAAGCTCCTCCTTCCCCATCTCTATTTGAAACCCATCTGAGCTTTGCTGTCCTAACACTACCTCACCTGCCAAAACAAGGAACCCAACAAAGAAAAGAGGGAAAGAAGCCATGAGAGGAGAGCAAACCCCACAAGTGAACAAGAGAAAGCAAAGGAGAATGTGGCTTTAATTAGAACCAACCAAGAGACTGTTGCTTTACTCTTTTTCTTGATCAATGGCATTGATGACAGAAAGTAAAGTGTGGCATCAAATTATCTCAATTCAGAGTCATGATCTTAGTGGCTGTGCCTGCCAGTGCCAAGGCTGCTGTGAAATAAAAAAAAGTTGTCGCCTTTGCTTCCCACATTGTGCAGAGGAGGGGGCAGGGATTGACAGTGGTAGTTTTGCATGGAAAAGAGTGCGATGTAGGAAGAGAAAACAGTTACTAGAAGTAGAAGAAGATGTCAGAAGGGTCATGATCGATTGGTATTTTCAAAGAAGGATTTGTAAAACATTGATGGGACTTAGCCATCTATCAATCTATCTCTATCTCATGTCTCAGTAAGAAGCCGATAGATCATGGCCTTTCATGCTTTGCAGATATACACAGGTGACACATGTGACTGATGTCTCTCTCTTCTTCTCTCCTATACCATTGGCATTGGGAATTTGCATGCGTGGGAATCGATGTGTGTGTGTTGTACAAGTATTGTCATTCTTGGTAAGATTCTAATTAGACATATTTAGTGATGTATGCTGAATAAGATACTTAAATTTGGATTAATTTTTCGGTGTGAGTGATCGATTTATAACTAATCCACTCATATTATAATACATGTATATGTTTGTTAGTATACTAGCAACTATGTCATTTATAACATGTGAATCAATAAAACCCGTGTGGGTGGATTATAATTTATACATTAGAAAATTATAGAGATATAATTTTTTCTAGTTAGACTTCTATCAATGAAATGAATGAAGAACCATCCCTTCCTATGAAATAATACAACAAAATTGAAATGTCTCCTAATTTCACGTAGCTCTTTGAATGAGCTTGAGAACCCAAATGAAACAAACCAAAACGCTAAATTCGAAATTCTAGTTTCATGCAAGCCACAGTCTAATTATTTAACCTCCCACTTTATAATTGCAGCAGAAGCGATCAGTGTCCAGTGATGGGTCATTTTGATGCCACAATAAAACTTGACGACCTACCCTCAATAGGCTGATCAATCACCCATGTTAGGCAAGCCAAACCCTAGATAAGTGTGCACCTACATATTTATACAAATTTGCGTTTTCCATGAACTTTTGGGTTCTTCTCTAGAAAGGGGGAAAGCAGTCAAAAGCCCTGCCAGGTGCTGATGCGTTGAAAATGCCAGAATTGTTGCTTCAATTCATCACAAGAAGCGGATGCATGCATGCAGGGTGCGGGTTGGGATAATTCTTCCCAATTTTCTTTTGTGTTGGTCCTCCACATGATTTTATTAAAGGTGTACATGTTGACGTCCACTTGGCTTCTATGAAGCTGGAAGGCGGGGGTGATCCAACTCCCACAACTGCATTGGATGCCTGACCAATTGACCAATTGAAGTAACCCAAGTGAGCTTCACAATGTGCACATGACAACTTGCACTCCACTGCTCTCCGTCTTCAACTGCTGTCATCCAGCTTAGAGGCTCAACAAAAATGGATGAACATTCAGAATCCTCACACAAGTTGCTACCTTTTCATTTTCGCCACTCAAACAATTTCTTACTCTCGCCTATGATGGGGATCGGGATCCAGACATAGGTCATTAATAACACACACGAGTACTGAAATCTAGGGTTAGTACAAACTTACATATATCGTAGCAAATCAATGCCACAAATAAACTATTTCATTAATTATCAACCAAAACTCCCTTACAACTATTACATGCTTTATTTATAGGTTTTACAAGACTTGAGTACCAAGGTTACATGGTCCAAAAGTAAATTAATTATGGATTAACTACACTTTAGTCCCTGGAGGTTTAGTGTCAGTATCGAAATGGGCCCCAATGTTTCATTTTAATCAATTTCGTACCCAACATTTCGAAATATTACCAATTTACACCATCTATTCGTTGACCGTTAAAGTCAGACGTTAATCTGCGACGTGATATTATGGGACCCACCTCATAACCAAATAGTAGTTAGAAAGAGACGAAATGAAAGGCCATTTCGGAAAAAATAATAATAAAAAACTCATTAAAAATATTATTAAATTAGATTTTTTTAAAACAAAAAAAAACCCTACTTTCTCTCTCCCTCTCTCTCTCTCTCTCTCTCTCTCTCTCTCTCTCTCTCTCCTCCTATCTCCCTCCCTCTCTCCGCCCAGAACTTGAAAATCCAACAGACCCAAGAGCTCGAAATCCTCCAAAGCCAATCGGCCTCTGGACCCTACCACTGAGCCATTTCCTCCCCCGCCGCCTCACCTCGAGAATCTCAACCTTCCACCGCCTCCGCCGCCTCTACCCACTTTCATCACCCTCGCACACTTCACATAACTGTCGAGAAATTATAAATGGAGGGTTTTGGAGAGGAACGGAAGCAAGCAGTACTACTACTAGCGTGATCTTTATCAGAGCCAAAATTCAAAAATCCCAAATTTTGCAAGTTTCCCTGTTATACTCCACTAAACCCTAACTTTCCCTCAAACCATACCTCATCTTCAGTCCTCCTATCCCAAAACCTAATTTGGGGTCCTCAATCAGTGAGCACATTTGCAATGACGAAGGTGTACGGAACAGGGCATACGATTTCAAGCGTCACCATGTCGCCAAGTACTCGATCGAGCAACCCCACCAGCCGAGCAACAAGCCGTTAAGGCCAAACCTAGTTCGGCGCCCGAGCTCTATAACCTTGTCGGAGATTCAGCGGGACCGCCTTACGATGATTGCCGCTGCTAATTGGTCCAAAACCGCGACACCTCACCCGGTGCACGACCTATCTCGAAAAATCGAACGAAAACCGGCCAATTTTCTGCGGTTTTGGCGAGCCGTGGTCGGCGACGGTGGAAACCGGTCGGGACAGGGACGATGGTAGGTCGGCGGTTCAAATGGGTTCGATCTCGTGGTTGATGGTTCACGGTGGCGGCGGCGGTGAGTCTCTAAGCCTTTCTTTGTTTTAGAAAAATGGGGACGAGGTTTACAGTCGTAGGAGAGAGAGAGAGAGAGAGAGAGAGAGAGAGAGAGAGAAATATATATATATATATATTTTTCTGTTTTTAAAAATCTAATTTAATTAAAGAGTTTTTATTATTATTTTTCCGAAATTGCCCTTCGTTTTGTCTCTTTCTAACTACTGTTTGGTTATGAGGTGGGTCCCACGACGCGTCATCGATTAACGTCGACTTTAACAACGGATGGTGTAAATTGTAATATTTCAAATGTTGGGTACGAAATTGATTAAATGAAACCTTGGGGCCCATTTCGATACTGACACTAAACCTCCAGGGACTAAAGTATAGTTAATCCATTAATTATCTATAAAATCACACATAAATAATAAAATATATTCTTAAACTACCCAAATAAGAAATAACAATATCTCGTAAAATAACTAATTAATCTTGATCCCATCATTAGCTTGGAATGTGATCCACAACATTGTCCTGCAATGCAAACACTTCTTCAGCATTTCTTGCATGGAATCTGGTGTACGTTTTTCCTCCATTTTGGGCTGTTTTCACTCCAGAGGCAACTTCGCTAGGCAACCCAGGATCTGCCCAAATTTGGAACTATCTATTTTATCCCCACAATGATAAGATTCACATAATACTTTCAGGCGAAAAGACTTATATATGGAGCTGGCACGATCAACCTTGAAGCCCATTTCCTCGTACATTTTGAGCTGATCTAGAAAACCATCATTGGGGCAAACAAACTCACAGCTTTGCCTCAGGGATCCTAGTGCATCTTCTTGTGATAAATGTTCTGTTCTCATCAGATATGCTGTAATGATAGATGCACTTCTGGAAACACCAGCAAAGCAATGCACCAAAACGGAACCCTTTTTTCTACTCTCATCAATAAAATCCACACACACGTCCAAATAATCCAATAAATTCTCATCGTCCATATCTCTTAGCGGAACCCCCATCCTCACCAGCTTCAAATCCTTGCCTGCACGTTCTAACGAGTAAGAAAGCTTATCGGAAAGCAAACAACTTTTCGACCCATCACAAACAGATGCTGATCCACCAAGAGACCCGCCATCATAGACTTTCTTGCTTTCCTTTGTGGGAATTGCACAGAGAATATGTGTGATCTCTTTGCTGCCATTTCGAATAACCTTTGCTGCATCACCGATGTTGCCGAGGAATAGATTCTCACGAACAAGATACAGCATGACCACTGAAAAAGATTTGATGTTACCCTAAACCCGAGATTATCAAAGCAAGAAAAGTGGAACAATATGCGGCAAAATTTAAGATTCTATTCTTTCCTACAATGAGGTATATATAGGAGCTTACAAGTGTAATTTACAAGGAAATAGATACCAAAACTAATTAGGAGAATATCTCCTAATTATACAAGGATGTGTCAAATATATAAAATAATGAAGTAAATCACCTAATTAACTTAGAAAATAAATCTCCTTGATTTAGTAGGTTAACTCACATTAACAGTACATACCCTTAAAGCTTGAAACCCAAACAGTGAACAAATCCGACACTTCAAATCAGTGGCGGACCTATTAAAGCGCAAGGAGGTGCAGTGCACCTCCTCTCACCGGAAAAATTATTGTGGGTGCTTCAAATTGCCAATTTGCTCAGCTGGTAATGGTGCACAGATTACCTTATTTTCATTTTTAACATTTATTAATAAATTGAGTAATATAAAAATAAATAAAAGTAAAAGGACAAAGACATTTACTTAAGTTTATAATGTAAATAAGGAAGTACTCCCAATTTGGATTCAAATAAAAATACTAGAAAATCAAATTCACACCAAATCAAAATATGAAAAATCGATTTTAGTGCAAAATACGATTTAGGCTAAAAATGATGGCTCATTAAGTCAATATATAGTTCATAATAAAATCTCATAAAATCAAGTTTTCTTATTTGATGTGTAAGTAATAAAAGCCGCCAAAAATTATCTTGAGAAAATGATTATTTCGAAAAATCATTTTTCATACTTAGTCAATATTTTTAGGGCTAATGACAAAAGACACCATGATGGTTTGGGGTCATTCTCAATCTGGATCCTAGGGTTTCAATTTCATCAATTTACACCCCAATATTTTCAAATATGACCAATTTAAGCCATCCGTTAAGTTGACCGTTTGGTCAAATGTTAACTGATGATGTGTCAATTGTGGGACCCACCTACTGACCAATCCCAAAAAAATATATATATATAATTAGAAAGAAAAAAACTTAAAAAAACTCAGCGTCTTCCCTGCCTAGCCCCCCTGTTCCCCATCCAATCTCGAAGCCTACTTCCTAACCTCCGTCTCCCACCCCCTCTCCCTCCAGCTCTCTTCGTCCCTCGGACCTCCGCACACCATTTCACTACCCCAGAAATGCCAGAACCCCAATCTCTCCGTCAACAAGCTCTGCACCCAAAGCGATGTCGATTCAATCCTCGCTCACCTACATTGCCACATCATCGAGATATTGATCAAGTGGCTTCCTTCCCGACGTTGACGCCGAGGTTTGCTCAGTAATTATCAAATTAGTGGCCACTCATGGTAATTATTATTCTTCCAATTTTTTGTGGGTTTATATCTATATATATAAAGAAAAAGGCAGAGAATTGTGAAACATTCAAAATACCAGAAAATGCCCTTGATTAATGCAAACATTAAGAATTAATTAAATAAAGATAATATGGTGAATTCACACTTTTTCATATTTAAAAAATTAAAATTAAAAGAAAAATCAGATAATGATTCCTATTTTTATGGAACACAACTACCCATTATTTTTTGTAATTCTAAAATAAATTTAAATTTTTTTTAAAAAAAGACTCTAGTAGGAGCAAAAGCACATGCAGAGGCGCGAAAGCACATGCAGAGAGGCTAGTTATATTAGAATATTGAAAGGGTTGGGAGATTCTCCAGATTGTATCGCAGGGGTTGGGCCACCATGTCTGGTTCTGTATTTTTGTTTGTTCTCTGTGATTTTGTTGGGATGAGATTATTGCTAGGGTTGTATGGAATCGAGTTGTGGTTTGGTGTGACTTGGTGGGTGTAGGTGCTGGTTTAATCGTACAAATAGAGCTTCATGAGTATCTACTATGTTTGACTCAGGTTGTGTTTTCAATGATCCATAGGAATTCAGAGATTTCATCTTGCTATGTTTCTCAATGGTGGAGGTGGCTGAGTTGAGGGGATGGGGAACCGAGGGGAGGAGGAGCTGGGTTGTTGGGCATAGAAGGGGTTGAGATTTTTTAAGTTTTTTTTTCTTTTTCTAATTTTATATTATTTTGTCATTATATATATATATATATGTTTTGGGATTGGTTAGTAGGTGGGTCCCACAATTGACACGTTATTAGTTAACGTCTGACCAAACGGTTAACTTAATGGAAGGCTTAAATTGGTCATATTTGAAAATATTTGAATGTAAATTGATGAAATTGAAACCCTAGAGTCCATATTGAGAATGACCCAAAACCATCAGGGTGTCTTTTGTCGTTAGCCCATATTTTTACATAAAACAGTTTTTCATGCATGATATAAATGAATGAAGGGATTTAAGGTCAATCTAGATAAAAAGTCTTAAATGTTCAATCTAGATAAAAAGTCTTAGATGTTTAATCCACACAAAAAAATTTAGTTTTTTAAAATTGCACATCCGCTACAAAAATTCATGGGTCCGCCAATGCTTCAAATCTCAAAATGAAAGCAAATTAATAAATAGATTGTTGACTAAACCAACGTTTCACTGTTAGAGAAGCAATGAAAACGTGGAATTGAATTTGAAAGCATTATAGCATATAAACGTCAGCCAATCGACATATGACATATAAAACTCCATCAGAGTCAATTTCTTGAAAATTCAATTCACCCTTCATACAATTGTCTTTTTTATTATTATACAAGCTATATTCTACTTTTTTTAATAGATAATAAGCGCAACAAATTTTTATTTTTATTTTTTATATAAGCGATAATTTACTTTAATCTAATCTAAACTATTGACGAGGGGATTCGAATTTGGGTGCAGAGTGAGGAACACATCTACTCTAGTCTACTTGTCTAAGCCCACGTCATCTACTATATTTGTCTTGTTTATAGACTGAAATTCGATAATCATTCATTGTACAAAATTAATTAGTTCGTTGATTGTGGAGGAAAATATGGATTCTTATGTAACCTTAAGCTAATTAAGTCCATTCATCTCTCCACATTAATGATTTTCTTTGCCTTAAAACAACAAGAAGAACCACCAAAGTAAACCCTACGTATGCATGCATGGTATCGTTGATCATATTTCAATCAATTTAATATTGGTCGTAATTTAAGTAGAATTTAAGATGAAAATGTATGAAAATTAAGTTTCCTGAGCTTCTCGATCTCGAATCGTACTTGTTTGATCACAGAGAGCATCAAAAGATACGCATACGCATCGCAAATCATGACCTTTTTTGTTCCGTGATCAAAGCAGTATATATATTTAAACCTCAGATGCTTCATCCTTCAGTCTCAATATCTTTCTTTTTTTCAAGTCTATGTTGCGAGTTTACAGCTCGAATGCTTGACTAGTCTTCTCTTCTGTTGTTTGAGTGTTCCTCCCGTTACTACAAAATCTGGCTAATTGCATACATAAAATATGATTACTTGGTTAATAATATCATCCACGATTCAAGTACGAAAGAGAGAGATGTTGAAGTAACCAATCAGCAAGTGACACACCAGGGTCCCCATGAGTGATTGTTCCCCAGATTTTAATTAAAATACAAAGCAAGTCACAAGGACAACCACAATAAATTTTTTACACTATATTGTACTTATGTACGAGTCATCTAAATGTCTCGCAACAATTTCAGTATGGTAATCAATTATCATGATTAATTGTCAAGTAAGTAATTTATTAAGAAGCTGAGGTGTTAGGGCGGCCCCACACCCAACCTAGCATGGCTAGGATAAGAAAGGGTTTGCAGACGAGACGACTTTTCGACAAGATGAGTAACCTTAACTTCATTTTCTTGATTTCGATATCCAACTACCATGAATCATGAATGTTCAGACTTGCAGACTTTTGGTCGCTTCTCTATAATTTTGATGTTCCTACTGTCTTATTATGTGGCCTGTAATCTCAAATGACTGGGTACCATCCATGCGTGCATGTTGTCACAATCTTATGTGTACAAGATGATATCCGCCGTCAAATTAACGTCTTAATCCTGAAATATTAATTAGGTGAGCAGTTTGAAGGAGGATTTTTGCCCACCATTTTAATCGAACGTGTAGTCTTAAGCAACTTAATAACAGCAAAACAAGACTATCAAACGAAGAAGTGCCATGTGTCATCCTAACAGCAAAACAAGACTATCAAACGAAGAAGTGCCATGTGTCATCCAACGTGTACTCTTAAGCAGCTTAATAACAGCAAAACAAGAGTATCAAACGAAGAAGTGCCATGTGTCATTGTGCTGTCTTCCTGTGCAGACATGGCTTTGGCTATTTGCCTGGTTGACTTTCTTTATGCAATTGGATTTTGAGCTGTCGCAAAAGCACCGAGAATTACGATTACTTCTTTTCAATGCTTCCAATCTTCTCAGTTAAGGATATTTATCCAAATGGTTGTTTCTGGGTCTTTCTTGAAGCCGAAGTGATGAGGGGCATACATGGTAAATCACATAATTAAATAAAGGTGACACCGTGACACCTCTAATAATTGAAGTGATTGCTCAATTATTAATTCAGCAGTATATCCAAATCTCACAAGTATTTAAAACCCCTTCATTTGGAACTTCTTCTACCAACCAAATTTAAAACCCACATTTCTATGCTTCTTTACGCCCCACAAGCAATATCTCAAGTCCTCCTTCTTCCACTTGCATCTCTTCTCTTCCACATAATAACATGGCCAAACCACCATCAACAAATCTTGTGCAAGATTCAATGAAACCCTACAAACCCAAAGAATATTACCCTGTAAAAGCCAAGGGCGTATCCTTCTTGGCCTTTTTCGTCTCCATATGCTTTTACATTTCCATCTTCTACATCTTCAACCTCTCTCTCTCCACTCTCTTCCACAACACCAAGTTCTGGTTTGCCATATCCAACACTCTCATCCTCATCATTGCAGCTGACTATGGCGCCTTCTCTTCCTCCAACGATAATATACAAGACCAGAATCTTTACCAAGAGTACATGATCCACCGTCAAGCTCGAAGTGTTTCCTCATTTGTTTCTCGATACCCTGAAATAGCTTTCAAGAAAAGCAGCTGTCCCAATAAGCAATCAGAGGTGGACGTGGACGACATGAAAGCAAAGAATGAAGAAGTGGCAGACACTCAAAATAAAGAAGTTGTCCAAGAAAAGAGTGTCGTCCACGTGTCGAAAGGCGATGTCCAGAACAAAGATTGCGCCAGAGAAAATGTTGCAGCAAAAACTTACCAGCGAAGTAAGTCTGAGAAAACAAAGACAAAGGGAGCTGTGATCGATGAGAGGAAGAAGGATATTTTGAAGAGGTCAGAGGATGAGAAGAAGTACGAGCCAAATACTGTTGAAGACAATGAATTTTCGGTCATGTCAGATGAAGAACTGAACAGGAGAGTTGAAGAATTTATTCAGAGGTTTAACAAGCAGATTAGGCTTCAATCAGCAGCTACAGACTCCCACCAAGTCTAGAAGTTAATGTTCCATGCATATATGGAATATGAAAGAGAGTTCATCTTCCAAAAATTTTGTGTTTTTATTTCAGCTCTCAAATAATTTTGTAAATACTCTGGACTTCATGTTTAGTATGAATAATTTTTGTATGCATGAATGTGTATTTTATTCTGAAATCTCCTTTTTCTTCTAAATATATTATCTTCTTGATGCATTTTAATTAATTAGGTAAATACTGTTTTGTTATCCCTAGTATATATTGCATTGATACGTGAACAAGTTATCCTGCATATTATTGCACTATTAATTGAAAATAACATAAATTAATATCGCCGTTGCATGAAAGTCTCAATAAGCTGCCAGAATATGAGTTCTAGGCTAAAATTGAATGGAACAGAAACTCACCATCAAACCCCATATCAGTGATGTGATTTTAGTGGGGTCTCTTCCTTTTGCAATCTTCCACAATTCTTTCATAATCCATAGAGAACGACCTTTTCTCTGATGTAATTTTCATTTAGCTTTTTTGATTACCGTAATATAAGTAAACATATATATATAAGATAATTGAAGACAAGCCACAAACACGGGTGATAATTGTAAATATAAAATTTTGAACTTTGGTCGACAAATCAATCAAAATCTATAAAGACCTATAGCTACCTTTTTTTTTTGGACGAAGGCCTAAAGCTACGTTAAACCACAAACAAGCACAAACCAAAAAGAAGCTTCAAATAAGTATCCTTTAAAAAAAATACATTTTATAGATTCACCACCATGGAAGGAATTGACACGTAGCCTAATGCCCAAATCTTCTAAGGTCCCGTTTGGATTGCTTTTTTTGGCCAAAAACTTGCTTAACTTTAAAGTTAAGTAATTTAAGGTGTTTGGTAAAAATAAAATATCCCGATTATTTTAAAAGCAGTGACTTTTAAAAAGCTCTGAGTTGCTTTTCAAAGTGCTTTCAAAGAAGCAGAGATGAACCTTTAATGAATTTTTTAATTCCTAAATACCATCATTCATTTTAAAAAATGACATCACCTCCACTTCCACATCCAACTCCACCACTTGCACCACCACCACCACTACAACCACCACCACATCCTTCTCCTCCTCATCCTCCACCACACCTCCACCACCACCTACAACCACCACCACATCCTTCTCCTCCCATCCTCCTCCACCACCACCACCTCCTCCACCACCACCTCCTCCACCTCCACCTCCACCTCCACCACCACAACCACCTCCTCCTCCAAAACCTCCACATCCACCACCACCTTCACAACCATCACCATGTTGCCACTACCACCACCACCACCACCACTAGTGGTGGAGCCACATAAGGACCAGGGTGGGCCCAAGGCCTCTCTCATTTTTTTTATTTTCTCATATTTTTACTTATATGTTTGCTCCTTGGAGTAAAGACTTTTTTTTTTCTTCTCCTTATGTTCCTCTTTTGATTAATTTAAGCTTTGTGAATTCCCCTTCCCCTATTTTACATGTCTAAGTAGGGTATCTTAATATTGGAATTTATGAACATTTTTTGTATTTCTTCTTTCTGTTGAAGTATAAATTATTAAATTTTGAGTCTTTAATAGTGTAGATGATGAGATTAATATTCAACCATGTTAAAATATGAAATTCAGGACAATTATGATTGTAATAAATGGATAAATTATTAATCAGTATGAAATGATATTATTAACTTATTAACCTGTTTAGCGCTTGAGGACTCCTATTCGAATTATTTTTAAATTTTTTGTAAAAGGCCCCCTCTAATGTGAAATCTTGGCTCCGCCACTGACCACCACCATAACAACCAACTCCACCTTCATCAGCACTACCACCTCCACTCCATCATTACCACTATCACTACATGATTAGTACATAACACTTTTAACATCATGTTTATTTTAGTCATTATTCATAGTTACAACAATTTTATATTAAAATTTACCAAACCGTTTTGACACTGTTTTTTGTACTAACAACACTTTAAAAATATTGTTTACCAAACATGGAGCTGCTTTACTTTACAACTGATTATTTTCAAAGCATAACATAAGTAACTTTTTTTAAAAGTGACAACAATCCTAAACTGAGTCTAAGTAGTTTCAAGAATTTGATCAACACACCCATCATACATCGAAAACCCATTTGACCCAAATTGAGCTTTAACTCTCTTTAAATGGATCTAACCCGGCCCATTGAACCAAAACATTTTTCTTGAATTAATATTTTTGAAAATTGTCTGCAAACGTTTCGTTGTGAAGCACATAGACAGCCGTACTTATCCCAAAAATAAAAAAATCTGTTAAAATACCCGGGAAAGAAAGGGGGAGAGAGAGAGAGAGAGAGAGAGAGAGAGATGGTGTTGTTGGGTTTTCTTAGCCAAATCAAGCCTTCTCCAATACCAACCAACTCTTCTTCTTCTTCCTCAAACCCTTCACAGAAGGGTCTTCTTCTCAAGAGGAGAAGAGCCATAGTGCTCGGTCCAAGTGTTGTGGTGGCATCTTTGCTCCATTTCTATAACCCCATTGCCCCACAACCTTCGTCTCTCCTTGCACTTGCTCAGCAGCAACAAGAAGATGAGCTTCAGCAACAAGAGGACCGCTCTGTGCATCTCTTCCAGGTCTCTCTCTCTCTCTCTCTCTCTCTCTCTCTCTCTCTCTCTCTCAATTGACACATTTTTCATGGTTTTCTCTAAATTGAGAGCTCCTTTTTTAGGAGAATTGTTGATATTACGCAGAGATTACAATTGGGTCACAGAGAGGCCTGCATTATTTGTTACTCATATGATCTTGATCTCTTTACCTTTTCCTAATCTGATACTTTTTGCATCAATCTGCTGCTCAAAATTCATTTTTCTTTAATGTGTGGGGAATGTGTTTGTTCGTAGGAAACTTCTCCATCAGTTGTTTTTATTAAAGACCTTGAAATAGACAAAAGCCTCAAGGCCTCTCCTGATGCCATCTTCCTAAGTGAGGATGGAAATTCCAAAGTTGAAGGAACAGGTTCAGGCTTCATTTGGGATAAGTTCGGTCACATTGTAAGCATACCTATCTTCTGCTTCTCCATCTGAACTCAACTTTAGATTCTGGTGCAAGCGAGTTATAGTAATTTGCATCTACTCCCAGATAATTAGGTATAGTATTTTAGTTTACGAATCTCTACATCCATGGTACTGAAATTAGTCAATCCTTTGTCTCTCCAGGTCACAAATTACCACGTTGTGGCTAAATTGGCCACAGACCAAACCGGATTACAGCGTTGTAAGGTTTTGTCCTTTTTATTCGATTTAAAAGCCTTGTAATAGTTTTTTTTTTTTAAACTTTTGTTTTGACTGATGTTGAATGTTTTAGTTTGGAGCTCAAGTCATTCGTCTGAATTTTCAAAGTTTCTTTCGTGTCCTTCTTTATAGGTTTATCTTGTAGATGCAAGAGGCAATGGTTTTTACAGTGAAGGCAAGATTGTTGGTGTGGATCCAGCCTATGATCTGGCTGTTCTTAAGGTATTTATTCTCTTGGTCGTTGCTCTTCTTAGTTCCTTATTGTTGTATGCTGATAACTTTCAGCCACTGTATCATAATCTACCAAAGACTTTTCGTATATGACTGGAACCACGTAATATGCATATGATACTGAGAAATCATTGTATTGATGTCAATCTCATTTCTTAAAATCTTGTAAACTAATGCACCATGTCCATATTCATTCATTATTTGCATAAAGAAGAGCAATTTGAAATAAGGAACTTCCCAGGCAACATTTCAGTTTTCTCTCCTACTGCATTCATTAAACTATCAAGTACATGTGAGTGTCTTTATTTTGGCTATGAAGTGTTGGAGATTCTTAGCCTAATACCATGTGCAGGTTGATGTTGAAGGACATGAGTTAAAACCTGTTGTTCTTGGCACATCTAATGGTTTACATGTGGGTCAGAGCTGCTTTGCCATTGGGAATCCTTATGGATACGAGAACACTCTAACAATAGGGGTAACTTTTCTAATATCACTATCTACACTTCATTTTTAGAGTGTTTTAATGTTTTGATCAATTTCGAATGATATTTCCTTATGTCGACAACAAGAGGGAGCAAAATGTCAAACTATTAGATGGTTTAAATTTAAATTTAACTAGTTTCCTTTCCTAATACTCAAAAAAAAAAAAAAAAAAAAATCTTAGTTTCTTTGTCTAATGTGTTATGATCTGATGGGTACTTTGGATATTGCAGGTGGTCAGTGGATTAGGCAGGGAGATACCCTCACCAGATGGAAAGGCCATTAGAGGAGCTATTCAAACAGACGCTGCCATTAACGCTGGTTACATTTTCAATTTGCATAATCTTCTAGCCTTTGCATAAACTTTCACTCATTTTCTTATAATGTCAAAGTTTTCAGCCTTATATATGTTAGAATTTCTGCAGGGAATTCAGGTGGGCCGTTGATTGATTCATATGGTCATATTATTGGAGTCAACACAGCAACTTTCACTCGCAAAGGTAAAGCATGCTCTTTCATTTGTATTATCAAATGTTCCTCGAATGAGCTCTAAACTAGTTGGCAGCACCACACCAGGAAGAGATTTTGAATCCCAAGTTCTATTACCCTATTCAGAAGGCTGGAACTCGGAACCTAACAAAATTTTTAACCAGCAAAACATATCCGAACTATAAAACGTAGTCAAAGCTTCAAACCTTTTCATGAAAACACTGGAAGCTAACTTACTTACTTCTTTTAAATGCTTATATTTTCTCTCTATATTTTGCAGGAACAGGAGCATCATCTGGTGTTAACTTTGCAATACCAATCGACACTGTTGTGCGAACTGTACCGTACCTTATTGTATATGGAACACCGTACCGTGACAGGTTTTGATCGATTTACCATTGTACCTAAAACATATTCCTCATATCCGATATGTCTCTTGGAAAAACAAGCTGTATAAATTTCACAGAACACGATCCAATTTCTAAATGAATATTGATTTTGATGGATTGTGAAGAACATACATGATAACCTCACACAAGATCTGGTTAACTTTTCCAATGCACCATGGTGCTACCAAAATTTCCTTTGTCATGCTTCAACAGAAAACTTTGTCATTTCCATATGAACTTCACCACATCATGCAGAAAACCTTTTAACCATAGTTGTACCAGAACAACAAAAGAAGTCTCTAAATCTATAATATCATCCCCCTACTTGTAAAGTTTTGTTCATGATTGTTCAAAAGCATCATACTGTGTTAAACACAGAATTTAACTATGATGACAAGCAAGAATCATAACACTTAACTATTAGCAGATATCTCAAATTCGAAGAATGCATGCCAATTTGGTCAAGAATTATAAAAGCACTATGTGGCAAACTAGTGATCCAGTAACTCACCTGAATTCTTCGATGGACGAACATCTACGAAAGAAAAATCGAATTCATGGGTAGCCACACAACGCTCACAAACAATCTGACATGAATGAAGCTTGTATGAAAGCTAAACACAACATAGGATTGCAAAACGTTTTAATATTATTGATAAAATCAAACATACATGAGTAACAAACACTTGTTCTAGATATCCCAATAGCAACAGGACCCTAATATGTCTAGTTTTCTTCCTAGAATGAAAGCAGAGACAATTGTTCTTCAACAGAGCAACCAACATGACAAGAGACACGGCAAGAAGAAGGGATAAGAATGAGACCGAGGAACCGCTGCTCCATCGGAGAAGGCGAAGACCGCCGCGTGCTACGATACTCGACTGCATCTTGAAGAATGATGTTTCCTTGTTTGTCAATGCAGTGAAAATTTCCCAAGAAAAACCGCCCATCTCTTATCCCCACCAGCACCCGCCGAAACAGCAATTTCCTTGCCCGGTTCACAGCCTCCGACTCGTCTGGCCCCTTCGGGTTCGAACCATCGGAGCTCGCCGCCTGAACCAGTGTCTCCGCCGCTTCTTGTTCCATGTTCGTAGTGCGTTTGCGTTTGAGTTCGCAGATGCTCGATGAAATTCGTAATAAGCCCAGATCGATGATCTTTTTAGTTTTGTGCCCAAATAGTATAAAACTCGAAATAAAAATAAAAGGTTGAACTGAAAAATACTAAAGTACCCATATGTTGGCAATCCCTGTGAGTGTTAATCTTTGGATTGGAAAATACTGACTTTCTAGAAACTCATGTATTTGTCAATGAGAGTACCACGTGTGTAGAAGTTTTTCTGTTTATATTTTTGATCGATTATTTTTGCACATTCCGTCAAACTTCGATTTGTAATTACGAGACATATAGTATGATTTGTGTGTGGAAATATTTTTTTGAAGAATTATTTTTACACATTTATAAAACTGTGATTTATAATAAGAAGGAGCATCTCCTTCCATGGAATTATTTTATAAAAACGAATCTCTAAGTAAAGAAATTTTTTGGCTCAAAATAGAAAAATTATTAGAAGGGAATAATTTTTTTTAATAATTATCAAAAAGGGAATTTTAAAGGAGCAACTTGATGGCAAGGCCGTCCAAAGATGACGCACTCAGTATCAGAACCATCTAACCGTTCCTTTCCTACTCCTACGTCAAATATTTAATTAGAGGAAATAACAAGCAAAAACAAAGAAACAAAAAAACCTAAGGAATCTAAAACTCGACTACTTCAAGAATCCGAAAGGCTTCAGAGGCCTCTACCTCTGTCTTGGGCAAACTTATCTGATTATAAGGTACGTTTTTCGACTAGGGTTTGGGTTTACCATTGGATTAGCCGCTTCATCATCTACTTCTGATTTCCTTGGAAGGTTTTTCCTTTTTCTCTGTAAAAATACCCCTACTTTAAAAATGGAAGACGACCCAATTTTATTTTTTCCTTATGGTGCACAGAAGGCCAAGGGGGATTGGGAGATTCACACTCTGACATTGGTTGTGATAAATTCACATAAACCACTGCAGCTAGAAAACCCCCCACGAATGAATGAAAATCAATATTGTTCTTACTTGCCTTGCCACTATTGTTGTATGGTAATTAGTGGTCTTCAATTAATTATAGGAGAGTGCTTAAGTTTGTTTTGTGTTGTGGTTTCAGGAGGAAAATCCTTTGAGAGGAATAATGGGTGAAACGGGTAAGCGTTATCGTTCTCAGAGAGACCATGATGGGGGCAACAAGAACCAAAAGAGGCGTTTTAACGACAGAGAGGAAAAGGGTAGTGATGAAATGGTTGTTTATAGGATTCTATGCCCTGATGGGGTTATTGGAAGTGTTATTGGTAAGAGTGGGAAAGTGATAAATACAATAAGGCAAGATACTAGAGCGAAAATCAAGGTTGTGGATCCGTTTCCAGGTGCTAAAGATAGGGTTATAAATATATACAGCTATGTTAAGGATAAGGAAGAAGTCGAAGTTGATGATGAGTTCAGTGATAGGGAACCTCTGTGTGCTGCCCAGGATGCTCTTCTTAGAGTTCATACTGCCATTTCAAATGCATTGGCTTCTGTTGGAGACTCTGACAAGAAACGGAGAGATAGTAGGGAAGACTGTCAAATTCTTGTTCCTTCTAGCCAGTCTGCAAATATAATAGGTAAGGCTGGCTCGACTATAAAGAAACTGAGAAGCAAGACGAGGACCAACATTAAGATTGTTGCAAAAGATGCCACTGACCCAACACATTCATGCGCTATGGACTTTGACAATTTTCTTATGGTTAGTATTTGTTATTAAAAAATAATAATTCCTGCATGTTTCAGTTTTGCTTTTGATTTTGGTCATAAAAACATTTAGGAATATGGCTTTTACAATTTTGGTGTTGTTTTTGAAAGTTGTCATTTCCATTCGAATGTTGGGTTGTCGATACAGTACCTCTTTAGTTCTGGGCCATATTCGTTGTTTCTTGCCTTGGATGTGGCTCTTTTCCCGAATCGTGATCATTTTTTCTTCTTTTGTTGATGAAATACTTTTATTGGATACCATAGAATGAACAGTCTATAGTGTGCATAGAATGAACAGTCTCTAGGGACTCTACAACATATAGAGAAATTGTGTAATTGTTTGAACATTTTACTTTGAAGATCCTTAATAGTTGTGTTAAATGGACCTTCTTTGTGCATAGAATGTATTAGATGTGAGAATGTGAAGGTGACAAAGTCCCGCATTGGAAAGTTGAGAAACCTAGCAAGGGCTTATAAGGTGTTGGCTACTCCCCCCATTGCCAATTGGTTTTGGGGTGGAACCTCAACTTTCCAATGTGGGACATTGTCACCTTCACATTCTCACAATAGATTCGTTATTTTATACTTGTCAATTTTCTCTAGAGGTTTCACTTTCCCGTTTAGTTAACTTCTTATTTGGTAATGTTTTTGTGTTAAGAGTTCCTTTCCCTTTGTAAACAGATAAATGGAGAATCCGAAGCAGTGAAAAGAGCATTGTTTGCAGTCTCTGCAATTATGTACAAGTTTGCTCCGAGGGAAGAGATTCCTCTTGAGACATCAGTACCAGAAGCCCCTCCAAGCATAATTATCCCATCAGATGTCTCTATTTATCAACCAGGTGGAATATATCAAAGTGCAGATCCTATCGTCCCTTCTAGATCTGTACCTCCAATTATAGGTGCTACACATGTACAAGATCTTCAAGGTTACGCGGATACAGGGAATACATGGCCCATATATTCATCTGCCCTTCCTTTAGTTTCTGGTTTCAGTGTTGCCTCCCGATCCGAGGAGTTAGTTGTGCGAGTACTGTGTCCTTTTGACAAAATTGGTCGTGTAATTGGCAAGGGTGGGGGCACAATTAAAATCATTAGGCAGGCAAGTGGCGCTCGTGTCGAGGTTGATGATACCAAGGACCGTGATGAGTGTATAATTACTGTTGCCGCAACAGAGGTATGACCGTGACGAGTGTATTATTACTATTGTTGCAATAGAGGTATGACTATGATGGCATGATGACAAGGATGAGTATACTCATCCTTTATGTTTTGGTATACTTTATAAAGTTCAAAAGTTAGGGAGAGTCCTGTATAAATCCATTTGCCACTAAATTCAGTATTTTGCATATGCTAGATGTACTACTGATGCGTTTGCATAGTATTTCCTAAGACAAAATTACATTTCGTCCTGGAAGTTCTATCAAATCCAATATTTTACTTCCTTAAGCTGTGGGTTTATGTAGATGTTAGCAACGCCAAGATCTTTTTGTGAGCATGTGCTCTTGTTTATTTACTGTTATGATGTCAAAAATGGATTTGGTTCTGAGAAAGACTCATTCTTATCCATTCCTCTGCATTTAACATTAATGCTGGATTTGTCACTAAAATTTCATGATCAACATTGTGTTGGGTGATTAAGTTGTGAATCATCTTGACTAGCGTTATCCATAGGACACACATCTGTGCTTGGTATTCATGTTCTAGTACATGTTGATCATGTTGGGTTTATTGTTTGGCAGTCGCCCGATGATCTGAAATCCATGGCAGTTGAAGCTGTTCTGTTGCTGCAAGGGAAGATAAATGACGAAGATGATGACTCTGTTTCTATTCGACTTCTTGTTCCATCTAAAGTTATTGGTTGTATTATTGGAAAAAGTGGTTCAATTATAAATGAAATCCGAAAGAGAACAAAAGCTGACGTCCGTATTTCAAAAGCTGATAAGCCTAAATGTGCTGATGCTAATGACGAACTTGTTGAGGTTGGTTTTAAATAAATACGTCTCAGCTTTGCACATACCTAGAAATTTTGTGTATCTCCAACTCCACTATGTCTTTCTTTTTTTCTTGATTCTGATTGATTGCTTGATACCTGCAAAACGAAATAAGACCACATTTTGCACCCGTTCCTGTTTTTGGAGGTTCAATGGTCGGCTTCGGTTGGAAGCATTCTTCCTTGAGCTTTATAGTTCACTTTTTTCTTGTTGATCACCTCTTTATTATTATTATAATTATTTTTCCTAATTTAGGTGGCAGGAGAACCCAGTAGTTTGAGGGATGCACTTATTCAGATTGTTCTGAGGCTCCGGGACGATGTCTTAAAGGACAGAGATGGTGGTCATAACCCCTCTGGTGGTGCTGAATCCCTGTACTCCGGTGGCACTGGTCTCTCAATCCCATCTGTCCTGCCTTCTGTCCCCCCAGTTACTTCATTGGGTTATGATCAGAGGGCTGAAAGTGGAAGTGGCTTGGGCATGCATTCTTCTGGTAGCCTCTATGGATATGGATCTATGTCGGTATGTCAATTTTAGTAATTTATTTTGGAATTGAATAAATATCGTAAATAAATCTCTGATAGTACTTGCTTGATTTTTCTATTTTAGATGGGAGAAAATGGCTATGGATCCATGTCGTCTTATTCATCCAAGTTATATGGAGGGTCAGCGTATTAAGTTTTTTTCTATTTTCTTTTGAAGCTTGCCTTTTTCGGTTTCTATTCTAGCACCCTTACACTACTTTTCAATAACATGCCTCTATGCAGGTTGCCACCCCCTTCAACACTTGAGATGTTAGTTCCTGCTAATGCAGTTGGTAAGGTGCTGGGCAAAGGAGGGGCAAATATAGCCAATATTCGGAAGGTGAGAGAATCTTTCCATTTTAGGATCTGCATCTACTGGTTGTTTATTATTTGGAGAAGGAGCAACATGGAAAATCTAGGTTGTTTCTACCTGAACATATTCAGTATGCGTCTTTGATGTCATTCCCATGTATATTTGTTTCTCCTACAGATATCAGGAGCAATGATAGAGATCTCTGACTCCAAATCTTCCCGAGGTGATCGTATTGCTCATATATCTGGCACACCTGAACAGAAGCGTACAGCAGAGAACTTGATTCAGGCGTTTATAATGGCCCCCTAACTTCCTAGGGTGCTTCTTGCTGTTTAAAGGTGAATAGTCCTTTAGGCTAATATATGTCCGATGTGTACAGCAGAGAATCTTGGGCATTTCTCTTCCTATCCTAGTCCTTTAGGTTTGGTTTTGGAGAAGGCTTCTTTTCTAGGCTTATTCAACTTGACTCTTCCTGATTTTCCCACTAAAGCGGGTATTGAGACTGAGCCAGAGGATTCACTGCAGGGTTTATGCTTAGGCATGTAGCCTTCTGTCTGTCGCCGAATCTATTCTTAATCTACAATATTAGTTCCTTTCTTTCCTGTCACATCACTTCATCTGGTCTTATCTTCGCTAATATAAAGTTCATCTTTTTCGGTATTGTCACACCCTATATTCTATAATTTGATGTTCTTGCCAGTTTCAGTAATGACCATGATTGTCAATCTTATTATATATGCATGTTATTTCTCTGGCCATTCAACTCTTGCTCTCAGCATCTTGCTCTCAGCATCTTCTCAATCAATTGTGCAAGTGAAATGCTATTGGTAATGATCTCTTCTTTTTGCTGTTCTGCGTAATTTAGATGCATACAGCAGCTTAAACGGAGAGGAACCACTTTCTGCAATTAGATAAACCCAAGGGAATCTTTTTCCTTCTTTATTCTCTATCTTCTGTCCTCATCTCGGGCATGTGAAACATCTTCACATAATCAAAATTTTGAAATCACTGTACATGTGAAATACTAATTGATCTCTTGACTTGTTTTGCCGCCATCCTCACGACAAGCATAGTAAATCTCTCAACATTTCTCTAACATTAATCAGTGTGCCCTGCACATTGAAATCTTTTGCTTCATAAGATCCTTGGATAAATCAATATTCACAATTATGGAGCTGTCTTTTTGACAGCGTGACTTCATATTGCCCTCTTGATCGCAATGGTTTTGAGCAGCTATAGGATTTTGTTTTTGCTATCTGAATCTAATCCATGAGTGAACTACTGTGCTTCCAGAGCTACTTAGTTTCTCTTTTCACAAATTCAACTAAGCTAGGTATTCAATATTACTAATTGCAAGAAACAGATTATCTGCATTAATGATGTCAGCGCATTCTCTCAACCCATGTTATCTCCTCATAGATCAAACTGCTTGCAGATTGAGATGCCATCTAGTTCTGGTGGAGATTGAGTTACCATATTCTAGTTCTAGTTGTCCATTTCGTGGTCGAATTTTTGTCTGCAAATGTGGCCTGACTGTGTTGCAGTATTGCTGTTTAGCGATGATGCTCCCCTAGAACCTGCATGCTCTTTGACATAATGCCACTCGGATCATGTCTAGATGGTTGTTGTAGTGGTTTGGCACTAATTGTTTACAGTGCTGAAACTTCTTGCTTCAGATATAGATAGATATAGGTTGTACAGAACTGTAGAATTTTAGATCAGTTCCTTTACACTAGCCATAAAGAGGATGTATCACCAAACCCATGAAACTCAAATCCATTCCCTTCATATTGATCACAATGAAAAGCTCGTAGGTTGCTGAGATAATAGGACGTATCAACAAGCCACTTGAAATTCAATTTCTTTCCTTCATATTAGTCCCAATGGAAAGTTCATATGGGTGTTCATATTGGCTCATAGGTACTTAAGACCGTCTTTTTCAAGGTCTAGTTACTTCAGCTCCATTTCGACTTTAAGATTGTTGTCAAGCCACTCTCCTCAAACAGACCTTGTACTCTCTTGTATTTTGACTTCAAGTGCATTTCTAGTGTTTAGAGTGGAAGTCAAGAAATCCAATTAAGATGGTGTTCCACTGTTTGGGGGGGTTTTGTTTTGAATCACTCATATATACGGTACATGTGGCTGCATTTTACAGGCCATTGATTGTTTGAAACTGTAACCACTGTAAAGGGGGGATCAGTTTGGGAAGGGGATGCCAAATGTGGCAACACTGAATAACTTGTATATTTGTCTGTACTGTGAAAGATTTTGTATGTACAAAGAAAACGAGTTTGCAGGTTTATGACCTTTCTCTTAACAGAGTCCAGAAAGTATTTACTTTCAACTTTGTCAAGTGCTAGATTGAGGCTTGATTATTGATTGTGAATTTTCGATCAAAGATGCTTTGTTTTGCAGCTAGCTTACATATGATAAGAGAACTCAGGAACTTAATCCAGAATTAGAAGAAGAAAAGAAAGAAAATTATAACTCCATTGAAGGGGGGAAGTTCACACACATAGATACCATAGGGGCTTAAACCGAAGACCACTTGAGAGCGCATTAAAAGTCTGAGTCAATTCAATTAACATCTCTCGATTTCCCATTTATTAAGACCTAAATTTCAAAAGGGTATCTTTATCCTATGGATTCATATGTGTACTCCACTTGATTAGATAACTTATCAAAATAAGCCAAGCAATTATCAAATGACACGTCGAAAGTAATGTAATGCTAAACAAAGCTATGAATTAGTAATTAATTCTTCACCATATCTTAAGTGACATGTTGTCTAAATGTATGTGCTTCCTTTTAAAGGATAAAATTGGTCTCCTACTTCATATACCTTTGCTTATCCATAAGAAAACACAAATCAAACATTCTATGTGAATTTAGAGAGCATTAAATCCGCGTTCAAGCAATATGTTTCACTTGAATATATGTTTGGGCACATTCAGAACATTATTTAATCATAATAAATAAGAAATTATCATATCATCATATGTGGTATTAGTTCTAAAAATAATAGTGATTTCTGGTGAATTTTGTCAAATCCTTTTGGTTAAAATATTTGTGCTTAATTCTAATGTAGACTTTTTTTATTAAAAAAATAAAAAAAAAAAAATTGTACAAGGGGAGGAGGAGTTTGAAACTATTACTCTTAATTGCTTGAACTAAGCGAAAATGAAAATATTTGATAGATTGACATGTGACGTGGCACTATTATTTAGGATCATGAATATCCTTTGGAAGGCGTATCACTGCGTCGTATAGCGACAGTTATGCCAAACTCGAACAAACATGCGCGTCATTATCGTCTTCCACTTTGACAAGTGGCAAATTTACCCAGAGAAAAAGGGCGGGTTGAACATCTCATTCTTCCAAAATCACATCCAGGAAAGTTTGGTATTTAAGGAAACTGATCGCAAGAATCTAGAGGCCCAGAGCATCTCAACCATCCATCATCAATGGCGAGCAGGAGGCCTCTGCAGAGTGTGCTGAGCAGCTTGAGCTTGAACAGAGTGATCTGGAGTGGAAGGAGGAGCTTTGGTGCTATTCCTCAAGCTACTCTTCCTTCGTCTTCCCAGGAACTCATCAGCTTTGAATATGAACACAGCGCCCACAAGTCAGTTCTTTATCTTTTTCCTCCTGATCTTCGGTTCTCGTTCAAAAATTTCTCTTTTTTTTTTCTGTCACTTAAGTTGTTCTTCATTTTGCAATCTGGGTTTTTCTTGTTTTCATCTAATTCCCTCTTTATGGATTTTGGATGTGTGCCTGATGGGTTTTTTTTGTTTTTTCTTCGTGTCTTGAGCTCGGTGTGATTGAATTCTGTGTCTTTTTTATACTTTTGGAGCCTTTGTTGATTGATCCGAGTGAAATTTTCTTTTTTCTCTTCGTTTCTGGAGTAACATTAATTCTGATAATCACGGAAAAACTATATAAAATGAGGATATTGGTATGGGATGGTTATGACAAGGTCAGGCCTCCTCCGTGAAAAAGGTGTTCTGGAGCCGCCTTGCTCCTTCTAAGTTTTTGCCTTGATGGTTTACACGTGTTAAATTCTTTGCTTGGAGTAATTTACAGAGTTTCAGTGATATCGTTTTGACAAACTTTCCTGGTGCAATTTGCAGTTACCACCCAATTCCCGTCGTATTCTCTCAAGCAAAGGGGTCATCTATATGGGATCCAGAGGGAAACAGATATCTGGACTTTCTTTCAGCTTACTCTGCTGTTAATCAGGTATAGAAAGTATGTAAATATGTTACAGCACTCGTGCTTGCCGCATGCGCATACTCACTCATACATTTTGCTTACATATTTGTAACTAGCCCATGAGTGGAACTGCTTTCTGAACCATATACATTTTGCATGCATATTCATTTGACAGTGGCTTTTTTCTTTAAATCTGAGTAAATGTAAAGCCAGTGAAGAAGCTTGTTCGCATAAGAAACTCCAATTTTTAAGATGTTTTTCCATTATTTGATGGAGCATCCTGCTGTAGGGACATTGTCATCCAAAGATCATGAAGGCATTACAAGAACAGGCAGAAAGGCTCACTCTTAGTTCTCGAGCTTTCTATAATGATAGATTTCCACTATTTGCTGAGTATCTAACCAGCATGCTGGGATATGACATGGTGCTGCCTATGAACACTGGTGCTGAAGCAGTGGAAACAGCTTTAAAGTTGGCGAGGAAATGGGGTTATGAGAAGAAAAAAATTCCAAAAAATGAGGTAGAATTCAAGGAGACTATCTATCTTTTGACATAGATTTTATTTGTTTTGGCTTACCTTTATATCTTCAAGTTTTTCTAGACGGGGGCACAGAGAAATGTTTCCTGAAGTCGGTTCACTGACCAGAGTAGTTCTTATTGTCTGCACCCACCGTAGAGAAAATAACTATAGGCAAATCTATTAATTTAGGGAACTAGATCACCCTCAAGTTAGAACACTTTATATTATAGCTGGCTTGATTGTTTCTCTTAGAGCTGTGCCTTTCTAGTTTGGTAACCTGCACATTACAAGAATAAAGGTACTAAGGTTATTGGCTCACATATGTCCCTAACTCAACTGAGCCATACACAGGCTATTATTGTCTCGTGTTGTGGCTGCTTCCATGGTCGTACATTGGCAGTCATCTCCATGAGCTGTGACAATGACGCAACCCGAGGTTTTGGACCCTTATTGCCTGGACATCTTAAAGTTGATTTTGGTGATGCAGTTGGCCTTGAAAAGATTTTTGAAGGTTTGGATACATTTTTTCTCCTGTTTAATAGTTTCTGGTGCTTGTTTGATATGTACTTCATCCTTCGACTAAACAAGATAACATCTGTGTAAAATCATCATATGGTTCGCACCTTTTTTTTAAATATTTATCTGTATTGCCGCAACACTACCAGATTTGTGTACTAAAATTGAACTGACAAATTTCTCTGTTTTTGGGCGCAGAGTATGGAGATAGAATAGCTGGATTTCTCTTTGAACCCATTCAGGGAGAGGCTGGGGTATGTTTTTTTTGGAATTTCAATATCGGATTGAGTTAGGATGTTCCAGAGGAATGCCATCAACTTAGACTTGTTGCATGCAGGATTCTACCATGTGTTCTAAAGCATAAAACTCAAGAAATGACCAAGTCGTTCAATTTGTTTTACATAATCATTCCCACCTTCAGTCAATTGTTTTGAGAAAATTGTCTGTTGTGTGATCACAGGTTATAATTCCTCCAGACGGTTATCTGAAATCTGTCAGAGAGCTGTGCTCAAAATATAATATTTTAATGATTGCTGATGAAATACAATCTGGTTTAGCACGGTCAGGGAAAATGCTGGCTTGTGATTGGGAGGAAGTTCGCCCAGATGTAGTGGTGAGTATCTTTAAGTATTGGTAATTTTTTTTTACTGCTGATATAGACATACCAATATTATTTCTCATATTTTATTTTGAAGTCGCCTAGCTCTAAGCACATATTTCTTCTTTATCCAAACCTTTGACAATGCGTTAAAATGCGGAAGCTATTTAGTCTTCATGATTCATAATTATACCTCTTCTTCTTTTTTCGTGTAGTTAAGTTTTTCTCCACACTGCGAGACACTGGTTTATAATTATGCTAGATATGTTTCATACTTACTAAGACTTTATGGGTTTTATTCAGATACTAGGAAAAGCATTGGGCGGTGGAGTGATACCTGTAAGTGCGGTGCTCGCAGACAAAGACGTAATGCTTTGTATCCAACCTGGAGAGCATGGAAGGTTTGCTTTTATAACTGCTTCCATTTATAGATATTTCCTTAATCCACTTACCATATTAAATTCTGTAGATGTATTTCTGGACACTAATTTTTTGACTCGAAAGGTATTTACCAGGACTGATCTCCTGATCTTTAATAGTATCCCATCTTCTGGACACTATAAAAAAGAAAAAAACATATGACATAACAGAAGCTTTCCATTCCCCTTGTGCTAGTATATCTGGTTCGAATGGATACGGAAAGAATTACTGCCCTTGGCTGTGTCCAGATGGTTGGAATAGGAATGTCCCTTGGTCCATTTGTTCCACAGGGTTCAAAAGAGTAAAAACTTTTAGGAAAAACCTCACTTTTATAAGAGTTCTAGTTTACGATGTTACACCTATTTGGGTATTAGTTTATGGGAGGTCTTCCATCTTAACCTCAGTCAGAGGGATGGTGAGATGTCGATAGTCTATTTTGCACTTGCTTGCCTTCCTTTCGGTTTTATTATAATAGAGCTCACCCTGCTATTATTTGGAATTATTTGCAGTACTTTTGGGGGTAATCCATTGGCCAGTGCAGTTGCTGTTGCCTCACTAGATGTAATCAGAGATGAGAGACTTGCTGAAAGGTATTACATAGGTAGCGTGATGTTTTTTAGTATTGAGATAACTGAAGACAAAAGCTGGAAAGTGACTAACGAAGTCTTGCTGAAATATTTTATTTTTGGCCATGTATATTATCAGGTAGTGGAGAACTAAAATATGGAGAATGCATTATCTATTTATATAATCAAAATCTGTTGCTCAAGCTCACAGAGAGATTTTGGCATGCCAATCTATGAATGTGATAGTGATCCGTGGTGATCCTTGAGGGTGTTTCTTCTATCCTCTACTCCTAGAGTTTATATTTGGGGATTTATATTCAGTTGACATAAGGAATAAATGTGTAATTATCCTGCATTCAATCCTAGCTAGTTATATCAAATTTTCTACAGAAATTGATTTGGGAAATTTCTTTTCATCAGCATGTTTTGAGAGGTGATACATAATGTTTTCTGATGCATCAGTGGCTTTAAGTTTTTCTTTTCTGAACTCAAGTTTGAAGAACTTAGCATCAAGATCAATCTTTAATGTTCAGATTGCAGTCAGGCTGCAATCAATATCATTTTGCAGTCAAGCTGCAATTAACATGATAAATAATAAGAATACTTCCTGAAATAACACAGGTCCATACATTAATTTTGGTAATGTTATGTGTATTTCTCCTCTCTCTCCCCCATAATTTTTTTCTTCCTCCGTGCTTTTCTCAAGTGTATATATTGTCTTCTTTTACACACACATAACCTGTGTATGAGTCTAGTCATTATAAAATCGTCATAGAAATTATGTTTCTTGATGTTCAACTATCCTACAGATCCGCCCAAATGGGACAAGAGCTTAGGAATCAGTTACTCCAGATTCAGCAGCAATACCCAAACTACATAAAGGAAGTTCGAGGAAGAGGTTTGTTCAATGCTGTGGAGCTCAATAGCAAGAATTTGTTCCCCGTATCTGCTTATGATATCTGCCTAAAGTTGAAGGAGAGAGGAATTCTTGCCAAGCCAACACATGATACTATTATCCGATTGACTCCTCCACTCTCCATGAGGTAAATGCAGATGTTGATGATAAATCATGTTTTAATCTCATTGAAACTAAGAACCTGACAAGCATAACTATGGTCCGGAGGTGCCTTTTTGTGCACTCTGTTTACCTTTATATCAGTGGAATAGGGATTAATGAGGGGGGGGTTTGGATGCTCTATGATGAACACAGGTTATCCTAGAATAAATTTATATCATATTTTCTTACATATATCTATATGTTTGGTTGATATTTATATGTATGTGTGTGCAAAAAAGATCAAGTGCGTGCATGTCCGCATGCAAAATGTGAGAGGCTGGGTGACCGGCCATGTATTTCTTAAATGAGTGAATAGTTCAGTTGCGATACCTAAAGTAGTCTGCTTAAGAGATAAGTCCCTAGTTCATTACCTATAGTTTACAAGCTACACTACTCCGGTAACTAGATTTAGCATTGGCAAATGCTGAAATCAACCAGGTAGGCCTTTTAGTATTATTCTACAGTTATGTCGAACCATCCTTAGTAAGTTCTATTGCACATTCAGCTTCTTCAAGTACTTATTCCTGCAACTAGATTGATATATTACTATATATCCACAAGTTGTCATTTCTGTTTTCTGATATTGAAACCTGAAGTAACCCCCCAAGTTTACTATATAAGATTTCATGTATGCTAACATGAATTCCATTTCCTCTCCATTCGTTTGTGTCATTTCTATTTTCTTACAATCTCCAAGTCAATATGTTGAGTAATATCTTTCGTGGGCCAACATAAATGACAACTTGTGTACCTTCATTTTTTTTGTTTGTCAGTATTTACCTTCAGTTTAAATACTTGATTATGTTCCAATCATATGACTTCATACACTATTTTTCAGTTTGGGGGAGCTCCAAGAAGGATCAAAGGCACTTTCTGATGTTCTGGAACTTGATCTACCAAAGATGCAGAAGGAAAAGCCAAAAAACATTTCTTTGGATGCGCCTAACATATGTGACCGTTGTGGTCGAGACTTATAGGATAAGTAACAATCTTTGAATCATATATCCTTGTGAATCCTGGGAAATTCCATTTTTTTTCTTTTCGAACTTATTCTCTGTTTCAATATTTGTCCCAATACCTTACACTATATGGATGGATGAATAAATGTAAAGGAAATATCATAGGTCTAAGTTCATCACATTCACTGTTAGAGTTTCTGGTTTTTATTTTCTATTTTATCTAGTTGAGTTTTAAAATGCACAACAAACTATGTTACACAGATGCATTTAGTTTAATTTTGTCCATTTAATGTTATGTTTTTTTCCTGTAACTTTCTGATTTGCACATTCAAGCAGGAGAAGAACTTGAATGATACGGGAATAGCACTGTTTTGCTATCCCCAACCAATCACATTTTGCTATCCCCATAATATACAAGTTTTTCTCCAAGCGGACATGAATCTCTTGTCCGTCAGCTTCTTCTATCTTATCTTGTACTATATACAACTTCAAACAATGTTTTGTTTAAACCATTTGAATTTTGAACCATTGAGGACAGACAATGTACAAAAATCTTAGGTAGTACCGGTCTTGTGCTTGTTAGTTGATGTCAAGGTTTCACTTCAAGGGTATGGCTGGAATTGGCTTCTGAGTTGGCCCTTCTATTTGGCTCTAGCAATTTCTGTGAACTTTCTTTCTTTTTTCCTTATTGGTATTTTGTGAACAGTTTGTATTCAAATAATTTCAGAAGTATGTCCCCTTCTCTCTTTCGTCTGGTGTGGTTGCTAATTTACTTGCATGTACAGTGTAGGTTTCCACATGCGAGAGAGAGCATGTCTCTGTTAGATATCACGTGTTTGCTTCTACATCATACCAAGGGATCATTATATATAATTTAATATAAAGTAAAATTATTCATAATTTACAATTCTTGAATTCTATCTATCCTTTTTTCTTTGTACCAAATGAGTTTTTGTCTTCATGTCCCTCTCAAGTAGTAACTTCAACTTTATTTTCTTTTTCTTTTTTAAAGTAGAAGAAATCAAAGGTAGATCAATTGGCCCCAATTAATTTTAGATTTGTGATGCATGCTATGATCCAGAATTTTTAAATTAAAAAAAATAATTAGTTGTTCTAATGTTTGATTAAGTGATATAATACTATGGCTTTATTTTTTGTTTTTATTGGTATTGTTCATTAAGGGGGACATGGTAGAGACACAATAATGGAAAACTTTTGGTGGTTAAGTATTTATATGGCAAGAGACAGCTTCTAAGCTTTGTGAGATTAAATAATGCAAACAGATCATGTATGAGAGAGAGAGAGAGAGAGAGAGAGAGAGCTTATTAAAATTGGCCATAGTCTACTCTATTACCTAGACAGAGTGTGAAGCTTAGCTGGATTTCATTACTTCTTTGTGACCGGTTGGAAGGAAGGAAGGAAGGAAGAAGCTGAGCTGTTTTGGAACCCATTATCATATTGCAATGACTATTTTTTCTGCACATCCACTAAAAATCAGATGTGCCCAAAATACCAAGTGCACCTAAATATTCAAATCCCAATTGCAAAATGGTATTGAGATATCAAGCTTAGCTAACATGCGGTCACCATTTTTGTTGAGATTTTCTTCAAGGACTAGTGGATTGGTGGTTGTTTGGTTTGGATATGAACATTTTGTAGAATGGATTGAAATCTATGAAAAGGGTTATCCAGTTAAGGTGAAACACCATGCCTCCTTAGGCAGAAAAACTTGTGTGAAATGGGAATAGCATAGTTTCGTTATCTCCGACCAATCACGATATGCCAAGCGGAAAAATTATCATGTGTAGCATGCCGTAGTCAGTCGGGAATAGCAAAACAGGGGATGCTATTGCGATCCCCATTTCAGGAATTTGGAGCCATGAACTATGTTGTTTCTGGGTCAGAAGTAAAGTTGGGCAGTTGAGTTGGTGAGCCAATGAATTGTCTTAAACAGATTGTCCTTCCCTTATTATGGAACTTCGAATTTGGAAAAGCTGTGTCTTTCATTCTCCAGCTGATATGATTCTTTATTCATTTTTATGTCCAGCCCTAAACAACCCACAATTAATAGCACTCAAGTGCTGCCAAAACTATCATAGTCAAATGATGATGGTGTTCATAGTCTCATAGATGCAGGGGCCAGGCTGGCCGCATGCACCCAATCTGCACCAGAAATACTTAAATTGCAACCACAAAGGAAAGAACCAAAAAGAAACTACAGAAGGAAATTTAGGTAAAATACCATATTTTCTGACATCTGTTCTAACTTGTAGCTTATATCATGTAAGCCAAAACTAAGAGGAGAAATAAAAAACCTGTTGACAACAGTTTCAAATTCTAATGTCTGGAACTCTTTCCATTGTTTAATCTACCCTGTTGGGTCAAACTTCAAATCCTTTACTTTCTCATTCTTTTGTAGATCAAGTTCCTCTACATGTTTACAAAAGCAGGCCCCCCATTAGGTTTAGTTTATAAAAGCTTCTAAAGCAGATGGAAATATTAGGTGTTTGTGGCCAGAGTCTTGTCTATTCTTGATGTGGATCTTCCACCATGCATGCTGGCTGGCTGTATAGGAAATGATGCTGGTGGGAAAGATGTCTTTGGTTTGTTTCCAATTCATGGCTTCTATGAATGCTTTAATTTTATTCATATCATAAGAGACAACAAAGAAGAAGCAAATGATCATACATGTTATAATAAAGGTATGTATTCATAATTGCATACATTATAATTATTGTAGGCAGTAAATCAGTCTAGTGGTGAAAAGGTTTACATTATTTTTTTCTTTAAGACAAGAAAAGGTAAAATTGACATGAGAATTTGAAATGTTGGTCAAAGGCTGCAGCAAAATAAATGGCGTTCTATGGACCAATGCCTACTCTAAAGACCTTGAAAGAGTATATTGGCACCAATCTAATTAGAGGAATCGTCTTTATAGGTGTTTTATATGTGATGCTGTTAAGCTCCAAATCAATTAGGTATATCTATCTGTCTAGAAAATGATACACTTTACATAACATGTCTACCAGCCAGCAACAACTAATTCATTCTTAATAGTTTCACACGCAACTAACTCTAGCATTCTGAAATAAAGAAATTGACCTTACATAATTTGTTCTAATTGATCGGCAGAGTATCCACACAAAACGAAACCTTTCCTATAGGCAACATGTGAGAACTCAGAACAGAGGACCACTTCCTAGGATTCCCTAATAATAGCTTTATGGGTCAAATTATCCATATTCTTCAATTCCCATGCCTAAGGCACATGAAAAATACATATAAAATTAAATATAAATAATCTTTTGTCGAACTGTCTGACAACATAAACATTTGCATTAGAAACGAAATCTAACAAAACAACATTAGATTTTTTATGAGGTTACTAATCCCCACAAGTGATAAACCCTCAGGTTTAAGGATTGATTAGAGGGAGGTTATGTGTATCCATAAATGTGCACCTCCTCTTGTGTGTGTGGGGTTGGGGCATATGGATGTTTGCCAGGATTGTCACTATCATTACAATGAAACATCATTAAACACACCTAATGATTCATAATAGGAAATGGAAAATTACTCCCAGTGGTGTGGTGGGTGCTCTATCACCAAATTTAAGGTAATCATGTTGTATCATAAGCTCTCATTTCCATTAAATGCCCTGTTTAAATTAATTGGAGGCCAATAAAAATGAAGAATAACAAGAGGTTAGGGAGGGGGCCACATGATTAAGAGCATGGGCACATATGATCAGAGGCAGACTTGGATGCCACACACTCACAAAATCTTATAATTGTTCCTTCCTTCCCATGCTTTTAGCCAAGTTTTTGCCTTTGCCTTCAATTGCAACTTTTATTTATTGCTCTCAACCAGACACTCTGTCTGCTTGCTTGTGTCATGAATTTAATTCAATTTCCCAGGCCCATTTGTATGCCTCTATGTTTTTACAGTCTCTCCTCTCTCCTCTCTCCTCTCATGGCTCTAATGAGTGGGTGGTGTGAATGGCATTAAAAGGACAGCTTGTCTCCTTCTGATATCATGGGCTACAATTGACTATGAGAATGATATATGGTTTTGGCTTCTCTCTTTTCCATTATAAAGTTCCAAAGTTGCTTTCAAACCTCTCTTATTTTGCTTAGCTTCCTCCTACATGACAAATTAACCCTATGATGAAAAGGAATATTTTCTTGCCCTACCTTAGATCATGCTAAATATATAAATAAATAAATAAAATTTATGAAAAATATATATAATAAATGTGCTCTAAAGATTTTTGAATTCTATGTGACTTCTATTTGTAAACTACATTTCCAAATTCAAAACGAGTAGAACTAGTGCAAGTAAAATAGTGACTTTTACCAAGAAAGCAAAGGGTTCATGGGGAGCCTTTGGAATTTTTTATTTTCCGCTTAGATTAGAGGTTAAGGATAGCTAAGATAAGAATACCAACTCCATTCAAAAATGAAATAATTTGATTTCATCATAAATATTCGACGTTATGGATTAAACGCACGTTGATAAGAATACCAACTCCATTCAAAAATGAAATAATTTGATTTCATCATAAATATTCAACGTTATGGATTAAACGCACGTTGAATAAACTTATGAATTTAAATAAAATCATCCAAGTCGTTATCAATTCGAAATCACTTTGAGTCAACTCAAGATTGACCAAAATATTGAATTTTGTCATGGAATTTGGGGGTGGTAAATGAATTAGGTAAATTTTTATGTTTGTGGTTTGTACCATCAAACTAGTACGGACGCCACGGCATCATGTGTTTGCTTGTAACCATGGAAACGTTTTTATGAACACATGGCACATCACAAGGCCCACAACGTGCGTGTGGTTTTCTTTTATTGGATATATATTTTTTATGCTTAAATTTAATTGCACATGCTTATGTGACACCTGGATGGGATACAATCTGCATTTTATTTGGGCTTCCAAGGCAATGATCGAGTAATTAATGAATTAATTATAAGGTATTTGCTTGGCATTACGTGTGTAATTCTGAAATTATGAGTAATATAATTGGATTTTATTCATCTTTAAAATTTGTATGCATGATTCGGACTTTATTTGTTTTGTTGAGGACTAGTCATCATCACCATGTTATTATTTTCTGACATTTTATACTTCAAATAACAGCTATACTTGATCACATTATTGGTATTCTTTGTTTCCTAACTCGTTCTTATGTGGATCTTCAACTCAAGTCTAAAAAATCATCGATACACATTCAAATTATACGCTTAATCATCCCGAAAACACCTCAATATAGATGATTATTTGAGGAACGTCTTTGTCCGACATACTCTATATCATATTTTACTAGCCAAATGATAGAATTTCCAAGATTAAAAGATAATTTTGATGTGGCCCCAAATTAATGGGAAAGAACAGGAGGTGGGTTCCATTTCCATACTTTGCTTTCATCTGAATCAAAGTTATCTTCTTTATTTTCTGGGTTTATAGTTGAGACCAAAACGTCATTTCAGGTACAAAATAGTAATAAATTTCGAGTAAAAAGAAAGTAAAAGCAATTTGAAAGAATAAAATAAGATAGATAAAAATAGAAAAAGGAAATAAAATCGGGCCAGAGAGCGCCAAGCCGAAGCCAACCCCAACTTGACCTAAATACTTTGCGGCCTTTTGTTGCGGCTTTTTACGTCTTTACCCGACCACATTTTGCAGACAGCCCTACCTATCCACCACCATCTTACTTTCCTCACCTTACAAACAAATTGGAACTTGGAATTTACTATTATTCTAAATGAGCATTAGTATCTTCACAGAGTCGTTAAATTGTCACGTAGGTCATCAAATTTCAATTTAACATTTTTTGAGATACAACTCCACAATGCCTCGGAGAAAAAAGGCGTACATACAGCTAAATAAATATTTTAATTGAAAAAAGAAAAAAAAGCTAAAAATATTGATTCCATTTAAAATTTATTTTCCAAGCTGAAATAGAATTACCAAACAAGGTAAAGAATCAAGTTAGAACGAAAAAACGAAAAAGGCAGAGCAAAGTCTCTGTCTCTCTCTCTGTCTCTCTCTCTCTCTCTCCGCGGATCCTAAAATGACAGGATCAACAAGCCTATAACCCATAAGCGTGCGTGGATATATCTCCTCCTCCCACCATTTCCCATTTCCCATTTCCCCTCTCTCTATCTCATCTCTCTCTCTCTCTCTCTCTCTCTCTCTCTCTCTCTCGAAACCTCTCGGAAATCTGCCATGCCATTTCTTCCGCTCTCAGATCTATCCACCTCAGCCCTAATCTGATCTTCTCCTTCATCTCAAACCCGCAAACCCACTAGCCCCAAATCGAAACGATGTCGTCTCTGCGCTCAGATCTGACGACCTCCTCCCGAGTCTACCCAGAGCCCTCTTACATGGACGACGACCTCTTCGATCGCCTCCCGGACTCCCTCCTCCTCCTAGTCTTCAACAAGATCGGCGACGTCAAGGCCTTAGGCCGATGCTGCGTCGTTTCGCGCCGCTTCCACTCCCTCGTCCCCCAAGTCGAAAACGTCGTCGTCCGCGTCGACTGCGTTATCTCCGACGACGAATCTTCCCCCTCCTCCGCATCCTCCTCATCTTCCTCCGACAAGTCCCGGACCCCCTTCTCCGCCCTCTTCCGCCTTGTCCTCGGCGGCATTGTCAAGCCTCTCCAGGCCCTCGGCCAGTTCCTGGGCCCCACAAGACGATCCACAAATGGGTCCCACTCCGCTCTCGCCGTCGACGACCCCGACTCATCCGCCGCTGACAGTAGCAGCTTCGACCAATCCGGCGTCACCCACCACTCCCCGACTCAAGTCCTTAAGAACTTCAATGAGATTCGCTTCCTCCGGATCGAGCTCCCCAGCGGCGAGCTCGGCATCGATGACGGCGTTTTGCTCAAATGGAGGGCCGATTTTGGCTCCACCTTAGACAACTGCGTCATCCTCGGAGCCTCCTCGGTCATCCACCCGGGACCCACCAAAATTTCCGATGTTCAGGACAATGGGTCAGATGGGTTTTGCGCCAACACCAACGGCGCCGTTTCGGACGACAACGGAAGCATACCCGACTCGTTTTACACCAACGGAGGCCTGAAGCTGAGGGTGGTCTGGACGATAAGCTCGTTGATCGCTGCCTCGGCCAGGCACTACCTGCTTCAGCCCATCATTTCCGAGCACAAAACGCTTGATAGCTTGGTACTGACCGATGCTGACGGGCAGGGGGTGTTGTACATGAACAGGGACCAGCTGGAGGAGCTGAGGGTGAAGCCATTGTCGGCCTCTTCTGCGTCGAAGAGGACGCTCGTGCCTGCCCTGAATATGAGGCTTTGGTACGCGCCCCACTTGGAATTGCCTGATGGGGTTGTGTTAAAGGGTGCGACTTTGGTTGCTATAAGGCCCAGTGAGCAATCTGCGACCTCGAAGAAGGAGGTCTCTTCTGATCTGTCATGGGTTTCAACCGCCTTTGAAGAGCCGTACGGGACGGCGGCCAAGATGCTGATCAAGAGGCGTACTTACTGTCTTGAGATGAACTCATTCTGATTCAATTTTGGGTGTCTCAGGTAAATTTTGCAACTTTGTGTTCATGTATGAAAGATGTCTTATTATGCATTAGAACCGGAAGGCATTCACAATTAGATGATCTCTTATTCGTATGATGAATCTTTTATATGATAATATCTTGAAATTTCTTCCTTGTCGCTCGAAATTTAACTTTAATGGGATTATAGGGAAATGGGTTGGTTTGCATATTTTGTGGTTTTGGAGAATGAGAAAACAGAACTTGCATTGGGTAAGGTCCAAGGATATGAATGAATTATAAAGTAGTATTTTTGTGTGCGCCATTTGATAAACAATCGAAAGAGAGGAGATGGGCTAAACCCAGTTGGTATTAGTTATTGTTCTCCACATGTGAATGCATATGTTTTACATGAGTTTTGAGTTTTCTACACTTTCTATGTTTTATTGTTTTCGCAAAGGTCTCATTCTGTATTGGTTATCTTTGTGAATGCCTACTTTTAGTGTAATTACTCAATCTTGGATTGGTACTTAATGTGATGCCTCAATCATGGTTATCTTAGTGATGCCTCCCTACTTCTAATGCAATTACTCAATCATGGTTTGGTACTGATTTAGTTCGACATTGTAATTATCAGGGTAAAACAGTCCTTGGAGGGAAATGGGGGAGATTGCGGATTGCGTGAGTTTGAAAGTGGAGAAGGAGAGAACAATTTTGCCTCATTGGTGGCCAGGCTATGTTGACTGCGGTGCCTCTTGATCGAAGAATCTGGATTGGACTGTCGCAGAAGAAAGCGATGCTCTGTTGATTATGCACCACAGATCCTCCTCCCCTACGCCTGAGCTGGTGATCGAAATGCATCTGGCGGTTGCTGTTGTTTCAGGCATATGCTTGTAAGAGTGAGTGCTCACATGCAACCTAAGATTGATGTTATAAAGATTTTGGGGTTGTAGTGATCTACTTTTTATCTTTGTTCCATGTATGTGAATATTGTAGGTACAAGTACAACAGTGTTATGGTTATGTGATGTAATGTCAAAAGTTCATTTCAGCACTCTAGTTAGCAAGCAACAAGTTTCATTCCAAGTTTTTCTGAATCCAATATAGTCATAACATTAGTATACTATTTATCATGTAACAATTGCACCAAACTTCGGTGGAGTTTGGTGTTTGAGTTCCTTTTGCTTACATGTTGAAATAGGACAGTCAAATCAAAGCTTCACAATTGTTTGTTTGTTTAATACAAATTGTTAATGCGATTCTTCTTTGCGTCTAATGGGTATCTTGACTTTTCATCATACCAAAACAAACCATTTTCCCATTTATACAATCACCAAAGCTTAATTAATTACAGAAAAATTCACTTCTTTTTTTGTCTCATTTTGAGGAATAACCATCACTTTCTGGCTCCCAAATATGGGAGGCTTTTTTCACCTCTTGGTGGGTAAACTACTGTTTGTCCCCCAATGGATGGCAGGTGGCTCATTAACAATTAATAGTTCCAAGTGGTTGAATTTTGTGTCATTAGGCTAAACCAAGCATGACAAAGATGGTTTCGTTTCCTTCTTATATTCGTTGAAACTTGCAGTGCGCCAACATAGTTTATGATTCTTTTCAATTAATTTTGTATTTTCGTTGGGCATATAGTCCAAGTTCTAGACGTATTCAATCGCATCTTTAATGACCTTGGAGGCTGGGAGTTGGAGATAACGTTGAGATTGTAAAAATGGTTCTAGACATTGAGCAATATTAGCTGCTCTAAAAGTTTGTTCATAGAAGATTTTATTATTATTATTTCTTAAAACAATTGGTTGAAAGAAACACGAAGGAGGTGGTCGATTTGCTCTTCCACCCAATACTTTTATCAATCACATCGGACATCACCAGAGAATGCATAGTTTGGTATTTGAAGGTGACAAGATAACTCAAGAAGCGACTAGTAATTCTCTGCATCAGCTATGTTACGGTCATTCGCTTAGGAACAAAGTCACAACAAGGCACATCAAGGCACATCGTGACCCCAGCCGCCTATTCATTTTTAATTTTTATGCAATCAACTTAGCATTAGTCTTTTTATCTGCCCTCGTATGAGTAAGTGACTTTTTATAGTTAATTTATATGATACCGCATCTCATCAATAATCAGAATCGTCGTACCGCCTTTTCATTTTTAATTTTTGTGCAATCAACTTAGCATTAGTCTTTTTATCTGCTCACGTATGAGTAAGTGACTTTTTATAATTGATTTATATGATACCGCATCTCATCAATCATCGGAAATCGCCCTAGTTCAAACGTTACTATTTGTTTCCCGTCTCTAAAACAACCCACCTAAAGGACATTTAATCAGGAATAATGGGGGCTGTTTCCAGGTAACATTTATCGGTCACTTTGGTTCCTTTTGATTGGCCAAAGCAAATTAATTAATAATTAAGTAATGAGCTGGTTGTGGTTCTGCCTTTATCTGTTTGGTCACATGAGATGTCAAAACTTTGTAGACTCGCGAAGTCACAATCCACGTGAAAGTACTAGAACTCAAACCTCACACGCTCCATTAACATTAAACACAGCTCCTGCTGCTGCTCTGCTGCATGCTTATCTATTATAAGCTTGAAGCTTCCATCAACCCCCTCTATTGACTTTGTTCTATGTGATCTACTATTTTAATTCTTTTTAGCAATGATTATTTTGTTTTGTTTTTTTAATTGAAAGCCATCCATTTGTGTATGTCACCAATTACATTTAAGGTTTTTTAGGTTTTAGACATAAAAAAAATTTCACTTTTGGAAAAAGCCAAAGCTTTTTCAAAAAGAAAAAAAACCACTCAACTTTCAAATCAAAGCGTGCAAATGTATTGGATTTAGAAATCTAAAAATAAATAAGGGCATTTGTCCATTTTTGCTTCTTTTAAAAATTTTCTCTCTCCTTTTGCTTTTTCCAAAATGTCCCTTAAATTTAAAACTCTACTACAGGTGATTCATGGAGAAGAGGTGCAGTGTTGGATAATAAAATTGAGGGGAAAACCCAAACCTCATTTTCAATTATTGCCCATGACTCGCCCAATTTGGGACATTTCACATGTTCCTTGATTTCTGCAGTTAACAGTTGGGAGTATGTTCATTTTAATAATTGACATTCATTTCCTCTACTTCTTGTTTCTGATTTGGGTTTCAATTACTTCCTGAACTCTATACATAACATGTGCTAAGAGCGTCTCCAATTATGACCCTTTTTTAAGTTTAATTTTTGCTTAAGAGCCTACAGAGTCTAGAGATATCCCGGTTTTAGAAGTTGAATTGGAAGCATTATTGGAGTCTAAATTTTAACTAATAAACTCATTTAGAGAGCTCATTCAAGATGCTCTAAATGCTTATGGATCGAATCGATTCTAATCCATCCCCCCGTGCCCTCTCTTTAAGGAGGTTCTTGCCTTCTTAGGCAATTTGAATTTTGAAGTTTGAGCTCTTTGACAAGCTACAAAATGAAGTGTGAATTATACGTATACATCTAGGCATTATCGTTTGGTCACATTCCGGACATGAGCTTTAGTATGCATGTGTGAATTAAAGCAAAAGTTACTTTGAATGTATGCTCTCAAAAGAAGGAAAGTACTTTGAAGAAGCTTTCTGAAAAAGCACAAAATGCATTTCGATAAATTTCTAGTGTTGAAAACTTCCCAATCTTAACATATGGATCTTCTTTTTTGTTTTCTTAAAGATCCAACAAAATCTGTCAACTTTTTTTTTTTTTTTTTTGGTCTGCACTGCATATATGGCTATCTATCAACTAATAATTATACTTTTCACTCACAGGTTTTCCATAATTATGTTTTTACTTTAGCCTGATTTGCATGCCTCACGGATTTCTGCAGTTAACAGTGACTGACAGACATTCATTCTAGTTGATGTTCTGGTTTTAGTTTTAGCTTTTGTCTCGAAATCTTTGCGTGGCATCTGCTAGCTAACCCATTGATACCTTCTGATAAATTGCATATTGATGTCGCTTGTGTATGCATAAAGCACTCCTAAGCATCTTGGACTATTTGAATTTTGAAGACTCTAGAAAAGAAAAGAAAAATCTGAAACTTCAGCTTGTATATCAACACATAAATGCATTTCAATATGTTTCTATGTTAAAAAATACAAGTGATATTGAAAGCTATTAAAAGAGGGGGTGATTGAACATAAGAAGTTGATTGCATGGATAAATATTCAAAACCTTCACTATCTAGTATATGATCCAACATATGGACCCATCAACTTAAACCATACTTTTCATTCGTCGTAGGCTTTCCAAAATCAATCTTCTTCCTCTTCTTCTTTTTTCTTTTTAAAAAAATAAATAAATTTGTCACACGAGTTTGAATCCAAAAATATCTTAAGCCTCACAAGTTTTGGGCCAGATTCGCGTATTTGAGGAGCTTTTGGGCTTACTCTCACTTGGGTTTCAACTTCCAAGTTCCAACAGCAAACTTTGTTGGGAAAACTCTCAAATTTTAAAGTTAGTTATATAATAACGCCTACAATTAAATTACTTTGGGGCGACTAGAAGTTCTGGAAATTAGATCATATCTGGTCTTCCCCAATTCACAAAATCAAGATATCCATTTTTAACCTTTAACCAAAAATGGTTAAGGTGTGAGATAACATAATTCAGAGACCTGGATGAAAAGAATAACGTTTTTGGCCTTCTAAGTATTGGCATAAAATGCAATAGGCTTAGAACTCAAATGATTAAGAGCATTTATCCATACGCATCCAAGATTCTAAGCATTGGCGTATGAAAAGACTAAACAAACATTTGCAAAGAATATGCTTGCACATATTGATGAGCGTACCAGGTATTATGGGTTTTCAAGTTGAACTTATCAAGTCCAAAATGTCAGCTTCAGGAGCCAAATAGTCACACGGTGTCTTCACTTAAATAATTGAAAAGATAAGACATTAAAGAACACTTGTAGAAAGGAAACAAATGAAGAGAAAAGAATAACTGCAATCGAATTGTCAGTTACATCTTCTTTCAAAACAGAGACGATGCTTTTGCACACATAGCTAGACAAATAAATACATATCCGATCGAATATAGCAAATTGAAGCTGCAAGACTTCAAAATGGTTAAAGCAGAAATACCAACAATTTCAGAAGGATAATAATGAGTATCATCCGATGCGGGGGAAGCATGCATGCATTCAGTTCACTCACAGGTGGCCACTGCTTCTTTAGCTTCACTTTCCTGCAACAATGAAGAAGAGATACATGGATCAATTACGAAGTAATCTAATGAACAAGGAGGTTTTCGCATAACAATAAAGTTTTCTTGGTTAATGAGTGAAGATTTTGATAATAATGAGGAGAACAGCAATCATTATGAGGGATTTCCATTTCCTGTACAATATTCCGTAATTCCATCATATAACTTTTGGTATAAGGATCCTAATATACAGAAGTTAGTCAGGCAGATATGATGCTTAATTTGAGCAGTGTAAATAACAGGGAAATTGACACTTAATTCACAGTTACTTGGAAACTCTTTTGAGAGTCTTGCATGCTGTAACATGGAAATACCATAAGCATCCTATATATCATGTCTACCCAACAAAAGCAATCATCAAGAAATAACTGTCATTAGAGATTTACTGAGACCTTCCCCAGCTAGGTTAAGTTGGTGCCACCTTTAACTCAAACAATTTCCTGACAGAAGTTGATCACTTTATGAAGGCTATTACAATCTTACTGTCATCAAGCAACTCCATTCACTCTCATTTAAGTGAATTCATAGGTTGGAAAACTTAAAGATCAAAAGCTGCACAACTGATATGAAGGTTTCAAGGCCTAAAATCTCACAAGTTCACAACACTATTAAAGGCAAGCATATGCAGCAATCACAAACAATACAAGGATCACAACCGACATGGACTAGGTATCCGAGAAACTCTTAAGATGATCAAGTATCCAATAACATGATCTGCCACCAGTAAAATCCTAAGAGATATCAAGTATTGGTCTGATCCCCACGATCACGAGTTCACAAAATCGACAGCATGAATTTCTCCTCTCTTCCCATGGTTAAAGCAGAATCTTGTAACTACTTGACATTAGACATCAAACCAACACTAATTTAATGAGACTGAAAAAACCAATGTAGAATGCACATAGGTGGGGTGAGGTTGATGATTCAAGTTTCTTCGGCCGCACGAGTTTCTTTTCCATGCAAAAAACAAAAATCATTGTGAACTCCATAGTAAAATTTGTGCTTAGCTTGTTCGATCTACTTAAAACAGTGTCACTAGCATACCTTTGAACAATCTGTTTAACTTCCTCAAAATATCACAAACAATGCAAAGCTTCTTTTACCCCTACCCTAGTTCTGAAAGCGATGCATCTACTACAATGCTAAACCAGGGATTAAGTACTTATTTATATACGGCTCGAAACTCTCAATTGCGGTTCAATCCTTTACGACAATCTCCCATGCACTTGTCTAAAGTATTTTTTATCTCACCATCTGACATACTCTACATCTATATAACATTTATTGAGGCTTATATCCTTTATTATTTGTTTTGCTCGTGCCCTAATCCTTCAATCTGGAAGGATGAAATAACCTTCTCACTGTCCCTTTTTTTCACAAATTTGTTTCCTTCCTTTTAAGCAATGAACTGTTGCAATATTATTTGCCTCATATTGGCTTGCCTGTATCACTTAACTAGCCAAACTAATACAAGTATTAAAAGAAAGAAATGCAGGAAATTTAAAGAAGACACATGCTTCATCTCTTTCTTCCAACTGCCATCTTATGAGGCTTCCTAGTGTGAGGGGTTTGTTTTTTGAGAAACACTGTTATCATTGTTGTTCTTATGTCAGTGTGAGAATGTGGTGAAGTGAAACAAACCAAGTTATAGTGATTCATGTGGTACCTTCATGTAATCAATTCAACACAAGAAGAACAGAAGAACATCTAGGAACTCCGATCTGTACCTATGACTAGGCATCTCGATTCTTTGTAGTTACACATATATTCACATATTATAATTTTAGATTCTCACAGGATACACACATCACCAAATATATTTTATTTATGGTATTATGGTCTCTCTCACATGGTACGTTTAAGTGGCACCACAAGTGACTTCGAGGTTCTGATAATTCCATCTTCAAGAAGCATGTCCCAACAAAACGTAGAACATGGTAGGATGAGAATCTCGAACAAGAATTTGCAACACTAACCAATACAAAACAAAAATTCAAATCAATTAGTCAAAAAGGTACTACTTTAGAATACTGGAAAACAATAGCTAAAGCTTTCAAGGAAGTCTAAAGAGTGAGACATAACCAAGCAAGCATTGAAAAGGTGATTTGCAAGAACTGGAAGCAAAACTTGGAGCTGGGAAAACCAAGAAGAAAGGGTATGTTCTATTGTCAAAGTCTCAATCTAAACAATTGATAAGTAGGTACTTGTCGAATGTGCGGTTCAGAATGATAGTTTAACACTGTAATATGTTAAATTCTCTTGACAATAGACCATTATTTGTACTTTATTATTGCTTTTGCTACCATAACTAACATAACCACTATATAGCCAGCTTTGTATTAAAAGGATGATCATATTTTACATCATTATAAGACTCAAATGATTACATGAAGCTTACTTGTTATGTAAACTTCCTATTAATGGCAGTTATTCAGATCTGCCACCAATTTGTCAAATACGGAATCTCTTCAATTTGAGATAAAACCATGGAAATAATATAATGGGGCCATTGTACAATTAAATGCTGAAATTCTTGGCTTGCCGAGTACAAGCATGGATCTCAATTCTAGAGCATATGACCCCGTAAACATATTACTAATAAATTCAAAATATTCTTTAGAGAATGATGAACTAGCTCCCTTTCCAATGTTGGAAGGATCCCGAGCCTCTGCATTTAGCATCGGTGCATTTACACACATTTAAAAGAATGCAAACCATTAAATTAATCTAATGATTTTAATAAGTCTATGTCAGCAAACTTGTATTAAACTAAAAACTAATTAGTTGCACGCAAACCACAACCACACCCTACCCCACACTACCAGCCATGGCTACCACCTCCGTCTCCCTCCTCTCTCTCCTTCCCCCTCCCTCCCTCCCTATTTCGGATAAGTGGCTCTCAACAAAGCCTAGGAATTGATAATATCAAATTCTTATCTTTAATACTATTTTCTCAACATCAAAATTACACCTGCAAAATCATAAACGACAAACCTGTCTCTTCCTCTCTCCATGATTGTACAATACCGTGTACATAATTCCTTCTTTTTGTTTTGCAAATAGAGAGAGAGGATGAAGGGGGGAGGGAGACGGAGGAGCAGCCATGGCTGGCACTGTGGATTAGGAAGTGGGGGAGGAGAGAGAGAGAGAGAGAGGAAGAGAAGGAGGGAGGGAGGAAGAGGGGAGGGTTGCGGGGAAATAATGTGGTGCAATTAATTAGCTTTTAGTTTAATACAAGTTTGTTGATGTGGACTTTCATCCCCTAATGACCCACTTACAAGAGAAAAATAATATTTCTACCCGAAGTATATGTATATATATGTATGGCATTTGAGGAGCTTTAATTAGATCACAATTTTACACTACAAAAACCATTGTCAACTATATTAAGTGATGTTAACACAATATGGTATATAAATATGGTAAGCCTAGCATTATCTTATACGTAAATATAAGTTCATGCTAAGTGTTAATTAATCACTTTAAAAATTGTGATCTCAAGCTTTCGTATATATGTAAATTATCTATTCTCCTATGTTTAAGGATTCGTTTGATAACATTTTTGGTTTTTGTTTTTTCTCAAGCAAACAAAAAAGGAAACGACATAGAAGAAAGGATAAATAGAGAAGAGCCATATGAGAAGTAGAAAGGGCTGAGACTGAATAAAACTGAAACTAAATTAACATCTACGATAAAAGATATTTTAGTTCTTTTACTCATACTTTTTCTTACCCTTCTATCATATTTCTTCTCCATTTCTTACCTTCTTTTCTTCTCCGGTGATGATTTTTACACACCTATTTTATACATTTGCATTTCTCCCTCTTATTTTTCTACTTTGTTAATTGTGTAAACAAAGTAATCAAAGCATAAAAGTAAGAGGGTTAGTGCAAACCGATAAAACAAGAGTATGAAAATCGCTACCCTTTCCATAAATTGGAACTTGTTTTCCCTTTTCATAATATATATACATTTTTATATTTCTCGTATAGATGAGAATGTATACATATAGATTAAAGCAACTTTACTAATCCCATAACAAATCTTTCTAAAACAGAAATCCAGCACTTGCATACGTGCATGGGCTGTACAGAGGAAAGGAACCAAAGCTAGGTCTCATGGCAAGCAAACAAAAGTGCTGAAAGTTTAGCTGTCGAATCTCCATGATAATTAGCAAAAGCAACAACTCCAGGCTCCAGGCAAACATATATATACAAGTAACGGCCGACAGTGCGCCGAGCAGTTGCCATGTGGTGCAGCTTGGAAGGGCAGAAAAGAACAAACTAATTAAGGATCCTAAAGCTAACCAGAAAAGGGGGCTCTGAGTGAAAAACACATGGCCCGGCCAAGTGCAGGGCAACACCTGTCAGCCATGGACTCATTACTTAGAAGATGCTAAGAGAGAAGGGAACCAACAAGAGAACAAACGAGGAGACAACCAGCCGATCCCCATTCACTCCAATCCATGCAGGAATCAAAAGCAGAGGCATACAATATATTATAGGTAACACCCATATAACGCTTGGCCCAATGGCCTCACTTGTTTATGATTACCAAGAAAGCAAAACAAAGGTTCAATGCAAAACACGTAAATCCAAAAAGGCAATCAGAAAAATTAAAAACAAAACAAATTAACATATGTGCTGGCTAGGTTATAGCTCTAGACTGTATCCTAGCTACTCAAATATCAGGCAAAGTTTATGAAACCAAACAATGCAAGCACAGAAACAGAGAAGAAAACAATGCAGCAACAAAGAAAATATTATATTATTGGGAAAAAAAAATTATGACTGTTGACGGTTACCAGAAAGAAGCTTAGATGGGCTGCCAATGACTGATCATGATCATCAGTGCTTTGCTTTTCCCTTGTGGTCTGAATGCCGGCTTCCGTCGCCGTAGGGATGTTGCAAGCGGCGATCAAACCCAGCTGGGAACTGCTGTTGGTGTTGCTGATGGTGGTGGTGGTGGTGATGGTGGTTCTCCATGGTTGGAGCCGCCGCGGCTCCGATGAAGAAGGGTACATTGGATGATCCGTCTATGGGAGAAAACCTCTGAAGGTGGTGAGGCAAAAGAGACGGTGATGAGGAAGAATTGGACTGAAGGGTCCCCCTATTGAAACCAGCAAGGCCGCCGGAAGAAGAGATCGAAAAATTCAGATTGTAGTCGCCGCCATTGCCCGGCTGCGACGACGTCGTAACGGGGATGAGGTGGTCGGGAACAAACGAGAAATGCTGAAGCTCCGGGTTGTGGTTGTGATGATGATCCCCAGACACACTGAACGGGGACACAACCGACATTGTCTGCGGAATGGAGTTCATCCCCAACTGGATTTGACCCGGGAACCCGGACGAGTGGTGGGTTCGGGTCGACGAGGACAGCCCGAGAAGTCCGGAACTGAAGTAATCCATCGGTCCCCCTCCTCCTGCCGCTGCTGCCTTGTGGAACAAAATGGGCTCGCCGCCGCCGCCGCCGTGGTTCTGCTGCTGATGAGCAGCTGCGGTTGGACTATTGTTGTTGTTGCTGCTGTTGGTACCGATGCCACCAGTGAGAAGCTCGGTGAACGAAGCGCTTTGAGAAATGGAGTTGTTCAAGTTGCTGCTGTTCTGCTGGGGGTGGTGAGCAATGTGTGAAGCTGACTCGTTGCTCTCCTTCTCCTTATCCTTGGCTGCTCTCTCCCGGGCACGCTCCCGGGCCTTGACCCGGTTCACCCGAATCTCGGACCGGGAGAGAGACAGCCCGGATCCCTTGCTGGTCTCGGAATTACTAGAACAAGCAGATTTGGACAGAGAAAGGTACTGGCTTTGGTTCTGAGTCTGGTTCTGGTTCTGATGGTGATGATAATTGGGGTCGCCATGGCCGTGCCCCTCGAGCTCAACCTCAGCTGAATCAAACCCATGCTCACAACTCGCCCTCTTCTCATCACTGAGCTGCTTGGGAGTGTCAGGGAAGGAATTGTTGAGAGATGGAAGCTCAGCTATGGCCTCAGCAGCAGCTTTGATCAGCCACTCCACTGCTTTGCTGGGTTGGTCGTAACCCAGCCGATCTTGAAGATCATAGAACTGAATGGCTGTGGTTACAGACAACCGTACCCTCCGGTCTCTGAGTCCCTTTGAAGTCCACACCTTGCTGTGCCGATCTTTGCCGCCGGAGGCCCTCGAGACGCGGATGATGCGGGAGTGGTGCCACCCGCGGAGGCGGTTGCCGGCGTCCGCAGTGGTATCCCTCTTGAAGTCTAGGCACGATGGGTCTTGATCTTCATCGTCGGCAGCTGGGTTAGTGGCTCTGCTACTGCCATTTCCAATTCTTGGGAACTTACAGGCTTGGGCTTGAATCTCCTCCACCTCCATATCAGTACTTTCATGCCTTTCTCAAACAAAGACTCATTCAATTTGGGGACTTTCTTGTTTTTTTTTTTTTTTTTTTTTCTTTTTGGCTCTGCAACCACCAGCTGCTCTCTAGTAATATCTATAGAGAGAGAGAGAAGGGGGGGTTGAATTTGGGAGAGTGAGTAAGTAGTATTTTAGAGAGAGAAAGAGGATGTGGTGGTGTGATGAGAGGAGTGCAGGTGGGGTTGCTGTGTCCTATGCATTGATGACGATAATTCAGAGAGGGTACTTTGGCTGTGTTGTGATAAAAAGGCCTTTTTTACGCTGGTGATATATCACGGTCCAAGTCAGGGGGCTCTCTCTCTCTCTTCTTTCTCTCTCTCTCGTCTAAAGCTTTTTGCAGTTTTGCAGAGTGCTTTCAAAAGCAAGCAGCAAACCAAAGCCTGCAAAATTTAGTCTTCAGAGCCTCAGCCTCTCTCAGCCTCTCAGCCCTGCAAACCCAACAAAGCAAAACAGTCAAATTTCCTTTCCCATTTTTCTCTTCTTTTTTTCTTCCAAATTTAAAAATGACAACAAAGAAGATAAGTACCTAATATATATATACATATATATATGTATATATATATCATAAAATACAGAAGTAAAAGCCCCTTTTAATTATACAACAAAAACACAGTCACAGACTCAGAGCTCAATGCCTAAACCTAACAAAAGGGTTTTAAAGAAGATGAGCTTTAAATATAACCAAAGTAGAAACAGAAAAAGAAAAAGAAAAAAAAGACCTATCCTCCCCCTTCCCTCTCCCCCATAAACCTCTGATGTATGTGAGCTCTTTTCTGCTTCAGATTCAAGTTGAAGCACAAAAGCAGAAGCAGTAAACAGCTTCTGCTTCCTCATTATATATGCCAAGACATATTCTTGCTCCACGCTATATATATTAAGCAATAACACACCAACAGCAACAGTGTTGGTTTTAAAATATGGGGAAAAAAATTCAAACCTTGAACAATGTTGTGTGGGTTTTGATTTGGTACAGGTGTCAAAAGCTCTGATTGTTACAACTTACAAGTACAGCCAAACAAACGTAGAGCAGTGTGATTCTTTTGTCTGCAGATTCATAAGCACTTGAGATTTGAGCATCCAAAGCTCACAGATCTGCGCATTAAAAGGTGATGGGATCAGTTCCTTTGCTGCAAAAACATCAATTAAAACAAAACCCTTCCCATTGCCTCCCCTTCCTCTCCCTCCAAAATCTCCCAACCCCCCATGCTAGTTACAAAATTTACAAATATAGGTCATAATAATAACTAGAATTAAAGCTGTAAAATTCGACCTAAACAAAGAACCAGGCTTTTTTTACACACAACTCCTGGCTGCCTGTAAAGATCAGAAACCACCATTAACTAACCTAAACAAAGAACCCAGAAACAAAAAGGTTGAAAATTTGAGCTTTGTTTTGCATAAAGATGACAAATTGAGTGACAAAAAGACTCACAGAAGCTACACGTGTGCTTGTGAGCTTAGAATTGGAGATGGGTTGGGAGGAGGGAGGGAGGGTGTTAGGGTTTTTGGTGTGTTTGGCGGGTAAGAAAATAACCAGAAAGAAAAAAAAAAATGGAAATGGAAAATGGGAAATTGATGTGGAGTGGAGGGAGAGGTTCAAAAACTGAAAACTGAAAAAAGAAAAGTTGGGTTTTTAAAGGGTTAAGTAGTTGAAGTGATGAACAGTGAACAGGAAGAAGAGGAGGAGGAGAGAGAGAGAGAGAGTGAGTTGGTTTGCTTCTTCCCCATTTGAGCAAATCACCGGGCTTATCGGGAAAGGACAGCACACAGCGCCGTTCTCTCCACTTTATAGATATACCCTCTTATCTCCTTTTTACCCCTCGTTCGCTTCCTTTTTACTCTATTACCCTTGACCTTTATTCAATTGTTAATTTACTTGATTTTCTTGGCCGACCATATTTTAATTCCGACAAGAAAACTAGAAAAGGGCTACTAAATATAAAATTTGTAATTTCCATCATTTAGAGGAATGAGGAGCTTTGAACTAATTTAGGTCAAATGTTCCCTTCCACCCTACATAACCATTTCTATTAATTTTTTCGTATTTCTCATAACATCGATATTTCCATCAAGCTTTTAGTTTTTTTTTTCCCCTTTTGCTACATGTTTTCATTGAGCTTGATTTTGAATAATCTCAACTGTCGAAATGCTTGCGAAGTTAGATAAAGGAACAAATGAATAAAAGTATGTGTTTGATAACTAATTTATATATCTCAATTTATACAGAAAACAAAATAACCCCGAAGTATAAAGGAGCAAAATGTAACTTGCAACACAGAGTTCTACAAGATATATATATATATAGTTATTCTTTTATTATAAGCAAGAAGAAGTAGTAGAAAATACATGGCGTATGCACGATAATAATATATGGATGTCCGGAGAATTTATATACATATATATGGCTGCAGAGAACATGGCTTACCATTATTGGAGTGCAGCCCATGTTAGGAGTAAACTGTACAAATTTAGGTTGCAAAGTTCTATTCTACCAAAAAAGCTGAAAACCCATCAAGTGAAATCAGACTACTTTAGATCCCCCCTAATTAAATAAAGCAAGAAAATCTAGAGGGTTTTCTGACCCCTAAATCAGATACCACTGCTTTAGACTTGTATACGTACTGCCTTAGTTTTCAGCTACCACTGGTATTAGCTGTCATCTAATTAGAAGCAAGTCTGCCTGCTCATCTAAATAATGTCCACCAAAAAAGATCTGCCTTTGATAGCTTTTAATTGTTTGATGAATTGTGGACTGATTTGTTGGTTTTAGGATTTGTATATTCTCCACACAGCTCTTAGTTGTAAAGGGTTTTTCTTTCGGTTAAGTTTCAGCAGTCATTATACATGAAGCTATCTCCTTCCTTTGCAGTACTATACCCAGCTACTTTCTTAGATATTACACTGTGTGAGTGTGATATGCGTACTTTGAAATCAAGGACAACAGCTAACCAACCTTGAATCAGAGAGCACAGTAGTGACTAAACAGTACTCTTTCCCGATACGTGCTTAGATGTGTTCAAGCAACCAACTTCACCATCTTCATCAGTCGCGGCAGCAAGAGAAAAGTTCAGGTAGAAAGTTCTTGATCACATAACAACACGGCAGAATGAGCTGCATACAGTGAAAGGAACCCTAATTGATTAGGGTAGGAAATGGTAACATTGTAATTGTAAGTTAAGCAAGAGGGTTAATGACAGGGATGACAAAAAGGAGAGCACCTTCACACAAAGTCTCCCAGAAATGATGTGAAAAAGAAATAAAGGAGTTTGCCACCACCCAAATGTCGAGTCGAGAACTCACTCATCCTCCCCCCCAACCCCAAACTACTCAAATCAGACTTCAAAAAAATAGTGTTTTGTGGGGGTGGTTTATATTTAATTCAGCTGATATTATGTTCAATCAAGGATTTAAGATTTAATTAATGGGATGAAACTTATTGGTCCGTACGGGTATGATGTGTCTCTTTCCTACTAGTACCCATCCTCAATATATAATATGATATTCCATAATTTAATTATATACAAGGTGGCAGCATTTGATGGGCCATGGATGCAGCAGCAGCAGAAAACCCCATTATGTAATGCATGATCTCTTTGCTGTAAAAAATAATAACAATGTAGCAACAGGAGAAAGCAATTATTTGGCCACTCCCCTCATGAATTGATTTATGGTGCACCTCAAGGGCATTAAATAAAAAGAACATACCATATAGTTTTTTTCTCATATAATTTAGTTACATGTATTTTGGTGTAACAAGGGAATTGATGACATAAGTACTAATATAGTACTCTCATATGAAAAAATATATATATGTTTGTGTGTCTGGTGAGGCAAGCTACATGACCCACATCCTCATATGCACAAGCCGACACAAATCCCTTGTAGGCCACTAATTTCTGTGGAAAGATTATAAATATTGTACTATATGTACAATATATAATAATAAAAGTATTTGTTCAATCGAATTTGTGTTATCATTTTCACATCATCTTTCATACGTTCATCACATGTCAGTGTGGTGATATAAATCGTAAGTACCATAGCGTGATTAGAGTTTTTCTCGTAATAATGTTACATAAATGATGGTGATAATGACAATGAAAGCAATGCTCAAGGCAACGTACGCCAAAATTGGTGGAGATAAGGAGGGCCTTTTTCTCTTAGTGTATGTGATTTGTTAAATAAATTTGAGAAGTTTTGTATTACATACTGTCTTATGCTAAAGCATGAGAAAACATCACTCCTGACTTTGACATGTGGATTTATCTTTGAAAGTTAAAGTCAAAACTGTCCCTTTCTCTGGACTTATATCACTTGATTATATTTAACTGGATGGCACATTTCGTATTGGTAGTAAGTAAGGATAAGAAAGATACCACACTGGATTGTCTGGTGCCCATGTTTTTTTTATTAAAGCCAGATTACAATTGTATGTATATATATATATATATAAATTTTAAAAAAATATTTCATTTTCATGGCACTACAAGGTGGAGTCTTTTTACATAAACACAATGTGTTGTGAGTTTTTTTGTGTGTGTCATAACTGAAGTAAATCTTTTGCCTTTGTGATCCCTAACTAGGTCGGATCCATTAAGACGTGAGAAATACAAACGGATTTCACCTCTATTCAAAATGTGATTAACAATGTAATCAGTAAATTCAAATTTTTATTTTGATGACATTACACAAACACTTTTGAGAAAGAAAAAAAAAACCTTTTAAAGACCTCATATGTAATGCTCTGATAACACATTGGCACGAATAACCTAGCCTACACAATATCTATGAGAGCAGTAGTCACGGACATCCATGGCGCATATGTAACATTTACGAATTTTTTTATTAAAAAAAGAATAAAAATTTTAATTCCAAATTAATGTTACTAAATAAGTGGAGGGGTACAGTTAGGCATGAAAAATCAGAAATTAGTGGCAGTAGTGTAGAGAAAAATGAATTAAGCAACAAAACTATTTCGTTAATTAATTTCCCATGATTAAAACGGAATCATATTCTTTTGTTAACGTCAGACAGCTTTACAAATTAGACACATAAATTAAAAACATGAAGGAAAATAATAATAATAATAATAATAATAATAAGGGAAAATAGTAGGTTTTGTTGGTTATCCAAAAAAATCAGAGCAGTATGCATAGTCTCCGACAGTAATTACCAAAAAGCGAAATTAGATGTACATGTTTAGATTAATTAACTACAGAAAAGCTTGATTAATTAAGAGGGCGTGTTCTCGAAGTTCCATGCTAAATCACTTGCCGGGTAAAAAGAAGCCAACATTTGTTTAATCCTCCCCAAAAGAAAGAAAAGAACCCACTTTATGCAGTACAAAACAATTCCTTTATCGTTTATGAGACATAACACTATAATAATAACATAAAGAACAAACTTGTAGCTCGACTGGTTAAGAACGATTATTCTTGCATCGGAAGTTCTGAGTTCGAATTCACACATTTCTAATATCGCTTTTATAAAAATATCAGAGTAAGAAACACACAAATTATTTAGTACTAATCACTAAACAAAAACCAATTATATGTACTATTAGTTAATAATGTTAATTAAGTAATTAATTAGTTAAAGGTATAAGGTGGTGAGTGGGAGATGCAGAAAAGTGGGTTAGTTTTGAGTTGATCAAGGCAGATGAGAAGCTTAAAAGCCAAGTTGGTTTGTGTTGTGTGTGTGACAGAGACTTTGTGACACGCTCGAGAGAGAGAGGAGGCAGGGGCACGTGTCGTGGTTGAAAGGGAAGGGAAAGGAGAGGGAGAAGGAAGAGGGAAGTGTGTGTGTGTGTAATGCATCAATGCGTTGGGTGAGTAATCGATGAGTGGATGAGGAACAGAGACCGGAGCACGTGTCACGGTCTTCGTGAAGCACAGCACAGTACAGCACATCCACCCTTTCCCTCCTTCAACTTCTGTTTTTCTTTCTTTCTTTCTTTGTACTTGTTTTACCTTTACTCCATTCGTAGCCCTAGGTTTTTTCACTTTTTTCAGTTTGGAATATCAATTATTTGTGATAGCAGAAAAGAAAACTCCCCTCCTTTCAAATCAAAACAATGATAACATAATCTAAATTATTGAGATTCATATCCGTACCCGGGTGGGTAATTTTTGACCGAATATAGACAAACGGTTATAATTTAGTTAAGGATGCGTGGATGAGTGATTATAGCAATAGCACTATTCATTTAGATTTTTATTTTTATTTTTACAATTATCAGTGTGTTAATAATTAGAATTTAGCTAAACATGCATCGTCGAGTAATGAGTAACTGTAACATTATTCATTTAGATTTATTAATGTTAACACACATTAATGGTCAAAGTTAAGCCAAACACATCTAGTGAGCTACTGTAGTATTATCTGTGAACTCACAAACACAGGACCATATAGGAGCACACCAAAAATATGGACTAATCCAACGGTAAAATAATATTACATATAATTATAACCTTTTTTTAGGGTACTCAATAACCATTGCCTTTTATTTCAAGGGTAACCCATTACCGAATTTGACATGAAAAAGGAAAAAAAGAGAATCTTGTGTTAGCAACAATCAAGGTCAAAGTTCAAACGGACATTTCATTGAATATACTTCTGAAATCATATATGTTGGATTAATGTTGGTTTCTATCATTTTCAAATCAGCATATTTCTTGAATTAATAAACTCTTTTTGTAATTATAATAATTTGACTGGATTTATAAAAAGAAGAAAGCCATGTTTGCTTGTGCTGCACTAGAGAGGGCTCATCGGCCAATCCGAAGCCCTGAGAAAAAGAAAACTAAAAAGCTTCTTTTAGTTTTGATGGGGCATGCGCCAAGCTTGGATGGATTATCTGCTAATCTCAGTCTTAACAAACATGCTCAATGATGTACACGCACAAGCTCACTCATTAATTAACATTATATTTATATTCTCTCCTAAATCCTAATAATATCCCCCCTGGCCATCGTACTGGATGTGCTTCTTTTTATGGCAGATTAAATATCATATCTCAATTTAATCTTGTTTTTCTTTGAGAGCAATTGATCAAATGCTAATGTAATTTATATGCACTTTCCGTATAAAACTAAGAAGGGATAATGTGATAATTATATTCTTAACACGTCTCCTTACGTGTAACCGGATGAATCGAACTTGTTGACAGCACGAGAAGAAAAAGAAAAACATATATTTTATAATGAAAATGAAAATCCAGAAGGGGTTTCCAAATACAGAAAGAGATGTGATTAGCAAGTGAAAGCTACAAGTGGTCGGTTTACTCTTATAGCAAGCTAGATATAAATAAATAAATATTACATATCTCTAGCTAGATATTTTGAGTTTGGTAGAGAGATAAAATCCAAGCCTAGAAGTTTGACTATTTTTTCCACAGGCTCAGGGGTTTTTTTTTCTTCCTGCTTTCGTGCAGTCAAAAATGGACCATGCATTTGGCTGCCTGCCTGCTTAGAACTTGGTTTGCTTTGCTTTCAAAATCATGACCCATGACAAGTCAAACACTCATAGAGATGCATAAATCATATTCAACTGAGGTAGCGTATAGCTGTAACAATCTGTTTTTTTTTAATAAATAAAAAATTTAGGGAGAGATTGACTACTCTCACCACTATGCCAGAGTAAATTCACAACATAGAGTCGAAAGAACTTACGCGTGGCATTCAACTGCTAACTGACCGATATGGATTTATGTAAGAAATTACATATCGTGCATCAATAAGAACTGCTAACGATAGAACTTAAACACTGATAGGGCTACACAGAGTTCATAAACCTTACTAACTGAACAAACTCTCATCAACTGTAACAATCCTTTTAGGGCAAGCTAACAAGCTCTTGTTCAATTTGACCTAAAAAGTCTAGGTTGACTCTTCACATTTTTACTTCTACGTTGTGTTTTCTCTCTTGTTGTAGAAAATGGTGGGTTAGATTCGTTAAGATTTTCTGCTCATACAAATTTCGACCCCAATCCTTCCCTTTTATGTCAATCTATTTTTTTTTTAAATTTCTTATTTTTATGAATTCTGTTTTTAAATCTCAATATTTTAACTTTTATTAATTATTTAGTTACGTTCATAAAATTCTTATGATTGATAGTTTCGATTCGATTAATAAACATAATATGTCTGATTGTCTGACGAGAGAATATTTTCTTAGTTATATACATTATTTTCATTGCCTCCAATGATAGCAATAAAATAAAAAGCCTTTTGCAATAGGTAACCATCCTTTTCCGTGGGTTAAGCTCCCACTCAAAAGGCTAGAGATAAGGAATTAGTTATCAACAAATTCACCGACCTCATGATTACAACAAATTGTTGGGCAAAACCACCAAAACTTCATGATTATATTATATTTTACCATAATCGGATTATGCAATTTTGGCGCCAAAGTGAACCCAAATTGGGCCCCTCATCTCTTTTATTTTTCAGAAAAGAAGGCTCCAAATACTCTTATTGGGCTATTAGTCAAGTTGGGCAGGAACCGCCCAAATCGGATATTTTGGTAGAAAGGATAATCTTTTTGTCTAGCTGTTTAGTTTTTTTTTTAAAGAAGAATAGCTGCTTAGTTTTTTTTTTTTGGATTACTGACTCCAAGCACAACAGTATCATAGGAGATTCCAATGCTGCAGACTATTCTGATAGTTTCTTGTCATTGATGCCTCTGTGTGATGAGAACAAGTCAGAATTTAAACAAGTCCAGATCCACATTCAATGAGAACAAGTAAATTTAGGCACAGCCTTCTTCCATCAAAGCTGGAGTTTCTTTTGGTTGTTTGAACTCAATACAGGTTATAATTCAGTTTGCTCTCTTGGAGATTCTATTGCCCAATTTCCATGCTTCCCTATTTCATGCACGAGTTTCTATTTTCACAAAGCTTGGCTTTTTTCTAACGTCTTAGGCCTTTTCTCCCAGAACTTGAAGTGCAAAGCTCTAAGCTCCAGCATCTTCTCAACCTCTTCAATTGGAAGCCCCTTTGTTTCTGGTACATAAATGAGGACAAAGATCAAGGCTACAACCGAAATGAGCCCGAATATCAGGAATGTCCAAGAAGTTCCAATTGCCTGTGTTAGAGACAGGAAGGACTGAGCAACAATGAGGTTTGAGATCCAGTTTGCAGTAGCTGCTATCCCTCCGCAAACGCCGCGGTACCTTAAAGGATAGATCTCAGAATTGACAATCCACGGGACGGTGCCCATGCCAGGAGAGAAAAATATGATGTAAAGTGCCAAGCCAGTTAGTGCAAGCCAACCATATTTGCTTGGACATCCTCTTGTGTACCACAACCTGTGTTCTACATGGCAGGTATCCTTTGTTGTGTCATTTGAGATCAGACAAGCTCCAGGAAGTAGCTGCAAGATATCAACGATAACGATGATGATGATGATGTGTGTGACCACAGCAAGATAAAACAACAAAAGAAAAAATCCTGGAAAACGACCAATGTATAGGGAAAATGTGAATTACCTTGTCAGCTTTTGAAGCACAAAACCCGCAATCTGGAGAGGAAGACTTCAAACACTTCATGCAGTCCCAAGCTGCAGAGTTTCTGGCTGAACTATAATCCGGGCAGGTGTAGTTTGTGAAGTGAGACGTTTCGATCGGGCTAACAAGAGGAGAATGGGAAGTAGTCTCGTGGAAAACTGCTGATAAAAGGCCGAGTGAGATAATAACTCCACACAAACTGATGATGAGAAGCTTCTTTCTGCCAGTCCTGTCAATGAAGTATACGCTCACAATGGAGCCCAAGGTATTGAGACCAGCAGTTACAAGTGAGAGAAGCAATGCAGTTTGATTGGATGCAATCCCTGCCAGCTGAACTATGGTGGGACTGTAATACATTACTGTATTTATGCCCACAAACTGCTGGAAGACCTGAAGGCCAACACCAGCAATCAGTCCTCTTCTCACCGTTTTCGTTTTGAAGAGTTCAATAATGCTAATTTTGTTTGAAGAACCTATTTCTCGGATCTCAGTTTCAACGGACTCCTTTAAAGCTTGGATCTCTGCTTCAACCTCATCAGCTGAGTATATTCTCCTCAGTATGATTTTGGCTTCTTCTTCCCTCCCCTGTTAGTAAGAAAGACAAGTGTTCAATATGATAAACCTAAACCAAATGTGTGTATAAATATATAAATATGTAAGTGTTCAAGCCGTTATCATCAAGTCTTCATTGTCTTAAGAACATGTGTGTAACCTTTTGAAATACTTGATATGGAGTGCTTATATATGCATAATCTTAACACTTCAGGACTAAGATCAATGGAAACTCTACTACATATACGTATTCTTAAGTAACTTTTTGATGGAAGTACAAAAGACTAAAATTACTAGGCTTATAGTGCAAAAATAGAACCTTGCGGAACAGCCAACGAGGAGATTCTGGAAGAAGCAGCATTAGGATGAACTGAAGCAGAGCTGGAATTCCTGCAACACCAAGCATCCACCGCCATGTCCCGGGGGCCTAAACAAAAAACATCCACAATTTAAAGTTTAAGTGCTAAGAAGCCACTGAATAAATAAACCAATTAAGCATGAAGAATAACACCCTTGTTTACCTTGGTGAAGGCCAAGTTGATGAGGTAAGACAGGAACTGGCCGCCAGTAATGAGAAACCCGTTGGTACTAACAAGGGCACCTCGGATTTTCGCAGGAGAAGCTTCCGAGATGTACAGAGGAGCTGTCATTGATGCCATTCCAACACCGAGTCCAACGAAAACCCGGCCAACAATGAGAAGGGCTGGGTTAGGAGCAGAGGCCATGACCACAGCACCAATGAAGAATAAGAAATCTGCTATAAGAATTGCAGTTCTTCTTCCAAACCTGTCATTCAACCATCCCCCTATTGCAGCACCAATGATGGCTCCAGCCACTGCCATGCTCACTATGCTCTCCTATATATTTGACAACACCATGCATATTGAATGAACATCTTTACTACTTTAAATTGAAATATTTTTTTTTCTGCAAATAAGTGGCATGGTTATATTGAAAGAATGACATATAAACATGAACAAATCCCATTTGCACTTAACAAGTTGGCTAAATTTTCACACATCTTATTATTATTATTTTTTGGGTCAATTTTCACACATCTTATTAACACTAAACAAGTTAGCTAATTGTCAGATGAAATTTATTAGTCTTTTTTTATTATTTTTGTGGATTGACCCAAGGTTTGTTGGGCCCATCTTTTGGCTTGAGGTACTTAATTGTAGCGGTGGAACCAATTGGGTTTTTGTTTGTTGGTCAAATTGAAGCTCAAGCCAGCATGTGTCAGGCTGAAGCATCTTTTGGACTCTTACAAACTTACAAATTTAAAATGGATTAAACATAATAATTTATTCAATCTGTGCTGAGGTGCATTATTTTTGTCAACCAGCACAAGAAAATTACAAGGAGAACAAAAGATGATTGAAGTGGGAAGAAGAAGAAGAAGATAAGGAACACAACACAAGAAAGAAAACTTGGATTATGTGCTGTGTGTGTTTCACTTTCACCTCACCTGCAAGACTGTCTTTCTATCCACAGATTTGAAGTCATCTCTGATGTAAAGAAGAGCTCCTGATATCACTCCTGCATATGTTTACCAATTTACCCACAGTTAATTCACATGAGTCACTGAGCCACAACATAATGGCATAATGAGAGAGAGAGAGAGAGAGAGAGAGAGAGAGAGAGAGAGCATTTGAGTATTTGAGTTTTGACCTGTGTCATAGCCAAAGAGAAGGCCACCAATTCCAGCAGAGAAAGCAAGACGAAGAACATAAGGGTTTTTCCAAGCCAAAGAGAAACAGTCTCTGAAGGCTGATGCATCTGCCTCTACATGTACTCCTTCCATTCCTTTACAAGAAAAAGAAAACACAGAGCCAAAGGCATAACCTTTTTCTCCTTTTCTATGAGAGAGAGGTGTACTAGGTAGCCATAAAAGGGCTGGCTGATTGGTTTGAGAGAAAGTGAAAGAAAAAACTAAGTTTGGAAGATGGAAGCTAGGAGAGAAAACTGAGAAGGGAGTGAGGCAGAGAAAGGCAGTCAGTGAGAATTTATGTTTTGTCTTTCTGTTGAGAGAGAGAGAGAGAGAGGTGGATGGATAAAATTACCCAATTAATTATAAAGAAGGGAGAATTTGAATTTGAAATCTGTTCCTTTTCTTTATACACCAATATACCTTCTAACGTTGATCCCATCCAATTTTTTTTTTCTGAGAGATTGATTGTAAGTGCTAATAGAGTCTCATATTTTTGGTGAGTATTAGGTATTCTACACTCATAAAATTCATTAAATTCGTATTGTCCTAAAGGGTTGTCACCCTTAAAAAGATGCAAAAAAAAAAAAAAAAAAAACAAACTTGCCGAGTTTATCAAAGTGCATGCAACATCAAGTCATTGACAAGTGGAAAGCCAAAATGGATAGGCTCAACTCCTCTGAACTGACTGACATGCATGCAATGCAACAAACTATTGCCACTTTGCCTATTTAGAAAGGGTTTCTTCAGCATGATACCTGAAACCTAATCAGTTACAACCAAGCCAACTGAGATCAGACTAATCAATAGGTGCCCAATTAGCAAACAAAACATATACATTTTATATCACTTGATTGTGTGTTTCGGGAAACTGTTATTAACACTACAAAAATGTTATCGTGCACTCTATTTTTACAAAAAATTGAGGGTTGAAATTTCAGTCCTACTCATCTCGGGCAAAAGAGCTAACAAAGGCCTTTCCAAAGAAAAAGAAAGAAATTTTTGTTGGTTTCTTACTTTGTATAAAGTGAAAATGAAAAGAGGATAAATAAAGAAAGAAAGGAAAAGAGTGTTAGAGTTGGCTAGGAGTATTGCTAGTTAAATTTGAAGCGTAAGGCCATCTCCAATTATGGGCTATATTCCAAATATAGCCCTAAAATAATGCAAAACCCATCTTCATATCTAAATTTTTTGGCCAATTTGGCCTTTTAGCCCTCCAAGCCACATTTAGACTTTGCTATATGCCAAATTTTTGTGGGATCCATGCATGTGCTTTTGAAGAAGATAAATTATCAAGTGTGGGCAAGAGCACGAATCATCTCGTGCAAATGCACATCCAACAGCCAACAATAAAAGCGTTGATGTCATCGATATATTTTTAAAAGCCTTTTTAAATGTTTTCAATTTGTGTTGTTTAAGAAAAATTTATAAAAATTATTGGTCATGATCATTGGAGGTCAGACTATTGAAACCCAACTAATTTTATTTTATTTTAAATGTGGTCACCTTTTTAAATGTTTTCAATTTGTAAAAAAATTTATAAAAAATTACTGGTCATGACGTTGAAGGTCAGACCATTGAAAACCATCTTTTTTTTAATAATTTTTTTTATTAATAAATAAGTGTGGTCACCTTTTTAAATGTTTTCATGGAATACTGTCTCTAAATAGTAGTTTAATTAAATTAAACAATACATAGTTGTGGAATGCATGAGTGTTGTACCATAGTTTTTCTCAAAATGGGGAATGCTATCAACCTTCTCTCTAATCTTTTCTTTTGGACCTTCTCCATTTTTGCTTGACATGTGTAATTCTTTTTACACTTAAATTAAAACAATGTCATTAATATATTATACAAGCTAACTTTTGCTTTCCAAGTTTACCCTTATTAAATATATTCAATTTATCTAAAAAAAATTTACAACTTTCTTACCAATTTTTTTTAATGTCAATTTTTTTATTTAAGAAAATTTCTGCTTAAAAAAAAGAAGAAAGGAAATGTCCCCTTTTTTTAACGTCAAGTTTAGACTTTTTTTTATTAAAAAAGAAGAAGAAGACATTTCATCTTCTTTTTTTTAAAAAGCAAATATTTCTTTAAAAAAAGTAATTGACTTTAAAAAAAATTTAATAAGATGGTAAGAAAGTTGTCAATTTTGGATAAATTGAATATATTGAATAAAGGTAAACTTGGAAAACAAAAGTTAGCTTATACAATATATTAATGACATTGTTTTAAGTATAAGGAGAATGACACATGTCAAGCAAAAAATGGAGAAGGTCCAAAAGAAAATATTAGAGAGAAGGTTGCTAGCATTTCTCTAATTTTGATGTCAAAGCACATTATGATGTCAAAATAAGAAGAAATTCTTCCGTTGGATGGTTGATGCGATGGATGAACCATCACGAGTCTGTCGGCACACATAAACAAGAGGACTCTCTGCAATGCGATGAGTAGGAATTTTTATAGCAACACATAGATTGAGACATGCAGCTAGCTTTTCCCCACTCCACTGGAGTCTGTTTTTACTTAAATACAGCAATATCACAAACGCAATAGCTATATGGTGATAATCATTGATGATGGGTCTCTGCTACTGCTTGGCAAAAGCAATCTATTTTTCCTCTACAAGCGACTCGAAACATTTGATCTATAAGGGTTAAAAAAAACCAAGGCAAAACATGAACATCCTAACAGTCATGGCAAAACAAGGCAAAGCTGTTGTTCGTTTGTTTCTTAATCTCTTTTTCATGCATGAACTCATGTGACTGATTAACTAGTCAACCTATCAATTGTTTAATATGAACGATTATCATGAATTCTGATATGAAATATTTTGAGGATAAGATAGCTGTAAACAAGCACAAAAATAGTCTTATCCTAATTTGGCCTCATTTTGGTCCATACGATTGGATTGAATTAGATCGAATTGTAAATTGTACTACTTACCCTATCATGGAGGTTACTTAGAATGAGTGGTTATTGTCATCCAATTTAGTGCATTTGTTGATTGAGAACCCAAAGGTGAAATTCAAGCCCAAATTAATAAGTACAACTCCAATATGCTTGTCCAAGTTATGAATGTTGTTATGCACCAACTTGTTATGTTTGGAATTGCTTCTTTAGGAAGCATTTCTGCTCATAAGTAATTATAACAAAAGTGCTTTATTATAAAAACCTTGAAATATTCATAAGACATCCAAGTGCTTTTCCAGAAAACACATAGCATATGCTTCTCCATAAAGTGTTTTTATGACGCATAAGCACTTCTAAATTTTTTTTGCTAAACGCTATCAGAATTTTTTTTTTAACCCTTCCGAAAACATTTCCAAACAAACCCGCCATACCAATATTCCAAGCAAATATGCATATAATTTTTATTCATCATATGTGGAGTATCGAATTAAATTCATGTTAGAAATTTGTCCAAGTCTCCAATAATGTAATGTGTGCTCTAAATCTTCCCATGCATCCCAAATTACAACAAGTTCAGGATATTCTGTCCAAATCTTAGATATATATATATATATATATATATATATATATATATAGAGTGTTCTCTCACAAATATGACAAACTTGCAAGAAACATAAATTTAGCACCATCGATTACAAACCGACTGCAAGTTAAATAAAAACAATCTTTATATATCAAGGGAAAGCCGTATAAAATGGAGCTCCTAAAATCTACCAATCCAAAAACTTCCTCTCTCTTCTCTCTCAGATTATAACCAATGAACAAAAATATGAACTGTAGCATTTTCCCTCCATCACAACAGCTAGCAACCAAAACCAATTAACCTAAAAACCTCCTCCTAGTCACATGATTTTAGGTACTTTCATTGGTCCTTTCTCCAAAATGCTCACATTTGTTACACACAAAACACCATCATCAAACTTTCATGCCTCGTAATTATAATGGACACAGAGCTGCAACTCATAAAAAACCTACCTGCACAAATACTGCGCAGAAATTCATCATCAAACTGCAGGCCTGACCCGGAAATCGACGATGAACATCGATACACAAGCTTGAGGGACATCATATTGAACTCGCCACAACACAGCACCACAATCCCGGAGGAGAGTGACTTTGAATTCGACCCTTCGAACATCACGATTCGAAACCAGCTGGTGAAGCGTGCAGCCTCAGCATATGTGCAGTCAGCTGCAATATTGGCCAGCGGTAGAAACCAAAACTTCATTGCGAGCTTCTGGGGGAGGCTTAGGGGCAATGTGACATCAGGTACACGCTGGTACGCTTATGTTAGGAGCCCAATAGAAGCTTGTTTCAGGCCTATTTTGCAGTTTTTAGCTTGCATGGTTTGGAATGTGATGACCACATTGAACATTCCAATATCTTGAAGCTAATATATATGGTGAATGTTTCTCTTCTCCAAGATGGGTTTATTTTCTTTTGGGTTTTGTCCTTAAATTTATAGGCTTACAGTTCCATTTGTATGTAACACAATGTTGGGTTTGCGTTATAATTTCTGAGGTACATAATGTAAATTATGTGTAAATAGTTGTCTATAATTTATGATCAAGTATATATTTAATCTTCTGCTAACCCATTAATTCATTCATGGTCACCATAACTGAGCTAATTGGTTGCTCATGGCCTTCATCTGGGCTTGTGAGTCGAGAGCCGGAGCCCGGCAGCAGGGCTACATTTTCTCCAACCCTGTCTGTCACATGATGTTTGGTATTGAACCTCTAGCCAGTTTGCTGCACCATTCATCTAAGGTGAGCTTCTATAATGAGGGGCCTATTGTTGAGCGGTTCAATTCATCCGCCCCCAATTCACCCTTTCATTATTGTAACCCCTCGTTGCAGTCTCTCTGTTATCTTGGCCCTGGTGAAGCAGATATTGGGCCTCATATAAGGACACATTTTAACACCATGGCCTAGTCCTTCTGAAGCAATCTTCTTAACTCATGATTAGGCACTTCTGTTTAGATGCAGAGGACTTATTTATCACATGCAAGCTCTGTAATTATGAAGTACACTTTTCAACACTCCTATCCTCTATGCATGCCTTTTTGATAGGCAAATGAATGATCAATTAACTCCACTGTTTAGCGCAATTTGGAAATTGACAGGCTTTATGGAATTCATAATTGAATCTGACCAGCTAATGGATGTAAGCAAGCACAATAATTATCTTGTTTTATTGAATTTATAAATAGCTTCAGAGGCTATAAAAACTGGTCGACGTTGAAAAAGCCGTACAAGGCTCACGCGTTCAAACTTTAAAGACATGAGAAACTGAGTGTGAGTAAGCAAATTACAGCAATGCTCGTACTCTATATATCCCCCGTCTGCTCTTTGTCCCCGCCATCCAAATCCCATGCCTTTTACTATTACAATTAATTTGGTCACTTTTCTTTGATCTCTCTCTCTTTCTCTCTCTCTCTCTGCAGCTTGCCTTCTCCCAACCCAAAGTATTTTTGTGTGATCAAGCAAACTTTTAATTTCTGTTGGGATATTTTTCCTTTCCCTCTTTCTTCTGTTTCTCTCATGGACCCCTCCTGTAACTTACAGTTTGTAAGAAAATGATCATCGAAATGCATATGGCTTGTGGGTTTCGTTTGACTGACGCGTGTACGGTGGATGATCAATCATGCATGGCATTGGTATGTAAAACCCTTTAAAACCCACCCTTCCATTTTGCCCCAATCCCTCCCTCTCTCTCTCTTTCTGTTTCATTGGGATCAAGTGCCCTGCTAGCAGCAACCCTGCCCTCAAAAGCTTTTAGATTTTAAGGTGAAAACGTCCCGACACTTGAAGAGGAAGAGGAAGAAGAAGAAATTAGTACAGCTTAAAATTATTACTACGCCCTCTTATTTTGCCTCGTTTTCCAAGGTACAACATAATAATACACAGCTATATCTACCTAGCTTTCTCATCTTTTTTGTTCTAACTTCTTACCACACATTTCTAAAGTTTCTTCCTTTTTACTTTGTTTTCTTGCTTCTCAGGCCCTCTCCTTTTCCTTTTCTCTCTCTCAAGGGAAAGAAAAAATATATCATACCAGCAATGCAGGTGGCGAAGAAATCAGCAGGGATTCCAATGGACCCCATCACCATGGCTGCTGAGTCAAGAGCGGGGAAACTGGCGGAGAACAATATCATGGGGGCGATGATGAGCCCTTATGAGATGGTGAGGCAGCTGGGGGCGTGCAACGCGGTGGTGGTGTTCAGCATGAGCGGCTGCTGCATGTGCACCGTGGCCAAACGCCTCCTCTTCAGCCTCGGGGTAGGCCCCTCCATCATCGAGCTCGACGAGCACGTGGCCGGGGCCGACATCCAGGCCGTCCTGTACGAGCTGGCGGTAGACGGCCAGCAGCCGATACCGGCCGTGTTCGTGGGAGGGAAGTTCTTAGGTGGCGTGCAAGCGCTCATGGGTTGCCACATCAATGGCACCCTCGTCCCTCTCCTCAAAGACTCCGGTGCTCTCTGGCTCTGATCATCAACATCATCATCATCATCATCATCATCATCACCGCCATGATCGTCATGTCATCATCTTAAAAGTGTTTAATTATTAGGTTTTATTAATTTCTAGGCTTATTACATATATAGTCTGAGCAGTAAGGTGGTTGTACAGACTATATGTAGCCGAGCTAGTTAATATCAATATCTGACAGTTAATTAATATTACAACCAAGATTATATATTATATATGTTGCAATAATATTTCTCTCTATATTAATTTCTTGTTTTTTGATACACGCCACATTAACGAGCGAGGGATTTGAACACATAATATGCAAAATACCTTTAACCACTTGCGCTACAACCTCTTTTCCTAATTTCTTGTTATAATAAATTGATGTTACATATGCTCTTTTTTATATTTTATATATATTTGTGTTTAATTAATTTTATGATATTGTTATATTCTGGAGAGGAGAGGAAAAACATGAACATATATAAGATAGTACCTGAACTGCATGTTGCCGGAAAGATGGTATATCGAGGATATCTGGAATGTAATTCAAAGGGGAGTGACACGTCAGCTGGACCCACCGGACTTAGCCGTACTCAGATACTGAGGGCATGCATGCCATGCGAATACTGCAACTGCCTGTAGTTTCTCTCTCAGGCTTACATATTTGCTAACGGTATCTTTGAAAGAAAATGATATGCATTTGACCCAAACTCTGCTTTTTCTTTTTCTTTATATTTTCTTCAATTACTTTCCTTTTCATTTACCAAAAGTAAATAGCTAAATAAATAAATAAATAACAGGATTTTTTTTGCTTTCTGTCTGAATAAAAAGCATGTGCTTTTACCATGGTTTAATAATGGTTTATTCTATCTCAGAAAAGAGCAGACAGTATGAGTAAGAGAGAGAAAGAAAGTGGCTGTAACCCTATAGGGGCAGTTTGTACGACTGAGATCTGCCCCCTCTGCCGCAAATGTGATCAGAGAGAGAGAGAGAGAGAGAGAGAGAGAGAGAGAGAGAGAGAGAGCTTTCAATAATTTTATATTTTGTTGACTTATTTTCTTTTACTTTGTTTTATGTGAAATGAAAATGGTTGGTTGTGGACAGGAAATCAGAAGATATGAAAAATTTGACCATGATGTGTTGCCATTTCCTGAAACAGAGTACATGTGAGGACTCAAGAATCCCCAGCATTTTTGTTTCCCTGACCTTCATATCCATTGGGATTGACCACTTTCAGAACTGATCTTGTTCTCATTTGACTCTTTGACTAGCCGCTACCTACTATATGACTATCTACTCTCATCCACAGATAAGGCACTTCTCATTTTCATTCTATGAAAGTTGAAACATTTACAAGAACACTTAATTTACTCCATTGAAACACCCTATTGCACTTTCTTGTTTAATTTCAAGTAAAAACAAAAAGTAAAACAATACATCTTCAAGTTTTCAAAGGAAAATGTTAGAGGCACTAACGAATTTCCCAACTGTTTTTACAACTCTCTCTCACATGACGTGAAACTCATAAGATAATGAGATCATACATAACCCATATGGGGCTCGATTTATGTGTGAGAATTGAGAAAATAGTTGGTGTGTGTAGTATTACTCATCACACGCATCTTTGATATTCAAATGGAATGGGCTGGACCTTGAAGGGTTCAGGACTAGAGTTGGAGGGGCGGGCTGGTGGTGGGATTTGGAGTGGGTTGTGTGGGCTTAAACCAACTAAACATCAGCTTTAATGGTAGAACACTTTTCTCCACATTTACGATAAGAGTTCAGTCCTCCCTCCCCTCATTTCCCCTGAACCAACAAAAACCCAAGAAGAGCTCATCGCCATCTTGAAATGGTAACCAGGCATATATGCAAATTTGGGCTTTTGAACCAGCTGAGCCAAGTATTGGGCTCAATTTCAGCTGACCCGGCCCATCTCATAGAGCCCAAAATACTGAGCCCATTTACCAGTTCCGCGGATTTTCTCCGACTTTTCCCACCCGCCCATAGTCGGCCGTTGATTTTCATGGAATTTTCCTTTCGCCCATCGTCACGCTGCAAATCAAACCAATTCTCACACAAAAACCATCAAACCCCACAAAACAACGCCTAAAACTTTTAATTCCCTCTTTGATCTTTCCAATTAAAACTAAATCCACTGTAATTTACCTCCTGTATAAATACATTTCCTTACCAGCTAAGTTACAGAGATCACAAGACTCAAGACTTTTCCTTCTCATTTTCTCTGGAACCAAGCAGGGTGGGTTTTCGAAAGTTTTAAGGTTTTTGTGTACCATTTGTTGCAGTAATGGCTGGGGAAAAGGGTAAAACAAAGCGATGGGGTTGGGCCGTCGGAGCGCTGATCGCTGTATTTGTTGCCGTGGCCATGACATCGAGAACTGCTCCTAAAATCTCATTCTTCGGACGCTCTAATAAGCCTTGTAACTGTACTCAGGTACGCTTTCTTGCATGTTCTGTTTGGTTACCGAGAAAGTAGAGAAATGACTTCCTGTGGAAGATGGGAGGTTTAAATTTTGAAACTTGATCGTGTGTTTATTTAAGGTGTGGAATTTTTGAACTTTCAATTTCAGGTCATTGTAACTAAGATGGCACATTGTTGAATTTGGGATAATTGGAATTGTGTTAAATTGAAATCCTGCTTTACATTATTCAGACGAATGCGAAGCTTCTTAATTCATGAAATGGAAATGATGTATTGTTTGAATTATGTGGACTGGGACTGGATGTTAGAAAGACTTTTTTTTGTTGTTGTTGTTGGTGGTAATTGGGATTATGATTTTTCTGCTGCTTGATTTCCCCCCTCATAAACTGTGCAGGAAACACATAAGTATAGTGGGATAGTGGAGGATTGTTGTTGTGATTATGAGACCGTGGACCATATTAACAAGGAAGTTTTGCATCCATCACTCCAAGAGCTCGTTAAAACTCCGTTCTTTCGGTATTTCAAGGTTAGATGATTTCTATAAGTTGGCTAGATTTGTATGCTTGTTAAGAAATAATGAAATATACTATTCTAATTTTATTCTGATTAATTAGTTAGGGACATATGTGAATCAGACTGATAAATGATGTTTTAATCTGTTGTGAACTTTGCTGCTGTATGTCATTCTTGAAATATATTATTATTTTATTATTCTGTTGTTCTGCTATGCATCTGATTTTTCTGAAGCATGGTTGATAAAATTTGTTTTAGGTTAAGTTATGGTGCGACTGCCCTTTCTGGCCTGACGATGGTATGTGCCGTCTGCGAGATTGTAGTGTATGTGAATGCCCAGATAGTGAGTTCCCAGAATCGTTCAAGAAGCCCCATCATGGCCTTCCATTGGATGATCTTGTTTGTCAGGAGGGAAAGCCTGAAGCAGCTGTTGACCGTACACTAGATAAAAAGGCATTCAGAGGCTGGACAGAAATAGACAATCCCTGGACGAATGACGATGAGACAGACAATGGTGCGTATCCTTGCTTTTCCTTCTCAGCTTAACAGTTCCGGTTGTTATATGATAAGTTATGTCCTGCCAGTTGTATTTTCTTTGAAAATTTTAGTTTGTATAATGCAAATTTGAATAACTTTGGTGTAAAGAACACACTTGATGATTCATGATTTGAATGATTAGAATAGTTTATTGTACTTGCAATGATTGGTAGCACATTTATATTTGCAGCTGAGATGACATATGTGAATCTTCAACTGAATCCTGAACGGTATACTGGCTACACTGGTCCATCAGCTAGAAGGATATGGGATGCTGTCTACGCAGAGAACTGTCCCAAATGTAAGCTTTTACTCTCTCTCTCTGCCCCAATGCTAGTGAAAATGGTTGCATATTTTACTCAATTGACTCTTGTGCTTAATTTGAAAAGTACAAGTCAGCAATTCCTCCTTTTAGAAATCTTTCAGTGTAAACACTTCTTCTTACAAATTTTTGGGGCACTTACACTGCATGTTTCATTGTATCTAAGATAAGATTCCACTGAATTACTAGTCCTTATTATGTGAATGTTGTGTTCACTTTCAAATTCTTCTCCAGATCCATCTGAAGAGTTATGTGCTGAAGAAAGAATTCTGTACAAGTTGATATCTGGTCTTCATTCCTCTATTTCAGTCCACATAGCTTCTGATTATCTCCTTGATGAAACTACACAAATGGTACAAGTTCTGATTCATCATTTCCTTTAAGACTTATATTTTACACAGAAAACAGACAGTTTCCCTGATTTCTGAAAGATTTCATACTGTACCCATGCCCCATATATTTTATACCCGTGGATCTTGATAAGAGATATCAACGGAAAATTCCTCTTTATGACGCCTGGAAATTTGTTAACTATTCAGAATTTAAATAAGTCTATAGTGCTAACCATCACTGCCATTATCTCAGCAATGAGTTTCTTTAAATAAAAAGTTGGCAATCTTGGCTGTTTCGTTATTAGATGCATCATGAAGGCAACCATAGTCTTTCACTAGACTTATCATTTACATGCCTTTACTTTAAGATCTAACTTTATTTTCTTCTTTCTAAAATTTCTGTTTCAGTGGGGTTCAAATCTCCCATTAATGTATGATCGGGTCCTAAGATACCCGGATCGTGTCAGAAACTTGTACTTCACGTTTCTCTTCGTTCTCCGAGCTGTGACAAAGGTGAGTCTAATAAGCTTAAATTCTTTTCAAAGCATTATGTTATGCTTACTGGTAGGCATACTGAGCATACTAACAGTAGTTTTCACTTTTTGTATATTGTTACTTTTGATATTGTTTATCTTGCTGAGATAATAATATCAATCTTGTTCAAATGTATTTAGGCTGCAGATTACTTGGAACATGCTGAATATGACACTGGTAATCTTAATGAGGATCTGAAGACGCAATCCTTGGTCCGACAGCTACTCTATAATCCCAATCTACAAGCTGCATGCCCAGTCCCATTTGACGAAGCTAAGTTGTGGAAAGGACAACGTGGACCTGAACTGAAGCAGAAAATACAAAATCAGTTTAGAAACATAAGGTTTTTTTTTTTTTTTTTGGGGCTTAGTGTCTTGATATTGGTAAGATTCATAAGTATCATTTTTATGTGACTATGATTAAACTGTTTACATTGTCATTGTAGCGCACTGATGGATTGTGTTGGATGTGAGAAATGTCGACTTTGGGGGAAGCTTCAGGTCCTTGGTCTTGGCACAGCACTTAAGATCCTCTTCTCTGTTGATGGCCAACAAAACACTGATCAGACTGTAAGCATCTCTTTAAAAGCTAATTTTATATGGCTCTCAGGTGAAGAAACATGTTTTGCAATGTTATTTAGTCAGGTCTCAAAAAATTGCGTATGGACCCTTCTTTATCTTTGATTTAGAGACATGTTCTTAAGATAATAACAGCCAAAAGTAGTTACCAAAATTTTGAACTATTTTGACAAAGATTTTGAACAATTGTTAGTTATCGCATATGGTAAAAGGTTCTAATTATGAAACTAATTATGGAACTCTAAGCAAGCAATGTCGACATCATTTCCTACTCTGTTAAAATGACATAGCATGTACAAACTTCCCATCAATAGTTTTTTGGTTTTTTTGGAATGGACAGTCTGATCTTTACTCTGTGAGTCATGCATGCACATCCATATGTTCTTTGTCATTTGTGATTACATCATTTGTAGGTGTAATTGAGTGTCCAACATACTTTTTATTTTGACTGAATTCTATATTGTATTGCTCTTCAGCTGCACTTGCAACGGAATGAAGTGATTGCCTTGATGAACTTACTCAATCGACTCTCAGAATCTCTCAAGTTTGTTAATGAAATGGGACCCTCAACTGAAAGGCTAGTAGAAGGGCAGATTTCTCCACCCACCGCCCCTAGTTGCCCCATACAAAGGATGTGGGCATCTTTAAAATCTAGGTGTGCAACTTGCTGTTAATACATTTAATCTCTCTTCTGCTGCAGCACTTTGATTCTTGCTGTTATTAAGCTGATTACCTTACTTGCAGGTAAGGAGAACTAATTGGTGATACCTCAAAACAGCACACTTCTAAAAATAATTTAAGAAACCCAGTTCGGGTTTTCAAAAGATTGACCCATGGAAGGACAGAGGCATGTAACATGTAGATGGCTAGATACAGAGATGCGTACAAGAACCTCAACAGAATTTTGTACTTTATTGAATTATGAACTTTTCAAATAAAATTAGCACGACACTTTTGTTGTTTCACAATAGGTTTGCTGAAAGTTTATAGTAAAATTTGGTGGCCAAGGACTTCGACTTCACTTGTAGCAGAATGATTTTGTCGAAGTCCAATTCAATCTTTCTTGTTTCACTTGACTCTTCTTTCTTGTGAGGTTAATGAAATTGTTTTATGCATCATTCATTGAAAACCTTGTGATGTAAGATTTTCTATATGAGCAAGGGCCAGTAGCGCCAGCTGAATTTAGTTCTTTTTGTTTCCATGGTAAAGTAATGCGTGTTTAAAATTGTTCAATCTGCAATGACATGATCTGTCAGCCTTTTTTGTATCCAGCAAGCAAACCACTATTGATGCCCTATCTTTCTTCAGCCAACAATGCAACCTAATTTGCACAAATAGGATGCACTTTGACAGAGGTATTTTGTTAAATCTGAATTCATGGTGGTCGCACTGATTAAATACGATCGTACAAGGTAGATCACTAGAACACATTTCTTGCTACCCAACGGATCTGTCTGCCTATTTTATGCTACTTGCTAGTGGTCAGATAGGTGCTTTGGCAATAACTCTCAAGATGTACAATTATAGACGGGACTAAAAATATTGTCAATACCACAGATCAGCTAGTAAACCCACAAATGAAGCAAAGCTACATAATTAGGCAAAGGAAGCTCCCTTTCGGTTACCAATTTTTACAAACTACTAGTTGTGCAACCATAGTGAACCGCAATAACCGGGCACTTTGTGCATCATTCAAAATTTACATAATATATCATATTGATGAGGTAAATGTGGGTATGCTGTGTTGTGCTCAAACAAGTTGAAAGTCAGGAACTACATAGCAAGTACACTCCAAGGGAGTTTTCTGTGCAGATTTGACAGTAAGCCGCAAGCAACAGTCTCAGCAGCTAGCGGGTTTTCTTTAGCCGCTTGGGGGGTCGCATTGTCTCCTTCTTCAAATCTTCTGGAGGTTTCAAGTCAATAAATGGCTGCAAGCATATTTAAAATCCACCAATGGTGAGAATCAATCAAAAGGCATGTCATCATTCGGTAGAACTTAAAACCAGCAATCATCGATATACAGCAGCGCAAGTGCTTAATCACGGATTCAAGTCATACAACCATGAATTTTTTCAATTGACAAGAAAAATTAAAATGGGTGCCTTTCAACTATATTATCCAACTAAACTATATGATGGCATTAAAAGTACAATAAAAGTAACAATGCGAATGACCAGCCAAAACCAGACCATATGACCAGCCAAAACCAGACCTTATGACCATCCAGTCTAATTTTCAAGCCAAATAACCTTTAGATTCTGGACCTTCAGATATAGGTCACTCCTGCTTACAGTTGTTTAAAAATTATTAACCAGAAGATTGACAAAGACTAATAAATTTTTTCAAGGGCATAACAACGTTCGTGCTTTATCAACACTAAGACCTAAGAGATCCACCAAGCCATATGAATGGGAAACAACACTTGATCAAATTAGTACGAGAAACAAGAGGGCACCATATCTGACCTCATCACATTTTCTTTGAAGTTCCAAGAGCTCTTGACAGTATGCAAGGCATTCCGCATGGTATACAGCAGCTAACTCCTTTATCAAGGCCTTTCTTTTAATGATGCCAATCACTTCAAAAAAGAATATGACATAAGGTTAGAGTCATGGCAGAGGTTCATTATAATAAATCCAGTGCCACAAGGAGCAAACAATAAATCTCAAATCTGCCACGATATATGGCAAGACAAACACACATTATCTGAAGTTTTCACAAGAGAGGTACCACTTAAATTAGGGAATGAAATCGCTAACTGTGATTAGACATATCAAAACCATTTATGCGTGTTCCGTGCTTCATGTAAAAACCATCTCAAAGAGCACCAGAAAGACTACAGAGTTGTCAACCATAAATTCAAGTGAAATATGAAAAAGAAAACAAGGGTTTATCTTTTGTTTCCTACTTCCCACAGAGAATAGATTACTTTTACACGCATGTAGTTACACAGGATTTGCAATCACTGAGCCGATGTATCAAGAAAAAACGAACAAGAATTTGAGCCCAAGAGAAAATTTAACAGACAAAATATCTAAGCCTTAGATTTTAACAATGTGACAACTTCCCAATTAAAAAGTCAAGCACTCTCCTTAGAAAATCAACTTCAATTGTGAAATTCCACATCTTTCAATAAACCCAGATGGGAAAAATACAAATTGAAACATAAAAGAATCCTAAAAACCTAATCACACTCGCAATTTCAGAAAGAAAAAAAACCCAAACAAGAAAAATACAAGAGCGAGAGAGAGATAGAGATAAGTACTTCGACTGGGATCGAATGGGGGAGCAGGAGGGTCGGCCTGAGAGGAGGAGGGTTGCTGAGGGGTCGCATCAGAATGAGGAGCTTCAACTTGTTCTCCCTCTTCTTGTTCTTGTTGTGGTTGTTCTCGTTCTTCTTGACCCATTGAGGTTGTTTCTCGGAACTCCCAGAATCCTCTGAGGGGAAATCACTAATCAGCAATTGTTTTGATTAGCTCTTACCCGAGTATATATAACTTCTGTGACTTAGGAACGACTCGACAACATTGTACGGCAAAGGAACCACCCTCTACCACTTCACACCATGAACAAGTGTTTTGGGGAATTTTGTATATTTTCCTGTACATGTGTTACGGGTTATGCTTTCCTCTTGCCTTCTTCCCGCTGAAGTCGACGTAATTGTGTTTGTTTGGGCCTGTGCTCAGCTTTAGTCGTGCTCTGGTTTTCGTTTATGCCTCTGTGTCCTTTGGGCTTTTTGCTAGTTTCGGTTGACTGTGTTTTGAGCAACCCATTTGCCTAGGCATGTTCGTTGGTACCCAATTATTGAAGATTGTACTACTTCTGTGGACACCCACAATCTTTTTCAGATTATACCAACACTATCCTCTAAATAATTTTTATCTTAAATAATGAACTAAATATATGAAATAGAAATAAAAAATGGGGAAAAAAAAACACCGACTGCCAACCTGGCCCGGTCTCCCTCTGCTGGCCACTCCACTCCTACAATAGAGTAGTTTTTATCACGTGACGATGTTGAGTGACAAGAACAATCCTAAAAGAGTCAGCGACCTTACTATAATCCCTCGTTATAGTCTTCCTATATTAAATAAGATAACAATTGGAGTATCACATGCCCACTTAGCTACAAGGCCCATCACATTTTGTTCATGATATACCAATTCTTGGATTTTAATATTACGAGTTATACAAAAAAATAATTCAGAATGGCTTTTTGGTCATTTACAAATTTTATAATTCAATTGTTACTAAAAGAAAACAAAAAAGAAGAAGGGAAAATTATAGTTCAATAAAAACCCTTCTTGTTTGCCTAAAACCCTCAAAGACACAGCAAGCAATCGCAACGCCACCACCATCACCATGAGTCTAATAGCAGGCTCATACGAGAAATTCATATGGGGCTTCAAGCTCAAATCCCTAAAAGCTAACCCTGATTCTCAATCCCTAACCCTAGCCCCACTCTTCTCCTACCCCTCCCACCTCTCCTCCATCACCACAGTTGCCACCGCTGGCTCTGCCGCGGCCTCCGGTGGCTCCGATGACACCATCCACCTCTACGACATGTCGTCCGCCACCTCCCTCGGCTCTCTCCACGACCACTCCGCCACCGTCACCTCCCTCTCCTTCTTCACCCCTCCCCATCTCTCATTTCCTCTCAACCTCGTCTCCGCCGCCGCCGACGGGTCGTTTTGCATATACGAGGCCGACCCTTTTGTCCTCCTCAAGAGCCTTAAGCCCCACAGGAAGGCCATCAACGACGTGTCGTTGCACCCTTCTGGGAAGTTGGCTTTGACCGTTGGAAAAGACGAGTGCTTGTCGATGATCAACTTGGTGAGGGGTAGGAGGAGCTTCTATTGCAGGTTGGGAAAGGAGGCTAGCTTGGTGACCTACAATGGTTCTGGGGATAAGTTCTATATGGCTATGGAAGACAAGGTTATGGTTCATGAGGCTGAGGATGCTAGGTTGCTTTGCGAGTTGGAGAATACAAAGCGGGTTCTTTGCGTCGAGCCCGGCGAGGTTAGTTTCTTGGGCATTCTGTATTGGTTTTTTTTCTTTCAATTTTGCCTCCTTTTTGCATTTTTCAGTCTGCACATCGTCATGTGAGTGCATTGTCTTACACTTATCTACTTTAGTTGTAAGAATCCCAATATTGCCTTCTTTACATCTATCTGTAATTATTTACACTGCACAAAGCTATATATGTCTGCCATATATCTGAGGTTACTTGTGTTGGGGGGAATATTAAACCATTGATAAAAGGCATTTCTCCATTTGCATTTTTTGTGATAGCTCTACTGGCAATTCACAGTTCTCTTTTTGCTAAGATATTTCTGACTATGCAATTCACAATATTTCTTGTCTCATACTGAAGCAGTTTGTTAGAAAGGTTATTCAAGTTTCCCTAAACATTACATTTTAATTTTTGATAGAACGGAGTTTTATATACTGGTGGTGAGGACCGCTGTATTACAGCATGGGACACACACAGTGGGAAGGTTGCATATCGCATTGAGGATGCACACCCTGCTCGTGTGAAAGGAATTGTTGTGCTTACAAGCAAAGCTGGTGCTGTAGCCGATGATGACCCATATCTTGTAGCATCTGCCTCGTCAGATGGAGTTATACGCCTTTGGGATGTTCGCATGGCTGTTAAGGAGAAGCCAAATCCATTGGCCGAGGCTAATACAAAATCAAGGCTTACTTGTCTGGCTGGATCATCTCTTAAATGTAAGATTTACCTGTGTGTGATGGCTTGAATTTTTGTTGTTGGATAGCATGTTTTCCCCTTAATGAATTGTAAGTAGTTTTGTTCTAGAGTTTTCTTTTTCTCCCTTCATTTCATTAGTCGTTGTCGCTATAAGCTTGTATTGGCATGAATCATGTAGGATAAGATTATCATATAACTTGGCAGTAAATATGTTATGTCATACGAATTCTACACACTTAACCAGTGGAATTTCTGGATGAATGGCTTTGACTTTTTAATTGTTGACTTGGTGTGTTGATTGAAGGTATAAAGAAGGATCTGACTATAGCCAAATTTTGACTCTTATATACACTCCATGTATGGTCCTACTATACATGTTGCCTTTAGCCTAGCCTTAGTATGGGCTCCAACCCTTTACCTGATAAATGCTAAGGTGAAATATGAATATCCAATTCAAACACTGATAGGAATCTATTATGATGACACTAGGCCTGTTGGATTTGCATGTTAAAAGTTCAAAACTAAAAGAAACTCTTAGTGTTATCTTTGTACAATCTCAAGATCAGCATTATATTGTGTTGGTGAGCTGTAGTACCTATCTTGATGTTCCAATATACCTGTCCTGATGCTGCCATATGAACATGCAATTATGGATATAGGAATTTTCTGTAATTCTTGTGTCAACTGATCGTTAGTTGTCTTATTGTTTTCTTTTTCCTTCTTGTACAGCTTTCAAACGGCCACAGATTGGAAAAAGCGATAAAAAGAAGGAGCATGATGCAGCAACAGAAGGCGTATAAGTTATAACCAAATCAAAATGTCTGACCCAACCAAAATTGGCTTCACAGTCTTTGTAAAGGCTTTATATGTGCGTGCCTGAGAGATTCTTCAATTGCTGATAAACAGTAAAGGGAACTTCCAACGTATCAATTTTGTCGTAGAACTTGTTTGTATCAATGTTAGTTAAGTATTGGTTAATTCTGGGCCTCTTTGTATCTCTGGATTCTTTTCAAATTTTCTGGTAAAGAGATTCCTTTGTGTAATCCAGAGTTTTGAGTAAATTGTATGGAAGCGAATGCAGATCTCACTACGAAACTTCAATGTGTTCAAATGTAGTTGCACACATTTCCAAAGATAATCCAATATTTTTGAGTAAATTGTATGGAATAATGGAAGTGAATTTAGATCTTCCTTAAAACTTCAATTTGTTCAAGATGCAGTTGCATGCAAAGCGAAACATTAGCACATTAATGCGTTACTATACCTTCCCAAATGCGTCTTTTGCTTTCCTTTTATTTTCCTCTCTAAAATCATATAGTTCTCATACCGGGTGAAGTTTGTTAGTCCTAGGTAGTCGTTAGTCAAATGCTCTATGAACTGGTTTTTCTCTTTTTGACCTTAAGTCTTGTACTCTTCTGGGTTCAAGGCTAATATGTGGCTCTTGGAAATCCATTTACACAGAAGAAAAAAAACTTCAATATGTTCAATGAATAAAATTGTCAAAAACGAAACAGTATTTCAATACTCCATCTCTGTCTCTTGCATCCTTGATTTCCCACTCCAGGTTTCTTAATATGGCATATATACCATCTGATCTTGGATGAGATCGATCCGCTACTCGGAACTCATGTAGACATCCATTTATCTCTACCCAGCTACAACCGGGAGTTTTCTTTAGTCCTCTATCCCTGAGGAAACTCCTCATCTTAGCAACTCCATCCCACTTTCCAGCTGCAGCATATATGTTGGCAAGCAATATGTAATTTCCAGCATTTTTCGGTTCCATGGTTATAAGCTTCTCAGCAGCAAACTCTGCAACCCCAGGCTCTGAATGCAACTTACAAGCACTTAACAAAGGGCCCCATACCCGAGCATCAGGTTTGAAAGGCATAGATTTTACAAGTTCTCTGGCTTCATTGACATGCCCAGCACGCCCTAGTAGATCCACCATGCAAGCATAGTGTTCCTGGCTTGGTCGACAATTATATGTCTCAACCATCTCCTTGAAACACTCCTTCCCTTCTTGAACAAGACCTGCGTTTACGCAGGCTGTCAGTACTCCAAGAAAGGTTACTTGATCTGGTTTCAATCTCAGTTCCTTCATTTGGTTATACAACTCAAAAGATCGATCCCAGTCTCCATGCTTAGCATACGCACCAATCATAGAGTTCCATGTGACTAGATCTTTATCATTGATATTCTCTTCATCAAAAAGCTTCCAGGCCATCTCTATGCATCCACATTTTGCATAGCTGACTAGAAATGCCGTATTAACAGACGAAAGTGTGTTGAGGCTAAGTTTCACCGAGTACCCATGAAGGTATTTTACATTCTCTAGTGCCCCTAGATTCACACAAGCAGGCAAGATGTTAATAACTGTAATGAAATCGACACTGATTCCCTCAGATTTCATCTTGGAGAAGAGAGAAAGAGCATCAAGTGACTGATCATGATTGACATATCCTTTAATCATTGCACTCCATGAAACAACAGTCTTGTTTGTCACAACATCAAAAACCTTTCGAGCCGAATTTAGACGATCACATCCACAGTACATGTCAATCAGAGAATTATGAACGGACACTTGATAATCTGAACCATTTCTTATCACATGAGCATGCATTTGTTTGCCCCAATCAGTAGCTCCTAACTGTGTAATTGAAGAAATTGCAGGGATTGCAGTAAATAAATCAGCTCTAATGCCTGAACTTCCCATGCATCTTAGTAGCTCCAGTGATTCCTTAGGGTACCCAATTCGAGAATAAGCTGATATCATTATATTCCAAACAACAGAGTCCTTCTCAGGCATTTCTTCAAATACCAATTTGGCATATTCTAAATCACCTAACTTGGCATACATAGACAACAATGCAGTATTCACAGACAAATCCACACACAAATTGCTCACAACAACCAAACAATGAACAGCCTTTCCCACCTGCAATGAGTTCAAATCCACACTTGACCTCAGCAAGTTAATCACAGTAACTGAATCAGGTTCAAATTTCTCTATTGCTTTTCCGCTTTGTGAGCCCTCAGAAGTCAGAGAATTCCATTGCTTTCCCTCATTTTCAAAATTACCATAGCTTCTATACATATCAACCAAAGCAGCACCCACCAGATCATATGAATCAAAACCCAATTTCACCACATGCCCGTGAATCTTTGCCCCATTTCTAGCATCTGAACACCAAGAACATGACTTCAAAACATAAGGGTAAGTATTTCCCTCTGGGTACATAGATTTCATAACCATTTCATTGTAAACCAAAAGGGTTCTCTCAAATTCACCACACCCTGACAACTTTCTTAAGATTGTATTATACAGAAGGGAACTTCGGTCACTGATAGAGTTGAAGACTTGTTGGGAAAGACTGAGGGCGCCAAGGTTCGCATAGCAGTCGATGAGTTTGGATGAGAGTGTTGGGTTTTGGTGCAGACCATGAAGGACGAACCTGGCGTGGATTTGCTGGAGTTTTTTGGGATCGTTGCAGAGGTTCAAGAGGGAAGAGAGTGTGTTCAATGGTCTTGTTTGGGTCGCGGGAAAGTGTAGAAATTTGAGAAGGAAGGGGTTGTGGAGAACATGTCTTGACCGTTGGGAGGGAAGCATGTTAGGCAGAAGTTACCCCAATCAACATCTTGGTGACGAGTTCACATAAAAATTGGGTCTTTAGTTGTTTAGTGGAGGCATCATTGCTGGCATAGTAGAATAGAAAATTCACTTTTCTTTTTTTTTTTCCTTTTTTCCAGACACTTTTTTTCCTTTTGAAACCAAGAAAATTCACTTTTTCAAGGGATAACTAAACAGAGAGAAGAAAAACAGAGAGAGAGAGAGAGAGAGAGAGAGAGAGAGAGAATTTATTTCAGTGTTGAAATTGAGAAGGGAGAACTAAACAGAACTTTCCGTTATTTCTGGAGTTGCTGTCCTCTAAAGCTAAGCATATTGGACAACACCGATGAAAGATTTGAGCTTGTCTCAGCACCAAGTAATCTCTTTCGTCTTCCCTCGTATTTCTCTCAATTCCCAGTAAACCCAACGCTCAATTTTTCACTTCAAATTCTACAGGTAATTCCAGATCTCCCTTCTCTCAATTATTATTTGCTTTTCTTCGTCTTCTTCCATGTTCCTTTAGATTTACCGTTTTTCTGCAACAATCTCTTCTGCTTCATTTTAATTTTATGTTCCCAATTTGATTCTTGATTGAACATATCGGGTGTTTGGTTGCTGAGAAAATGTTGGAAAAGAAAAGAGCAGAAATTGATGCATAATTTTTTTTCGTCATGTAGGAAACAGGGGAAAACTAAAACCCTTAAAGCAATTGAGCTTCATCCTGCTATTTAGATTGGTTAGCTAACTAATTGCTTTGGTTAGTGCGGTTGGCAATTCGGTTGCTTAATTAAAAGATTAATTTGATATATACAATGGGAAGTTGAGGCTCGTTCTCGATGGGGACATATAACTAAATAAAGGTTTCACTTCTGGTGGTGTATCCTTGGAACATAGTGCTGGTTAAAGTTAGTGCGTTGTTGGAGGTGTAGTGTTGAAGATTGAATTTGATGGAAGTGGATGGAAGTGCCTCAACAGTTTCTAGGGGTGCTCAATCAATTCCACTACAATCCAGGCGGCAGAGAGGTATGTTTTTCGGGCCTTCCCATTCCTAGTCATGACTTGGTTGCCTTAGATTCTGCTCTGAAACTTTATTTAGGTTCTTTTCATGTGGTTCTGTAGCACAGATTGTTAAAAAATTGGCGTGAGTGGTCATTAACCATGTTCCCTCTAAATACATTGATTTATTGATTTGTGATATCTTAAGAGATAAGACATTGTACTTTTGTCAAATATATCTAGCAGTTCAGCAGGAGGCTAATGCCTCGGATGATTATTTTTTTTTCCAGGGAATAGGTTCATAAAAGATAAGACTTTGTACTTTTGTCAATAAGAGAAAAATCTAAGAATATGTTATCAAATTCCACATGAAGAAGGAGAAATTAACTCAAAAGCTTGAAAAGGCATGATCATTGAAAGTAGGGAAGGAGAAAGTAGAATGCAGTTTAAGATCAAATTGTTGTCATGGATTTTGGGAAGAGGCTAACCCGAAAAGGCCTTAAAGTCTGGTTGCACATATGCATATGCTTTAAGCAAATGTGTGACTCATCTAATTTTATCTATGTATCCCTTCTTTGACCTTTTTGACATTTGGAACAATTGTTCAACGTTAATGGCATGGAGCCATACAATCTGCCAATTCTTAATTTGCTTTTAGCACGAGTCTTATTTGAAAAGAAAGAAGACTTTGCACTTTATTCTTGTTCACACAAAATGGTTATGTTTATGGTGGTTTTGTAGCTTTCTATCAGTTTACACAGCAGAGCCTCCCCGCTTGTAAGCCTGTCCTCACACCAGCATGGGTGAGTTATTAAATATCATAAGCAACTTCTTCTGTAGTATGTTTATTCACTTTGTATATGTGCTTAGTGATATGGACTATCTTCTCTGCAGGTGATTACTACATTTTTATTGGTTGGTGCCATTTTCATACCAGTTGGGCTTATTACACTTCATGCCTCCCAGAACGTAATATCTTGTCTCTGTTGTTCATTGGTTCTTGTTCTCAGCTGCACCCATATTTATAGTGGAACATGAATCTGTGTGTAACCATTTGTTTGACATTGGATTCATAGGTTGTAGAAATTGTGGACCAATATGATACAGAGTGTGTCCCGGAGGCATTCAAGAGCAATAAGGTGGCCTACATCAAAGATAACTTAATCTCTAAAAACTGTTCTCGGTACTTGAAGGTAATCTTTTCTTTGTTCTTGTCTAGAACTTTAACTATGACATTCCTTGCGACTTGTTGATTGGATATCTTGTCTGCTTCATTTAAGGTTGTCACAGAATATGAAACTATATATTGTCCATTAATCTAGATAATGTTTATCATCATCATCATCAATAATTGATTCTACGGAGCTTGATCTGTTAGGGTTGTTTAAAGAGGCAAGGCCATAAAATAACATTGTGTAGTAGAACCGTAGATGAGGAGCTGGTGGTAGGCATTTTTAAGAAATCAAATATAGGAAAGGAGAGAATTAATGCAATAATTGCTTGCTACCCGGTGAGCGGGCAAACTTTTTTTATTATTTTTATTATCCAATATCCCATGATGTAAGAAACTGATGCATTTCTGCTAAGCTGTTGTAGTTTCATTATTCAAGTTTCTTTTAAGATTGGTTAAATCTTAATATGCCACAAAACCTACGGCTGCTTATTCAATTGTGTTGACTTTGAATTCTTCTATAATAAATTGGAATTATTGCACAGTTTTATAAGCTATTCCCTGGGGTCTTGGCACATGCCTTCCCAAATATTTTCCTAAATTCAGAGGCTCTGATTCCAGTAGTTTGTGTAGTTTCCAATAAACCAAAAGCTTCACAGATTGGTCTGTGTATGTATTCACTTTAGGAACATTTGTTTATTAAATACTCTTTATTTGAACCTTATCATGCATTGGTTTGACTGCGTTGGTTTTATTCAATAATGTTGTTTTTCATTTACTTTTTTTTTCAAATTTTTTTACATATTGGTCTCTCTTTGAAGGTTTACAAGCATATGAAAGCTCCAATTTATATCTACTATCAGCTTGATAACTACTATCAAAACCACCGACGGTGAGAGCTCTTGTGTCTTTATTTTTGGCATAGCAAGGAATCCATCACTTGTTCTGATTTATCTTTCTTCCTGCCTTTTTTTTTCCTTCATGTTTTTCTTTATTCCATTATTCTGAAATGACTTGGTTTCTTTATTGCCAACAGTTGCCTTCTTCTATGAGATTCTTCATGATAAGCTTATAGTGCTTTGAATTCTTTCAAACAACTACTGCAGGATAATATGTAGTGCACCTGGCCTTCATACTTTTGTCATCATACATCTTTATTTTGTAGATCCTTTTGGCTCCGTCTTTACCGTTATGAAAAATCTTTCCTGAAGATATATCACAGTGGGGGAAAAAGAAATTTAGGTGTAAAACCTTACACTGTCCTTGAACCGTTGTAATAACATGTTCAAATTTACTGATCTATATGGATCGTTAGTATTATAGGTATAATTTAAAGATTAAATATTTTGCCACTCCAATGGAAATTATTTTGGAGAAATTTTTTGTTCTAATTTTTTTGGTTTTTTGGTGAACTTTTCAAAGGGAAACTTGGAGAAGGTCAATATTGTCTTTGTTGTGCTGATTTTGAAATAACAAGATTTATACCTGAAGATCCTTTCTCTTCTTTTTTCTTTTTATTTTTGTTCGTCATGAAAATTCTGTAAAGCCAAATGTTTACTAAGTATTGTTCCTTATTCTATTAATCAAGAAAACTTAACTTTGATGTTACTTGTTTTGATCTCCAGCCTTACAGTTTTACTAAGCTGATTCCCAATTTTTCAGGTATGTCAAAAGTAGAAGTGATCAGCAGCTTTTACATGGATTGGGGTACAATGACACAAGCTCCTGTAAACCTGAGGAGTCCAAGAATGGTCTTCCAACTGTTCCTTGTGGCTTGATAGCGTGGAGTTTGTTTAATGATACCTATACTTTTATTCGTGGAAGAACTGAATTAAAAGTCAACAGGAAGAACATAGCATGGAAGAGTGACCGTGATCACAAATTTGGGAAGCATGTATATCCCTTTAATTTCCAGAACGGGACCTTGATCGGTGGTGGAAAGCTAGATCCAAGAATTCCTGTAAGTACTAGAGCTGTATAACAATCTATTAATTTGCTTTCTGTGCAACTATACCTTTGGATATGATGCCACCATTTATAGTTCACGGCATGGTACCTTTATGCAAGTACTCCACCTGAAGTTGCCGCCCAAGATTTGTACTGTCTAGTGAAAAATATACCTTCCATTTTTCGTTTTTTAATTGAGATATTAAAATGATAATAAATGGTTGCATATCAAAACACATTAGAATGCCTCCATTTTGCGTCTATAACCAAAGTCAAAGAAGTTATACCATGTTTCCAGTCCCAAAAATCAGTGCCTATACCTCCATAATATGTGATATATATATATATATATATATAAATATATGCATATGTTTCTAGAAATATATTTAAAGTTTTTATCAGGCTCTTCTTTCGGGGGTGGTCTCACCTGGCCAACTGGGCCATTTGCAAAGGATGCTGTTAAAATAAAAATAAAAAACCTCCCTTGTCTACTGCTACAAATTTTCTATAATTTCCTTGGAGTAAAACTAAGTTCTTACGAAAGTACAATTTTTCTGGAGTTTTCATGAACTGTAATTTTTCTTTATTTAATTAGCTAAGCGATCAAGAAGATCTTATTGTATGGATGCGGACAGCTGCACTCCCCAGTTTCCGGAAGCTGTATGGTAGAATTGAAGAGGATTTGGATGCAGATGATGTTCTAGTAGTCAATCTAACGAACAACTACAATACTTACAGTTTTGGTGGGAAAAAGAAGATTGTCCTTTCAACATCAAGCTGGTTAGGAGGAAAGAATGACTTCCTTGGGCTTGCCTATACTTTTGTTGGTTCGACTTCCATATTCATCTCTGTTGTCTTCTTGTTGCTACATATGAAAAATCCAAGGTAAATGTGATATATCATGCTTGACTTCTCCATCTTCTGCGTACTTTCATTGTTGCTACATCTGACATGTAAACCCCATATAGTACTAAATTTTTATTTATTTTTATTTTTGGTAAATTACCTCCAAATATTACTGACTTCAGTCTTCGATTTTGCTGATAAAGTGCTTTGTTTTCTAGAACTCTTTAATTGCCGTAACTGGGTTGCCTTCTCAAATTTTCCCTGTCACTGGTTTCAATACTGATTTGGTTAGTTCCTCAATTCATATTTGTTTTTCATGCCTTAATTCTTTCCCTGATAAGCTAAATGGCTAGATCTTCTAATCTGTTTCTTAGACTTTAATGCTGTCTTTGTCTGTTGCATTATTTGATTTGTTTATGTTTGCAGGCCCTATAGGGAAATACCTTATCTGCCTTGGAACAAGCAAAGCGTTTCCAGCAGAAGATGTGATGATACTTTATGAATAGTTTGAATCTGTGGATTTAATGTGACCTCAACACCTACACGTGAATTATCAAAATGTCGAGCGATTTCAAAATGTACTTGCAAAAGAGAAAGGGGTTCTTTTGTGTAATATAGAAGAAAAACAGCATTCGAGCTAGTTACATGTTGTACATGCTACAGAATTTGTTCAGTCATTGATGACTGGTTTTCTCTGTATTCTTGTACTATAAGATGAAAAATTAGTTTGGATGAAACTTTGTATTCAAATGGGGGTGAATGGAGCTTGGTTTCTATTTTCAATAATCTGAAGCAATCTTCGTGCTTGATAAATTTCAATCACAGTCAGTTTGTAGGCCTCCTAAATCAGTCCCAGTCACTAGCCAGGATGAGATTGGGTTTAGGTCTGGATTCATTTTCTTCATTTTTTTTTCTTTTACTATCTTGGGACTCAATTCAATTCTTAATGTCTTATCTTATCTGATCCATGCACAATTATGCCGATGTCTATTTATATATATAAATATAACAAAATAGGAATAGGATATATAAAGCAGCATATAAGATGAATTTTTATCCTATTTTTATGAGGATTTTGCATCCTTTCAGCTAAAAACAACCTTCATGCAAAATTTAGTTTTTAGACATGTTCAAATATGGGTTTACTTTGCATAACTGATTGGTGTGCATTCCTAACAAAGCTTTCCAAGGCCTTTCCTCCTTACCCTATTTTTGGGACCCTATTATCTTTGAGCCCTATAAAACCTATGCCTCTAGCCCATAGCTTTCCTAGTTAAAAACAAAGGCCCCCTACACCATTGCATTGCTAGTTCCTTCCTCTTTCTTGCATCCTCCTCCTCCTCCTAGAATCAAGAAGAATAAGGAACTAGCAAGGATCTTCAAAAGCATTCTTTTTGGAGAGATAATGGGGAAGAGGTTCAAAAGCATGCAAAATTGGGGAGAGGTTGCACCTGCAGCCCTTTCAAGAAAATCTTCTAGGGTTTTGACAAAACTAGAGACCATAATTGAAGAGGGGTCAGAAAGCAGCTTTGAAGGTGGGCAAAAGGGGATGTCTTTGTATGTTCTTCCTTTGCTCCTCACTGGGTTTATGTACATCATGTTGTACACAGATGTGGCTTGACATGGTGCATGAGAGAGGCATGTGGAGAATTTGAATGGCTCATGTCATATGTTACCTCAAGGTAATCAATGTGTGTGTTAGGAAAAAAAAAACCTAAAAACAATGTTACAATGTGAGGTGGAATTTGTAGCCTATGAACTTTTTGTACTAGTGCCATTAATTGATATAATTAATTGGCTTTTCACAAGGTACCATATCTTCTCTTCTCTTCTCTTCTCTTCTCTTCTCTCTCTACATGTATAACGAAATTATATAATCCTTCAAAATATTTCTGGTGTCCGATCATAAACGGCCGTGGTCAGGTTCATATACCAATAGACTTGGTACATAGAGGTTGAAAAAATTATGCTCAAAACAAATTATAAATTTCCCTTGATCGATCCCATTAGGCATATAAACCATAGCTAGACTAATTTGCCAAAGGCCACCACTAATGGAAAATAATATATATGAAAGGACAAATAAACGCCGGACACAAATTAAGCTCCCTCGCAAGAAGAATATGAAATTAGGTGAATAAATAAAGAGAACATATATATTAGATGAACATTTATTCTGAGACATGACGCGTTGAGAGAACACATTTTTACTCAATTTTTTTCAAATTTGATCCCATTTATTGCATGGTTTTAGAGCGTGCTCTAAATTTATAATCTTAAATTGGTTAATCGCTTTGATTGATTTTAAGTAACAAATTTTAGGCTTTGATATTTGAAACCTAACGTTGAATCTCTAAATGACCATTTTATAACCTAAATGGGGTCGAAGTTGAAGAAAATTGTGGAGAACTGAGGTTTTCCTATTTCCACGGTTACCTGAAGTTTTTATGATTTGGTAGGGAGAAATGAAAAGAAAAGAGAAAAGAAGTTGTGATGGAAAAGATGAAGCTAATTCTGATTTCAGCAAGGCTTTTACAAAATGCTTGATTTGATATGAATTCGAATTTAGTAACTAGAGCAAACATCACATATTAACCAGAACAGGTGATTGATGAAAACAAAAACCATTCCTTTCATATCTCTCACCTCCATTCTCATTTATAAATTATATTTTCCTTCTCCACCTATAATTCAGAAAACAGAAAAAACCAACCACCAAAAACAAAGAAGACACGAGCTTAGCCAAGTTGGCAGCAGATATGCTTCCTACTCTGTATTCGAGTTCAAATCCCCCTTCTCGTAGTTTAGATTAGATTAAAGTAGAATATCGTTTGTATGAAAAAAAATAAAACGAAGAAACTATATTGTTAAACAGACCAAGAGTCAACGTATAAATACCAGTGAAACTCTGAACTTAAAATAACTATGCAAAAGGCCAATAGAATTCGAAGAACCTGCCATTGATTTTCCAATTAGAATGCCATGAGCATATACACTGTTCATATATATGTCTTTAGAGACGAATCTACCCTCGATCTTTCAAACTATTTCATGTACAGTTTCCTTTCCAATTCGCCTACATCTGGTAATTGGTCTATTGTCTGTACAACAAGAAATAAGAAACAAAAGAAACAAACACAGGAAGAAGAAACAAGGCCCTCTTCGGAATCGGTGCAACTTCAATGCTAATTTGAGACCCCATAATATTTCCTGGTCCTTCTTCAACAATGGTTTCCAGCTTTGGACACTTTGAAGATTTGTGGTGGGTTAGGAGCAGAGTTGGTGCAACTTCCCCCCAGTTGTGCATGTAGCTTACCTCCTTCACCATCATTATCTCTCTAATCAGATAATAATATTACTGCTCTAATTACTCAGATAATTGTAATTAACACAAATATGAACGATCTTAGTTGGAGATTTTTGGCTTGTGAGAAGAGATTGGTGAAGTGTTCTCTATATATAATGGTGATTAACGCGAGATTATAGGAGGTGGTAGCTGGCAAATGACCATGGAGCATCCATCGTGGGGTGACACATAATGCATGGAGTTTGAAGAAGTCTAAGGAACTTTCTAAATTTGGCAAATTTCACGTGCTACAACGTTGTAAATTTCACAAAACCACATGTTTGGGAAACCGCGTCTGATGACTCTCAGCCATTTGGAATTTGACAAGTGCTCGGTGCACAGGAAAAATCGATGAAAAATAAATCTAGAAGACATTGCAAAACAAATATATTTAATGGTAAAGCCGTGCGGCCGTATAGCCGACCGGCTATACTTAAAAATTAAACAGAAAAACTTTACAGCCGAGCGGCTATACTTAAAAATTTAGTATAACCCGACGGCTATACTATTTATTTTATAACAAAACTGGTAGCCTCGCCCGGCTATACTCTTTAACTCCAAATATAGCCGCGCGGCTATACTATTTATAATAAAGAGAATAAGGCGGTGCCCAGGAAAAATCGATGAAAAATAAATCTAGAAGACATTGCAAAACAAATATATTTAATGGTAAAGCCGTGCGGCCGTATAGCCGACCGGCTATACTTAAAAATTAAACAGAAAAACTGTACAGCCGAGCGGCTATACTTAAAAATTTAGTATAACCCGACGGCTATACTATTTATTTTATAACAAAACTGGTAGCCTCGCCCGGCTATACTCTTTAACTCCGAATATAGCCGCGCGGCTATACTATTTATAATAAAGAGAATAAGGCGGTGGTACTCTTTATATATAAAAAAAGGACGAGCACAGTGCCTAGGTGCCATGTGTCAAAACCGTAACGCCTGGCGGCTACACTATTTTTTAAAAAGAATTAAGAAAAAATGAGTATACGCTATTTCTTAAAAAAATTTCAAACAAATCTAGTATAGCCGGGCGGCGATACTATTGCTTGAACAAAATTAAAAACGGGTATAGCCGTACGGCTATACTATTTGTGAATTTTGCGTGTCTTATTGAACTTTTTGTCAAAAACATGTGTATTAAAATTGAGAAATACATTATTAAACGTGAAAGTACTAAAATCTTTATACGGGTAACGACTTTAGAAAAGTAAAAAATTAAAAGGAGGAAATAGAGACTCGGTAATACAAGCAAACGATTTCACAAAAAACTTAATAAATAGAAATTAATTATTTTGTGGAATTTTTCTTTAATTTTTTACATTAAATCATAATTAAAATATAATTACTAATTAAAGTAATTCAGAAAGACTAAGATATTACCTAATTACATATATTAAATTAAAGAAGTAGGCCAAAAAAAGAAGTAAAGAAACTAATTTTTTATAAAAACTCACTCTCGACGACATTTCGTCCGAAGCAGGTCTATGCCGTGAAATGTTCGGCTATACTGTTTATTCCTAACAACCTTACCTTTAGATTCTTAGCTTGCACACAAATAATTTGACCATTGATACTTCAACTCCAGAAGCAAACTTCATTTCTTGTTTGACTAATCTTACGAATTTGCAGAGATTGACCTTGTCAAATAATCCATTAAATGACACTCTTCCTGTATCCTTTGGGAATCTCTCCACATCACTTGTATATCTGGAATTAAGAAACTGTAGCATGAGGGGTAAGATTCCTGATTATATCGGCAACTTAAGCAGCTTGATAGCCTTAGCTATGAGAAACAATCAATTAACTGGCTCAATTCCAACCTCAGTGGGAAGACTTAGGAATCTCCCTGGTTTGTAAATAAATAATTTTTTTAAACGGAGTATAGCCGAATACTTATGAAAAAAAGACCAGCCTAGCAGTAGGCGTCTACATGTCAAAACAAGTATAGCCGCCCGGTAATACCTTTTCTTAATTAAAAAAAACCGAGTATAGCCGTTCGGCTATACTATTTATATATAAAAAAAATCCGCCAAGCTATTAGGAGCCCACGTGTAAAAACGGTGTAGCCGTGCGGCTATACATTTTTTTTTAAAAAAGGAAACCTTAATATAGCCGCACGGCTATACGATGTAAATATATTATATTTAAAAGGTATCGAATGGTGGTATGTGGTGAAGCCCGACTCCATGTTCAACCATGCCAAAATAGTACACTTCAACCAAATTCAAGGAAAGCTAGAACATCCAACTTGAAATATATTATTACAGGGATCGTATCAACAATACTTCCGATGGCCTCTGTATCAATGTTCATACTGCGCAGGAAAAGGAAAGTGGAAGTTGCAACAGAGACTGCTTTATTACCTTGACTTCTTTGGAGAAGAGTTTCACACCTTGAACTTCTGAGGGCGACGAATGGATTTGATGAAAGCAACTTATTTGGCACTGGTGGTTTTGGCTCAGTATGTAAAGGTACAATTTTAGATGGGATAGATGTTGCTGTAAAGGTTTTCAATTTACAGCTTGAAGGGGCTTCCAAGAGTTTTGATAGTGAATGTGAAGTGCTGAGCAATATTCATCACCAAAATCTTATCAAAATTGTACTGTTGTGGTTACTTTTCAACTTCTAATTTTATTTTCATCATTTATAACTAAATTGACGTATATAATATTGCAGAGTTTGGAATGGAAGGAATTGTTTCAACAAGAGGGGGATGTGTATAGTTTTGGTATTGTAATGATAGAGACATTCACAAAAAGGAAGCCAACATATGAGATGTTTGTTGGGGAAATGAATTTAACGAAATGGATTGCAAATTCATTGTTTCCATATGCTGCAATAGTTGAAGTTGTGGATGGCGATTTGCTTGGGACAAAGGAAGATCATGATATTGTGAGCAGGAGGGATTGCTTATCATCCATTATGAGATTAGGGCTAGCTTGTTCTGCAGAATCGCCCGAAGAGAGGATTAACATGCAAGATGTGGTTGTCACACTCAATAAAATCAAGATTAAGTTTTTAAAAGGACTGTGGAGGAGTGGATGAATGAATTAGCCATTGATGAAAATAAAAACATCAACCTTGCAGCTTAAGAGTCCACGAATCTCTACCGTACCCAAGAAGAAGAACAGAAGCAGGAAAGAAATAACAGGACCTGGCAGAGCTAGCTTAGCCATTGATGTTATGTTATACAAAGTAGTGTAATTTCTATGGTTGACTAATTCATGAAGAGGAAGATGGGATATTTGTAGCAGTGCTGCAGAGGAGGACACATAATGATCATGCAAGAACAACTGAGTAACAATCTGATATTCTCCATTGCAGTCAGATTGTATATAGGCTGGCATTTGTACTTTTGGGCCACCTGTTACACACAATAAATTGCTTGCCTCACCTTCTTTAGTTTGGTTATAACTTACAACCAAGGTTCAATTAATTCCAGTCTTCCCTATCATATAATTCCAAATTCAAGTTAAACGGAAATTTCAGAGAGTGTAAGACTTTTCTTTGTCTGGGCTTGAGCTTTCTTTGGTCATGTATTCTCCATTCATGAGTAAATTCAAATACCATTTTCCTTTCGGTCTGACTCAGGCATAGATGAAATCACCAAAACCTGCAACACATGATCATGAACAGTTCAATGGAAAAATTGATGGTAGGGAGCTTAGGCACTGATTTGAGTAGTTCAGATCATTAAAAAAAATTAAAAAAATAATAATAATAATTACATAACGCCGTTCGGCTATACTATTTTGGAAAAAACAAGGGTATAGCCGGGCGGCTATACTATTAATAATTAGAAAAGGGCCCGCCTAGCGCTGTAGGGCCACGTCAAAACCGGTATAGCAGACGGCTATACTTATTTAAATAAAAGCCCAAATATAGCCGCTCGGCTATACTATTTTTTTTTAAAAAGTAACGCGTATAACCGAACGGCTATACTATTTTGGAAATAGTATAGCCACCCGGCTACACTATTTGCTATTAAAGAAATGTCAAACCTTTCCTTCAAAATTATAAAAGGCCATATGAGTCCACAAATATGGCAAATCACAAAATTGCACTCTCACCACACACACGTAGGAAACATATGGCTGCACATACGAGAGAGAGAGAGAGAGAGAGAGAGAGAGAGAGAGAGAGAGAGAGAGGAGTTTTATGCAAAGTGTGAGAGGGTGGGGAGGAGGGATGGTGATGCGATGGGTTTTGGGTGGGCGGAGGACGCTGCTGCGCAGTAAGGGTTTAAAGTTGTTAGAAGGGGCGGCAAGAAATGAGAAGAAAATCTGTCAACATATATTAATCTCTCTCTCTCTCTCTCTCTCTCTCTCATTGCAGGTGCATATACTGGTAGCAGATGAAAAGCAGAGGCTTCTACAAGAACATAAATAAACGACCAAGATTATAAAGTTATGTAGGACAAATCTACATGACTTAAAATGGGTCTGGGAGGCGCTAGGAGGCCCTAGGCGGCGCTAGGCGGGTTTAGGTGGGTCTAGGCGGTGCTAGGCGGGTCTAGGCGGCGCTAGGCGGGTCCAGGCGGCGCTAGGCGGGTCCAGGCGGCGCTAGGCGGCTCCAGGCGGCGCTAGGCCGGTCTAGGTGGCGCTAGGCGGATCTGGGTGCCAGGTTGGGTCTGGTTCTTTTCTTTTGTTCTTTAAGCCTACTGCCTAGCGATTCTTCTTTGAAGCTGTATCAGATGCACCACCTTTTGACCCCAGCAATATTGTGTCATTGCAGGCACATTTCTGCAGCCACTTTCTTTTAGTCTATTCTTTCACTTCATTTTCTTCTATGTTTATTGATGGGATTCAAAATTATGGCAGCTCATGTTTAGCAAGTTATTTGATGGGAAACTGAATCCTACTTTTGCGGAACAGGAAACATAATTGATCTGCTGGGTGCACTTTCTGTTTTAGTCTTTAAAGAATCTCTTTGCTTGTGTTCTGTGTAGGTTCGTACACGTAGGTTCTGTAGGAGTTACCCGACCTGACAGGCCTAGTAAACAACCTCCTGCTGTTCACTTAAACGAGGAATTGGATTTTATCCTGACATTCAAGTTGCAGGTTTCATACTAATTCAGTGCAAGCTGTTTGATATTTTTATACATAATCAGTGTATCAAAATACCACTTCTCAGCTCTTTTCTGTTCTTTTTCTTTTTCTGGTCGGATTTAGCTCTTTCGATTTTGTACATTGATAAGTTTTGGAGCAGGGGGAGGATTAAATACGGGGAAGTGGTACCATATACAATTGTGAGGCCTTGTGCATTAACTGAGTAGCCTGCCGGAGCAGATCTCATTTTTGACCAAGGAGCAGACAATATAATGGTATATAATCAAATAGAAGATCACTGTTCTCTCTTTGTTGTATGTCTGTGATGACATGTATTGCTCTTTCTTTCCCTCATAATAGTCATAGTATCTGAATGTTATGATTTATAGTATTTATATATATGCAGGGTAAGATATCAAGAGAGTGTAGAAAAATAGACAAGAGAGAAGTTTGGGTTGAGTCACTCGATACTTTGATCATGTTGAGATACACCATATATACAGGACGCTAGCGGTGGTCAACTATAACAAAAGAGGAAAATACATGATTACAGGGATTTGTACATAAATTGTACCAATCACGTTGTAGGGTTTAGGCACTGGTCTGTAGCCCAAACATCAACATAACACACATAAAAATCATCATTAAAAAAAAAAGAAAAGAAAGAATAGAAAAAAGATTGTTAATTAAAACTTTAACTTACTCACCACCACCAGACTTTAGTGCTCATTGCTGGGGCTGATCAGCTATAGTAGGAGTCTTACCACCATCATCCTCATCTGTACCATCACATTTCTACAATCACATAAGCAATTTATAAAAGTGTGATTACAGCACAGAACTCAGAAAGAACAATTTGGTATTACCTCTGCCTTTATTGTAGATGGCATCTCAAGAAATGAAATTTTGTGATATTCATTTATTATCCGTTTACATCCCAAAAACATATCCTCAGACGTCACGTTGCAGTCCCGAAACATTCCATCTTTTTTGAAGCAGATTCGAACTTCCCACAACGTTCCATTATAACACCTTATATTTGCCAATTTGTCAGTCTTTTGCCTTATCACTTGAATGATCAAGCTAGGATAAAAATCCATCCCAACTGAAACTCCAGCATCCTCAAGCATCTTTGTCACATTAACGTCTTCAAAATTTGAATGCTAAGTAGTCTTCAGCAAGCAGATCAGAGTATTTACCATGGACTTTCTACCGTTTTTTCCAAAGTTTTCTAGTCTCAGTCAAATCCTTCGCTGTTGGAGTTAACCAGTACTCTTTCAGCTTGATAAAACAAGCTATTTCCTGCAAAATTTGAGTCATATGTGTAAAGCTGCAAAAGAAAACGTTGAACAAAAACCAAAAACAAAAAATAATACCACAATCTTGAACTGTTCGCCAATGAAAATCCCTTTGAATAATAAATAGAATAATAAATATTCTTAACAAAGCAGCGGCAAAGCACCCAAGAGGCCGTAGTTGCAGGCTTGCAGCAACCACCAAATAAGACGCATTGAGTTTCCATCTATATATTATTGTCTTTAAAATTTAAATACAATTATACCAAAACAAAACGGCATGAAATATATGTCACAGGATAGGATCCATTAATTAAAGCTCTGAACAAGAGGGCGGTTTATTTGAGCAGCAGCGGCGTCCTTCAAAAACTGTCTTCATTTTGTAGAGTGTGGCTACAGCTTCTGTCATACTTATCCTCTCTTCTGGTGATTTTGCACAGCAAGCAAGAGCTTGATCATCATCTTCCTGCTTTGTCCCAATCCCAAGCAAATTGGCATCCACAACTTCATCTATCATTGCATCTGGTAATAGTGAGTTTGCAATCCATTGCTTTAAATTCATTTCCCCAACAAACATCTCATCTGTTGGCTTCCTTCTTGTGAATGTTTCCATCACTATAGTTCCAAAACTGTACACATCTCCTCTTGTTGAAACCATTCCTTCCAATCCATACTCTGCATTATGAAAAATCGGCCTAGGCGGGTCTGGGCGGGTCTGGGAGGCGCTAGGCAGGTCTGGGTGCCAGGGTGGGTCTGGTCTTTTGTTCTTTAAGCCTACTGCCTAGCGATTTTTCAAACTTATGCACTGCAGGATTGGTCTATGCGGCGCTGGGAGGGTCTGGGTGCCAGGGTGGGTCTGGTTCTTTTCTTTTGGGCAGACTCAGACATAGATACAATCACCAAAACCTGCAACATATACAATAATAAGCACACACTTTGTTTGCTAAATTCATGTTAAGAAAACATAAGATTTTGCAGTGCATTATATCAAACAAAATGGCTTACTTGGATTAGTGACAACGATAAGGCCAACGCCATTGAAATCACAATTGTAGCGCCCATCAGTCTTATAGGAAAGATTCATGGCAAATGAGGCATGGTTTATGAGGGTATTTGGAAAGTAGCATGAACCATGCTCTTGTATTTCACTGCATTCTTTTAATATTCCACAAGTGAAGTTTATGATGTTCTGTAATGCAGAGTCTGGGGTTCCTGGCTTAGGCACACACCAAGTATCCTGCAAACCCAACACAGCATAATAGTAATTAATTAAGTTTAATTAAGCATTTGAAATGATTTTGATATAATTAAGATGATTTGAAATCTTGGTTTAAATTATACTGTTTGGATTTGAGTTACCTCCTTTTCCTGCGGCAGTGGAGGTCCTGATCCTCCTACAAATTTCAAAAGGGAAAGTGAAAGTAAACTTATACAAATATTTTTGCATATGAAAAGGTGCAAAACTCATTATAGTTATAGGCACATGCCACTCACAAATTGGCATCAACTTTGCAGCTTAAGAGTCCACGAATCTCTACCGTACCCGAGAAGAAGAACAGAAGCAGTAGAGAAATAACAGGACCTGGCAGAGCTAGCTTAGCCATTGCTGTTATGTTATACGAAGTAGTGTAATTTCTATGGTTGACTAATTCATGAAGAGGAAGATGGGATATTTGTAGCAGTGCTGCAGAGGACACATAATGATCATGCAAGAACAACTGAGTAACAATCTGATATGCTCCATTACAGTCAGATTGTATATAGGCTGGCATTTGGGCCACCTGTTACGTACAATACATTGCTTGCCTCAGCTTCTTTGGTTTGGTTATAACTTACAACCAAGGTTCAATTAATTCCAGTCTTCCCAGAAATTTCAGAGAGTGTAACACTTTTCTTTGCCTGGGCTTGAGCTTTCTTAGGTCAGAATTCTCCATTAAATTTATTTTGGAAGGTTATAACTGTCAACCTTGGATCCTGAGAAAATTTGGAGAGTTGGTGGAAATCGATGTGAAGACATCCAAACTTTTCTTCCTTTTTAACGACATCTAACTTTTCCCTTTTTCTGTTGCACCAGTTGAGGTTTCTTGCATTAGAATTAGATTTGTATTCTTACAGAACGATCAAGTTGGTTTTTATCATGGTAATTCTAGACTACAATCCCCACAATGGGTCCATCCCATTCATGAGTAAATTCAAATACCATTTTCCTTTTGGTCAGACTCAGGCCTAATCACCAAAACCTGCAACACATGATCATGAACACTTCAATGGAGAAATTGATGGTAGGGAGCTTAGGTACTGATAAGAGTAGTTTAGATCATTAAAAAAACAAAGGAGTAAAAAATACTTGATGCTATTATGGGAAAAAAAAAAACCAGTATAGCCGACCGGCTATACGATTTATATAAAAAAGGGGCCCGCCTAGAGCCTGGACGGCCACGTGTAAAACAAGTACCGCCGTTCGGCTATACTTCTTTTTTTAAAACAAATGCCTTAGTATAGCCGACCGGCTATAGTATTTATAAATTTAAAAAGGGGACCCGCCGAGCGCCGGAGCGCCCACGTGTGGAAACAAGTATAGCCAATTTATTTTAAATAATGCCCGAGTATAGCCGAATGGCTATAATATTTTGAATATGGGGTATAGCCACCCGGCTACACTATTTGCTATTAAAGAAATTTCAAACCCTTCCTGGCTGCACATACGAGAGAGAGAGAGATGAGTTTTATGCAAAGTGTGAGAGGGTGGGGAGGAGGGATGGTGATGCGATGGGTTTTGGGTGGGTCTGCTGCGCAGTAAGGGTTTAAAGTTGTTAGAAGGGGCAGCAAGAAATGAGAAGAAAATCTGTCAACATATATTAATTCTCTCTCTCTCTCTCTCTCTCGTTGCAGGTGTATATACTGGTAGCAGATGAAAAGCAGAGGCTTCTACAGGAACATACATAAGCGACCAAGATTATAAAGTTCTGTCGGACAAATCTACATGACATAAAATGGGTCTGGGCGGCGCTAGGCGTGTCTGGGCGGTGCTAGGCAGGTCTAGGCGGCGCTAGGCGGGTCAAGGCGGCCCTAGGCAGGTCTAGGCGGTGCTAGGCGGCTCTGGGCGGCGCTAGGCGGGTCTAGGCTGCGTTAGGCGGGTCTAGGCGTGTATGGGCGGTGCTAGGCGGGTCTAGTCAGGTCAAGGCGGCCCTAGGCAGGTCTAGGCGGCATTAGGCGGATCTGGGTGCCAGGGTGGGTCTGGTTCTTTTCTGTTGTTCTTTAAGCCTACTACCTAGCGATTATTCTTTGAAGCCGATATTTCGAGCAAGAACTGTATCAGATGCACCACCTTTTGACCCCAGCAAAATTGTGTCATTGCAGGCACATATCAGATGTTTAGCAAGTTTGAATTTGAAGGGAAACTGAATCCTACTTTTGTGGAAGGGGAATTTAAGCTCCCATTATCAAGCATACGAGCATATCTAAAAGAGCCTATTACTCCCAGAGGAAGATCAGGATTTTGTGAGCAGGAGGGATTGCTTATCATCCATTATGAGATTAGCTCTAGCTTGTTCCACAGAATTTCCAGAAGAGAGGATTAACATGGAAGATGTTGTTGTCACACTCGATAAAATCAAGATTAAGATTTTGAAGGACTGTGCTGGAGTGCAGCCTTAGTTTTTCTAGTGTTTTTGTTTTGTTTTTTGTTTGTTTCTGGATCCATTTTCTTCTTGTTTTCGATCTGCAAAGACTGCATTAATTTGTCATAAAGAATTGCCTTTCTCCACTAATCTTTTCTTCTTCTGTCTTCATATGGTGGAAAACCCTATTTGTTCCTCCACGATTACCTTACTTACAAACAATGTAAGTAAGAGCGTAAGTGGCCATGACAGAATTTTATGTGCAAAACATATTCTCCCTGGGTTTTGCTGATGGATGCTAATACATATTTGTTCCTTTTTGTTACAGATGGTTATTTATATGAATTTTTAATATGTAAAATACGACACCCCCCAAAGGTGCATGACAAAACAAGATAAAGAAAATGGTGATGGATGTGTCAAATTGTGAATTGGTGGCAAAAGATTATTGGCTGCCAAGTGCCAAGAAATTCTAACCACATACCCACTCCTTCCATGAATTGACAAAAGTGGCAAGGCCTATATATATATATATATATACTTTGTATCACACTTTGCCCATAGAGAAACAATGGTCGGATGGGATGGTATTTAAGTTGTATATTACCAGAACATAAATTCAAGTGGACTTAATACAACTCGAGAAATGACCAACGTATTAAACTTTTAAAAAAAATATCATCTCTAATGTAGAGAATAAAACGAGTTAATCGACCGTCACGTACTCAATATTTTGTTTAGTAGAAGCGTGATTGTGATTTAATTGCATAAACTAATTATTGTTATTTAGTGGATTACGTGGAACTCTATGAGGGCTGAAGTTGTTATACGAGCGAGTATAGCCGACCAGCTATACCTTCCTGAAATATATGTTCCTTCTGCGATAAATCCTCTTAGAGATCTTGGAGGCAAACCCCATTCTGAGAGGTAGATTCTTGCCTTTTATGTTGGAAATGTGCAGGCTATCTACGTCCAATTCTGCTAGAGCACTGGAAGGACAAAGACCATGTTATGAAGATCTTTGGTCCAATGCCTCCTAGTGTTGCAATCAAAATTAACTACATCCAGCATATGAAGAGAAGCAAATACTGTATCTGCAACAAGGGTTACGAGGTCAACAGCCCACAGGTGGCTATACTCTTTATAAAAGATAAAAACAAGGACCCGCCTAGCGCTGAGAGTGTGTTTTGTGAAAATCGTACAGCCGGGCGGCTATACGCTAGAGATAGAATTTTTTTAACAGTACAGCCGCGCGGCTGTACCCTATAAATAAAATGTTTCCACAGTATTGCCTGGCGGCTACTCCATAAATAGAATTTTCCAACAGTATAGCCGCTTGGCGATACTCCATATAGATTTTTTTTAAGTATAACCGCCCGGCCATAGTGTGCGAATAGAATTTTTCAAAGGTATAGCCGTGCGGCTATAATTTGTAAATAGAATTTTTCAAAGTTATAGCCGCTCGGCTATACTTAGTGGACATCATAATCTGAATTTCTCTTTTTTTAATGACTTTAATTTGTAGTCCCAGAATCTCCTACGACATCGAGCAGATCCAAGCTCTTCGTACTCAGCCTTGGCGACACACATTGATCATCATCTTCTTGCTCTGTCCCAATCCCAAGCAAATTGGCATCCACAACATCATCTATCATTGCATCTGGTAATAGTGAGTTTGCAATCCATTGCTTAGAATTCATTTTCCCAACAAACATCTCATCTGTTGGCTTCCTTCTTGGGAATGTTTCCATCACTACAATTCCAAAACTGTACACATCCTCTCTTGTTGAAACCATTCCTTCCAATCCGTACTCTGCATTACGAAAAATCGGCCTAGGCGGGTCTAGGCGAAGCTAGGCGGGTCTGGGTGCTGGGGTGGTTCTGGTTCTTTTCTTTTGTTCTTTAAGCCTACTGCCTAGCTATTTTTAAAACTTATGGCAGCTCATGTTTAGCAAGTTTGAATTTGATGGGAAACTGAATCCTACTTTTGTGGAAGGGGCATTTAAGCTCCCATTATCAAGCATACGAGCATATCTAACAGAGCCGATTACTCCCAGGTTTCACATTCTTTTCATTTTGTTGGATTATCTTCTTATGAGTAAACATAATTGATCTGCTAGGTGCACTTTCTGTTTTAGTGTTTAAAGAATCTCTTTGCTTGTGTTCCGTGTAGGTTCGTACACGTAGGTTCTGCAGGAGTTACCCGACCTTCATGAGCTGAAGGTTTCATACTAATTCAGTGCAAGCTGTTTGATATTTTTATATATAATCAGTGTATCAAAATACCACTTCTCAGCTCTTTTCTGTTCTTTTTCTTTTTCTGGGTCAGATGTAGCTCTTTCGATCTTGTACATTGATAAGTTTCGGAGCAGGGGGAGGATTTAATACGGGAAAGTGGAATACTGATGCAGAATGCATATTATTAGTTTTCCTTATTCTACTTGGATTAGTTTTCCTATTATTAGTTCTCCTAACTCTTAAAAGGTTCCTTCTTGGTAAAGGATTTCTTATTAGCTAATTTGCTTTCCTATTTCTTAAAGATTCCTTCTTGTTAAAGGATCTCTTATTAGTTCATTTGCTTTCCTATTTCTTAAAGATTACTTTTCCTTGTCCTAGGCTAAAAAGGGTTTTGTCTCTATAAATAGAGCTGTTTGTAATCTTTTAAGGCAGACTTGATTAATGATAAACTTCCTTACTTTAAACTCTCTGATTCCTTCCCTTTCCCTTCGTCTCTTCGATCTCTAATTCTTCTCTTCGATCCCTTATTTCTTCCCTGCTCTCTTGCTCTAGTGTTTACTCTAAACCTAAAGGCTATTTACTCTAAACCCACGGGCTGTTCTACATCAAATACCATATACAATTGTGAGGCCTTGTGCGTTAACTGAGGAGCTCGCCGGAGCAGATCTCATTTTCGACCAAGGGGACAATATAACGGTATATAATCAAAGAGAAGATCACTATTCTCTCTTTGTTGTATGCCTGTGATGACATGTATTGCTCTTTCTTTCCCTTATAATAGTAATAATATCTGAATGTTATGATATATAGTATTTATATATATGCAGGGTAATATATCAAGAGAGGAGATTGCTCAGATTTGTGATGCTGCGTTGGAAAGCCCGACCTATGCATCTGGCAAGACATTTGAGGTCACACAGCCCGACTTATGTCCCTTAATTGTGCGCTGTGGCTGTAATTTGCTATTTTTGGAAGTTAAAAGCTTTTGCAGATTCTGAGATGCTTATAAACTCATTTGCAGGTTAAAAGGGTTGTGCCATTTAGTGAGCCATTTACAGTGGACACTCAAAATCCACCCCCCGAGAAGATCCTGTACCAGTGTAATGTTTTGCATGCATAGAGCTCTAATTTCAACCTTAACTCTGTAAGTATAATGGAGCTCAATATACTTCCATTTTCATCTGAGATAATTCTCTCATCAATGAGTCAATGACTGATGAGAAGAAAATCTGTCAACATATATTAATTCTAACCACATACCCACTCCTTTCATGAATTGACAGAAGTTGCAAGGCCTATATATAATATATACTTTGTATCACACTTTACCCACAGGGAAACAATGGTCGGATGAGTTGTATATTACCAGAACATAAATTCAAGTGGAATCCAAGTATGAGTATATATGATGCTTCCATTTGTTTATGTACTTAGATTCTTTGTTACTTGTTTACCTTTAAATTTTGTTTTTATATTTATATCTTGTTTTTAAATACTCATTATTAGGTCAAGTCAAACCGAATCTTACATAAGCTTGTCTCATACAAAGCCAACTCGACACAAACTCGTCATACTCAATGGGGTAAATTTATTAGATTAGATAACAAAAGAAAATGGACCTTCTTCATCATCCATCCGATGGAAATTACATTACAATAAACTTATTATTCTGATGCATCATCAAATTACACTTTCCATTTTCCTTTTGGGCAGACTCAGACATAGATACAATCACCAATTTGGCTAAAATACAAGAATAAGCACACGTTGTTAGCTAAAATCATGCTAAGAAGACATAAGATTTTGCAGTGCGTTATATCAAACAATTTGGCTTACTTGGATTAGTGACAACGATAAGGCCAACGCCATTGAAATCACAATTAGCGTCCATCGGTCTTATAGTAAAGATTCATGGCAAATGAGGCATGGTTTATGAGGGTATTTGGAAAGTAGCATGAACCATGTTCTTGTATTCACTGCATTCTTTTAATATTCCACAAGTGAAGTTTATGATGTTCTGTAATGCAGAGTCTGGGGTTCCTGGCTTAGACACACACCAAGTATCCTGCAAACCCAACACAGCATAATAGTAATTAATTAAGTTTAACTAAGCATTTGAAATGATTTTGATATAATTAAGAATTAGATTTGTATTCTTACAGAACGATCATGAATTTTCCATTCAATTAATTCCAGTCTTCCCTATCATACAATTCCAAATTCAAGTTAAACAGAAATTTCAGAGAGTGTTAGACTTTTCTTTGTCTGGGCTTGAGCTTTCTTTGGTCATGAATTCAAATACCATTTTCCTTTCGGTCTGACTCAGGCACAGATGCAATCACCAAAACCTGCAACACATGATCATGAACAGTTCAATGGTGAAATTGATGGTAGGGAGCTTAGGCACTGACTCGAGTAGTTTAGATCATTTTTAAAAATAAAAAAAAAATACTTGCGTAAAGCCGATCGGCTATACTATTGTGGGGAAAAAAAGGGGTATAGCCGGGCAGCTATACTATTAATAAATAAAAAAGGGCCTAGCAGGGCCACGTCTAAAACCAGTACAGCCGGTCGGCTATACTTTTTATTTAAAAATGCCCGAGTATTGCCGAACGGCTGTACTATTTATAAATTTAAAAAAGGGAGCGCCTAGTGCACGTGTGAAAACAAGTATAGCCGTGCGGCTATACTATTTTTAAAAAGGGTCGGTGATATACTATTTTGAAAAATGCGCGAGTAGAGTATAGCCATACGGCTATACTATTTGCTATTAAAGAAATGTCAAACTCTTCCTTCAAAATTATAACAGGCCATGTGAGTCCACGAACATGGCAAATCACAAAATTGCACTCTCACCACACACACGTAGGAAACATATGGCTGCACATACGAGAGAGAGAGAGAGAGAGAGAGAGAGAGATAGGAGTTTTATGCAAAGTGTGAGAGGGTGGGGAAGAGGGATGGCGATGCGATGGGTTTTGGGTGGGCGGACGAGGCTGCTGCGCAGTAAGGGGCGGCAAGAAATGAGAAGAAAATCTGTCAACATATATTAATCTCTCTCTCTCTCTCTCTCTCTCTCTCTCTTTCATTGCAGGTGTATATACTCGTAGCAGATGAAAAGCACAGGCTTCTACAGGAACATACCTAAGCGACCAAGATTCTGTAGGACAAATCGGCCTGGGCGGCGCTAGGCTGGTCTGGGCGGCGCTAGGCGTGTCTTGGCGACGCTAGGCTGGTCTTGGATGCGCTAGGTGGGTCTGAGCAGTGCTAGGAGGGTCTAGGCGTCGCTAGGCGGGTCTAGGCGGCGCTTGGCGGGTCTAGGCGGCGCTAGGCTGGTCCAGGCGGCGCTAGGCGGATCTGGGTGCCAGGGTGGGTCTGGTTCTTTTCTTTTGTTCTTTAAGCCTACTGCCTAGCGATTCTTCTTGAAGCCGATATTTCGAGCAAGAACTGTATCCGATGCACCACCTTTTGACCCCAGCAATATTGTGTCATTGCTTTTTCTGGTTCTTTCTTCAGGCTACGAATTTGATCACAGAGTGTGCGTAGGTGAGTTTGGGACAGTGGTGAGAGTTTCTTTTCAAGGAGGGTCCAAGCTTCGTATGCTGAAGTGCAAGAGATTAGGAGGGTTCTGATAGAGGGAGATGCGGTTGCTTATATCCACCTGAGGACTAATTTGTCCTTGGCATAGGTGGGGTTGATTGAGCCATCCTCAAGCCTTTTAGCAGGACGATTTTCATTCTTCACGACATCCTCCAAGTCATGGATTTCCAGGACATCAAGAAATTGCGATCTCCAGGAGAGGAAATTGTTACGATCCATAGGTGTATTGAATATGTGGGAGATATTGAAGGAGGTTAGAATTGTAGCCGTTGGAAAGGGTAGAATTTTGAGAGGTTTGAGAATTGACAGAAGAAGGCATAGGTGAGCCTTCATCGATGGCCATAGGAACTGTTGGATCGAGTCTTGAGCCTTCATCATAGCGTCCATCGGTCTTATAGTAAAGATTAATGGCAAATGTGGCATGGTTTATGAGGGTATTTGGAAAGTAGCATGAACCATGTTCTTGTATTTCACTGCATTGTTTTAATATTACACAAGTGGAGTTTATGATGTTCTGTAATGCAGAGGGTTTCCTGGCTTAGGCACACACCAAGTATCCTGCAAACCCAACACAGCATAATAGTAATTAATTAAGTTTAATTAAGCATTTGAAATGATTTTGATATAATTAAGATGATTTGAAATCTTGGTTTAAATTATACTGTTTGGATTTGAGTTACCTCCTTTTCCTGTGGCAGTGGAGGTCCTGATCCTCCTACAAATTTCGAAAGGGAAACTGAAAGTAAAGTTATAAAAATATTTTTGCATATGAAAATGTGCAAAACTCATTATAGTTATAGACACATACCACTCACAAATTGGCAGCAGAGATTGTAACCTGCAAAAATGGCATAGAACCAAAATGTTTAATTTGCTGAAAAAGAAAGTACAAATTATTATTATGAAATTGAAGGCCTACTTGGATCTGCCAAGGAAATGAGACTAGTATTGTTAAAATGACAATTCTATTGGTTTCTTCCCATCCTCTGGTAGTAAGCATTCATGGAAAATGAGGCATGGTGCACTGGCCTATCCGGGTCATAGCAAGAACCTCCTTTCTTTGTAGGGCTGCAATCTGCATAGTTACAGGCATAGTCCAGAGCTGACTGCAGTGCTTGTTGTGGTGCTGCTGGCTTTGCCACACACCAAGCTTTCTACAACATCATGTATATATGTAAATTAATTGCTAATTCATTTAAGAATCGTTCTTTTTAATTCTTTCCTGTCCATTCACCAACATCAAAATCTCCCCTGCAAAAAAAAAAAAAACAAACAAGTCATGGATGAACATAGGTGAAAATGTAGAGAGAGAGCAGAAAAGGGGGAAAGAAACTACAACAATGTGGAATGCTCTATAGAGTTGTTGAAAATAAAAACATCAACTTTGCAGTTTAAGAGTCTACGAATCTCTACCGTACCCAAGAAGAAGAACAGAAGCAGTAGAGAAATAACAGGACCTGGCAGAGCTAGCTTATCAATTGCTGCTATATTATACAAAGTAGTCTAATTTCTATGGTTAACTAATTCATGAAGAGGAAGATGGGACATTTGTAGCAGTGCTGCAGAGGAGGACACATAATGATCATGCAAGAACAACTGAGTAACAATCTGGTATGCTCCATTACAGTCAGATTGTATATAGGCTGGCATTTGTACTTTTGGGCCACCTGTTACACACAATAAATTGCTTGCCTCACCTTCTTTAGTTTGGTTATAACTTACAACCAAGGTTCAATTAATTCCAGTCTTCCCTATCATATAATTCCAAATTCAAGTTAAACAGAAATTTCAGAGAGTGTAGCACTTTTCTTTGCCTGGGCTTGAGCTTTCTTTGGTCAGAATTCTCCATTAATTTTTTTTTGGAAGGTTGTAACTGTCAACCTTGGATCCTGAGAAAATTTGGAGAGTTGGTGGAAAGAGATGTGAAGACATCCAAACTTTTCTTCCTTTTTAAAGACATCGAACTTTTCCCTTTTTCTGTTGCACCAGTTGAGGTTTCTTGCATTAGAATTAGATTTGTATTCTTACAGAACGATCAAGTTGCTTTTTATCATGGTAATTCTAGACTACAATCCCCACAATGGAACCATTCATGAGTAAATTCAAATACCATTTTCCTTTTGATCATGAACACTTCAATGGAGAAATTGATGGTAGGGAGCTTAGGCACTGATTTGAGTAGTTTAGATCATTTATTAAAAATATAAAATATAAAAAATAAAAAAAAAATACTTGATGCTATTTTGGGGGGGAAAAAAACAGTATAGCCGAAGGGCTAACTATTTATAAATAAAAAAAGGGACCCGCTTAGCGCCTGGATGGCCACGTGTAAAACAGGTACAGCCGATCGGCTATACTTATTTTTTTTAAAAATGCCCGAGTATAGCCGACCGGCTATAGTATTTATAAATTTAAAAAGGGCGCCTAGTGCCGGAGAAGCCCACGTGTGAAAACAAGTATAGCCGGCGGCTATACTAATTTATTTTAAAATGCCCGAGTATAGCCGAACGGCTATACGATTTCAAAATGCGCAAGCAGAGTACAGCCAACCGGCTACGCTATTTGCTATTAAAGAAATGTCGATTCCTTCAAAATTATAAAAGGCCATATGAGTCCACGAATATGGCAAATCACAAAATTGCACTCTCACCACCACACACACGTAGGAAACATATGGCTGCACATACGAGAGAGAGAGGGAGGAGTTTTATGCAAAGTGTGAGAGGGTGGGGTGGAGGGATGGTGATGCAATGGGTTTTGGGTGGGCGGAGGAGGCTGCTGCGCAGTAAGGGTTTAAAGTTGTTATAGAAGGGGCGGCAAGAAATGAGAAGAAAATCTGTCAAAATATGTTTAACTCTCTCTCTCTCTCTCTCTCTCTTATTGCAGGTGTATATACTCGTAGCAGATGAAAAGCAGAGGCTTCTACAGGAACATACATAAGCGACCAAGATTATAAAGTTCTGTAGGACAAATCTACATGGCTTAAAATGGGTCTGGGCGGCGCTAGGCGTTTCTGGGCCGAGCTAGGCGGGTCTGGCGGGTCTAGGCGGTGCTGGGCTGGTCAGGGCGGCGCTAGGCGGGTCAAGGCGGCGCTAGGCGGATCTAGGTGCCAGGTTGGGTCTGGTTCTTTTCTTTTGTTCTTTAAGCGTACTGCCTAGCGATTCTTCTTTGAAGCTGTATCAGATGCACCACCTTTTGACCCCAGCAATATTGTGTCAATGCAGGCACATTTCTGCAGCCACTTTCTTTTAGTCTATTCTTTCACTTCATTTTCTTCTATGTTTATTGATGGGATTCAAAATTATGGCAGCTCATGTTTAGCAAGTTATTTGATGGGAAACTGAATCTAAAAGAGCATATCTAAAAGAGCCTATTACTCCCAGAGGAAGATCAGGATTTTGTGAGCAGGAGGGATTGCTTATCATCCGTTATGAGACTAGCTCTAGCTTGTTCCGCAGAATTTCCAGAAGAGGATTAACATGGAAGATGTTGTTGTCACACTCAATAAAATCAAGATTAAGTTTTTGAAGGACTCTGCTGGAGTGCAGCCTTAGTTTTTCTAGTGTTTTTTTTTTTTTTTTTTTGTTGTTGTTCTGGATCCATTTTCTTGTTGTTTTCGATCTGAAAAGACTGCATTAATTTGTCATAAAGAGTTGCCTTTCTCCACTAATCTTTTCTTCTTCTGTCTTCATATGGTGGAAAACCCTATTTGTTCCTCCACGATTACCTTACTTACAAACAATGTAAGAGCGTAAGTGGCCATGGCAGAATTTTATGTGCAAAACATATTCTCTCTGGGTTTTGCTGATGGATGCTAATACATTGCAGCACTGATTTTACACCCCAAAAAAAAAAAGCACTATCATAAGTTCATTTGCAACTTTGTTGACTCATCTAATCCAATTTGTGCTTATATAATAATACTATTAATTAACACCCAAAAGTTAATGTGGATTGTATATAATCAGAGATTATATGACCACGGTGCAGTTTTCAATAAATATATATAATAAAAACCAGCACATTTGCATGCTTACCCTCCTTATCAACAAGACCCCAAAAGACAAAGCTGTGACTGCCATGCTTGAATTTAGAGAATCTCAATCTTCAATTCAATGTCATTTTCTGCTATGCTCAATCCATTCTCTGTTCTGTACACTCTACTTGTTGTGCTCATCTTTTCAGCACACCAAAAACAACTTCAAAGATAAGCCAACTCATTACTCTGGTTTTTTATATGCAAGTTGTGCATAATGGGCACACTGTATGGTTGAAACCGCATTTGGCCACTGGCCACAAAAAACAGAATAGCACACTTCACAGAGTTGAGAAGGGAGAATTCACACTCCCTACACCCAGTCCAGTCCCCCATCACAAGCCTACCAAGAGTCTTTGTATTTAAGTGGCAGAATGAAAAGGTATATTATCAACTTAATTTTGATTTGAATTGAGATCTCTTTTATTTTTCTTTGATATATGCCGTCATGGTTGGTGGGGAAACAACTAGCTTTTCTGGATTTTTATACTTGGGGGATGTTGGGTTGAGTTCAAAGTCAAATTCTACTTCAAAGAACTTCCTTTGATCATTGTTTGACGATTGGACTTGATGATTAATGAGTCCACACTAGCTTTTGTGGGGACCATTGATCAGTTAAAGCTTTGTATATAAAGGCTTCATTCCTCAATTATCCAAAAGGCTTTATCTATTACAAATGTTGTCTCAAAGATTCAGTTTGGTCGTAGTCCTAGTCTGTTCTGCTCTATTTACTGCTCTATCAGCTCAGCCAAGCTTGGAACTTGAAGTTGAGGCTTTGAAGGCATCCAAGAAATCCATCACCAGTGACCCTTATGGAGCACTTGCAGATTGGACATCAGATTCAAACCATCACTATTACAAATGTTGTAAGAAGCTTGTTAACCTTTTGACCCCAGATTGGCTTGCAGATTGGACAGCAGATTGGCTTTATCTATTACAAATGTTGTAAGAAGCTTGTTAACCTTGAACTTTATGTCAATCAGTTCACCAGAGGCATATTCCTTCTGAGCTTGGAAATTTGGCGCACTTAGAAACATTGAGATTGTACAAGAACAGGCTAAATTCCACAATCCCACTTTCCATTTTCAGCTCAAGACGTTAACCCATTTAGGAGTTTCAGAAAATGCGTTAACCGGGACTATACCATCTGAGCTTGGATCTTTAAGATCATTACAAGATCGACCATGCATTCCAATCAGTTTACTGGAGAGATCCCTTCATCACTGACAAACTTGACAAATCTAACATATTTGTCAATTTCTTAACAGGGGAACTTCCATCGAGTATAGGGATGCTTTATAATCTGAAAAACCTGACCATGAAACACAACCTTCTTGAGGGATCCATTCCATCTAGCATTGTTCTAGTTAGAACAAAGAGAATAAGGCGGCGGTACTATTTATAACAGTATAGCCGGGCGGCTATACTATTTTTACACGTGTCGAACTGTGCGCTAGGCAACAGGCGGCGGTCCTTTTTTATTATAGGTAGTATAGCCGGGCGGCTATACTATTTTGACCACGTGGCGGAATGGCGTGGTCCTCGGCTTTTTTTATAGTATAACTAGTATCGCCGGGCGGCTATACTTGTTTTTACACGTGCAGCGCTAAGCGCCAGCGGGTCTTGTTTTAATTATAAGTCGTATAGCCGTTCGGTCATACTTGGTTTTTTATAAAAAGTGTATCGCTGAAAAAGAGTAAAGCCGCACGGCTATACAGTTTTGACACGTGGCTATGCGGGCGCTGGGCATTGGCAAGCGGGTAGTCGTTATTTTATTTATAAATAGTATAGTCGCAACTTAAAAATAAAAATAGTATAGCCGACCGGCTATACTACGGTTTTTATTATAAAAAATAGTATAGCCGTTCGGCTTAGTATAGCCGCGCGGCTGGACTCGGTTTTTTTAAAATAAAAAGAGTATTAGTGAAAAACAGAGCGCATATATTTATATAGCAGATGTTCAAAATTCGAAGTTCTCAATTTTACTTAATGAAAACAAACACAATTAGGTTCTCAACAAAAAGAAAAAGAAAAAAAGGCTTTCAGGACTTTTTTTCTTCGATTTTAGCATTTTCTCTTTATCGTTTGGAAAATAAGCCCAAACAGAATAGAAAGGAAACTCGAAAAGCGCTGAAATTATTATATACGTGAGTCAATTAGCTAACTGGATGTACCAGGCAACCAAAAGGTTAAGCTTACAATTTGGAAGGAAATAAATTATTAAACTAAGAGTCGTATAACTCAAGTGTTTAAGAGTATTTATATTCATAGGCAGAAGGTCTTGATTTTAATCATGTATCTTGATCATAATAATCTTAGATCATTTTCTCTAATTCAAGCCAGGCTATGCTGGGCCCTTTTGAAGTTAAAACACATCAAATTCATGGAATAACTCTCAATCACAGCCGGCAAGAATTGAGCAAGAGAGATGAAACTTTTCCGCAATAATGAAATTATGGTTTATAATGTGCAAAATGTACCATTGTATTTGTAGAGGAGAAAACATCTCAACTCTAGTCTGCTAAATACAATCTACTCGACACACAATTTTGCCTCTTTTTCATGATCATCTACATGAGATCAACGTCCCATGAACAAATCAAACAATCTGTCTATACAACATGAAGTAATAAGTCATAAAAGAAAGAAACACCGGAAAGAGAAACACCACTACGTTTGGCATAATCTTAAAGCTCTCGGATCCTTCTTCGGCAATGGTCTCCAATTTCGAAACATTATTGGAGGGCTTCTCGTGAGGTATAACAAGTGCTGGGGCCACCTCGCCCCAGTTGTGCATGTACTTCAGTTCCTTTGCCATCAAACCCATAATGAATATCTCACTAAATCAAATCTCAATGTGGAAAAATAAAATCAGAGATGGATGTGCTTGATCAATACGTAATATTGCTATTTGGGTTGAAGAGAAGGGTTTGTGATGCATTGTATATATAGATGAAGTGAGTGAAGGTTGAGATGGAACTAGAGGTGCAAAAATAGAATGGTGGGCTGGCCTTGCTATAGCTAATCAGCGGTGGACATGAGGCCACGTCATCGGATGAGCAACGTTTGGAGATAATGTAGGGATGGATAGATTTGAATCTTTACAGTTTTAAGCGGAGTGAAACCCAAAATGGCAAAAGCACGTTACAACGCACAACAGCTAAGCGTGTAATTACCAAATTGGCAAAACAGCGTAACACAAAACCGCGTGTTTAGGTTTTGCGATCACAAGTGGATGGTGCATGATATCCCTAGATTTTGGTTCAAGGAGTTTCTAGATTTTAAAATATTCTATGCTATAGTATAGAGGAGTGAGGACGAGATTGAGAGAGAGGATTAGAGGGGGATGAGTAACAAAAGTGAAAACAAAAACTTGAAAGTGAAAACAATTTTAAATTGATTTCAATTTTTCATTTTTGTTTTCACTTTTGTTATTCTTTCCTCCCATCCCCTCTCTCATTTTCCCTCTCAATCCCATCTTCACCCTCATTCTCACTTTCATGCTCCCTCTTTTTTTTCTATATTCTTGCACAAAAAATGAAAAATGAAAAATAAAAACTAAAATTGAAATGGTTATCAAACGGACCCATAATTTGTAATTTATATATGATACAACTAGAATTACCAGTTTACAATGAGAAAAAGGCTTCTAGCGAGGTACCAAAATGATAAACATGGAAAGCGTACAATATGGCTTCCATGCATAAATATGGAAAGCATATATAAGATTAACAAACCTAATTAAACACTTCATAAAAAGGAAGCATTAATTAGCTAATTATGGGTCTATATTGATTTCTTCCCTAAGCACAGTACTGGCCATGGCATGCAATTGAACTAGTGTGATTGTACGACGACAAAGGTTTGTTCATCACTTGCAGGAAGCATGTCGACGGCGACGACAAGAGCGATGATGCCGGTGAAGAAGCCTGAGGGAGAGAATAGTTTACCTCAAGATTATTCTCAACAATAATATTAATATCATCAGCTGGTTCTTCCTCATGGATTGTGTCCAGAGGCATATGAACTTGCACCCTAGAATGTTTAAGTAGTGGAAGAAAGCGAGAGGGTGCAACTGCAGACAATGGGGTCAGTCGGGAGGTTTCAGCCTTGGAAGCTTGGCTGATGATTGGAAGCCGTGGGAGGCCTTCCAAAGCTGTTTCTGTAGAGTTGGCCATTTTGGCTGATGAGGAAAGGCAGCTATATGTAAGGAATTTGGTATGCTGTGGTCGATTTATATAGAGGGTCTGAGACTTAAGAAAAATGTGAATGAATGTAGCAAAATATCAGAAAATATGAGTTGCCTAAGTGAACTTTTTAGATAAAGGTCGGGCTGGTAGGGACCTATATATCATTATCTTTCTGCCGCCCCGTATGACTGAGGGCAGCTTCAACTACAACTTTATTTGAAGAAATAATTTTCTAATTACAGAATAAGCAAACTAATTAGTTCCCTAGGCATAAGCATGCATGCATGTTCCTGTATGTTTCTTTTATTTTCTCTCTGTCTTGTCAAGATATCATTTTGGGCAATTTTCCATGTGAATGATGGAAAAACAGAGGCATTGCTGAAGTTATAAGAACCTTGTTGTCAAGGAGATGAACATGTGAGTACTACTACTTTAAGAATTAAATGCAAATCTTGGAGCTACTCATCAATTGGGGCTCTTTTTTATCCAAATATTTGAGGTCTCATTTGACAATCTGGGTAAGGTGGGCCATGACAGATTGTTGCCCTTTTCTTTCTGGCGTTTTGGAATTTGGGTCTCAAAGAGACTTAACTATGGACCAACATGTGCATTACAAAGTCTCTTCAACTCATTGTCTGGAAAATGAAATTTTTTCTTCAACTTGCTATAGCTTTTTGCATTTAATGGTGCCCTACTTCATACGGCAGAAACGTACGTGAGGAGCAATTGCATTCTTGGTCTTGGATGATGGCTAGCCATGTGTGTGACGGAAACTGGCATTGATGCGACAAATTGGCATCGATATCGCAAGTGCAGAGAAGCTCTTCCCTCTTGCAGAATGATACAAAGTAGTTAATTTAGATGGATGGATCACATTTTTATAACATTATGTGATAGATCAGATATCGATCTATCAACTTATTACAACCATTATTATGATCATCACTTGGTAGTTAACACATAACGTATCAGATAATGTGGTTTGCTAAGCTAGACCATTATTTTTCCCCCTCTAATTCTGTCTATATTTTACGATGTAATTCATGTATTCTTAGGTCATGAACTCTTTTCTTTATCATGATCTCTTTGACAAATGCCAAGTCTGGAGAAAATAGGTGGAAGGAACCAGAAAAGGCCCCTGAATATGGGAATGTCTGATGTAGACGAAAAAGAAAAGAGCGTGGAAATTAGGGTGAATTTGGACCATTAACACTTTTCTCCAAGCATGACTGTTCATGCATCGGATAAGAAGCAATTAATTCACCCAGGAAGAAAGCAAAAGTAGACAAATGTAGGTATGTTGACTAAGACAAAACCAATCTATATATATATATATATATATGTATATATGAACCAGCTGAATGAAGATGATGATGATGGGGCCAAATGTTTTGACATCCATATCCTTCGAAATTTCAATTTCTAGCATGTGATTTGTGGGACCATATATAAATTGATCTGTGTGACTCTCTTTTATTTTGCAACTCACTTTAGGATCATTGGGACAGGTTAGCCTTTAATTTTGGATCTTGGGCTAGCTGGGAAGTCTAGCCAAGGTGATAATCAAGCTTCTATTCATTACATGCCCAATGACATATAGCCCATCCAAAATGTTCACTTGCAATAAAAAGTAATCGGGAGTTGTGCTATGGTGAATCGCTCACTCTTTGAACAAAAATTCGAGATGCAGACTCACATTGGCGATTGCTGATATGAGCCTCATACTTTACCAATAGTTTGAAATCACCCAAGTGCTAGCAAACAAATTAGGTCATTTTGTCGAGCAAGTCTTAAGTAAGACTACCGAATATTGTACCCTTATCTTGAACGCGAGACTCATATGTAAGAGCTCACATATGGGTTCCACGTTCCGACAATAAGCCGTGCATAAGAATTTCTACATTCTTTTGCCAATGCTTCACTTGAAACGAACATAATTTCAAAGCTGATTATTTAACAAATAATCCATCTAGATGTAGCCGCACCAACAAACAAAGCCGATTAATTACAAATGTACTTCTAATAGCTGGGTTCAAACTTTTAACACAACTATACACTAATTAATCGTAAAGCTTAATTGCAATCCCATAATTTGATGGGCTAACTAAACTGATTATCAAAGTCATTGTCATCCTAAAAAACACGGTACGTACATGCGTACTGCTAAAACAATGATTAGGATATTTTCCTAACATTTCACCCTAATTAAATCTGAGCCAACCAAATGGAGGACCATATTTTCTCGGATCAAAGAAAGGTCCCCAAGAAAGTTTTTGTCAGCATCAATCTGCCGATAAGTAGCTTCATGAACTAACACGTGGCAGGGCCAATGGCTACTCCCAGTTCAACTGGGAAAAGTGCAATTTTGGAAGCCATCGTCCCCAACGCAAAGCATATCTGCGGGAGATATCTGATCTCCATCCAAGCATTGACACCTACCATTGCGTGGGTCCCACGGCAGGCCATCCCAATTAATGGCAAAAGCAAGAGGCGGCACTAGATATTAAAACCTGATTTAACATTCTTGGATTGACTAGTGGCTGAGTGTAAGCCTAATAAATTTAGGTTATGAATTTTTATCTATAAATAAGTTGTGTTCATACGTTCAAATTTGACAAGCGACCCGTTTTCTACAAGCTCATTTCTCTCTTGGGTTTTCTTCTCTTAGCTACTTTTTCACTTCTAAAGTTGTAAATTTCTTTCGTTTTTCCTCTGGAAAAATGGCAAATTCACGGCTAGCAAGGTTCATTACAGAGGTGGCACCACCACAATTTGTGAGTGTCATGAGACACAGAACCTCAAAGGTGTTGGATACAATCAATGAGGAGGAGAGAGAATATGCTAATACCTCAAATGATTCTCTCATCAGTTCATCACCATCCAAGGGCTGTGCTTGTTCCACATCATCATCACCTAGCTTTGCTTCTGGTGCTGCAGCTGCTGGTACAGATTCTAAGTACTTTCTCAAGGAGGTTCATCGGGCTTTTTCCATGTTCGGTCACTGAAACTGAGCCTTGAAGAGATGATCAACAAATAAAAGCTGAAAGCTTGCTCTAGCCTTGAAGGCGTTATTGCGTGACATATATATATGAGCTGCAGCCGTCTTTTTGAGGCCCTGTTTATATTCTGTCATTTTCTTGTTTTGGTTCAACTAACATGGCCATGAAGAATTAGTGAGATGACCAAACCAGCTGAGCTGATGAGATATGGAATATGAGACATGCATTATGTAACTTTATGCTGTACAAAGTCACAAAAAAAATTATGTAGTTCATATTAATATGTACCTCTTACTTACTTCTGGAATTGAGGATCAATATATTATATATATATATATATATATATGCTTTGGCAAATCTTAATTATTATCCAACATCTATTTGGGTTAAGGGATGATTAATGATTAACACGGAATTATTATTTAATATTTTGATAAGAACAAGTCGGGAAGTTTTCTGAGAAGAAAGCAAATCATCTTTGTTGGCGGACTAACCTAAAATGAGGTGAACGATGTCCTGTCAATTACCTACGCCTATAAGTCCAATAATTAGTTGTGCAATATTATTCATCATCGCTTTAAAATGTGGAATGTCAATAACTTTTGCATGATAAGTTGGTCATAATAAAAGTGATCGTCAATAAGTCTGTCATAATTAACTTATTTTTAAAATTTTATACTTTAGTGTATGAATAATTTAGATATATATTCAAGATATTATATTGGAGAAACGCCGATATGAAGGCGTCTGAAAAAAAAAAACACTATCTAGGTAAAGAAATATTGCGTTTATACGAAGCGATTCAATATTTAGATATGTTTTTAAGATATTGGAGAAAACTAAAAGAAAGATGCAATATTTAGATACTGCCATACTGGTGTTTGTAATAAGAGTAATGCTACACTTACCACAATTATATCCCAAATTTTCATACCATCTTATGTGGCAAATGAAGTGGACAATCACATCAATTAAAAAGTGTCAATAAATCATAAAAGTTAAGAAAACTTTAAATTAATTTTAATTAATGTGTTGTCCACCTCATCTGCCACATAAGGTGGTATGAGAATATGGTATACAAATATTGTAAGAGTAGCATTATTCTTGTAATATGTGTTTGCAGATGGTCAATGTCATTCTCTCCTTTTTCTTTGAGTAAGCGAGGCCCAACAAACCAAACCCATTTAGATGGTCAAACGTTGACCAAACCAATAACTTATTGATTGGAATTCTCTTCTTTTCCCAAACACGTACGTTGCTTAATTCCCAATTAACAACTCGTGTGTTGGAATTACAGTGTTATTGTTTGTAATCTTAACCAACGTAGTATGGTTTTAAAAGTTGGTTAACATTTCCAGCTTTTGTATAGTCAAACTCGTGTCTTAACCAATATACTATAGACACTATTGACAGTTTCGATTTGGACACATTGCATTCTGAGGAAATAACTCTAGTAATTACATGACAGAGCGCATGCCAAATTTGCATGTTTGAACCCTTGCGTATTTCAGGATCCCATTCAACCTTTCACTTGTCATCTTGGCTTTAAGAATTTTTGGATCTGATTTTTAAGAACCCAACAATCTTCTATCGTATCACTAATAACCCGATGTAATTAGCAGTATTTGGGATAACTGGCTGATGAAAGACATCCCCAGAATGCCCCTCTCTGTGCCTATCTCACTTGTCTCTTGACTCCTCCAAAGATTTCACTGCACCAGGTTTTTCGTGACACTATGCTTTCACTCCGATTCCAGGTTATTGTTGATTCTTGTTAGCCATTTTTGGTTATGTAGTACAGAACTAGAAACCCAGAGTCACAGAAAGAAAATATCACAGAGAAAGTGAAGAGTCTTTCTTTAGGGATGGTAGGCTGGTAATTCTGTTATGCGGGTTTTTACTTCTATTTTTCTGTTTGTCTCAAACCTCATTACAAGCTTATTAAGTGTGGGTTTTGCCTTGGTTAGGTAAATAAAGAAATGCAATCTTAAAAACTAACTGGAAAGCCTAATGCTGCTTATGATGCCATGGTCTTCTGCATTCATCCAACCGTTCATCATGAACTTGTGGAACTCTAGTCTCATTTCATCGTGCTGCTTCATCGCTTTACCAAAAATAATACACACTACAAGCTCATTAGATTATTTTATCTAAAGAATGAATAAGAGAATTGAAATTGCATTTCAACAATTAACTAGTCGCAATGAGAAGTGGTTCCATGGAGGAAAAGTTTACAATTTTGTCTTTAGGCAATTTTATGCAATCAGTCCCCAGGAAACAAAAAAACAAATAACAAAAAAAAAAAAAAAAAAAAAGGAAGGTAATTTCATACGAGGACAAATTTCTAAGAAATTATTATTATTTGGAAAAATAAGAAAGGGAAGAGAGGAGTACTGAATATACAAAAGGTGGACATACTAAAGTTTACAGAGCATCCCTCATGTTGTATTCCAGGACTTCCTTCAGTTTGCACCAACTCACGCCATTACTTTTAGCCACTAGAACTTGCTTTTCATTAACCACAAATTTGAAACTCTCAGGCAGTGCCCACAAAACTTGCTTCACTGATCATTTTCTTTTGGAGGATGCTGTGTTTCATTTCCTTTCGCCGCTCAAAGAAGACTTGAAGCCAGTTTTTCTCTTCCTGGAGGTTTCCATTTCAACTGTCTCCTTCAATTTCTCCAGTGCTGTCACATTGAGGGAAAAAAAAATATAAAAAAGGGAAAGGAAAAAAAAAACAGAGCCAGTGCTACTGAAGTATCTAAAGTCATTCCAATTGGTCTAGCTGACGGGGCTCAAACAATGGGTAAATTTAACGGAGGGCAAACATTCACAAATCAAGGATCAAACTGTAAATTCACCACAATCAGTGTTTTTTTATACCAAAAATCACAAAGTGTAATTAACCTATAATTAGACATATAAATAAGCCAAGCAATTACCAGATTCATAGACAGAGTGGAGCGGTTCAATGTAGCTGGAAGGAAGGGAGTACTTAGAGCAAGAGTTATTCTCAGCTTTGCGTAACAGCTTGTTAAATCGCTTAACCTGGCATAAAACAGAAAATTACAAGTATCCCAATAATTTATGAGTGATTAACGACATTTAAGCTTAAGCTTAATCTGAACAGAGCACGTTCTTTTTTCTTCAAACTTTTCTTCTATTGTTTTTTTTTTTCCTTTTTCCAATTCTTAACCATGATTAACACCTAACACCTTTGTTCTGGCAAGAAAATAAAAACACCGACTTTCACTCCAACATCTAAATGACTTTCATTCCAATTCTTAATGATGATTAACACCTAAATTTCATTTGTCCTTTGAGCTCAAACCTGCATCAAATTGATAGGTAAAATATATTTGTACATCTGAAAATTGACAATTATGTGGGACAAATCAAGTAAATACAATTCCAGTTTATGAATAGAACTCAGCTGAAGTAGGATGAGATAAAGTTGTCCCAAACTCAAACCAAATGTCTACTTTATATGACAAGCTCACAGCCAATTGACACTGACCATGTGGCCCATCCAAGTTGCACCCTTGGACATAGAAAAATTGAAGGAAATACTAAATTAGGAGGGGAAAAAAAAACAAAGATACACATGGTATATGGTAACAACTATTTTTTATCACACATAACCTTCACCTAGAATGTGCGTTGGTCTGGAGGCTAACAAGGCAACACATACCTCGTCTTCACGCAACAATGTGAAGCAACAACCAGTTTGGCCTGCTCTTGCTGTCCGACCTGCTCGATGTATATACGTCTTTATGTATGCAGGCATATCATAATTAATGACATTCCTCACTCCTTCAACATCCATTCCACGAGTCATTGCATCAGATGAAACAAGTACTTGAATATCTCCTTTCCGGAATGCCTTCAGTGTCTTGCTGCCGTGAGAAATATCATTGTCATGATCTTGTCAACAGTTTATAAATAACCTAATAACCATATGCTGTGACAAGTTACAGCCATCTATTGGGAATGAAAATATCGAAGCTAGGACATGTTTCTTAGATGCAGATAAGAAGTGTTTATATGGATAGCAATACTTGGAAATGAGAACTAATCTTAGGCTCTTGGCCTATGAGAGTCGGCATGAAAAAGAGTAGTCACCTCCTTTGAGGCTTGAGTAAATTTCATCATGGAAGGTGATTTGACATTCAGGACAGTAGCTTGTGCCACACAAACCATGGATTGAACTGACCCTAAAGTTTGTTTCTATCACAGTCTAAATCAACACACTCTTAAAAATATAGTAATATCATGTTTGTATAAACAAACACAGACACTACACCCAAACAGATTCCAGAATGCCGTTTATCAGATTTATCCCAACTTTAGGTGTGTGTCCACATCTTTGTGTTATTTGTAGAGAACACAACCTAACTACATCAGGACACTCCTAATTTGTAGAGAGACAGAGACTGCTGTTTATCGTATCCCTTAAATTTACATACATAAAACAAGTGAAAGCCCAGAAATTACCTTCGTACAGATTGCCGTTGAAGGCCTGAATACTCCTTGATCTTGAAAGGAAAATTATCAAAAGAGTTCAATAAGGTGCATAGACGATGAGTCGACTCCACAGATGATGTGAAAACGATGCACTTCTCTTCTCCTAAGCTTTGCAAGAGCGCAACCAAATATAGTGGTTTGTATTTTGATTCGCAAAACTGTAGATAAGAAATGGAATATAAAATTAGGAGAGGGCACTGAGTTCTCTTTAGACACGTATTTTAGAATTTATAAAAATATTATGCCTAGATTTTCTATTTTAGTTATGCTACCGAAAGATACTAAATCAATCTAGTGTAAAATCAGAACTCAACTACCACACAGAAAGATATTCTTACCCTTGCCATCATCCCACACTTGCTAGGAAAATACGACTACGGTTTACAAAGTATCATTTTAGATAGAGGCTTAGACATTTGTCATCCCATCAAATAGGTCACTAATCTATTTATCCTAAACACTAAATAGGTAAAAAGCATTATTACTTCCGTGCATAACCGAAACAGTGCCATTCTCACAAGGACTCGTGTTTGCCAATAGAGTGGTGATGAAATACCAGTTTATAGGATTGTAGTTTTTCTGGAAGCTGATAACGCTTTTGACCAGTCGTCAAGAATAAAGGATGATGCAGATCAAGCTGAGCAAGCTTGCTTGGATCCTGGGTTAGCGTGGCAGAAAGAACCATTTTCACAAGCCGGGGGTAAGGTTTACCCTTAAACCCCCTCTCAAGACCACTGCAACAAATTTGAGATAATATTAAAAAACATGGCAAATGTCATAACTATAGTTTCATTTATGAAAGAGCAGTACCATTGCTCAATTGTGTGTCAGTACTGTCAGTATGAAACCATGCTTGGCACAAGCCACATGACAAAGATGCAGTTCTGTAACATAAAAATTTCCAAGGGAAGAGAAAATGCACATAGAACTCACGATCTCCTTATGGTTTTCAAGGAAAATGGGGACGGTAGAAAAGTATGTGCACAAGGAAGGAAACTTTCATCGTTAGCGCGAGTGATTTGAAGAACAGTGGGTAGCCAAGACTGGTATGCCTCCCTGAGCAATCGATCTGTTTCATCAACAACCTATAAACCATCGTATGCTTTGCCTTATAAGAGATTATGAAAAAGTTGTTTCAACTCACATCAAACATATACATATTCTGAAACCATTTTTTAAATATAACAGGCCTCATCAAAGGTTTCAGTTTGGAAAAAGATATACTGTAGCATAAGAAATATCTGTAATTCCAGTGTCACAACATATGAATGAAAATTGCAGTACCATAATCTCCTACTTACAAGATAACAGAGATGCTCAAGCGTAAATCCTTTAGTGTTATTGATATGGTCCATTAGCCTTCCAGGGGTAGCCACCAATATATCCACCGAGCTTTGTAACTCAGGCAAAAAATCTTCTGGGTCAAAAGAGACACCCAACTGAAGCTTAGGTCTATTGATAAGTTCAGAAATTTCATCAGCTATAGAAGATTGACCAACTGCAAGACCAACAGATAATCCTACAGCAGGTGCAATTGCAGAAAAAACCTCTTTAACCTAATCCAATAACACATGAAAATCATTGATTTAGTTAATATCACACCCAAAGGCCCATACAAAGCTTTCATAACGTTAGTTTTCATGGGAAGTCATGAAACCTGCAGGGCTAAATCACGAGTAGGCAACACCACCAGAGCGCGTAGACATTTAACAGAGCGAGTTGACAACATTTGTACAATGGGCAAAGCATAAGCTAAAGTCTTCCCACTTCCAGTTGGAGAATTAATACATAAATCACGCTCAAAAGATCCAGGGCCAATAGTCTCTTGCCAAACTGCAAGCTGAACTGGGAAAAGTGAAGAGATTTCCATGTTCTCCAAAGCCACCTTCAGCCTAATCCACAGTAAAATGAAGTGAGTATTTCTATAACACAAAGTAGAATATGAAATGGAACATTTTGTCAATTGGGTAATTTTCACAAAGCTAATTAGAAGCTAATTTTGGCCAACTGGATTGGTTTGGTTACCTGGGGTCAAGGCAAGGAAGGAGAGTAAGAGGGCATTCGTCAAAGGAACTGACATCAATTGGGCTTCGCATCCATGGCAGAACTGGTATGCTCTTTTGTTTATCTTCTTCTGCACCCATTTTTAACAATTATGAACAGCTTTTGATGCTTGCTTCAAATTTTTAAGAACCAGCTTCAGGGATTTTGTTTTCTTTGCCTGAACTAAAACCCTTTCATCAATGGCTCATTCTAGGGTTTTAGAAACAAGTTTCAAAGACGGGGACTAGCTGGCCAACAAAAATTGAGGTAGGAAATAGAATGGGAATTTATATTTGAACTTCAACGAAGCCCAATGCATTAGAGGCCTGGACCAGAAACGCAATCTTAAAAGTTTGGGTTCGACCAAAAACAAAAGGTTTGCAGTAGTAGTGTTTCGGGCTTTCAGGCAGCCCAAAATTCATAACCCAATTGGTTTCTTGTCTTCATCAACGGGAAGGATTCGATCTCTTTCAATATTGGAAGTAAAATTATCATATCTCTTTCAATATTGGAAGTAAAATTATCACATCTCTTTCAATATTGGAAGTAAAATTATCATTAAATTAAGAGCTAGTTGATAACAAGAGAGAGAACAAAATAGAAGTAAGGGTCTAAAGGGAAACTCAGTGCCGAAAAGGAAGCCCAAAAACGAACATTGTCGCGTAACGCATAATAGGTTGTTTATAGTTCAGTCTTATTTTGCGTTGTGTTGTGACTTGTTTGTTTCATGCTTGTGTATAGGGGTGGGCATGGTACGGTATAGTACGGTATTGAGCCCATACCGCTACCGATCTTGAAAATTTAAATCGGTATAGTACGGTATGAGATTATAGTTTGCCAAAACTAGTACCGCATCGTGCCAAATCGATATCGATGCGGTATTGGTATCATTTCGATACCAAAATGATACGACTAAAAAAAGAACCAATTCAATATTCAACACCAAAATAAGTGATGCCTAAGTTACAAATTCAAAGATTCAACATATTCAATATCCAAATCCTAATCAACATATTCAATATCCAAATCAACCAAATCAATATTTATCCATCAACAAATTCATCAAACCCAAATGATTAAAACTCATGCATTATGGCTTACAAACCAAAATAGTTAAAATTATACCTTATGGCTTACAAAAATACAAACATAATCCAAACATAAATGACAAAAACATAAAGTTATACTATTCGGTACGATACAGTATTGACCGGTACCAAAATATTGATACCACTATCATACTATATTCTATTGGTACGGTGAATATCTCCCCATACCAAATGAAACTGTATGAAATCGGTGCGGTTAAGGTACAGTTTCAGTATTTTGGTTTAAGATGTCTACCCCTACTTGTGTCATGATGCATTAAATATAATGATCAATTGAAAATTCACATAAAAATAATGCTTGTGTCATGATGAATAAAAAATAATGATGAATCGATAATTCACATAAAAGTAATATTAAAAATCTCGATATATTTACTTATTCATTGAACAAACGACAATTAACAAATAATACAATAAAAAAAGAAGTGGATAAGAAGAAAGATGAGGGAAACAAATAAAATTTAATTGCTACCCTAATTAATGTTGATATATAATTGAAAATTTTGAATTAAAATAGTGAGATTACACATGATTGAACAAACTAATTTTAAAAATTGAGACCACACATGATTGGCCCTTTATGGCTGCCGGTGGAATCCTTCCTATTTAGATTAACTTTTCGTGATTAATGCGCTATGTATTTGTAGTGGTTTTTCAGTTGACGGAGTTTGTGCTTGAATTATAAATGCAATCAATTGTCTAAGTTGACAACCCACACAAGCTATATGGCACATCACAGCCGATACTTTATAAGACCAAAGAGAGATGAAGTAGAGAACATGTGGGCTGCAAAGCAGGGAATTCCAACTTCTCAGCCTCCCAAACCTCCAAAAAGTAAATTATAAAATGTCCTCAGATAGAGCCTTCCTCGTATAGACACGAAGAAACCAATACAAAGTCCAAAGCCCATCACCTCTCCATCCCCCAAATCATCGCCCAAAATATTCGATACATTCAATTTGAAGCCTGCCATTGTTCCCCATTTCTTACCAAAAACAGCAAACACAGAGATAAGAGATCAGATCGACGGCCCTGATTCAATCTCCCCATCGGGTCGCTGCCCAATCAACCTATTTCTGATTTTTGCTCCAAAACAAAGTTTCCAGTTTTGTGCACGCATCACCGCCATCATCATCAGCATCCGTTTGATTCATAATTAGGGAACCGAATTGATGGGGTTCTTGTCGGATCGAACGGCCAACGTTTCTTCAACCTCGTGCTTCGGTGTTGGCTTAAAGGCTTCTTCTTTCCCAGTTTGAACCTCGATTTGGGGATTGATTGGCTCAGAAAATTAGGGCTTTGTTATTGTTTTTTTGGATCAAAACATAAAAAGGAAGAATGAGAGTGACGAAGTCTCAGGTTTGGCAGCCTTGCAAGAAGAAGAGGTAGAGGGAACGCTGTATTAAAATTTGGAAAGGAAAGTTTGAGAGGAACGATTTGGAAGATTCTAGAGATAGAGGGGGGAGAAAGAGTGAAAGAGATTGGAGATGGCGTCGAGGTCGGCGACTGGCAGCAGGACCCGGGTCGGGAAGTACGAGTTGGGTCGGACCCTTGGGGAGGGCAATTTCGCCAAGGTCAAGTTCGCTCGCAACGTCGAGACTAGTGAGAACTTCGCCATTAAAATACTCGACAAGGAAAAGGTCCTCAAGCACAAGATGATCGGCCAGGTTAATTTTTTTTAATAATCATTTTTACTAATTTCCCTTTGTGTTTCCTGTTAATTTAATGATGTTCTGGAGATTGTAATGTTGGATAATCCGCTGTTTGGTTGGTTAGAAAATGGAGGAAGAATCAGGGGAATTTTTAGTTTTATTTGCTAAGTTAATAACAAGGAGAGGAAGTGAGGGGGAAAAAAAAAGTCAACTTCGGAGAGATTAACACTCACGACTGGATTGAGTTTGTCGTTTTCTGACCCCGAATCATTTTACTGTTTGATTATAACTGTTTTATTGACTCTTTGACTTTGGAGAAATTTGTGTATTTATAAGAAATTTATTGACTTTCTTGACACTGAAGAATTTTGTATAGTTTTAAAATAATTCTTTATTTTTAATTTCCAAGTTAACTTATGAGAAACGAAGAGAGATTTAAAGATTCACAATCAAAGTTGAATTAGAGAGATTATGATTTTTCTTAAACATATTTAAGTTCCACAATTTACGTAATATAACCTCTACTGCTGTTGTTTTATATTAGATATTTCGTAAAGCATATATTGTGGAAAAATAAAGGAAGAAGAAATGGAATGTGAGCATTTCATTGCAACTATCATGTGAGTTGCCTTTGGAGGTTCTTTGTTTGTGGGATGTTGGAAAACCCAGCTAAACTTGACTAACATCTGAAATTGAATCGATGTCAGTTTGCTATCAGCATACCATGTTAGTAGATGTACCAACTCCAATGATTTTTGGAATAAAGGTTTACTTGAGATTAATTCCAACCAATAAGAAACAAGCCAATCACATGGTCTGACTTGACAGATATGCTTTTGTTACCCTCACCTTGCCCTTTTGATATCTTTAACATCTGTACTTATAAAGCTAATTTAAGAAACAAAAGTAATAATTTTATTTTCATGGTCATTTTTGTTCTCATTTTGATTTATAAAATTGAATGAGTATTAATTGTTGTTATGCCCTCTCCTTTTGCAGATCAAACGAGAAATATCAACGATGAAATTAATAAGACATCCGAATGTCATCCGTATGTATGAGGTTAGACAAAGCAATATCCGTATTTTGATTTATAAAATTGAATGAGTATTAATTGTTGTTTTGTCCTCTCCTTTTGGATTCCTAATGTTTTCTATTTGTATTCTTAGAAAATAGTTTAGAAGTTTGTTGTTTTCTTAATCATTATCTGCGATAAAATACATGTTCGGCATATACTTGTACATGTTTTTAATCATTATCAAAACAAACATGTACGAGGAGGTGGTGCAGTTTTTCCCATGCGGAGTTTTAAAACTGTGATTTATTTTAAACCATTATATTTATATTCTAGTGTTTCTTTATTGTCCCATTTATCTCTCTCTCTCTCTCTCTCTCTCTCTCTCTCTCTCTCTCCTGTTTTCTTTGGTACTTGGAAGTGACTTCCTGCTGTGTTTATGGTATAGGTGATGGCTAGCAAGACAAAAATATACATCGTTTTGGAATTTGTGACTGGTGGAGAACTGTTTGACAAAATTGTAAGACATTGCTGATTTCAATTCTTTCTGGACTTTCTTTTTACGTCTGATGATATATTATATATAATCAGAATCCTTGTGCTATTTTCAATTGCCAGGCAAGTAAAGGAAGATTGAAAGAAGATGAAGCAAGAAATTATTTTCAGCAGCTTATAAATGCTGTGGATTACTGTCATAGCAGAGGTGTTTTTCATAGAGACCTAAAGGTGGGAATTATGATTTCCCCCTTTGATATATATATATATATATATATATGTATGTATGTATGTATCTGTGTGTGTGTGTGTGTGTGTGTGTGTGTGTGATGAGCTATTCTACCATGTAAGACTAAACTGCTGTGGTTGTAAATTACAGCCAGAGAATTTGCTGCTGGATGTTAATGGGATTCTGAAAGTTTCAGATTTTGGACTGAGTGCACTACCTCAGCAAGTTCGAGTGAGTATTATGACTTAATGCCTTAAGCAAAAGTAAACCCTTTAAATCCCTTCAAAATTTGATAGTGAGGACTGGATGGCTTCTGAATCTCATTCTGTTTTGACAATACCTATCTCACACTTATAGTCATAATATACCATGGTGAATAATTAGGCAGTTTTACATTTATTTGTTACAGAATATGTGAGTGATTATCTTATCCCTTTCATTTAGGAAGATGGATTGCTTCACACAACATGTGGGACACCAAATTACGTTGCCCCTGAGGTATGTTAGCTTAATCAGTTATTTCTTTCTCTTATTACCCTGTTCCACTTAATGACACTCTTTTTCTAGGTGATAAACAACAAAGGGTATGATGGAGCAAAAGCCGATTTATGGTCTTGTGGTGTGATTCTTTTCGTCTTAATGGCTGGCTATTTGCCTTTTGAAGATTCCAACCTCATGGCATTATACAAAAAGGTGAATCTCTCTCTTTCTCTCCCACCTATTAATTCTTCCTCTTTAAATTTACTTTGCTTTGTCATCCTATGGCAGTGTTATCCTTGTTTTACATCTATGGTTTTTATGTGACCACCAGATATTCAAGGCCGACTTCACATGTCCTCCATGGTTCTCCTCAAGTGCAAAGAAGCTAATTAAGAGAATATTGGATCCTAACCCCTTTGCAGTATGTCCTTTTCCCTTATAATATAGAATTTTCCCTTTTCCAGGTGTTTCAATTTGTTTTTTGTACTATTATTTATATGTTGCATTTACCATACAAGCTAATTTTATGAAACAGAGAATTACAATTGCTGAGGTCATTGAGAATGAGTGGTTTAAGAAAGGATATAAGCCACCTAGTTTTGAACAAGTTGATGTCAGTCTTGATGACGTGGATTCTATATTCAATGAATCAGGGGTAAGAGTGAGACATTATGTATTATGATTTACTTTGGTTTATGATGCCAGGGCTTGACTATCTACTCTATTCTTCCAAAGCACAGGAATCTCAAAACCTTGTAGTGGAGAGGCGAGAAGTACAAAATGTGGCACCTGTCACGATGAATGCCTTTGAGCTTATCTCTACATCCCAGGGCCTGAATCTCAATAGTCTTTTTGAGAAAAAAATGGTATGGTCAAATTTTTTTTTTTTTTTTTATATAAAAAAAGTAAAATTGTAATTGTTATATTTCACATTGTAGTTTCTCTGTTTGCATTATTAGCAAGTCTTATCTTTTCCTCTTTGGTTCTGCTTGCGTAAAATTTAAGAAGACGGCTGACATTTCCTTAACTAACCAGGAACTTGTTAAAAGAGAAACAAGATTCACATCCAAACGTCCTGCTAATGAGATAATTTCGAAAATTGAGGAAGCTGCAGGACCTTTGGGTTTTGGTGTAAAGAAAAATAACTTCAAGGTACAATGACTGCTCTCTCTCTCTCTCTCTCTCTCTCTCTCTCTCTCTCTCTCTCTCTCTGTGCATGATGTGATATGATTTTCCGTTTCTCTTTCCCTGGTAACATAATTTAAAGCTGAGGAAAATGCATCTATATGTAACACAACCTCATTTCATTTTATCCATCTCAGTTGAAGCTTCAAGGTGAAAAAACTGGACGTAAAGGTCATTTATCTGTTGCAACAGAGGTATGCCTCTTTCATTTTCAGACCTTTCACTTTCTTTTTTTCCTGTTGAGTTGACGCCCCTTTTGACAAATGGGATACAAACAAACTTTCTTTTTCAGATTTTTGAGGTGGCCCCATCACTCTACATGGTTGAGCTCCGCAAGTCTGGGGGAGACACTCTGGAATTTCACAACGTATGTTATTGCAATGTTGATGCAATTGTGGCATCTAATAAGTATTGTATATTCATCTAATTAAGAGCGATTAGGGGCTCTTCACAAATAATAGCCTCTGGGCTTCACCTGTTGCTTGCAAAATTTAATTGCTAGCAGTTGGTGGGCTAAAGCTGGGTCGGCACCCCGCTTGCTTTATTACATAGCAAGCAGCAAATGGCAAGGGAATCTTATGCTGATTTAAATAAGAGGATTTATCCTCATATGGCCACATGATGTGGGCTGGATATAGAAGTGAGAATTATTTTCAGTCTGAGTTTGGTATACCCATCGGCCTAGAAAGTCAGCACCAGATTGAGTTTTACCGGGTTGAGCCAGACAGGCCAGACTGATCACGTTTGGCCATGCATGTTTTTTCTTTTCTTTGATTTTTCAAGTAAAAGTAAGAAGATGTAGAGCGCCACTCAAGGATTGGACATGTATTATTAGTCCCTACAACGTTAGGTTTATTGCCCATCTAGCTGCTGGCTTACGTAACGTTTAAAACTCCCGTTACAACAGAGCATGCACAAATCCTTTTTATTCTTGTTTTGTGTTGTGAATTTTTTTCATTTGCATGTTTTCACTCGACTGTCATAAATTTACAGTTCTACAAGAACCTGTCGACGGGGCTGAAAGATATTGTTTGGAAATCAGGAGATGAATCCAGGAAGGAAGCAGAAGATGGTAAGTCTTAATTCCTCATCTGTAGAAACTCAAAGGATTAATCATAGTGTCTTGCTCTCCTTTCCTAATAATCACTTTGAAAGCAAGACCCTCAGACACCTTTTCTCCTGCAGGTGCCGGTGCCCGTGCTCTGCCATCTTGATGATTGGCTTCCTTGACAGAACATACTGATGGGTTTCGTCAATATTTTCTGTTTCTTTATTCAAAAAATTTGAGTGAACCTCATCAGATGTCAGTTGTTGAATGAATACAGATAGTATGGCTTGCAGAATTATCTATAAAAAGTACTTGGGGTATTTGCTTTGAGTGAACCTGTCATTCAGAAGTCATTTGTTAGATACTTGGTGCAGTTTGGGTTGGGAATTGAATGTATTATACTTGTTAGTTGTTGTTGTATCCTTTGAGAGAGAACAAAATAAAACGTGAAATCTAATTTCTCTCTACAAATACAAACACATTCCGCAGGGAAAATATGTAATCAAACAGTTGTTCATCCTCTCTCCGTCCCCCTCTTTCTATGTTTATTACATCTGTGTAATAATACATGCAAGTTGTATTTACTTTTGGATTCAACTTGGGGTGCAAAATAAAGAGTATTCGAGGTATGTTTTCGTAATATCTTGTGATCGATAAAGGAGTATGGAGTTGTTATTGGCACTTCAAAATAGTAATCTTACAAAGTGAAATATAAACGCATCAACACCAAAACACAAAGAAAAAAAGATATAAACACATCACTTGAGATTTAAAGTTTTCAGAATAGTTTTGGCGATTTCAACATTTTTTTTTTGTCCAGTAATTTGGGAAGCGTTGAATCCCATCCAGTCAGATGATTCGCTTTGTTGGTAAATTCCAAATTCAACCGTTGAATGCAACGCAAACATATATTTTTTTTTGAAAAAAAAAACACTCTTGAATAAAAAATATCAATAAAAATCATATTGTCAAGTTTTAGGTAAGATATTAATAAATAAATATAAAAGTTTTATATAAAATAATTGTCCAAGGCCAACCAGGCTCGTCTAGTCCCATTGTCCAGTAGTGAGGTCCAACCAACGAAATTTCAAACCGAACCCGCCCCGCCCAACATATCCATCAGTCGGACCCGTAAAACCCAACCCAGATTTGCCCAGAGGAAAAAAAAAATAGTGAGTATCATTTACGCGCCACGCATTCGGTACTCGCTATAAAACGAGCTGCCAGTACGCATTCTCCCATTCTCTGCTTTCGAAAAAAATTGTGGGGAAAATCAACGACCATGAGAGAGGAGGTCATCAGCTCCGGAGGGACCATTGATCCTACTCCTGCTGCCAGGTACCCTATCCCTCCCCTTGCTCTCTTCTCTCTCGGTCTCCCTGTTCACAAGGCTTTTCGGTCTTCGTTTTCCTTCAATTTCTCTTGCTGATCTAATTAGGGTTTTGCATTTGCTTGCTGTTGGTTCGAGCTGTGAGTGTAGTATACCAATTTGTGTTGTCAGTGTTAGGGTTTTGGTTATTTCTGTGGTGAATTGGTCAATTCACGCTTCTGTTTGGTTACTGTGAAAGTGGAGTGCACGAATTTCAGCTAAATTACCAAGTGTTACATGTTTTTTCAGCTTAATTTAGATTAAGCTTTTGTTATTTTCTAGGTGAAAGAATTACACTCTACTCAGTTACAATTTATTACATGTATTATTGTTAATTCGATTTTCCTTATATATGTTTCATTTCTGCGTTATTAGTTCGGCGGGGGCATCTTCACCGACTGTTCCGGCAAATGTGGGGAGTGTAGATGGGTCTATTCATGGACAAGGCTCCAAAGGAGCATCTATATCTTGTGTTGGTTCACAACCGCCAATGACGTCTTTGAGCACGAGTGCTGCTGGTGGTGGTGGTGGGGGTAGTTCTGTTTTTGGATCATCAAGACTGTCGTGTAGACCTTGGGAAAGAGGAGACTTACTGCGTCGCTTAGCTACCTTTAAGCCTTCAAATTGGTTTGCAAAGCCCAAGGTTTTCACTTTAGCTATTATTTCCATAAACAAACATTTTAAATCTGAAATCTTTCTGTACTTATTTGAGTTGTAACGGTAAACTTTGCAACACTGATACTTCCATTATAAAGTCATTTCGATGCATAAATGTGTGCATGTATACATACACATAAACATATACCTATTATATGAATATATATATATATATGTATAATGACTCTACTTTTTTTTATATTTTAGTTATATGTTATCGAAATGAAATACCTTTTCTTTTGTTGTTTGTTGTTTTTTTTTTTTTTTTGGGGCTATAGAATTGTCATATCAAGGGATTTATATAGAAAGATGAAATATATGGTGATATTTTTAAATATTCAACTGGTTATTGTGATTTGTAGCTCAAATTATGAGTTTATTTTATAATGTTACTCAAATGAAGCTTTTTGACATTTAATATGTTTCATAGCGTCTAACTGTTGCTTTTCTCATTGCCTGCAGGTCATCAGTTCATTGGCATGTGCTCGGAGAGGTTGGGTGAATGTTGATGTTGATAAGATTGCATGTGAATCATGCAATGCATCCCTGGGTTTTTCTTTATTGCCATCTTGGACTCCTGATGAAGGTTAGCTACTGCTGTCTTAGGGGCTTTCTAGTTATTTGATTTTTAAGCATTGTTGTTTAAAGTTTATGTTTATAGACCTACATGCTCTGCATTTATTGTAAGAAAAAATTGAAACATTCCGCTAAGAATGTGACTTCTTATATTGTTAATGCATTATGTTACTTTGGTTTCAAGTGGTTGTTTAGTCTACAATATCTATATTTGATGGTTGCAAAATTACCATCTAACTGGAAGTTGCTGTAGTCCAAACTGTGGGACAGAGTTGAATTCCTTGCTTCAAGTTAGGCTTCCCTGTGACCTTGTCTAAGCGTTTGAAGGATGTCCCCTGTGGTTTGATCCAATGTATGCTGTTTGGGGCTAAGTGTTGTTTGGATTAGTGTGGTCTTGTCTATTTTTACTTGGGTTTTCCTGTTGGACTTCTTGCCCACCATGCTATGTACTTCTCCTTTCACTTGTTAATAGAATTATTGTTTCTTATAAAATATAGTATAATAATGCAAATCTTCAGTTTTAGAATAAGTTATTTGCCTTCCTATTTTCCTTCTGATAAAAAAATTAGTTAAGAATACAATAACTTTGTCTGTTCCTGTTTTTTAATCTTTTTTTTTTGTTCTTTCCTTTTCATTTCAATGTGAAGTTCAAAATGCAGCAGAAGTCTTTGTCAAGCAGCTGGATTCTGGTCACAAAGTTGCTTGTCCTTGGAGAGGAAACAGCTGCCCAGAAAGCTTGGTGCAATTCCCTCCTACCCCTCAGTCTGCCTTAATTGGGGGATATAAGGATAGATGTGATGGACTTTTGCAATTCCACTCTCTACCTAAAGTAGCTGCATCTGCAGTTGAGCAAATGTGGGTTTCTCGGGGTCCACAGGTTGATCGCTTTCTGTCCCAGTCGCAGAATCTTATGGGAGGGGAAGTAGATTTTAAATCAGAAAGTATACCAGAACTGGAAAGCTCCCGAGATGGAGCAATCTATTTATATTCTCGTGTAAGATTTATTTATGAACCTCCTGCTTGTGATTTGTTGACTTGTTCAATTACGTACTACTCGATTACATGTTCTTCTAACCCAGTTCCTTTCCTTTATCAGGCTCAGAGGCTTATAAGTCTTTGTGGATGGGAACCGAGATGGCTTTTGAATATTCAGGACTGTGAAGAACATTCAGCCCAATCAGCTAGGAATGGATATTCCATTGGGCCTACGTATGCCCAGATCCATCTTTCACAGGAACCTGGATCAAGCAGGAAAGCAGTTTCTGCTTCTGCTAGAAAGGATGCTGGAAAGAATAAAGTGTTAGTTAAGGAATCCAGAGGTGATCTCAGGTCACCTTTACTAGATTGCAGCTTATGTGGTGCTACAGTTAGAATTTTGGATTTCTTAACCATTCCTCGCCCTGCACGATTTACTCCCAACAACATTGATATTCCTGACACAAGCAAGAAAATGGGATTGACACGTGGGGCAAGTGCAGCCAGCGGGATTAGTGGTTGGGTTGCTGCTGATGATGCAGAGAAAGAACAGACTGAAGACCGTGATGAGGTAGCAACAACAACTGGGGGGAGTTTGGTTCCAAAATCAGATGTTGATTTGAATCTCACAATGGGAGGTGGTTTCACTTTTAACCAATTCGGCAGAACAGAAATGTCTGGAAACATTCACGATGTAGATATGGGAAGGGATCTGATGATTGGGCAACCTGCAGGCAGTGAGGTTGGTGATCGTGCAGCTTCATATGAATCAAGGGGTCCCAGCTCTCGTAAACGGAGTTTGGAAAAAGGTGGCAGCTCTGTTGATAGGCCACATTTAAGGACGCAGCAGGCTGATAGTGTTGAAGGAACTGTCATTGATCGTGATGGTGATGAAGTTACTGATGGTGGACAATATTCAGCTGGGCCTTCAAAACGTGCTCGTGATTCAGATATTTTCGATACACATTGTTCATCTGGTGCTGGTCCGAGTCATTCAATGGGTCTTGAAATTTATGCTGATGGTAATAGAGTTGCTTCGTTTCAGCAAGGTAGTGATCAATTTGCAGGAATCCATTCGAATAGGGATTCGGCACGTGCGTCATCAGTTATTGCAATGGATACAATCTGTCACGGTACGGATGATGACTCTATGGAAAGTGTTGAAAATTACCCGGGAGATGTTGATGATGTTCATTATGATACCCATTTCCCCACTTCTAGTACGTATGGAAATCTGGACATGAATGATACATCAGAATTGAATAATAGTAATCAAGCTCAGCAGAGCATTGGTTTCCAACCTGTTGCTGATGTGATTCCTGGGGAAATGGGTGTTAGTAGTACAAATGATGGGGAAGAAATTTTCAACACAGAAACCGTGACTGCTCAGGCGCGGGATGGGTTTAGTTTCGGGATTAGTGGAGGAAGTGTTGGAATGTGTGCTAGTCATGAAGCCGAGATTCACGGGGCTGATGTATCTGTCCATAGAGCAGATAGTGTAGTTGGTGATGTGGAGCCCAGAACAGAAGATGCTGAAAATCAGGGCCAGACAGGCGAATCTGCCCCAGATCCTGGACTGATGGATGAAATTGTTCCTGATGAAATAAATAGGGAAGATCCACATGGTGATAGCCAGGAGATGCTATCTCGATCTGTAGGGAGGGCTGATAGTGGCTCAAAGGTTGATGGGTCTACTAAGGCTGAATCTGTGGAAAGTGGTGAAAAGATTAGTCGAAGCTGCAAGTTAGAGAACAATGCCCGCCCTTCTCTTTCATGCAATGCTAATGTTTACTCCAATTATAGAACAACCAAAAAGGAGGTCAAAAATGCTGGCAAATCTTCATTTACGAACAATTGTGTGTACCAAGAATCAGAATATGCAGTTGCCAATGGGATAGGTAAAAATCTATATTTTGGGCAGTTATGTTCCTGTATCATATCTCACCTCCCAATTCTTCTAAAGAAACTTTGTACGAATATGAAGACAGTTTCTTTTATTCTTTCTTATGTTTACTTTTAGGGGTGGTGAATGATTAAGATTTTTAGAGCAATACCTTTTCTTCATTGACTTTTGTTATTGAAGTTGAAAAGTGGTGCTTACTGCTTAAGATATTTGTGACTGACAGTTTAAAATCTTAAATATATGTTAAAAAGGATTTAGTCATTTATATATATTTGTATGCTTTTTGATTGGTGTTATGTTAACTCTATTTGGTTATTCAGGACCTCCAAAAGGTGAGAGCAATTATGAAGAACCTATGGAATTTGATCCAATTGGCCATCACAACCAGTTCTGCCCCTGGGTCAATGGGAATGTTGCTGCTGCTGGCAGTAGTGGCTGTGGCCCTGGTACCAGTGCTGATGTTGTTGCACTTTGTGGCTGGCAGCTGACCTTAGATGCGCTTGATGCTTTGCGTTCTCTGGGGCAGGCTGCAATTCAAACGGGACAGTCTGAGTCAGCAGCATCTTTATACAAGGTTTATTTCTTTTATATTTATACTTTGGTGTTGTAGACCCCACATTTATAATTTGGTTTGGTGTTATAGATCCTACATTTATAATTAAGTGTGTGCATCCTCTGATCCAACATTTATAGTTTAACCAGCTTCTCTTTTCCCCATACCATTTGAACAATATCTTCTTGTTGCGCCATATGCATTGATTGCATTTCTACTTACAGGATGAACACCAAAACCCTGGCCAGAAGCTCCTTCGACACCACTCTACGAGTCGAAGCCAGGGGCAACATTGAGATGAGCAGTGAAGGTACTTCCAATTACATGTAAGTGTTTCACTAGAATGAAGCTCTTTTAATTCTCTTGAAAAGACTGATGATTAGGAAACACCTGGTTTTATCTTCTGTCAAGAAGTTACAGTTCGATCAAATGATTAAGACTACCACCCACCCACACACATACTATGCACATGCACCCACTAGAAGCTCTAGATTGTTTATGCTCCGTGTGAATATGATGGGTAGGAAACTCAACTTCTGTTGTTGCTAATTGCTAAGTATGATGATGTTGCAATTTTCAGTCTAGGTAGTTGCATGATTGGATATACATTGGTAGTAGGACATTATTTTCTCTTTTGGAAATTAAATGTATTTCAGTTATCAATAACATTTCCATTGGGTACAGGAAGACTAACTAAACTTATTTGGGCCACGTTGTCTTTCTGTTGTTTGAAACTTTTGATGTCATAATTTTAGCAGTTGGGTTTCAGCTTCTATAATATAAAGCAATTACAGTTAAATGAGCATCAGCCACGCCTTGTCTGACATTTGCTGATGCATTACGGAGTCCCAGTTGAACTGTCTGTTGTGCACCTTGTATATATCTTCATGGGAAGCAAACAATCTTTTTCGACGGCGCTTTTTATTTTAATGATACTCATTTATGCATTCTTCGTAGGATCAGAAAACTCGCTCAAAGTCGTAAGGAACTTGAAGAGCAAGTTTCACTGGAGCCGCACCCCCTTTGCCCCTCCTTATGGTGGTGTAATTTATATAAAAGCAGGAATCTTAGATGCATTTTTTGGTATGTAACTTTAGACGCATTTTCATGCAGAGTTAACTTCCTTGTCTGTATTTTTGTTCAAGATATATATATTTTTTTCTTTGGTTTACTATTACTTAGAAAATTAGTGATGTGATGGACCGATCGGATATGGACATGTTCGAACAATTGTAATCCCCCGCAACTTGCTTTAATGTTATATCATCTTAGACTGCAAATATGGGTTTCTGCTTGAGAGACTAAATATTTGTTCCCCCTTTGTCCTAATGTGTTCATTTAAGTTCAAAAAATTATTATTATTTTGTAAATTTTGTACTTTTAATAGCTATTCTCACTACGGGGAATTAGATTTATGTAAATATGTCATCACAGATTTAACATATATTTTTCTGTTTAAAACTAGCGGTAATTAAAAAATTGGTTGCTATACAAGCTTCATATTAGCTCCTTCCTACTAGAAAAGATTACATATAAAAAGAAGCAAGGGGAAGGAAGAACATGATCTGCAATGAAAAGCAATTCTTAAATCCAAGGCTCTCAATCTTGTTTCCACTGATATTGTGACTTGTGAGAGGGAAAGGCAAATTTGTAAGTTTACTGGATGCAGCATAAATTGCTTTGGTCTGGATTTAATCCCAAACAATCTATGAAATCCAAACTCAACCAATCATATTCAAGCAAATTGCCAGGTGTGCCTCACAGTCCCATACCATTAAAACCACTCAGATGATGATATTTCCAAAAGAAGGCCATCTCCTCCCTTCTCTCTCTCCCCTCCAAAAACCATGCCATTAACAACAGCAGCAGCAGCAGCTTTGCAGTCATCTCTGTGCTTCTCTTCTCATAATCCTCCATCATCATCATCATCTACTGCCTCTAATTCCCAGGCATTAAACACAAGCACAAACGCCCAATTGGCTGCAAAACCCAAAAGCCTCCTCCAAAAGCACCCTCTCTACACACCCACCCATACCAAACTCTCCCTCCAATTCAAAGAGAAAATCCTATGCCTTGAAATCATGGGAGTTGATGCAGGCAAGGCACTCTCCCAAAACCCTTCTCTCCACACAGCCTCTCTTCACTCCATCCACTCCATAATCTCCTTCCTCCAATCCAAAGGCATCCACCAAAAGGACCTGCCCAAGATCTTTGGCATGTGCCCCAACATTCTCACCTCCAGCATCAAAAGTGACCTCAACCCAGTTTTCATCTTCCTCTCAGAAGACCTCAAAGTCCCAGAACACAGCTTCAGAAAGGTCATCAACAAGTGCCCCAGATTGCTTGCTTGCAGTGTAATAGACCAGCTCAAGCCAGCTCTGTTTTATCTTCAGAGACTTGGGTTCAAGGACCTGGATGCCCTGGCTTACCATGACTCTGTGCTGCTGGTTTCAAGTGTGGAGAAAACCCTAATCCCCAAACTGGAGTTTTTGCAGAGCTTAGGATTCCCAAGAGATGAGGCTGTGGGGATGGTGCTGAGGTGTCCTGGACTGCTAACTTTCAGCATTGAGAATAACTTCAAGCCAAAGTTTGAATACTTTTCTGCGGACATGGGGAAGAAGTTGGAGGAGCTGAAGCAATTTCCTCAGTACTTTGCTTTCAGCCTGGAGAAGAGGATAAAGCCAAGGCACATGGAGGTTGTGCAGAGGGGAGTGGAAGTGCCTCTGCCATTGATGCTCAAGAGCACTGATGATGAGTTCAGGGAGTTGCTGAGGGAATTTGGGGGTGGATGAGATGAGCCAAGCTATGCCAATTTGTCCTCTCTTCTTTCTCCCCTTGCAAATCTTCAAGACTCTACTTTTTTTATTTTGTTTTACAAGGTCATCTTAGATTGTGTACTTGCACAGTTTGGATAATTTTTAAAGCTGTTTGTGAATAATTTTGTTGGCCGAGGGTTCCAAGTGGCTACTTCACTTTGCGAGTTTACTTTAGCTTTTTTGTGTTTTTTAAACCTTTCTTACTTATAGTAGCGATAATATGCTAAACTCATAACATGAATTTGAATCCATGATCTTGTGTGGGGAGCAATTACTCAAAACCACTACACCAGTAGGTCCTCCACGCTAGTTATACATAAAATAATAGTCTATCAAAATATAAATAATTAAAAAAAAAAAAAAAAAAGTCAATATCCAACAATAAATTCTATAATATAAAAATATAAAAATATTGACAGGGCTAAGAAACTGTCTAAATTAAATTTCCAAAGTTCAAAGGAAAATGTCTTAACTATTTGTTTCTTATGTGGATATGAAACCTAAACAACCCTTCAAAAAAGATTGCAAATTTCCCCTGTATTAGCAGCTAAACCTTCAGAAAACTCAATGATTGAAATAAATAAATAAATAAAAATGGGGAGCGTCGAATTAGCAAATCTAAACTAACCCTTAATAGAAATTAGAAAGTGAAAGTGCGCATTTTATTACATGGCTCTGTTTGGCCGTTGTGGTTGTGGCGCTTACACATAAACTCAAAGTCGATTATGTTCTTCCACTTTGACCGACCTCTCCCAAAAACCCCTCAAACACACACACGCACGCTGTAACTCTCTCTCTTGCTCTCTCGCTATCGGCAACTCATCCTTTTGAATCGTTTATAGTTTCATTGGGGAAGCAAAAAAATGTTATTTTCTCGGGGATTTTCTCGGATTGGAAGAAACAGCTTCAATGGGTTGTGTCGGTGTTTGCTCTCTCGTCGTATGGACGCACATCAATTATTTGTCTCCAGCATTTATTCTCAGTCTCTAAGTGAATCGACCCAGAAGGTAATTTGGGTCCATAAAGCTTTGGATTTATTGTTTAAGTGCTATATATATTTCACTGCTTTAATTAGTGTATGTTAGTAGATTTTGGGTTGCAGAGATTTCTTTTCTTGGGGATTGCCGCCTGTTTTCCATGGCTATGGGCACCAAATTCACCATCAAAGCAGCTCCATAGTTGAGGTGAGGTGTTGGGTATTAATATTTTTACTTTTCTTTTGGTTGCTACATACCCATTTGTTCGTTCAATGCCAAGTGTGAAAGCTTTGAGTTCCCAAGTGTTCAAAAGACACATTTTTTTCCTTGATTCCTGGTTGATTATGCAAAAGTTTAAGTCGTTAGGGTATGTGATCAGCCTCTGGATGGAATGTATGAATGATGTATTGTTGTTTGCAGTACAATTACAAAGAAGATAAATTTTAACTTTTCGATGCTAAATTGGCTTATGCCTCTTTCTCTTAGTGAGTTTTGTTTATTTGTTTATTTGTTTTTTGTTTTTTTCTGTTTTTTTTGGTAAAAGATATTTGTTTTGTACATTCTATTAAGATGCTTAGATACTGCCTTACAGGAACCACTTGACCCATTCTCCCTTGTTTCCGATGAGCTGTCACTTATTGCTGACAGGTTGCGGGACATGGTAGTTGCTGAGGTATATGTAATTTCTTTCTCCTTTGGCTTTAATTAATTTTACTCTAAGGATGTATATGTTTGAAAGGGAAAGTTGATATTAATGGTTTCATAAGATTCAAATGTAATATCATAGATCATAACTGATCTTCTTTCTTTTCAGGTCCCTAAGCTTGCATCTGCTGCTGAGTACTTCTTTAAAATAGGGGTGGAGGGAAAGAGGTTTCGTCCCACGGTAATAGCAATAGTACTAATCAATTGTTTGACTTTCTCTGTTTCACTGAATATCAAGATGTTCTATACCTGGATAGCAATTTATCTTCTGTCTCTAAGTTCATGTCACCTATTGTTAGGAAAATCCGGTTGAATGGATATATGGCTTGTTTTTATTGCAGTGTCCTTGGTTTTATATGTAATACTATCACAAATCTTTTAAAACTCTTGAGTTCATTGCTCTATCTAGCCGTAAGTGACTTGAGGCTCACACCTCAAGTTGAAAGGTTATCTCTTACTTACATTACACACCCCTTGTGGCTAGACCTATATACATGGTTACCCTCTAGTTTTTCTTTTGTTATGCTTGTATTCCCTGTAGTTTAATAAAGGGGGAAAAGTGAAGCCTATTTTCAGCCACTCCCTTGCTTTTCCCACCCCTCACAACAGTTTGAGGAATTTTTTTATTCATCCTACTTCACCAATATTACTAAAGTACCCTTAATCCTAATGCTCTGTCTCGTCGTTTGCTAGCTTTTGATGGCAGCAACCCTACATGCGGGCAGAGGGTGTTGCACCGATGGCAGCTGCTATGGGGCACAATCATTATTGTTATTATTTAGAATCTCAAACATGTCCTTTTAGGTAATTTGCAGGAGGATAAAATTGTAATTAAAATTTATCTTAAAAAGGTGGGTGGGGTGAGTAGTTTGAGGGTGGCAATAGCACCATTCAAGAGGAAAACAATGGAATCTGTTTGATGGTACAGGTACAGTTTCAATCTTGACCTTGTGTGAGATTTGTTTGCTCACATTAGTTCAAAATTTTGAAGAAGGATTAGGAGAGGGAAGTTGTCTTTTGCTCAAAATTAGGTAAAAGTTTTGAAGAATGATTAGGATACATAAAGTATTTTGATCCAACGTTGTTTTTTCTTTTTTCTTTTTTTGGCTGAGTAAAATCTTATATTCTAAGGAGAAGGGGCAAATTTTCAGTGTGCAAGTAATGGTTTTCCTTAAAAATATGAAGCAAACCGCAAGGTGTGTGTAAGTATTAACAAAAGAAAAATAAGAAAACCACTTGGGATTCAATATAATTAGGCCTGGCCACAGGGTTGTTTCTAAACTTTACCCTGAAACACGTCCAAACCATAAACCTTTAACCCAAAATCTTATTTACGTTTATATATTATTGTTGTAACTTTGACTGCAAGTCAAAGAATCAACATGCGCCAACAGTCTATCTAATACTTAAACATTAGGCTAAAACTTTATGTACTTAAATACTACTGATCTCTGTTCAGTTATTTTTTAAAATTTTAAAGTTACTTTACTTAAACACAGGGCTGATACCCTATGCACTTAGTTACTACTCTCTCTGTGTCTAACATGCAAACACTTCATCCCTACCTTAGGTTTTCCAGAATAATGATTGCCATAAAGTCCAAAAGTTATTCAACAATTTTATGCTATATGCAGGTCTTATTGCTAATGTCAACAGCTCTGAATGTCACTGTACCTGAACCTCCTACACTGTTGAGAGAGGCTTTGTCAACGGAACTGCGTGCAAGACAGCAATGTATTGCAGAAGTCACAGAGATGATTCATGTTAGTATTATCTTTGCTGATGATCCTATTACTGTTGCTTTTATTTTGATATATGCTACATAAAACTGGAATAATATCTCTGCAATGTACTAATAAGAAGCTAATTCATTTGTGTCCTTCCAAAACTGTTTTCTAATGGCTTGTTCTAAGCCCCGCATTGAGGTGGACGTGCACAAATAACAAGACTTTTTCCCCCAAAGCTAGTGCTCTGAGTATAAATTTATCATCTTACCTTTTCGTCCCTCCAACTTATCTACAATACTATAACTTAACTCCTATATCTATGAAGTTTCTAGTTAACTTATTAGGAATGAAGTCTGTATTATAATTCCGGGATTCAGTTGTGCACATCAAGGATATGATAGTGCTCTTAAGACTTCAAGCCTAAAAAAGCTTCTAATGTAATTAGTTTCATTTGTCAGGTGGCAAGTCTTCTACATGATGATGTATTGGATGATGCAGATACAAGACGAGGTGTTGGTTCATTAAATTGTGTAATGGGAAATAAGGTGTACTTTTGGTTCACTAAAATTGATCAAGTTTTCTGTTTTTCACTTATAAGAACATAATTTATTGTAATGCCTCTATTCTTCTCTCTTCAAAAGTTTGATTATAAGTATAGGGATGGAGGTGTTTACTGGAGTATTGGAGAGTTTATATTGTGATAATTATATATACATGTAAGAGTGTCCACATGCATAACATTAAGTATTTACTAGGGAAAGTATCATGTTTCTTATTAACGGTTAGATTTTAATCTAACGACTTAGACCAGGATATGCACCTTCTTCAGTTTGATAAATACTTGACCTTGGCAGAAGTGTGTAATCCATGGGACTCTTACCGTGCCCTTGTCTTTTACACTGCTAGTCAACTGATATCTCTGTTTCTATTAGAGTTTAGTTTGTGGCCTGTATATGGCTGCTGCTGATCCCCTTTACTGCTAAATGACATCTAGTATTAATTCTTGCGAAGTATTGGACATTTTAATATTCCATATGCGATTGGGTGCTACAATATATCATAATATCTCTTTCTTTTTGTTTCCCTTCTTATTAATGATTCTGTGCTGGGAATTACACAGTTATGGAAAGGTTTTGCATGATATGATAGTTGATCTTCTGTCCATCATTGAATGCAGTTAGCTGTTTTAGCAGGGGATTTCCTGCTTTCCCGAGCTTGTGTCGCACTTGCCTCTCTAAGGAACACAGAGGTACGCATGTATTATTATGTACTAATGCACTGAAATGAGCAATAATACACGGGGCTATGTTACATGGACTCTGGCTTGTCTTGTTTCTTGTATAGGGGACTCTGCCACAAATGGTCAAAAAATTCGATACGCTGTGCTGGCACTCCATTCTTAGAGTAGTTGTATTTCATCTCCATGTCATAAAGAATGTCAATTAACTTTAAGCCAGGATCTTGATGCTTATTAACCTACAGCTACAAAGTTTTTCTGGTGGGTGGGGTGGGGCCGCGGGGGGAAAGTTTGTAAGTACCTATATGACAGAGATATGGAGCTCACAGTCAAATGGTAGATTGCCAGGGTCCATAATGTCCCTGGTCCACCTCAGAGCCCATCTTATTACTTTTCATAAAAATTAGTCTGGCAATTCAAAGACAAGGATGCCTATCCATTATTATATTGGGTTGTATTGAGATGGGCATGGACCAAAGTGCCTAGTCCAAGCAACACAGATACAGGGATGTGTGTTCACATTAGTTTTTTAAAATATTATCTGCATATTTTTTGTGCATTTGCAGGTTGTATCATTACTTTCAACAGTTGTAGAGCATCTTGTGACAGGTGAAACCATGCAAATGACTACCACATCCGATCAACGTTGTAGGTACACTGCTCTGCTGCTTCTATCATATAAATACATTTTGTTTGCTTTTCGCTATTTGCTCGGTAGGTGATGTGAGTAGATGTTTAGACCAAGTAGTGATTATGATGCATTGACTTCTTGATCTTTGTTCCGTTTTTTCCATCGTCAGTTACAATCCTATTCCGCTCATAATTTGCTTTTGAGTTATTAAACTACTGGGTCATAAAAGTATATCTGTAGGCGTTCATGAGGTTTGGAGTTGGCTTGCTATGTCTTGTAGACTGTTTCTTTAGACTTTTTAATGTAAAGAAATTTGTTGAAAATTGCCATGGGGCACTCTAATTTTGTGTGCCCCCCTTTTTCTTCTTCAATTAGTACTTAATTCTTAAGGAAAAAGAAAGGAGAGGCGGTTGGTATGATAATTTCATGTTGTTTGAATTTTCTTGCAACAGCTTTAATTTAGGGACTTTCAGCCTGTTCTGGACGACCATTTGACAATGTAGGGGTGCTGGTAGTATGTGGGGTTTAGGGTTTAGGGTTTTGAAGAGAAGAAAAGAAAATTGGGGGGGCTATTACGACGTAGTGTGCTGTGTAGGGAGAGCAGAAGAGTGAGAAACAATTTTCCATTACCAAAGTACTCAATGTTCCATTATCTATGAGTGCAAGCAATTCAGCATATATGTAGTTTCAATTTATCCTTGTTCATGTTATATATATATATTATTTTTTTCTGATGATGTTTCTTGATTTATGTTTCATTAAGATTTATACGTTGCTAATAATGGTAAATTTTGATATTGACTGCAGCATGGAATATTATATACAAAAGACGTATTTCAAGACTGCATCATTGATTTCAAACAGTTGCAAGGCAATCGCCATTCTTGCTGGGCATACAGCAGAAGTTGCAATGTTGGCTTTTGAGTATGGAAAAAATCTGGTTTGTGAACCCTTGAAACTCCTTTCCCGATTATTTTCTTGAGGAGCAAGCTAAGTTCTAAGATCTTTTATGAGTTTACGCATATATGGAGAAATACTAAAAATAATCAAAACTAGATCAAAGTTTCCTTCTAGAGCTCAAATCATGGATATTTTCTGATGGTGCATGCATGGGCATAATAACCATCAGAAAATATGTATGTATGGATGGATGGGTTGATTTGTGTTTGTTTGCTTATGTATATATCAAGCTGACTCTCTTTTTTTTTTTTGCCCCTCAGGGATTGGCATATCAATTGATTGATGATGTTCTTGATTTCACGGGTACATCAGCTTCTCTTGGAAAGGGCTCTTTATCTGACATCCGTCATGTAAGTATTTGATTGGTTGTGTGAGATTTCCTTGTTTGAACAAATGAGATTTGTCTATCTATCTCGCTTTCTTACTCGTTACTGAGCTACTTGGTGCCTCTAATGGCTAAGTTTGCTAGCTTAGCTTGAAATTGTTGCTGTGTCTGTCGGCCTTAAGAATGGTTTGAGTTGTACTAATTAGTGAAAACAGTATTGGTTTTCATTCTTTATCTTTTCAATTTTGGAAAGCTCAACAAGCTTGCTTTTTTCTGTCAGAATGTATGGTATGCTTGACCTTAAGAAAATTTATATTTCAGGGCTAGCATTTTTTCGTTTAGCGTGTTGAAGCAAACTTTCACTTTTTTATTCATAGCAAAATGAGAGAAGTTGTCAACTATCATTTTCCATGCTGCTTTGTTTTGAGCTTTCATGTTTCAGATACCTGGTTTTGTCATAATTATGTGAAAATATATAATGATTTTGTAGGGCATCATAACCGCGCCAATATTGTTTGCCATGGAAGAGTTTCCTCAGTTGCGTGCAGTCGTCGAACAGGGCTTTGATAACCCTGCTAATGTTGAACTCGTAAGTTTGTATAATCTACTGGCAAGTCCTGAAAGTCTGGCTTTTCTTTTAAATAATATTTCCTTCTGCCAATGTCCTACTACCTTATATTTGAAATTCCCAAGTTGTATACGTACGCCTTAATTTTATTAAATTCAATTCTTATTGTTGACTTCATGATATATTTCTGGGAAACACAGGCTCTTGACTACCTTGGTAGGAGCCATGGGATACATAGGACAAGGGAGCTAGCCACAAAACATGCAAACCTTGCCGCATCAGCAATCGAATCTCTGCCCGAGAGTGAAGACGAAGATGTCAGAAGATCAAGGAGGGCTCTCCTAGATCTCACCCACATAGTCATTACAAGAATCAAGTGATGGAAAAGATATGCACCATAATGGCATAATAATGTGTTGAAGCTCAATTAATTGGTCATTGTCCCTATTAAGGATGAGGGACAATATTCCGTTGTTTTCATCATATTCTTTCAATTCTTCCCCTATTTTTGTTTTTCATATTTTTTTTAGAGGACTACATTTTGCTTTTCTTTTTTCTGTAAAATTTTCCTTTATCCCTCGTTATATAAATTAAACTCTGGGGATATCACAAAATTCTCCCAGATTCTGATAAAATGATGTACCTGGGGTCGCATTTACTCTGCTTTAAGAATGAAGCTAGCAGTAAATTTCATCTCTGAAAGGCTGTGTTGGGATGCTTTCTCGAGTCTTATTTGAGCTTTCTTGTATTAACAAATAAATACCAAAAATTTTGTTTAAACACTCCCAACAAAAATATACAGATAAAATACCAAGCGCAGTTAATCGAAAAATGTACATTCTTCATGAAGACATGCACTAATTTACATTTCACCTATATCCATGGTGCAGAGATTCTTCATGAATATTGCAAAGTTTGAACATTTTGCGTACTTAAACTTGCTGGTTCTTCAATTGCCACCTTCAAGCCAAAACTGAGTTCCAAGGGAGTTCAGATGATCCGCTAAATAATGAACACATCTTGGGAGATGAACAGAGCCCATGCATCCTACAACCGCATAGCATCACTTCATTACTCATCATCATAGTTTCCTGGAGTTATTTTTGTTTTAATTCTTTATAATTTCTTCTTTATGTTCTTTTAAAGGTTAACTATATACCTGGAGGATGGAGAAGGCCTTTTCAGCAAGGTGCTTTTGAGAAAGTGTTGCTCCTCTTTGTTGCAGTTTGTCTGGGTGGAGACAGAGCCTTGCTTTCTGGTAGGCTTTCTTGACCTGTGAACTTTCTATTAGGCTTGTCAAAGGAATTGCATACCATCCACTATCAGCCCATAGAATCTGATTAAGTCAACACCAAACAAACACACCACCATGTAATTAACATTAATTTGACTTCGGAGAGTTGAAAAATAGTATTGAAAGAGGAAAAACTACTTAAATTCCAAGATCTTAATTACATGGTGTAGTGTTGAAAGCAGCAAACGAATGTTGGATTCTCTGCCAGCTGACCATAGCCTTATGTCTTCATCCAAAAGCTCCATTTCAATCTGGCATTTTAGACACAGCATATTGATCAAATTTTTGTTCTTCAATCCGCATCTTACGAAGAAGGGAAGAATTCTTCGTTTGCTCATATCGTAGCTCAAATATTTCAGAGAAGTATAAAGTTTATGTTGATTAATTAAACTGATGTACTTGAACTAACATGACACAGTTATGCAGAATCGATCGTAAAAGGACTTACCTCTTTTTCTGAATGTTGGTTTTCATCTTCAGCAACCCATGTTCTTTCTTCTTCTTCTTCTTCTTCCTGCAAAACATGTAGATTGGAAGTGAGATGTCATTGAACCCTTGTCCTTGTTAATACTTAATGTTGCTACATGCCCGTTCAAAATAAACCAATAGTACTTTACCTCTGGAGATTGAGTCATTTCATGAAGTTCATCTCTCTGCTGATTATCTGAGAATTCATCCACATTATTAGGCGTACCTGAATCATATCAAACACACAAATTACATCTACTCTTATGTTTATCTTCATGAAGTTTCAGTTTAAAAAGTAACAAGTGATCACCTTCTTGATCCATTCCAACAGACTGCTCATTCTCCTGTTGGGTCAAGCTCCCTTCTTTCTCAGAATTACTCTGTGTTTGAAACTTCTCTTTGGCCCAAGCAATTGCTTCTTCAATACCACCTGCTTCACATGTACCCTCCCTATGCTCAGAATTGATCTCAATCACATAAGAGCTCATTGCTTCATCGTCTTCTTCTCGTTCTACTGCTCGCATTACTTCCTTTTCATAATCAAAAACACGATCCCGAATCCCAAATTTGACCTCATGTTCTTGACAGAGTGAAGAGACTGCCGAGGATGGGGAATTGAGCTCTAGATCATCCACAGATAGCTTGACGCTTCGATATGAATTGGGTTCGAGACTAATGGTTTCTGGGGACAAGACCTTTTTTGTAAATCCAAAATAGGAGCTTCTAAAACCTTCATCATGTGCATTTTCCATAACTTGGTTTTCAGTGAAAGACATGCGATTGCAATGCAGAGCTGCTGTGCCTTGTTTCTTCGAATTTTCTTGTTTGGTAGGCAGCATAGTCGATGAGTTCCATCTACATGGTACATTTAGTGGTCTGTAGCAATCAAGAATGTGTTGACTTGAGGAACTCATAATAGTTGGTTTGCTAAATTTTTCAAACCAATTGGATAAAGTTTTGGCCTTTTGGTTAGATCTAGGCTGTCAACTCCAAATAAATAAGAACCCAACTCATCTTCATTTCAACACATGTTATGAACATAATTTAACTTATATGTTGGAAGAGATTTCGAGTTCAAATACTAACTAATTAATTTTAAAAACAAGACTCTATTCGCACGGATTTATTCGATCAAATTATTTTAGCGTCAACCCAATAAATCCAAAGCATAAAAGAACTCAATAAATCCGTTTTTCAAAATATTAGAATGAAATCTATGGGGGAAAAAAACAGAAAAATAGAAAGAATCAAACGATTTTTTTAAAGTTCCCCTATCACGGACAAGAACGAAAACAGACACCTGCCATCATTATTTAGTTTTCCCTCACTATACCCAGAACTTAAGCAAATCCAAGGCAGAATAGAAGCAAATATAAAGCAACGACAGGGGTAAAATCGTCAAGAAAAATAACCGCTGTTAAAAAACGGTTGGGCATACAGCGAAATGATCAAGTCACACTACCTGAGCTTTGAAGCGAAGGAGGACAATGCCACGTCATCTCCGATGATCGGCCGGAGAGGGCTGAGCTCCTCCGAGCTCAGCACCGACGACGAGTTGGATTTCGCCTTCGAGTTTGGCCTCGATCGCTCTCTCGACCTCCGCTGGCCACCGTCGTCGTCCGATCCAAAGATATCGCTATAGAACCCCTCGCTCCTCCCTGGAATCCTGAAAGCCGGCAAGCTCCGGCCGCTCTTATCCGCCGGTAAACCAAACTCTGGTGGCCGGAAAATCTCCTCGTAGAAGGAAGTTGTGCGGCCGGAGAATTCGCGCGGGAGGACGCTACGCGGCGGTCCCCCAAAAACGTCAGCAAAATAGTCCGGATCGAGCGTCTGGCAGTCATCCGCGGCAGCAAACACCGAACGAGTGGAGACGTGCTCAGCAGAGCGCCGCCGCGGGAGGGTCGGCATTAATCCCATGCGCATGCGCCACGACTCATCCATATTTGCAGCCAATCAACTGGAGAATTTTAATTACACAGTGAAAGAAACTAAGAGAGTGCAGTCTAATGCGTTGTTTAATTATATATAGAAGAAGAAGGGATCATATGAACAAAAGGAACTTTGAGAGAAAGCTATCAACTTTTTTTCTCTGTTTTTTTTTCTCTCTTCCTTTTCTTTGTAATGGGGGTTGGCTTGGCCCCTCTTAACTTCTTTATAGATTATTGGGGTTTTAGGATGATTGAAATGTTGATGATGGATGGAATGTAATGTGTGAAAGGTGAAGCCTTTGTTACCTGGAAAAGATGGGTTTAGTTTGGTTAATACGTCGTATGATGGGGTTTTGTTTCATTGCTTTGTCCCCACAAATATCATGCTGGATCATCTTTCACTGCTTGCACACCAACCTTTGTTTTTGGATTTGGATGAGTTTGTATTTGTTGGATCACTATTTTTGTTCTTTCTCTACCATCTAATTGGTATAAAATGAATTATCTTTGCTCAAATCATGTAATAAAAATTTATTTACATATCAGAAAACAACGCTTCCCCAAGACGGGGAGATTCTTCAATAAGTATTTTATGTTAAGGATTGGTTACGTACTTCTAATCTTGGCCGTTGGATTGCATTCATTAAATGTGTTGGTAGTCTCTTAGATGCAATCCAGTCATTAACTTAAATACTTATCGGAGATTCTCCTCCCGAAGACAATATTTACTTTTGAGTCAAAAGCAAAAACTTGAAAATAAACACGCCATATTGTAGATCATGCGCCGAAGTCCCAAAAGTACATTTTGAGAGTCTCAATTCGGTGTGAGAAGAGTGAACAAATCCAATCATATCAGATTTTATCTGCCAAAAAAGAACCCTAAAGACTATTGTTTTCCTAGAAAAAAAGTTGATGCTATTTACCACTCAGGAGGGGAAGGGAAGAAGAAATGTATTCAAACAGAAAATTAAAGCAGAAAGTGTGGGTGACTAATGTATTTGTTCAACATCTAGGATTTGTTGTCTTGGATAAAGCTGATTGAATTTATAGCGTTAATGAAATTTGTTCAACATCAAAGATTTGTTGTCATGTATGATTTAAAAAAAATATCAGTCCGGAAGGGAATAATTGAGGGAAAGCAAATCATGAAAAGCACTTTCATGTTTCTTTTACCTCTTTCCCCTTTTTGCATAGCACTTCAAATTAATATATCTTTGGTTCGTTTGATTGATGGTGTACATTTCCAGCGAAATTGATTTCATTAGCTTGAGAATCTTTCTGATATGAGACTTTTGGCCTCATACATGAATTTTGTTTGGTAAATTTGAAAAGAATTAAAACAGTTATTATATATCATTGAAAGTGAGGGGGTTTTTTTATGTTAAGCGTGGCCTACGGTAAGAAAAGTGCACACTTCCTTTTTAAAATTGTTTAACAATGTATTTCAATGATCGGAATCGTCTATAATATGAGTTATTCTTCATAAATTCCGTGTAAAAAATCATTTAGATCTGAAGTTGTTTGGTGCCGTTTCATTTGTACCATTGTTATCTCTTGGAATATTGTACTCCAAGATTTATCAGATACATCCCACATTCATTTTAGCAGTACTCTCTGGTTTACCGTTTCAAATAATATTGTAAGTTTATCCGTTTTACATGTTGTGTTGGAGGAAGTAAAGGCATGTTAGTTACCTGAAATACTATACAATTAAGAACAGATTAACTATATGTAGTAGTAACCTATCTTTTAATTACTTTATTAAGATAATCATAACCAAGAAAACCAGACGAAGCCAAATATTGTATAATATCTGAGGAAAAGTCAGCTATCAAAAATAAATTGGGGAAAAGCTTTTGTCTCCAACCATTTCTGACCAGCTTATAAAATGTCTGTCTGAGCTTGTCATAGATGCAATTTTTTTCTCTTAAATTTCTTGTTAAAGGTTTCCTAATTTTTAGATATTCCTTTAAAGATCATTTCCGTAAAAATCACTTGAATCCGAACTATTAACCACTCAATTCAATACTTGAATCCGAAACTATTTGACTACTTATATTGAGGGATCCCTCAAATAATTTTATTTGAGGGACGCCCTTTAGGGTACCCTACAATTTTTTTTTCAATGATCCAAATCATCTATTTTTTAGGTCTTCATTCATAGATCATCCTTATAAAAAATTAGACAAATCGGAAACCATTTCGACATCCAATTGTGTCCTACAAAATCAATGAACACGGTACTTCAAGAAAATACTAAAATTTCAATAAATCAATTGAATGGTCAAATGATATCGGATTCAAGTGATTTTTTGTAGAAATGATCTTTGAATGTGTATCTACAAAATAGACGGATTGGATTAGTGAAATACAATCCAGAGTGGGCCCTACAAGGGGTGTCCCTCAAATAAGCTTATTTGAGGGATCCCTCAATGGAAGCTCTCTGTATATATATATATCATGATTGCTTCTGTTCTGTATATGGTACTATTTAGATGGTATGGTGGAACAATAATTTAACAATGTACTGGCAAAAAACCCTAGCCGCTCTCTTCCTCTGTGAGTCCTAAAGGAAAACTCCATAGAAGGGGGAGGAGGAGGAAGCGTCAATGCCCCTCCTTCCCCTCCTCTCTTCTCGTCTTTTCCTTTTAGGTTAATGAATAAATCCACTGGGGCGTTTGAAAAAAAAGCCTCTTATGGTGGTTTCTTTTGAACCATGGTTAGATTGAAGTTCTCCATCACCCCTTTTAGTTTATGTTCTCAATTAAATCATGCTCCCAAAATCCGCTCCCTGATGTCGCTCATGTTCTCTAAATTTGATTCTACATCGTCTCTAAATTGTTCTTTGACAAAGTTGTTGTTTTCGTTTATTTGTTCGCTCTTATGCCCAAGTAGATTGTTGGAAATCATATTTTCCCCAGATCTATTACGGATGCGGTGGTGGGTGTGGCCGCGACAGCGCTTCATCAGGTGGTGGTGTTAGGGTTCGTCTAGGCTCATGGTTTGTTTTAGGATTTTGGTTATGTTGGGTTTGTGGGCTTTGTTTGGGCTTATGGTTAATTGTGGTGATGTAGACTAGTAGTTTTAGTGCGGCTTTATCAAGTAGTGATGGTATCGTTGAAGTTTATCTAATGAAGTTTCAATTTGATAAAATTAAAATAAATAAATAAATAAATAATAATAATAATAAAACAATTTACTGACAAAGTGTTAGGAGGTTAGGTGAGGAAAAGGATGGCTGATACCTCAAAAGGGGACACTGCTTGGCACAAGTTGATTGATAAGAAAAAGCTTTGTCTTCACCTCTCTACTTTACAACACTTGTGCTGCTAATAACCATCATTCTTTCAAGCAAAGCTAAACCTCAGTGCAGAGAGAGAGAGAGAGAGAGAGAGAGAGAGAGAGAGAGAGAGAGAGAGAGAGGCATAATTGATGCCACGAGAAAGCATAACCTGGCGGGGCCAATAAAGAGAGCAAATCCCGTATTGCTAGTGGCAACTTGAGACTTTTCAATAATAATAAACATAATCAAATATATTTCCTCACGGACTTTGTCTGCTGTTTTTGTGATGTGGTCCAAAAACATAACCCAGAGACGAAGTGTAAATGGAGCTTCCATATGTATCAGCTTGATCACACATGCTGGTCTTGCTGTTTGGTGTCTCAAGTTCTGCATGCATCACTTTGGGCTATTTATTTTAGCATTAAAGCAGCTTTTAGGTTTGACCACATTGTCTGCCCAAGGCAGCTTCAATCTAAGTTCAGGCTGTGAATTAACCCAGTTATATGATTAACGTTGCCTCAGCAAAGATTGAAAAGAACAAATGCTACACTGATACTAATACTATTTCAACCCTTTTTGTGCATGTAATATATGGCCTTTTCATTAATCAAATTCAAGTTCTTGCATTTATAAAAAAAAATCCAAAATACGGTTCGAGCATATGCTTCCAACAAGAATGGGCTCAGTCTCTCAGACATCTTACATGACAGGACACAACGTGGGCAGAGACTAAATGCAGAGCTGGTGTTTTAGTTCCACACAAGATTCATCAGGTGCTTCAAACACTAATGTAACTTGGGTAAACAAAGATTAGTCACAAGTTAATATGAATGATGATATTAAGCTAAGATTAGTGACAGATTAATATGAACAATGATATTAAGAAGCAATTATGCATGCAACAATAGATTTTTTTTTTGACAATGGGATATTCTAAATTACTCTAACGTAGGACATGGTGATCGAACTCGAGTACAAAGGGGCGGACATACTACATTGGCCAACTGACCCAACTCCCACAACAGTAGAATATTTTGTAGTGGGATAGGTTGGCCATGAAGCAGACATGCTAGGAAGTTCCATGTGTGGTGTGGTGTGGTGTGGTGTGGCTCTCAACATAAAGACGCCCTTTTTATATCCTTAATGCAAAAGTAAAGCCCCCCCACAGCATATATATTCCTACACGAAGATTGCTTCCACCTTTTCATCTTTCCAACTTGTGTTGAATGTGGATATGCAATTATGAGATGGCCTCGATAAGCAACACTAATCAACAAACCCTATTTTTGGTTCCATGATAAACTCTCCGATAAATATTTTAAAGTACTATACATTTGGTTTGCATATGAGATATGATCAATAATGGAGGAGACAATATTAAAAGTTGTCAAGTGGATCACGTGTAGAGGGGACCTTTCAACAATTTCCAGAAAAACCATGCTTTCTGTCTTTCTTTTTGTACAATTGATTATAATTCCAGTAAGCAACAAATGAGCAGAAACGAAAATAGGAAGGCCACTCAACAACATTTTGGCTGACAATTATTTGTTTCCTTTTACATATTGAAGAAAGAGTGGTGGGGGTTAGGATTATCATGTACACATTGGAAAAACTAGGACCAAAACTGTCAATCTTCCAAATGCTATCTAACTAGGCGCTGGAATCTGTTACGAACTTATGAGTTAATGAAACAGTCTCCTGAAACCATGAACTGAAAGCTCAAAAAAGCGAATCTTTGAAGGCAAGCCTCTGAGATAACCAGAAAGTGATTCCTCTATATGATGGCACAACTGGTGTTGTCAAACATGCGCTCCCGAACATGTGCATAATCATGTAATTGCTGTACTGAGTCTCTTATTCCACTGTCGGGTTCCATGTGCACAATGATGTAATTGCAGTACCAAGTCTCTTATTCCACTGTCGGGTTCGATTACGAAGTATATGCGCATCGCCTGCCAAAAAAAAAAAAAAAAGGAATTGCATACTTGATGTTAATAGAAGAACTGAGTTATGAAGCGAAGGAAAATATCAGATTGCTGTTCTTTGCATTTCATATGACCTAAGGAATTAACTACAGATTGGAAACTCTGGACTGTAACCTGACCCTCTGACTCCTTGCAGTTGAAAACACCCTCTCAACCATGCATTCATGTCGGTCTTCTCAATTCTAAATGCAGAAAGGGGATCAATATGCTTTCAACGTACTTACAAGGGACAAATTTGAGGGTTCAGTTTCCTTACTGGAAACAATCACCTCTCCTGACTACCTCACCCTTGGCATGGAAGTTAACGCAGTAGGGGTCAAGTACATGATTCCGTATCTGAGCCCTTAGTCTCTATCACATGTTCTTTAACATCACTCTGTTTTTCCGGTTTTTTCTTTTCTGTTGTTTTCTGTAAAGAAATAATTTACATTTTCCTTTTGGGTCAAATGGCTGGACTACACACAACACGGGGTTGAGAAGAACTATCATGTCCTTAAACCCCTAATCCACCTTTGCCTGGATTTGAACCACTTTCTACCATATGCTTACAAAATGAAATTTCTTTATTTAAAGGAAACTTTATAGAAACTGAAGAAATCTTACGAGGTAAACGTTCCCGTCTAATCAAAATATTCAGATGAAGATCCAACGTTGTAAATGTTCCCTCCTCATCTGTAGCCAAATACCAACTCTATCAGATGTGCATGTTCTGAATCTACAACTAACAGATAAATACATTCTCCGAACAGAGCAGAAAGCTAGGAAAACACAAAGAAAAAATACAAATGGGAAATCAATAAAGAAGAATAAGGCCTTACCATATTAAAGCCCTCGAAGACAGAATCTCAACAGCAGAGAATGCTGAGTGGAGAAAAATTATACTCTTCGCAGTCTGAGCTCAGAACAGTTCTCGTTAGCTTTGCAAATGTTCCTGATGTTGGTGTGATAGGCATCCACGCTCAACAAACCGTAACATAAGGTTGTCTGCCTCTTTGGAGTTTCCTTCTGACATCAGTCTCTTGGTCACCCTCTCACACAACTTCAAATCAGGAATCAGATTCCGATTGAACATTCGACAAGCCACTTTGTATGCTGATAGAGGAGTCCCTTTTCTCAAATAACTATCCACAAGAACATGGCATGTCTTAGCATCAACTCTTGAAGCTGTTCTCAACACCTTACCCAGTAGTTTATCAGCCTCCTCAAGCTTCCCAAAACTACAAAGCTTCTCAATCACTTGATTATATGCTGTTTTGCAATTTTGCCTTAAGAACATCTTCTCCAATAATTTTACTAAATCGTCCACCCTACCCGTTTGACAATACCAGTGGATGACTGTCCTGTATGTGACTGGAGTAGGATCCAATCCCTTACCCAGCATCTCAATCATAAGTTTGGTTGCCTCTTGTATTCTACCTTTCTTTCCCAACGCATTGATCACTGTTGTATAAGTGATTGCGTCTGGATGTTTGTTGCTGAGATACATGTCATCAAGCAATGACAAAGCAGTTTCCAAGTCATCCTTTTGACAATATCCATGAATAACAGTTGTAAAATTGACAACATTAACAGCACACCCCTTGTTTAGACACTCCTCCATGAAACGTTTAGCCTCATTTATCTTCCCTTCTCGGCAGAGAGACTGAATTAGTAAATTAATTTCAACTGGGTTAGGGAGAAAACCCTTATTAACCATTTCTCTGACCATATCACAGGCCTCAACCAGTTTCCCTTCCTTACGGAGTCCATGCATCAGAACACTATAAGTGATGGCATTTGGTGTCCACCATTCTTCCTCGCTCATGTTCATCATCTCTCTTGCCTCTAATGAGTTCTGACTACGACAAAGCCCGTTTAATAAAGCCGTATATGATACGGTATTTGGCTTGCAACCATGCTTGTACATGTGCTGAAGCATCTTTTTAGCTTGATCCACCTTTCCAAGCCGGCAATAGCCGTTGAGAACAGCAGTATATGTTACAACATCTGGTGTGCAACCTTTTGCGAACATTTCATTCACAATTTCTTTTGCCATGTCAATCCTACCATCCTTACAGAACGAATGAACTATTGCACTATACCCAACCTTATCGAACCGAAATCCCTTCTCTTCAGCTTCCCTTAAAAACTCAACAGCCTCATCTCCATAACCATGCTTAGAAAGCATATGGACAAGATTATTATAAGTAACCTGGTCTGGTAATAATCCACCATCCTTGGTCATCTTCTCAACCAATTCCCTCACTTCTTTGACCCTTTTCTCCTTACAAAGGAAACCCATCACAGTATAGTAACTAACTTTATCCGGAGGGCACCCTCTGCTTGGCATTTCATCAATCAGCTCCAATGCATCTTCAACACGATGCACCTCACAATACCCCTTTATCAAGCAATTATAAGTGACAACATTTGGTGCAATTCCTACAAGTTGCATCCTTTCCAAGACCCTCAACGCCTTCTCCAACTTATTCCCCATCACCAAAGCATGAATTGCAGTGTTACATATTGACACATTAAGCTCAACCCCAGCTTTCTGCATCAACGTCAACACACGCATGGCATGCCTCAACTTGCCGGCCCGGCTATACGAAACCATCACATAGCCAAAAGCTTCAGGGCTACGCTCAATTCCCCTGCGGGCCATGAGCCGAAGAACCCTCTTAGCCCCTTGGCACAACTTAGTCTTGCTAAGCACCTCAAGCATTGCACAGTACACAACTGGGTAATGTTTATACCTCCACTGCCTATCAGCCCAATAGAAAAATTCCAGAGCAACTCTCTCATCAGCCTGAGACCTCAAAACAGCACAAACTTGCCTTGCCTTCAGGCTTCTTAACAAGTTCCTTAATTGTCCTTCAAGCTTTGGGTTCCAGCCTGACCTAAGCTCAAGTAACCTGCAAACCTCTCTCACCAATGGGTGCCTAAACTCATCTTCATCTCCTTCAACTCTAACAAAGTTTTCCTTTTGTTCATGAACCCTATTCGACGAACCAAACACCATTAAATCGTCGTCGTCGTCGTCGTCGTCACTATTCTTTTCTTCTTCACCATCAGGCTCTTCAATGTCATCAAAGATACCAAATTTAGAGCTTTGATAATCTTCGCAATCATTCTTCGTACTTCCTAAGAAACTCCAGTCCCCCAAATCTGGAGCACCCAATTTCCCAACTCCATCATACCCATTACTGGTAGCATCAAAATCATCACTTTCAACAGAACGAGCTTTGATTTTAGAGTCAAAATCAGAACTGGGGTCAGAGCTTCTTGAAGAAAATGATGAGAAAAATGCAGCAAGCTCCACACAGGTTAATGGGTGCTCAAAAAGATGGCTGGTGGGTTCAAAGGCAATTGCTTTTCCGATTCTAAGGTAACAACTACGACCAAAGAACATTGCAGTTACTATTCCAAACAAAAGATGAATAAAAAAACCAATCTGAGATGAACAATTTGACCAGCGAATGTGACTAGAAAATGTTTGTATGAACTAGGTAGGAACTGTGAAGAAGAAGAAGAGGAAAAAAAGAAATGAAAAAGGGAAATGGCGAGCAGGTACAAAACGACGACGTATTCATACGTTACATGCTGAAAGTATAAAAAGGCGCGGGCTCCCGATGCATAACAATCCCAACCCAAGCCCGTCCACAACAATGTCAGCCATATTGTTTTGGGGAGCTTCTAAAGTGAGGAGTTAAAGTGAGGCCGATCCGATCAAAACATTTAAAATATTTAAGTCTCATGATTTCTTTACATTTGTTGATGGTGAGATTTGACCTCCTCAAATAACCTCCTCACTTTAAACCCTCATTATAGCCTTTCCGATTCTTTTGAGCCTTGTGTTTTTTCCTCTCCTCTTGCTTACAGTCCCTAATTTTTTTTATAGGCTTGATTATTGTTTTCCAATGGGCTCGAATATCAGTCTTAATTTATTATTTGAAACTCAAATTTTCACACTTAACTTAAATTTCTTAATTTATTACGTCATTAATTTAACGGTCTTGCAAATTGAGTAGACGAAAAATGGTGAAATAGGACATGAAGTAAAGTTCAGTGCGAAATTTTGAGTTGTAAGCAATAATTTGAGAGCATGAAGAACAACAGTAATTAATCATTAGCAGAAAATTAAGAACAAAAATGGAAAAACGTAGAAATTAGAAAGCCTATTTATTTATTAAAGCCTAAATAAGATTCTTCAGTCAAGTTTTTTTCCTACCAACCTGCCAAGTAAATTAACGTAGATACATAGAGCCAATAATTCTACGCCACGTAGACAGACGCCCACCGATAAGACCGTCGCATTTCCCGGGCCAATGTGCAAACCAAATATTCCCTTTCCTTTGCGCCACCTCTCTCCTTTCTCTCTGAAAAACTGAAAACCTCTTCTTCCGACTTAGACTCTCCAATGGCGGCCGAGGACCACAATGGCGGTCGATCGGCGCTGATCTTCCTCGGGACCGGGTGCTCGAGCGCCGTCCCCAACGCAATGTGCCTGATCCAGCCCTCCAATCCCTGCGACGTATGCCCTCAGGCGCTCTCCACCCCCCCGGACCAAAACCCAAATTACCGGTAATTGAAGTTCAGATCTGTCATTGTGTACTTGTTTGTTTGCCGAGAATGTTGAGGAAAATGAACATTTGAGTGATTTGTGTTTGCAGGTGCAATACATCGCTTTTGATTGATTATTGCCCAAGTGATGGCAAGCACTGTTATATATTGATTGATGTTGGAAAGACGTTCAGGGAGCAAGTGATTCGATGGTTTACTCGCTATAAGATTCCTAGAATTGATTCTGTGAGTTTTCTTTATGCACATTTTTGTCTCTCGCGTGTATGGTAGCTAGTTATTATTTTCAGAACATTTGGCCTATTAAAATCAATGTTTTAGACGAATGCATGTTTATTTTTTGGCTTGGATAGTTGTACAAGAGTTCAACTTTATTTACAACACTATACGTTTCGTTTTGTACTTGAAAGCTTGTTAATGCTGGGACTTTATAAGAACTAATTTTTGTATTAACTGCAGATTATTTTGACTCATGAACACGCTGATGCAGTTCTTGGTCTGGATGATATACGTGCCGTTCAACCACATAGTCCCACAAATGACATTGACCCTACTCCCATCTACCTAACTCAGTATGCAATGGAGAGGTACTTTGGGTGAACTTGGATATTGTTCTGTTCAACCGTTTTGACCAACGTCAACTCCGTTTGCTTTTTTGTTTTATCTAGATATAATTGTGATACTGACGACCATATGATTCTTTGATGTGCTCTTGGTATCTAGTTGCTCCATCTGCTTTCATTGAAATAGTTCCTAGAGCAAATTTTTTTGGACGTATGAATGTAAAATTTTCCACCATGATAGATTGGTCATGGCAACACGAGCCTTAGTCTGCTTTCATGAATGCAGACTCAAAACTTAGGATTCACATCATAAAATGAAAATTATAGATGTTACTCATGAGAAGACTACTCTAGGCATTTTATCTGATTTTTGTTTTTTGTCATTCAGTTTTTATGTCTAAATCGCAGTTCACCTTATTATGCTTGTTGTACCTTTGAATAGCATTGCAGAGAAATTTTCTTACTTGGTGAAGAAAAAAGTTGAGGAAGGAAAAGAACTGAGACGAGTAGCACAGCTTGACTGGAGGATAATTGAGGAGAATTGTGAAACATCGTTTGTTGCATCTGGCCTACAATTTATTCCTTTGCCAGTTATTCTCGCCAAACCTGTTCTAGTCAGACATGAATATCCTATTCCTTGTTTATCTTCTAGTTTCATACTGCTATTCCTCAAATGTAGGTGATGCACGGGGAAGATTATGTCTGTTTGGGTTATCTATTTGGTGAAAGATGTAGAATAGCCTACATATCTGATGTGTCTCGCTTTCCTGCAAGCACAGAACATGGTGAGTGTTGATTAGTTCCTTGTACTTTAGGGATATTCCTTATACTATCAGTGCACATTGAATTTTATACCTTAATTAGTTAAGTACCCTTAATCATCTCAATCATGATTAAGAGAAATCTGAACTTTGTTAGAGTATTTGAAGATAAGATGTTTAGGATCCCTTCTTAGAACATCGTCCTATTATCTGAGTTGGTTTTTCCCTTTCTACTCCCAACTTCACCAACAAAGCACTGGGAGAAACCCTTTACGAAGGAGAGTATGAATACTATGGGTCATTTTATCCCTTCCATTTTAGTTTGTACTTTTGTGATGAATCCATTAATATATGCAGAGATAATGATGACAGGTTATCTATCACTTTTAATAAGAAAAATGTTTTATTAAGTGAATTAGTTCATTGGCTACGGGGATTGTTCCTTATGGAGAAGCATTTCGTTGAAACTTTCTCAGCCTGTAGTAGGGACAGTCAGTTTTTGACATAAAAGGCCTTCCCAAAACATCTCGTGGTGTGAACACCACCCCCCCCACCCCTCTATGTAGTTCACCATTGTTTTTGTCACGTGTAAATATTGATGTGCTTTGTCATTTTCAAGGCATTCTCTGTGTTTATTTGGAAAAATAAAAACGTACATTTGAATTTATATTCTGGCCTAATTTTGCAGTCATTTCAAAAGATGGAGCTGGGCAGTTGGATCTTCTTATCTTGGACACTCTATACAAGGTCAGTAGAAAGTCTGTTTTCACACACCATCATTTGTACAGTTATTCTGACTCACCCTTGTAGGCATGGAGATTGCATTTGGGATAATACGCATGCCATGCAAGTAAAATAATGTCTCTCAACAGATGCAAATGTACAAGCACAAGCATAGACACATGTGCACAAATTCACGGTGCTTGGTTCTAGTCAGATTTTTTTTTTTGCCAGTCAGTTCTACATTCTCTTTTGGAAATTTTATAGGGAAAACTATATCTTCCATTTCATTCTGTTACTCCTCCATTGCAACTCTCTTGCTTTTCATCCTCTCACTCCTTCCACCACCAACCCCACCATCTTGCTTTCTCTATTTGGGCAGCCCCTAAGTCAAGGATGCTGCCATGGCATCCCCCAATTGATGTTTTTCCATTTATGTTGTCCTTTTAGGAAATTTCGTAGTGTCATTCTAAAATATAATTGTATATTTTCATTCATACATCAATCTGCATTCGTGTATACTAGCGGAAATTGTGATTTCAAACTCTGCTAACTCATGTCCGTCCTTTCATTTTTGGAGGTTCGCTTGTCTTGCATTTCCTATTATTCTCAAGGCATATTCTTCATAATCTGCTTTGCCTTTTGTTTCATTGCAGACTGGATCCCATAATGTTCACCTTTGCCTCCCACAGGTTTGTTTTTTGCACTAAAAAACATCTGCATTTCTTATAGCCAAATGTTCGTGCTTGTGAACTATAATGTTTGCAGACTCTTGAAGCTGTGAAGAGGATTTGTCCAAAACAAGCCTTGTTAATTGGAATGACTCATCAATTTGATCACCACAAGGACAATAAATTTCTTACGGAATGGTCTGAGAGGTAAGAATTATGATCACTTTCCTTTATTCAATTGGATAGCAGTCCCAGTGTTCTGTGGCATTAATCTTCTAGCTTTAGTTTAGAGTTAAGACTAAATTGAACAATTTGTAATGCACTTTCTGTATAGGTGAGAAATATCGCGACTTAAGAAACTTATGCTTTCAGCATTTCTGTTGTTTGAATATAGGGAAGGGATACCAGTGCAGCTTGCGCATGATGGTTTGAGAATCCCCATGGACCTATGATAAGGTGTGCTTGCATTCTTAGAACTCTTTCAATTAGTCGGGCAATTTGTGAATTTTGGTATTAATGCAAGTACATATTTGAACTGCAAAGAATACTGAGAAGTTAATTAAATGGACAATGAAAATCTGGTTCTTATTATAACTTATTTAAAGAATATAATATGACAATTTTGTTTCTTTTGTTTCCTTTATTTTGTTCTTTCTTTTCTGTTCTCCTTTCTGTATATCTGCTCCCTCTTAACCTAGCAAAATTGTACATCCTTCATCGATGGAGTGATGTTCCTCGTTGAATCCTTTCCTCAACCTCCCTCCAACTGAGACCACATGCATCTTTGAGTTTTTAAGTGATGTGAAATGAGAACGCATAACAGTGGGATTCGAATTGAACAGCATTAAAGTCGTTTGAACTAATGAATTAAAATATATTTTTGTGTCTCGTGTTATCTTTTGCAAATATCAATAGGGTTGTAAGATGAACAAAACTGCTCATGTTTTTCGATGTTATACATGCAGGTTAATGTAGGTGTGTTTTAAAATGATATATAGTATATACTATATACAGTTTCCATCCCATGTTGATGGGAGGAAGCAGATGCAATATTCTTGAAGCTCACCTTATCGTTGCAGTGACTGAAGAGGTAAAATAATTTTACTAGGATTAGGAAATTTATGCTCAAAAAACTCGAATTATGATGTGAGCCTTGTAATTTTCTTAGCCGGGGATTGATGAATCATAGTTATTGAAGAGAGTGGATATAAATTTGGAGGCACCTCAAAATTTAAAGCTATGTTAGAGCAGGTGGAGCTCCTGGAAACACTTGCATTAAATATTTCTTTTCATTTTTTCCACTCGGATAAGTGTTCAATCCATGGAATTCTGTAGTTACTTTTTCTTTGTAACAACAATGGAGGGAGAGGAATTCGAATTTATGAAATCTTTCATCGATGGAATAAAACATCGCACTAGATTAAGAGCTAATTAGTAATAATTCAAATGATGTGATGATTGCAGTGTACAAATTTGATAAACAGATTTGGTAAGCCTCACGAGGAACAATAATTGAACACTATTAGTTTAAGGTTTCGAAGCTTGAGCCAAATTATAATTATGTTTTAGGCAAAAGCTTCTATTAACCGTCATCATATGGCCATTCTATGCCTATGAGTAAAAGCCAAAACATGCCATGCGATGTAGACTTCGGTGGAACTGTGGAAGCATGGCGCTTTGATGAAGAAATTTCAGGAATCTCTGGTACGGTAGAGAGATTAGACAGAGACTTGTCCTTTTTTAGAAGGCATCCTTCTGGTTGACCAGTCAAACCCATTGTTTTTGTGACTGCCAAAATTCTCCAACTAATCAAATTTCTTGGGATTTCATTGCTGACATTGCCACCATGACTCATTTTCATTGTCCAATCAGAACGTGCCACCTGTGTGTAATATGTCAAAGAGCATTAATTTAAAAAAATTCATGAAACATAGGTTTTATTAAGTTTGCCATCTCCCCTTAAAATATAATTGTATCAATAAAAAAATATTGGTAAAAGAACATAAGCAGCTCGCTAGTTTTTCCAACTACAAGGTCCTGGAAAGTCTTGACCCGACAACACCCATTTCTAATTATATTTCTCAATAATACTTGATATAAAAAGAGAATTCGAAAACATATTCCATGCATTTTTCTAATGTTTTTATAGTTAAATTTAGAACGTAAATTCAACAACTCCATCCATCTAGAAAGAGTCAAAGCATGCACAAGACTAAAATGCCAAGTCTTTTTAGTCTCCCTTTCGCCGCTTCAACACAAGCCAAAAGAAAGACGACCAGGCAAACTGCAATGACCCTTTGATCAAGTTTCATTTTCCAAGCTTTCCAACCACCCCGTACTTAATAAGGCCACAACTTTCCCACACTTTCTCGTCGAAGTTTCCAGTTTTCTGCTTTTGATTATTTTCACACATACACACATAGAAAGCTAGAAGAGGAAAGAGAGAGAGAGTAATTTATGGCATGCTTTGTGCCTTTCAACAACAGGAATTTGGACATAAGTATCTTCGTGTTCAGACCAACTGTTGTGCTGGTTGATGACCTTCTTAATGCCCTCAAACAATTCTCTTTGTGCACTGAGTCCCTTGGCTGTGTACAAAGCTCCATCTTGCAGAGCATCCATGGAAATATGGTATGTTTAAAATAATATTTTTGTTTAATTAATTTCATCTCAGTACGTAATTTGATATTAATCTGGTTTCTTTCCCCTTGATATTCAGATCATATGGTTTGGAGCATGGCTGAAGAGATCTTGTGAAAACAAGGACTCATTGACTGCAAGCCTTGTAAGTCCAGTTACTAGCTACTCATACCTTGCTCTTATAAATTCTTTTCTAGTTCTTTTTCTTTTTCTTTTTCTTTTTTCAAGACAAAAAAGGTAGCTTGCTTGCTGTCATGTATGCCGTTACGGTGTCGTTTTAATCTTGATATATGCATATTACTTGGAGATGGAGCAAACCAACTAAGCAATCAATGGATTTTACTCCAAAAACTTGTTTTATTAAACTTGGACTTACTAATTGAACTTGAGGAATTAATCCAAAGTCAATTCCATCAAGAACAAAGATTTAAAATATCCAATAGCCAGAAATTAGGGTTAGGATTTTAGTGCTTGTATCTTGCATTACTCCATAAAATTGTTCCCTCTTATTATGCATATAAAGTAATGTGTGCGCATTTCGTCATGCCTGCTGAATTGCCAACGAGTGCGTTGTTGAAATCCAACAAGCTACGAAACGCTTTTGATCATGTCACAATTTTGAAAGTCATCAAAACCATTCATTGCAAATAACTTTTTCCCCCATGTTTCTCATAGCTAGTGATTTTTCTTCCCATTCAGCTCTCAATGTTAACAAACATGTCGAGCATGGCTATCTTACTCGAACACTCCTTCTTTGATGCGTACGGCGGAGAATCAAGAGACAGGTCTTGTGCTGCAAAATTTTGCAGAGGTGACACGGTGTCAATGAGCACAGCGGTTGTCAATGGCGGCAACATGAACAACGTCTCTTACGCATGCTTAGCGATGTTCAAGTCCGGTTTCCAGAAGATGGAAGGCGTGGCTGCCGGTGTTTGCTTGAAATGCCAAACCAAGCCAAGAATTGCTTCTCTTGTTGTGTGGAAATCTCTGCAATATTGTTACTCATGGATTCTAAATTCAGACCAGAGAAAAGCAATGCTGCCCTATTTTGAAAGCGGGTCAATTGAGATTAAGTACGACATCTTTCGAGTGGTGTATGTCAGTGGTGACAATGATCTCAAGTTTCAGTTCTTCTATCCTCCTCATCAAATGTTGGAACAAACAACTGGAGGAGAAGGCAAAGAAGAAGGGCATCTAATGCAAAGCACTTCCATAGTATGATCATATACTTAATTAATTAATCTGAGCACTAGCTGGCCACTGATCAGATCATAGTTTTTTTGTAAACTCACCTATATATATTTATAAATGATATATATACCATTGTTACGAAATCTTTTTTCTTTAACTTGCAAGGCAAGTAATAAAAATATGACAAAGTTTATGAATGCATTGATTCATTAAGATTAGAATATAAACAATGGAAAATTCTTGTGTTCGAATCCTACTCTCCAATATCGCCGGTATGAAAAACAAAACAAAAACAAAAAATTTGCCAGCAAATTCTACATTTTTTTGCAGACAATTCGACATCAATATGGAAATCGTTTTAAGGACCCAATTAAGTAGTGGGTAGCTAGTCAGCCAATCTAAAGGCACCCACTAAAGCTTGGTTTGATGCCGGCATGCATATTGGTTGTGTCAAATTTGAACATTTGATGCTCTTTACAGTTTGGGATAGTCAAAAGTGCAGGCCAATATTGCATGACTTTTCAATGATTTAATGACCCTACTGTCATAAAATCTCTCGAAGAAAATTATAACCAAACAAATTGTCAAACTTTCCAAGACAATTCACCTTTGTTAGGTATATATCCCTTTGCTTTCTCTATCTCTATCTCTCTTTAAGAAACTAATGGCCTGCAATGAAATGCATCCAACTTTAAGTTCCTTAAAACAAGTTGTAAACCATAAACTAATGACTGAAAATCAAAGCTAAACCAACCTTATCCTTGTGTTGAGAAAAAAATAAAAAAAAGGAATCGCATAAGAATTAGCTTTTAAAAGAAGTGCTTCACATCAAAACAAAAGCTATGAAAAACTTTCAAAGATTAAGGGACCCATAAATCAGAAAGCCAAAAGGTCATTGTGCCCTTTTAATTCATTTCATATAGGGGTCAAAACAAACTTAGTATCCTCTGCCCCAAAAGGCCTAACACACTCCTTCTCCCTCGCCTAGTTTGTTCTTCTTCTTTTTTTGTATATAAATCTCTTTTGATACCGCAATATGTGCAAGTATTGATGCTGATGTAGTTTTCCATGGACAGCCATGTGGGTGCTTTTGCTAGGTCTTTACCCTGGTCTACAAGTTCTACAGCCAAAAGTCGGTAAAAGTTTGAATTATGTGACTAAAGGAAAGGAAACTAGGGCACAATTCAAAATTGACTACTACTTCAGTCTTTTTGCCTATACAATATGAAATATAATTTACTTTTGCTAGGTCCTCTACCTCTACCATTGATCCTACGCTTTTACAGAACAAAACCTCACATCAGTGCATTGAAGAAATAGGTGAGGTGATAGCGAGTTGTGTTTCCTAGGCCTAATTGTGGGTTTAACATGGACAGTTGGTTTTGCCCATAATTGAATAAGAAATTGTTAGTAATGCAATCGAGTATCAAGGCTCAGCCTTTTCATAACTCTTCTTATATATGCCCACATGCCATTTCACCCTATGATAGGCAATGAGCCTACAATCTGTCATCCGTTTATGTGTAAACTGAGTGCTAATTGTCCATACGTGCATAAGCGATTGTCAGTTGTTTATACATTATAAGAATTATAGAATTCACGATGCATCAACAATTACAATTCATGTAAATTTTAGAGAATCCCATCTAATATAAGCATCACATATCATAAGAAGGGAAATCATAAACAATCAACATAAGAAAATATATGTACATATTACTACAAATAAATATATATATAAATAATAATAAAAAAGAGTTGAAGATAAACACGTTTTAATGAAAGGAAAAGCATTGAATTGATTATGATGTGGTTTCTGAAATATTAAAAGCACAAATACTCCCATGATTTGCCACCCAACGAATGAGGCCTAAACAAACATGATGAGCACAAGAAAAAATAGCAAAACGGGGAGGTTAGCCGACTTCTCTAATCTCTGCCATGTGGAGAATGTGGTCAGAGAAGTAGGCTCATGAAGCAACATTTCAGTCAAATTTTCAAACATTTGGAAGAGCCAAGTGGGCACATTTCATCCATGGATTGATTATGCATTTGGACCATTTGACAAGGAAAACACAGCATGTGATGAGTAGGGCAACAAGTCACAATCCAATGGATCCATTGCAAATGTAAATTCACACATCCACATTTCAAGTTCTGCGTGAAGAATGTTTTTGGGGCTCAAATTCTTTTCTTAATAAATTGAAGAATCGTAAGTGCAGGACCCCAAGGATTATAGAAACAAAAAAAACGATGGGGGGACCCCCTTACTTTGCCTCCTAGGGGATAATGTTAATATATTTTGTTGATGGAGTAGTAGGGTTTTATATAGTGAGGGGGAAAACCAAGAGTGTTGGGATTCGAAGTCCTATTTACATAGATATTAGTATAATTTTTGAGTTAATATGTTGTTTAAATATTTTTGTATACAAGCAATTGTAGAAATTACTCTAATCGATGAGAGGAGGGTTTCAAACCACTGTCTGTTTTAAGTGATTTGTTACGTATGTGGAGGTAAAGTCAGGAATTAGGTAAACTAATGACCCAAAGAACAGGGTTTAAGGGTAGAAAAACTTTCTTGTTACGGAGATAATACTATTCTGCTATTTCTGGCCAAAAGTGATATTATTGCAATATAAATGAAATAGCGAAAAGTAATATTCCCATTCCATGAAACTCTCTCGCGCAACTTTTAGGGGATGAAGGCAAAACAAAGGGTGGTCATTATCAGCATTAATTTATAAGACTAGCTTATAGAATTCTGAACCCCACAAGAGACAACCCCAATGCAACGACCCATCTGACTCTGACTGGACACTATTCCATGTGCAATCACTCACATTCACATTAGCAAATAAAAATGAGTCTGCATTGGACTGGAGCATGTGTTTACCAAAAGTATCTTTGACACTTTGACTGCTGACCTCACCTTCACCCTCAGGAATAATGTTCATTCTTTTTCTTACTCAAATTCATTTTTCATGTTCCTCCAATCACATCTCTTCAACTAATCGCCAATACCTCTGTAACTGTGATTAAAAAACAAACCCTTTGGCATTTTGCCCTTTTTCTTCTTCTTTAATTTCCTTTTATATCAACTATGTCCACTGGTATTATGCCGCTGTTATGGGGGAAGCCATTTGTTTTTTTATTTCCCACCAATTAGGTATTTGTTTATTAATAAAGGATACAAGTTTATTTATTTATTTATCTATAATATTAATGATGTTAGGATATAATTTTAAGAGAAGTGGCAGAGTCTCCTCCCACATCATATGTGCAGAAAATCTTCTGCTAAATACACACATGATCTTGTGGAAGGAGGAAGAAGAAGAAGGAAACAACAAACAACCATCCAATTTCGATTGTACGGATGCAGAAGAAGAAGCCATGCTATCATCAATGTCTAAAATATCTTCCCGTGATTATTAATTGAAAATTTCCTTTTTATTTGGTATATATCAAGGGGAAGAACATACACAATTATGAACTTAAGATCCTTTTTTGGCTAAAGAAAAAGACAACACGCAAAGATTGCTCACTTGCTCATTCCCAACAAGAAAAAACGTAACCTTTCACCATATTAGAGTGTCCTATGGAGCTTTTCAAAGGGTTAAACAATATTGTTGAAAATTAGTGTAAGAAGTAACTGGTTCCGAACTTAATTATGTGATTTTGTTTAGGACAACATAAACCGTAATTGATTTTTAGCACATTACACAAAACCGATGATACCCATTGTTTTATAAACTAGCAATTGGTTTAGTAGTAATCATTTGTATTTAATTAAAGGATATCGATCGTAATGAGTTCAATACATAATTATAACCAATCTATAGTCTATTACGATTACGTAAGTTTGTTCTTGCAAATATTCTACCCTTTTTGAAAAGCAAATCATACTTACTATTTTGACTTAGACTGAGTTTAGTTATATAATTTGCCTCTAGATTCAAATCACCAACTTGTTTAATTGGCTGCCTGCCTTTGGTTAGGTTCATCAACCAATTTCAAATTTCACATGAAATGAAACAGAGGAATTGGGAGAATTGATTTGCAAATGCATTATTAATATAATTTGGTTTTGTTCAAACTTCAGAGTGGAATAATTGGGTGGAGGTGGGGGACCATCGAAAGTTCAAGTAGACAATCAGTCCAAATATCAAGGTGATAATCCATTAAGGGAAAGCTTGATTTATGATAAACTAAAGCAGAATTAGGGGCCACTAATTAGGTGATTAGATTGGCCACTAAACATAATGGTAAATTTTTGTGATTGATTAGTCTGACCCATTTGCTTTCCACAGTAACTATGCAGAGAAAATTGAAATTCTACTTTTCATCATTGCCACTGTTCAAAACCCTCTCTGCCTTTAATCATTTCCATACTTACCTTTGTCCTCTTGGTAAAAAACAATCAAAGAAGAAAAAGAAATATAAATTATTTTAGAGAGTAAAACTGTAAAAAGTCGGCAATTACTCGTTTGGTCCGGTGGAAAAGCCCGCCGACCACCGTTTAAAGAGGTCGGCAAAGAATGGAAGTTACCCGCCGCAGATTTTGCCACGTCATATGAGGCCCACCAGACGTGGGTCCCACTGATGACGTGCCAATATTAGAAATAAGTACAGCACGGCTTGTGTTGCAGAGGAGCTCAACTAAACAAAAGATCATCCCATCTTAATAAGAAGGGAACTGTGAAACACGCCTGTCTTTGTCTGCCTACGAAAAGAGTCAAAATACACACACAGCGAGAGAGAGAGGGAGAAGACTGAGACTCAGATGTTTTCACCCATTTTAAAGGTCTCGCTTTCCTTCTTGTTCCTCCTCTCAGTATGATAATATTGTAGAGAAAAATAGAAACTTCTTACAGAGAGAGAGACAGAGACAGAGACAGAGACAGAGACAGAGGCAAAGAGAGACAGAGTTAGAGAGAGATCTAATGGAGTACGAGAGGATACACAAAGTTCAGGTTAGTTGCTAACTTTTGTGCATGAAAGAAAAACAAAGACCCATGTCCCCTTTTTTTTTCTCAATTTCTTTTGCAGATGAATGGAGCTATTTTTCATGTTCAGTTTTCTCTTTGGTTATGGGGGTTTTTTTTTTTTGGGTGTGGTGGTTGTTTCTAAAAATGGGGTGGTGGGGAAATGAGAAAATGCACACAAAAACCATGAATTTTGATGAAACTGGTTTCATCCTCCACTGGCTTTACAGTATTTATATCCTTACTTCAATTTGGTTTCCCCTTTGCTTCTTCATTGTAATATTTAATTAGTAGGTAATTCTGTTTCTATCATTTATTAATTAGATATTTCTGTTGTTGTTTTTCCTGAGTTTACTGTGTTCAGAGAGGTTTAACTTGACAGTATGAGTCTAGCGGGAACAGAAAAGAACTTGACATTAAGACTTAGGGTGATATGAAGAAGAGATTGTTGATTTTAGAAAGAAAAAGAAAAACTCAAAATCATGAAGTGATATGATTACTAGAGTTTGCTTTATCAGTTGATTCTTTCACAAAGATTATAACTTTTACCGTCTATTTTTATTTGTGGGCTGAAGGGTAATAATGTTTTGTCTCCTTTTTCTTTTCCTTTCCAGACTGGTATTATTTCCCCTAGTAAGCTGAGGATGAAGCTCATGGGGCCACCCCATCATAGAAAGAAGGATGGATCAAACAGTAACTCCTCAAGAACTTCTCCTTCCAAGCTTGATGATTCCGAGTTTTTCAAAAACAGCTTGTTAGACCCCATGAATGGAGACGAGGAAGGTCAGTCTCTCTTATTTGTTTTGATAGTAATTAACTTTGTTTGCCATCAGAACCCTAGAGCATCTGTTGAATAGGTTTTATATGCATTTCTCAGGCTTCTGTTGTCTAAACTGTTTACTCATTACGTGTTATGCTGTCCAGTTGCATCTTCCAGTTTAGAAGTTCTGTCTACAAATTTGTCTAGTGAACCGGCATTGGACCTGAGAGAAAGTGATCAAACTTCTTGCCAAATGAAGGAGTCATTACCACGAGAAAATGGTGATGCCGTTCGTGTTAGATTGCAACAATGTACAAATGGTGACAGTGGTAGTTTGAGTGCAATTCATCCCATGAGAGCAATGGAAGATGAAAATCTTGACTATGACAGTAATGCTAGTTCATCCAGTTTTGAATTTCATAAAGGGGAGAAGTCAGTACATAAGCACATTTCAAGAGCACTCTCGAGAACTATGCCGTCTAAGTGGAATGATGCTGAGAAATGGATAATGAATAAGCAAATTGTACAAGCTAATTTTCCTAGAAAGAGTGCTTTACAAAACCAAACAATTCGGTTGCCGGTGACAAATATGGTGAGGGTGGCTCCGGAGTCTGCTAATTATGATTATAAGCTAAATGGAAGAGTAGCAGACACAAAGCGGGTCGATTTCTGTCAGCCTCCATCACATATTGGATTCGATAAATTCTCTTTTGTTCCTTCTGTACCTCAATCGAGTTCAGGTCAAGCTTGTGGGAATGCTCTGATTGATGCGTCCTCACAAAGTAAAGATTTAATGGAAGTGGGCCACAGGAATTTTCCCTGTTCGAAGACTACTGTCGAAAATAATACAGGTTCACTTTCATTCGCTTAATAACTTCACATTGGTACTTTGTTATGTTATATAAGATTTGTCTTTCTTTAGCTGAGTTACAGGGTGAAGGATTCATGGGAAATTTACAATAACATGTTCAATGTGCAAGCAGAGACAGAGGAATTTAACCTTTGTTTTTCTGTTTATGTAGGCACTGCTGCCATAAGATCAGTCTCAATGAGAGATATGGGAACAGAAATGACACCTATCCCAAGTCAAGAGCCTTCAAGGACTGCTACTCCTGAAGGGGCAACAACCCCACTCCGCAGCCCAACTTCTTCAATCCCGTCAACTCCTCGAAGTGTTGCACCAGCTCCCACACCTAACACTGATGGGGAAGCACAGCCACGAGTTGAAAACAACAAGAAACAATTGTCAGAAGAAGAATTAAAGCTCAAGACAAGGAGGGAGATTGTAGAACTAGGTGTTCAGCTTGGTAAGATGAACATTGCTGCTTGGGCAAGTAAAGATGAGCAGGAGAAAAAATCTGCTGCTGAAAAAATTGATATGGCGGAACTTGAGCGGGTTGAATTTGAAAAACGTGCAGCTGCATGGGAGGAAGTTGAGAAATCTAGACATACTGCAAGGTTTCTTCTTTAACCCAATAACCCACATACTTTGAGAAATTCGATTGGATCACTTTTTCCTTTTCTTCCTAATAGAGAACTCTTTTGATTTTGTACTATAAACCATGTGCATATGTTCTACCATCCTAACATAACTAGAGAATGCTAATATTTCTCAGATATAAGCGTGATGAAATCAAAATCCAAGCATGGGAATGTCAGCAGAAGGCAAAACTAGAAGCAGAGATGCGGAGAATAGAGGTATTGCATCTTTACTCAGCACAATTGTTCTATCTTTAACTCTGAAACCTTTACCACTGTTTCTGTTGAATTGTGTAATGTAACTGATTCAGTGAGCTCCACTTTTTAATTCTATATCCAGCGATTGGAAGAGTCTTGTAAATTATGCTTGCTTGACCTCTCTGTTAATTGTGTTTCATACTTTACAATGATTTGTTTTTTACATGGAGGGTTGTGTAGATGGAAACTTTTATATGTCATAACTAATTTAAGAGGACCTCTTGTTAGGCTCAAGTTGAGCAAATGAGATCACAAGCACAATCCAAGATGGTAAAGAAGATAGCGTTAGCTAGGCAAAGATCCGAAGAGAAACGAGCAGCAGCTGAAGCCAAGAAAAATCAAAACGCAGAAAAAACTGCGGCTCAAGCAGAATACATCCGCCAGACTGGACGAATGCCATCATCTCATTACATTTGTTGTGGTTGGTTGTCATAAACCAGAGAACATATAGAGCAGAAGACATTGCTTTTTCATGCAAAGCTTGGCAGAAGTGACCTCTTGTATGTGTTCGGGACACACCATGCTTCAAGAAGTGCTGTTGTGCATGCTAATCAAATTTGTATCTACAGAGCAACCAGAGTGTGTTACTTGTTACATGAAGTGAATTTTTCAAAAGATGCATATGAATGTTAAGCATATATCTTCCATCATTGTTTGCACACATCTAAGCTCTCTTCCCTACTTTCTGAGAGAGAAGTGTGAGGGAAGAAGATACTAAATAGTATAAGTTGAGTGAATGACAATACTTGCAATGAAAATTTTAGCCTATAATTTGATATGTGGATTCGGTTAAAGAGAGAGGAGACAAAGGAGAAACAGGAGAGTGATCAAAGAGTTGAGAGAAAGAGAAACCAACAACAGCTATTTCAAATTATTTTTGGTTCTGTTTCTACTTTTTCTTTTGTGATGAAGCTAAAGCCCGTTTGATAATTATTTCAATTTTAGTTTTTGGTTTTCATTTGTTTTGCTAGAGTAGAGAGGAAAATGAGTGAGAATGGGAGTGAGGATGAGATAAGAGAGAGGATGAGAAGGGAAGAGGGGAGGGAGGAGGAACAAAAGTGAAATAAAAACTTGAAAGTAAAAACAACTTCAAATGGATTTCAGTTTTCACTTTTGTCACTCCTTCATCCTTCCTCTCATCCTCCCTTTTCATCTTCTCTCTCAATCTCATCTTCACTCTCATTCTCCTTCTTTTTCCTCTGTACTCTAACACAAAAAATGACAACTAAAAACTAAAATTGAAATGGTTATCAATATCAACGGGGACTAACTTTATCATCACCATTTCTGGGAATGGTGGTTTTTGTCACTAGACTGACGAGGGTGTTTGTAGCTATGAATTCTTCAAGGTTAGTTTAGCTCATGTTCAGCCCACCACCATCAAATTGGGTTAGTCTCTGGACATACAAAGCATTGAAAGGCAGCCCAAAAATATAAAAAGTATTCTTGATCCGGCAAGTCCTAAGCCCTTTGGTGCCCATTTCCGCTTGAAATTTGTTCATGCACATCTTTCTTTCTTTTCTCTCACACTTTCTTCTGATTCTTGTTAAGTTTTATCATTATTATTACTAATCCTACTTTGTATGAAATAATTATTCCCACTTCATATGACAAAGGGTTTACCTTTGTGTGTTATTTAATCAAACTCCACATGCTTGTGCACACCCCTAGAGTTGGAGCTCTTTTTAAATTGGGTACCTTAACTTGAAAGACCTCTTTTTATATTTGTCACCCCCCATGCCCCAGGCCAGGCCACATAACCTAGACACCTCTAGGCATGCTGCAAACATGCTAAACATCCAGTAAGCATTCACTTTTTGAAACATGTTTTCAACTAAATTTAAGAATATTTCCCTGCATACTATGGGTCTACAAAACCCACCTACATTATTGATTTTGAATCGGAAATTACAAAGGTGGTATTAAGTATTAACGGCAGAAACAAACTTTTTGTGAGTTCTGTTTATGTTTTGCAGGACCAGAAATTTGCTTTCAGTTCATACCATCCCATGTGGACCAAGGGATGCCCAATTCCATGAGGGGTAATCCCTACAAATTATACAAGGGAAATTTTGTTTCACAGTAACACGTTGTACTTTACGCAGTGTTATGAATTAAGATATGAACCCTAACCAAGTATATTGTTTTAATAATTGTATATGTTTTGTCATTTGGGTGGACTTGTAGCACCATATCTACATGCTATCATATGGTATTTCCGTTACACAATAATGTATCCATAATCATGAATTAGGCACCAATAATAAACAATCTCCCTGTGATCATGAAACTGTCAGGATCATGACTCTATGAAAACTTGGCATTACCATAATATTAGAAGAGAAAAAAAAAATCCTATAGAAGATATTCAAATCATAGTGCATAGAAGTATTGGTATTAATTTCCTCCTCCACAGGTTGGACTGAGGTTTAATTCAGGTAGACACAAGAAAAATGGGCAAGAGAGAAGCTCATCTTGTCTGTGTTAAAGAAGATGGGGACTTTGATTTGGTCATACTGTGGAGATGACAGAGCAAGGGTCATGTAAAAAGTGTAGTCATACAAATTATTACAGTGTCAGATCAAGAAAAAAGTCCCTGCCGATAATATAAAGTGAGTTTTGAATTGTGGGGGCTTGTTTGCATTGCCAACCAACCTACCCTTTATTGGTCCTCTCCGAGCCCTATTATTGTTGATGGTGTGCCCTACCTTTGTCACCATTCCATCCCTCAAGAAATCCCGTCTCTGCACACTACACACAGACCGCGCCCACAACATGCATCAAAAAGCCCAAACCTTTCATATCTATTTTACCTTTACACAGTGACCACTGACCATCCAGTCCAGTCCCGCACTGAAAAAAACCAGAGTGCTCAACTATAACTTTGCCTCTCTTTTTCGAGAAACACTTGTGTAGAACGGGAATAATACTGTTTTGTCATTTTCGATCAATCACAATATATTACGCATGACAACTTTTCACCTGATATATCATAATTGACCGGGGATAACTTTTCACACAAGTTTTTCTGCTCTTCCTCACCCAACGTGATTAAAGAATTGGAAATGATACTCCATCCCAATTTGTAAGATTTGAGAAAGCAGAGTTTGCAAGGGACTTTTAACTCAAGTAAGAACGATGTGCATAAAAATAAAAATAAAAATCTTAAAAAGAAAAAGAAAAAACAAGACTCAAGGACGACATGCAATGCCGACACCACATATGGGTCCTCAAATAATTGTGGATAAAAAGAAAACATTAGTAGTCATGATATTCGATTTTTGAATGCCCATGTGGATGGATCATCTGTGGATATGAACATGAGGAAGAACCCTGATATGCAATTACAGCGTCACAACAAAAAAGAAGCAAACTTGAACATGCAGACATGTACTTTTTCCGGCTCACATACAAACAGAGAGAGACATTCAAAGTTTCAGCATTTCAGAGGAAAAAAGGGAAGAAAAAGATGAGTAATTGAAAGCAAACGTGGGGCTTCATACGTTTGTCTTCCACAGAACTTTCGAACCAAACAAGGCTGTCAAATTAATGGAAGCAAAGAGAGTTGCTTTCCACGCCTAGCTGGTAATATAGACCCATCACATGGCATTTAAGTCTTAGAAGTACTGTCAGAATCAAGACAGGGTCAAAGTATACTATTAACATTTTCCAGTACTTCATGTCTCAGCATTATGTAAACTCTTATCAGAAATATACTGCAATATGCTTGTTAAGGCTATTTTCACAAACATTAATAACCTGATACATATATGTATTGTAGTATTTCGACAGAAGGAAATAACAAAAAATATATATGTATCACTTAATTACAGTATTAGCTTATATATAAAACTAAGGTCTTGAGCTAAGTATTAGGCATCCCTTCCCACTCTAAAAAGGGTTGGAGGAGATGCAAATATTACATAAAGAGAGAACGGTATATTAACCGGTTAAGTCGTTCAATACTCGAGTGACCCCACGGATGTTATCCCACTCAAATTTCTTGAATCCTGCCGGCTTCCATAGTCGTCGCAACTATTGTTTGAGAGCCTCTGAGTTGGGACTGACTTCAGAAGGTCTAGGCCTCGTTTTCCCATTTGCTGCACTTCATGTGGTGAGAGTATTTTGATACACCACACACTATTTACAAACTCCCTGGTATCAGCATAAAATCAATGAATCAAGAGTCGGCTAATAACCGAATTTAATTGCAAATTCCAAAATAAAGACAAACAATTTGGGTTTTTTATGATGTGCCAGAAAGTTTCACTGTCAAGTGGTCAATGTTTCAATTGAGCCCAAATAGATGCAAGTCATTGGTTACAAAATCCTAGATAGCGTGAAAGCTAACTCTGGTCTTGTGGGGAGTGTCGTATTTGCAAATGCCTAGCAACACGGAAATAAGTCTTTCTTTCTTAGCAGAATAATAAAACAAAGACAAAAATACTAACAAGTTTTCTCTACAACCCCTAGTCTTAACTCTTCACAACTTATAGCAATACAAACTCTTGTATTAAGTCTTTCAAAGTTCAGACTAGGGCACCAATTTTAAGACAAGCATCCTACAATTCATAGCTAGGAGAATATGCCTAAAGTTTTCAACCAAAAAATAGTGATAGAAGTGGGAACTCACGGCCAGGGGTCATCCCCGAGAAGAAGAACATCATTCTCCCGGTCAACAAATACAAGCTGCCAGCCTGATCTCACAGGGTCCTCCAACTCGCCTTCAAGGCCAAACATACGAGCAAGCTCACCGCGCAGCTCATGGTAGCTGCTGAACTTGGTAATATCCAGTGACCTCCCGAAGGACCCTGACTTGTAAACCTGCAAATAATTATGGAGTTTGTTTAAAGGACGAGAATGAAGACAGACTGCTTAAGGCCACTATCAGATCACTTATAATTGAAAAATTCCTCACAAAACTAAATAAACCAAAAGATATCAAAGAGACAAAACTTCAAAAGGCCACTGCAACTTACCTTAACAAAATTATTGTTTAGTGTGTTTCCATGGCCCACATTTTCTGGAGACTGCAGGAAACCTGATTCATCAATGCAACTGGAAGGTGTAACTGCTGGATTAAGTGAAAAATCAGTGCCTGTAGTACTCAAGTAATTTGGAGGAAAATGCATGGTTGTAGAGTCACTATCGCTGCCAACTCCTCTAAGGTTTGACATCCCATTCTGCATTAGAAGAGATGATGACTCTATATTGACACCAAACAAAAGATGGCTTTGTGGATCAGTGCTCCCTTCTTGGTCTATTGAGCACTCTCTCCCAGGAAACGGTGGCAACGAAATAGAATTCTGAGATATAGTAGTCTGGGGAGGTCCCAACTGTTCCACATGCGGCAGAACACATTGAGAAACTCCAGAAGAAAGAAGAGGTTCAATTGCAGCCCGCTTTGATGGCCATGCGCCAGAGGATACTAATTGATTGGTTCTAGGCAGGTTGAGAAGGTGGGATGGTTCATCCTGTGGAAATGAACCCATGAGACTGTGCAAGGGAGATAAAATGGTGCTGGTTGCAGGGTTCCCATTAGAATCAGAAAAACTCTGTTGCTGGCATAGAGAGGTGGCGACTTGCAAAGACGGTGACTGGGATTGAGAGGCAGAAGAAAACTGAGTCATGGCAGAGACAGCACTTGGAATCTGCTGATGATCAACTAGCTGCTGTTGGTTACTGAAAGAATTCTGATGCTGCAGTTGCTGCTGAAGAAGGTGCGACTGAGTTTGAGTCTGAGGCTGTGACTGACGATGGTTTTCCTGAACACTTTGGAGAAAGGCTTGTTGAGATTGAGATTCTTGCACCATATGGGGATGCATCAAGGCAGTAGACCTGCTAGGTAGGCTTTGGGGTTGCTGGAACTGCAGAAGGGATGTAGGAAGCGGTCTGGAAGGATCCACTGCCCTCATCTCTTGAAGTGCAGCAGCAGCCATAGCTTGGTACATGTCTGTTTGCAAGCCAATCATGGAGGCATCAAGCCTCGGCTGCATGTATGGTGTGACCCCAATGCCAGGAAAGTTCAGAGATTGGATTCCACGGTCTCCATTATCTCCTCGAAGCCACATAAGTTGAGAATTCATGCCAAGATCATCATCCCTGATACCTGAGAGAACAAAGGAGGCAAGTAGAGAGGAAAATAAATTATTAAATGATTTTTGTAGTGCATCAATGCAAGTAGATATAAACTAGAGGAGCTGAAATTAGCCCTGGATGTAGCAGTAAATGAGCATACCATGGAAAGAGGGTAGTCCAGGTGGCCACGGTCGCTTAAGCCTAAGTGGGAATGGAGATGGATACATGGGGAATGTTGTTAATGGCTCAATCTCCCACAGTGAAACTCTTGGCTGCCTCTCCCCAGCAGTGGATTCATCCCAACCCACCTGAATTAAGTGAAAAAATAATAAATTTCCAGCAAAGTTATAAAAGATATTAGGTAATATCCTGAAATAACTACATCTATCAAACTAAATAGTCACTTTGCAGTTAATCTATCTAGCAAAGTTATACATAGATATGAAATTAATCTCAACAAACCTTGACTGAGCGCCAGTGCGAATTAGGCCACCGAGGATCTAGGTCACTTATGCCAGTTATTGTTCCCATGTAGCTGATAACATATAATCGTCAGCTATCAATCAATAACATTTATAACTTCTACAATGAAATTCATATAAAGGACGACAGCAGTCTTCAATGTATTGAAATCCCATCTCGTTATTTTGAATTATTCTATTTATATAGATTATATAGATAATTCCCTACCGGCGGACACTTGATTCTTCTGTTTCGAACAACATTCGAAAACGCATCCCAACAGAAATGCAAGTATGATAGACTGCTTTGATGTACTTGGTCAGGGGAATAACGAACTCTGATGGGCTAGCCCTACACGAAAGGTGCTGTAAATATTAAGGGAAGCAATGAACCCAAAAGATTTGATATCATCAGTCTGCAGAGACTCATACCTTGGATTATAAAATATGGTGAAACGACTATTTGTTGCCGCTGCGTGAGCTGCGGCAGCAAGAAGTCCCAAGTGCATGCTGTCACTTGATAAAACTGATGAGGGCATCACAGTTTGTGGTCGGTTGGCTCTCCGGATACCAAGGAGTAGTTGATTCTTTTCATTCCTGAAGCAGGCAAAAAACAAGTACGATAAGCATTGCAAAACATCACATAACTTAAGGTGAATCATATGCTCAGATACATATGACAAGCCAAGATAAAAAGTTAAAAGGTTTTTCATGTCATAGAAATACCATCCATTGCAGCAAGATAGTTTGAGGAGAGGGAGAAACGCAGGGAAGAAAAAATCAAATAACTCAAAAATGCATAGACAAAAGCAGAACACTGGATCGTGCCAGCCAAGCCAAAAAAGACATACAGCAGAGAATAAGTGAACAGCCTACCAGATGAAAAGAACTGAATCTCCAGCAACAAGTCTTTTAGCACTCACAAAGACACTCCACCCTGTAGTAAGGAGGTGCCTTTTGGGCTGGCCTGAAATATAAAAAAGTCAACAACCATTCCAATATGCATATTATAGAATGGAAGTCTTGTCAACATGGTAGTTCCATAATTCAAGTCAGAAAACCAGCAGAATGGCTGGAGAGCATCAACAAATGTATAATGAGGTGTAAACTCGTACTCATCTCAAATCAAACTTGATTCTCACTGTCTACTTCACTCATTCAAGATTTTGAAGAGAAATTGAAAACTTTCTTCATTTTTCATGAAAAATACTTAGAATACTCACCACGAAAAATGTGTCTAAACTTCCATTCATTATCATGAAGATCCCTCGCAATTAACTCTTGCGCTGGCGGTTGTTGGGAGAAATCCTGCATGTCAAAGTTCATGAACTCAGAAACAAAAAGGAGATAATGGAACCAGGGAAAATTCTATAATGTGTAGACAGGAAGCAAGTGCCAGAACTATTGCACGAATTGCAGCAATTAGCTTAAAATTGATGGCCGTAATCCATGTAGTAATTAGAGAATTTACCAATGGAGGAAACACTTTTTCAGCTGCCCGACGAGGAACAGAGAAACCACCATGGGTACTTGTGTCACTAGCTGTCAAGGTTTTACAAAAATAATTTGTTGGCTGTTTGTTTGGGTTGCCCAACCCCGCTGGGAGGTACCCATCCTTTTGCTCTTGCTGCAGAGATGAAGGTTATTTACAATGAGAGCAATCAACAAGATCAATAACTCCAAAAGCCAGTTAAGGCAAAGTGGCATACTGGACTTAGCGGTTGCAAGGTCATCTGTGCATATACTTCATCTGTCTCAACATCGGCCTGAAGTTAACAATATTTAACCTTTAGAAACCTGCATATAGGAATTTTCAAAACCAAAACTAACCAAATTATAAGCAAGCCTTACATGCATTGTCACATTGTGGAGTTGACAGATAAGTTGTGGAGGTAAGCTTGGGTAGTTGGGGATATGGGCATCCACTTCCTTGTTGGTTGATGCAGCAACCTACATTATGAAGCACTTCAGTTTGCATAGGAGGAAAAAGAACAAAAAAATATATTACATTTGCAGAACACTGATCACACAAAATATGACATTTGTTGCCAAAAAATTAGACAAACAAATTCATCCTTTCACTAAGGTAAATTGGCGATATGTAAATAAATCTGCTTCAACCCGTTATTGCAAAGCAGAACAGACGAAATTATTACACAAACCTGTTCACTGTGACCTTGAGGAAAATAAACTACACGGCTCCCAACAGCCGGTAAAGAAACAAGAGGACCCGCACAAGCATGCCAAAGTTCAGAATTCAAAACTCTCTTCTCCCCTGCAAAATTCAATTCAGCAAAATAAATACCCATAAAGAACAAGACTTGGTTTCAGAATATGATTATAAAGCCACCAATTAGAGAATCTAAAGAATGTTTAAATGGCATTCAAGGGCCTCATCAAGAGGGAAATAAATTTTCCGTCAGTATGACCTGGAACTCATGGTAAACGACCAAATTTCACACTAATTTTTGAAGTTTACGATGATTGTGACAAGATATAAATTAAACCCCAAGCATAAGAAAAAGACAGAAACTGATAAAGTAATCCAAATCAAGCCACTGCCAGCTGAGAAAATGGAGGAAAGAGAAGATACGGAACAGTATATATTAAGCTTGATGAAATTTTGGTCTCCAGGAGCAAAAAGGAGAAGTAGAAAAGAGAGAGAGAGAGAGAGATGATAGCTTAATACAACTAACTGGAATTATCTGGCTAATTTGGGTTATCAACATCCCAAATCTTAATTCATACAACATATTAACCATATGACTCAGTTTAACATCCTGACAAAAGAGAAGGAAAATACACACAGAAAAGAATTCTACAAGCAACATTCAACATACCTTCCTGGGATTGAGGACTAAAACCAGCAGATGAGAGCCTCATCTATGCAGAGATTCAAAAACGTCGAAAGCCTGAATTTGAGCGCACAAAAAACTATTCAAGCCCGCTCTCAATCACAATAATTTAACACCAAAATTCACCCAAAGTGCTGGACAGTCCTTTTCTTCAGCTCCCTTCTTTTTACTGCATAAAATCATATCTTCACCGGCCAAAATCCCTTCAAACCCCCAAAAGAAACAAACTTCATGCACAACTTTGTCAGGAAACTACTAAAGCATGAAGCTTCATATTCATGCAAAGATAACCATAAGAACCCTCAATACCCCCACTTCTGTAACTTCAACCGAAACCGGTTTCACTACAAAACACAATCAATTTCAGCCTCATTCGCACTTGGTCAACCTCAACCACACCCCCCAAAATGTCCAATCTTTAATTAAAGTCTTCATGCCACAATCTTTTAACAAACCAACCTCAACATTTGAGACTCACTTACTCCCACCTCTAGCACAAAGCTTCATAGTCACAGCTTTACACTCCCTAGATAGCTCAATCTCAAAAACCAAGCATTTACGGCAACAACCCAACAAAACCCACGAGCCTAAAGACCCAATAGTGCTAACAGAAGCACCAGATCTCAGCCTCAGAACACCAAAGCTTGTGCCACCAATGAAAACCAGAAAGGACCAGATCTCAGACCATAAGGAACCCAAAAGAAAGCAAGACACAAGCACACAGCCTATGCATTATTCTGAGAGCAAATTGAAAGCTACGTGATGATCACTCTGCATAAACAGCCTAACAGATAACAGAAACAGATATTCTTCAAGAAAGAATATATGCATATAATAGAATCCGAGAGTTGGGTTTGGTTTCCAGTTTTCAAGTAATGGATGGAAACACAAGGTTGCTCGGTCAGGTATGCGGTGGTGGTGATTGTTCTAGTACACTACTAGTGCTTGCTGGCTTTTGCCACTATTGCTTTACCTCTCTCTCTTTTCTCTCTCTGCTCTGCTCCAATCAATCAAAGCACAACCGCCATTATTTTTGGCTGTCTTTTTTATACCATGGGAACAAGTAATTAAAGAAAGACTTTAGAGACAGTATGAGAGAGAAAGTGTCAGATTTTTTGAGAGAGAAGGTTTTGCAAATTTTTCTTTGTTCCTTTTGATTGATGGGCGGGTTACCCTTTCTTTTCTTTTCTTTTTCCCCGCTAGCGGTGATTTATGCAGTGAAATAAAAATGGGCACGATGGTGATGGTTTTTGCAGAAATACCCTTGAAAAGCAGAGAGAGTGGAAAATGTTCAAGCATGAAGAAAACAGTTCGAAATTGTTTTAACATGCATGGATTGATTAGATAGCACTATACACTTAAAGTATGGTGATAGGCTCATAGCCGATAGCTGTGGCTTTTCAATTTGCAAGTTGGTCGAGATGGGCCAACACGGATTCCATCTTCACATTATATTTTTAAGTGCTTAATTTAATTTGTGCCCATATTATGTCTGCGACCAAACTTCGACTTTAGCTGCAAAGTGAATATGCAATAACAAAAAATTGCAATAATAGGCCTAGCCCTAGTATGTGAAAGTCCATGCATTTTTCATAACATCTTACCCTTTGAATCCTGTTGGGGAAACAGTGAATATGGCATCTAGGGTCATTATAGAGTGTGATGTTAAGCGATGACGACGTAAGTAGATAAATTTTATTATGTATTGTACTTGTACAGACGATCTGAGTCGTATTAAAGAATATAATTTGTAATAATCGTAATATAATATGATTCTTTGTGTTGAAGGATTCGCCTTACATAAATTCGAAAAATTCCTAAAGGCTTTTAAGAAATATATGAGAGATGTTTAGTAAGAAAATCATAATAATGGGAGATTAACGTCTTGAACTATAGTTGGACAAAGAGAAGTGGGCAGGCAGCTATGATCATTTGTGAATTTTTCTTTGAAAAAAAGGCAATGATTTCCTCACTTCTATTTTATCCACTTACACTCCTTTTTAGTTATAAACAATGAGTGTAAGTGGATAAAATAGAAAAAAAAAAAAAAAAAGTGGAGAAATTACCACTCTAAAAAAAAGTTCTACAAGACTAGAGGAGATGTTGGGTTAAAACTTACACGAATGGAATTTTTGGCGCTTCCTCATTCATGGTCTTCGTCTTAGACTTTAATCTCTCTCCCATTCTAATTCTATGGGCTCGGGTATAAGACAAAAAATGTTAATTAAAAAAGAAAGGAAATTACACGAAAGCTCTGAAAAGGAAAATAAGAGAACATAAGGAAAAAAATGTTATTTGGAGACTGGACTAGCATGTTAAAACTACACACCATATTAAGACTTGTAATTCTGAGAGAAAATGCGCATGCATGCATAAGACCGTCTGGTTCAATAATTTTTACTGTTATATAAGTGATAGTCTAAATTACGAAGGAAAATAGGGTCTCTCATAAATATTACTAAGGTGTTAAAGGAGTTCAAACTCAAGATCACTGATCTACAAATCAAGATTGTTTTCCACTAGACTATAGAGCTCGTTGGCAAATCCCTTCTGTTAACATGGTTGATAATAAATTTTAATATGATCATATTATACGTAAGCGTTACGTCAAAAGTCAAACGAATGAGCGTTTATAGTTTTGACATACGGGAGCTAAACTCTATTTATTTATTTTTGGTCGATTCAAAGACTAAACTCTTTAAGCCTTAAATCGCATGGGTGCAAAGTGTAGTTCATCCTTAAATAAATTTTTGTTCTAATTTCTGAACAACAAAAAGGATATTTAAAAAAATAAAAATAAAAACTAATTATTAAAGAACATGCATGACTCACGTTTATTGGTTCAGCTTCGTAATTCCGATCCATTTTGGGGGTGTATTAACGGAATCTGATGATCGTACGGATAACTGAGGGAATCGCGTACATAAACAGAAGGGAACAGGACGAATCCTAACCTTTCACTGGGCAGAAAATGGGTCCAGTGGGATTATGATGAGACATGACGGAAAAACTATTGCGTTTCGTATTGGTCACTGTCATCCGTACGGTGAACTCTACCACAGACAATACGTTACCCCACACGTTATTACATTATTACTACTACAGCTACAGGAGACGTCAGTGGCAAAATTGTAAAATCGATCCTCGCTGTGAAATGGTTGTCACAGAATTGGATAAATCTATCATTTCCTTTCTATTTCTTTTATTTTTGGTTGACATTGTCTTCCTTTTCATCTCCAAATTTATAATTTCAGATTTCAAAGGATAAACCCATTAAATACTACTAAAGAAAAAAATAAAGTTTTTTTCTTAATTAATTAAAATGCTTAACTCGTTCTTTTTTAAATTCACGCACTCCTTATGCGAGTGTATATAAATTATAAAATATTCAATTTAAAGTGCATATGACCCAAAAAAAAAAAAAGGTCAAAATATTAGCATTACGAAGGCCCCTATAAATTTAACATCATATTGTATACATTTTATGTGCGCGTGTAAGATCTTCGGATCTTTCTAGTTAGAGCTTATGATTTTGCATTTTAACTCGAGACTCAATAAAAATTCAGCTAACATCCGACTCAATCCAGTGTGTCTGTAACATCATGGTAGATCTAATTTAGAGCGTGACCTACCTCTCTACTCCCTAGTGAGGACTCATATTCGATAACAAGAGGATGAAACTCCTGCATCTATAGAACACAATAGACTTGCTTGCCTGCATGTGTTTTATTATGCCAAAAATATACATCGGATATTAACCTATATGAGTCCGGCACACCAGTTTGACCCGACCCGAATACACTGACCCCACATGCCATGTATTAAGGATATATCAATATCATGGTATTTCACACGGCAATAATACCTGTAAAATAGGAAAAAAAAATTCCTAATGTTAATTTGATGACTCCATTTGTCAAAAGAAAGGTCCACACGTAAAAAGTATGATATCAATTTGAACAGAAAGTTCCACCAACAAAAAAATTTGAACAGAAACTGGCCAAATCATAAATCACAAAAAATAAACGATATTAGAGAGGAAAAATTAAATACGGAACTTCGAGTACATAGATAACTTATATTAACCATTTGAATTACAAAACAAGTAATGTTTTGCAGTACATAGGATACGTTAAAGCATCACCTTCAAAAAATTCCAAATTCTAGTGTACATGTGAGCATTTGTAGCTTCATGGAAGGATAAGAGATGTGCCCTTTAAATCTTTCATTTTCACTTACAACTCAAGCCACCATTGTTCTAATTTTGGCAAAGAAGCCAAAGCCAAGGCCATCTATATATGCAGATTTTGGCAGCAGAGGGGAACATGGCATGTCTTGTTTCTCTTGTGAATTGAAAGGATGTTGGTTTTGTTCATGCATTCAAACTCATTGTTCCCTGTAAATTTCCAATTGCATGCATAAAACGAGATTTTATTTCTGGAAAAAATCTGAATCTGAATTAAAACCCTTCATCTCTTGAGAAATATATTTTAATATACCATCAGAAAGTCGGCACCTCATATTTTCAATTAAATTCCCGTCATTTTCAGTTTGGCATATAAACAGGTCCATTATATATCTAATCGGATTTCATCTGGGAAAAGTACAAAACTTGAGAGGGAGAGTGTACGAGCATTGGATGCATGCACTGGGCCATGCATATCTATATGTATATTCTTCCAGGAGATTAGGAGCCAGCCAAGAAGCAGCTAGCAAAAGTTTAACCCTTAACACACAACCGACACCTTAGAAAAAAAAAACTGTATCAAACATTGTTCAATTAATGCGTTACTGCAGCTTGAAAGATTTGAGAGAATGTCAAAATCTATATATATGTTCATCTTCCACCCAACATAACACAAATTTGACTATTCGCCGTTAAATTAGTCTCTCATGATAAGTATGCATACCTAAACTATTCCACTTGCCCCCATGTGAGAGTGAGAGCTAACTAAGAAACTATTTCAAATGAGTGGTACGTCTATTGGTTTTGTTTTTCAAGAGGCGAGTTTGGTGCTCGTAGACTAGTTCGTTTTGCCTTGTCTTTACCTGATGCATCTCTGTGGTATTGGAGGATTCTCGCTATATCATTCAAGATACCCTAACTAAACATTCGTTTTGAAAAGAAAAAAAATTAGGTTTGTTATTATTTGTGATTAGAAGCGGGAAATTTTTTTTAAAAAAAAAATCACAAAAGGGTGGGATTTTGCTTAAAAGAGATGATACTGCCAAGTAGCTGTAAATGCAAAAGGTTTAGACCAAATCACACTAACATAACATATATACTCTTTCAAATGATATGGATTTGAATTGTAGCTGAAGTGGAGAATAATACCGTCCCTGTCAAGTTGTAATCATATTCCTAATCAAATCATGTTTAGCTTTTGATATCCAATGAAGCACGCAATTTAATAAAGAAAACCAAGGTGCCCAAGTTTTTCTTTTTGTTTCATCCTCTCAAATTATGAGCAAAAAGAAAAATTAAGCAACTTTTTCCTTTGCGGAGAGAGTTTGTTCTTGAAAATTTTCTAATTTAATCCGAATATTCAAAAAGTATATGTTCCCTATATATGTCCAATGAAGGCCAAGATGTGACAAATGTAAAATATGATTTATTTTAAAATAAAAAACTAATTCACCTTTATTTCACAAGATTATTACATACATAAACTTTGGCAAACCTCAGATTATACCTACATAGGTGCAAAATCATTTTTGTTATTTTGTAACACAAAGGGCTCATTTGTGAGTGATTTTGGGAGGATCAGAATTACTTATTGGGAGAACTACCTCTCACGTGCTTCTCCATATAATCACTTATTTTGGGAGTGTTTTTGCAAGAGCTAAGATGTTTTTTGACAACTGAAAGCGTTTTTGATAGTGTTTGACAGAAAAGTTTAGAAACGCTTCATGGAGAAGTACATGTTATATGCTTCTTCAGGAAGCACTTGGATTTTTTTAATTAAAATTCAAGATTTTTATAATAAAAGTGCATTTGTTAGAAGCGCTTATAAGCAGAAGTACTTCCTAGAGAAACAATTCAAAATGAGCCCTAAGTGATTTTGGGAAGAAGCACAACCATGTGTTTCTTCATAAAATCACTTAAAACCACTTTTTATATATATATATAAAGAAATGATTCTCTATAGAACTTATTATTGACACATTTAAAATCACTCTCAAACGAGCCCAAAATCAACTATAAATGTAGAATTAATACTATTAAAAAAAAAAAAAAAAAAAGGGGGCAAGTATAGGATCGTATTATTTATCCACTATTTGTACAAGTATATGTCAAAAATTTAGCATCAATTTATGGATTCTATTATTGCGTGGCATTTGAAAACAAGCATCTAGTTGCTATCAAGTTGAAAGCCTAAACCTACCCACCTCCAAACCATCACATCATGAGTACGAGAAATTAGGAAAAAAAAATATTGGACAAGAGAAACACCACCGACTCAAGTTGCTTATATATAAACTTGAAGATATATGTTGTATTGTAATTATAGACAAAAATTCAAATTTTTATATATATTTAAATACAAGCGATAATTTTATAAAGAAAATAAAATTTTTAACACACACTACTAAGGTGTCGTGAAAGTTCGAATCTGTAACCACTAATATATAAGTGAATGTCATTTTCTATTGAGCTAAACTCCGTTAACATAAATACAATATTTTTTATTGAGAGGATATTGAGGACGGTATGGGATTTCAGTGAGAGTAGGGTCCCTTGCTTGAGTTAGCCGAATTATTAAGGACCTCTTGTATGGCCAGAATTCCAAAATTAATGAACGTGTCTCGCAAGTAGATCAGACCCCGACAATTGGTAGGTCCTGAATAAATGGATGAGAAAAATTAACACATCAAAGGCATTTTCTACGATTTTATTCTGCTTGGGTTAATTGATGATAAAATTACTGTTATTTTTATTTTTAATATTTTAAAAACTTCATAAGTCAATTGATTTGAATCCATGTCTGTATGCACGTGATCGCATTAACAGTTTGATTGAAGAATTTCAAATACATTATACATGGATTCTTTTCTAAATATTCTAATTACAGTACTAAATTGTATTAATTTTGATGTTAGATTGCTCCGTTATTGTAATGACTCTTTTTGATTAGTTTGTATGAGCCCTTTATAGCTAGTGACTTTTTTAGCTGAATTATAAATACAGTTCCAGAGTTTTAAAAAACCAAAAAAAATCTAACTATAGTATATATTTGGTAATGAGAGCTGGGGCCTCAGCTGGTTCCTTTTTTAATTCAATGCCTAGTTTGGGAATATATTTATGTGTATTCTAGCTAGGAATAAAATTTCTTCAAACAGATTGTGTTGGAAGCTCGAATGGATGAGGATCCAACTCATTTGGATTTGGAAGAAAAAATTAAAATCGTGATTAGAGTAGTGCTATATTAATCGAAATTTGTTACGGTACGAAACTATATTTAATGTAAAATTACGTGGTTGAAAAATTGATGAGTTCATTATAATTGTAAATTTACGTGGTTGTAAAAGTTAAATTGACGATTTCACTACAATTAATTGAATTGTGTTGTGATTAAATAAGAATGACATTGGTTTAATGAAAATTTAAAGGAAATATCTATACTTGGGGAGAAAAACTTACATGTAATACTATGACAATCGGTATCCAAATCTATCACATATTGCCATATTAGAAAGTTGGTATCCCATTACATGTAAGTTATTGGTATCCCATTACATGTAAGTTATTCTCCTATTTGTGGTAGTTACCATAACTTAACTTGGTGAAATGTAGAAGAACATCTAGAAAGTCGGCTGAGATATTTTTATTTTCCTTCTCATTTCAAAGGAAATACTCACGTTCTATAAAATAAGGGTTATTTACTCAAATGATCCTTAAATTTATACCCGAGTTGCATTTTGGTCCTTTAACTAAATTATTTGTTCAAATGGTCCACCAACTTTTTATTAATAGATAAATTGGTCCTACCTTTATATTTTTTGTTAAATTTAATCATGTGAGCAGCACATACTATATTTGTAAGAGTAAATAAGACTTTTGACAACTAAAGAAAAATATACTGTTAAAAATTAATACAAAATTTTCTTTATTTTTAAAATTAATTTAAAACTATAAAAGAATAAAACAACAACAACAAAAAGTAACCCTAAAAAAAATAACAGCCCACCAAACCTCTTTCTACCGACCTCTTTCTCTTTATGTCCTTCTCTTCCTTGCTCTACTCTCTGCCTTCAATTTCCTAAATAGAGCATTTACAGTCAACATCTCCATCAAAACAGTCGTTGGGAAAACCACCATAGCAAGTCGACCCGATGAAATCTTGAAATCGTGGGTCTACAACATCCTTTTAGTCGTCTCTGCAGGTCTTTGAGTGGGTAATTTCGGGCATGTAACTCCATCACCATACCACCAAGAAGGCACACAATCAAGTTCACTCAGTTCGTGATTTTTTTTCTTTTGATTTTTAGTTTTTAATTTATTTAGTATTTTATTTAACTAGGTTGTTTTATCCCTATATTTGATGGTAATATTGATAGAATGTAACGGCAGGACCAATTCGCCGATTAATATAGAGTTGGTGAACTGTTTGAACGAATAATTTAGTTGAAAATTAAAATACACCTCTAAATTTGATGATCATTTGAGTAAATAATCCTATAAAATAATTAATTCCGACTGTGGCAAAAACGTTATTTTCCATATCTACAGAGGGCAAAGCATAAGTAGAAAATTAAAAATAAGACTCACAAAAAATAAATAAAAAGGGTGGTGGTGGGGTGGGTGAAAGATAGATAATGTCACATATCCCCCTTCCCATACAACTAAAATTAAATTAAATTATTTTTATTGAATTTATTTAAATTTTGAGTGAAAGAGCAGCATGCCAACAACAACAACAACAGCTTGGGGGGTTTTGAGTTGAATGATATTCTCTTCTCTTCCTTTCGTAGTCCAAATCTATGGGCTTGCTCTCTCCTCTCACTCTCAGCAGGAGAGGGGAGAGAGAGAGAGAGAGAGAGTGATGGTGGTGGGGAAGGGGAAGGGGAAGGGAAAGGGGAAGGGGGAAAAGCGATAGGTGTCAAGTAAAGCAACAGCTCACCTCTTAGATTTGTGGGTCCCACGCAATTTCTCTCTCTAGATTTCCTCGTTTTCCCTTTTTGACGCGACGTGATTGGAATGGGCTCCCCCCTCCCACGCGCCACTCCACTCGCGCGTGTCTACACTTGCTCATAATAATTCATCATGATTCATCATAATCTGTTATCTATCTATTCCCTTCCCTTCCCTTCCCTACCTTATTAAATTCTCCAAAATATGTAGAAATTAGGTTTTTTTTTTTCTTTTTCTTTTATGATATTAGTTATTAGGGGAGGAGAATTGAAGCTAAAATGTAATCTCACATTTATTCTACACCATTCAAAATTATTAGTTTTTGTGTGCATGCAAGTTGGAAATGGGTCTTGACTGAGGAGACCCATTGCTCTAAGAAAAGCTATGAGATGAGATAGCTCAACTTCAAGCCCAAACATTTGTTGTGCTTGCACAAGCTACAAGGGGACTGGTGAGATAAGTTTAACTATGACGACGAAAAAAAAACGATAGTTTAAACTATTATAACAAGAGAGGGGGAATTGAACTTGAGTGTAAGGAGCATGCGCACTGTCTCGCCAATTGTCATGACTAATATCAGGCTACGTATTTATTATTTGTGTCGAAATGTCATATCATTTATGAGTTCACATCAAGTGTCGGTCAATATTATTCCACTAAATCAAGTCTTATTGAGTTTGAGCCGTGATTTTTGAAATTTATAACGCTCTAATCAACATGTAGAGGCATGTACGCCTCTAATTGGGCGCGGTGGAAACAAGACAAGACACAATTGAACTTGCATGCATAATCAACTAAACAGATGTAGAATGTGGAAAGTCTCTAATGACACCAAATGGACAGGCACGACTAATGATAGATGATTAGCGTGGAGCCCATTTGTTAATCATGATTGTGGGTTGCTTAAACACGACTAATTAACGAAAAAGAAAGGTCGAAAGGGCACTTAAATTAATGATGACAATTAACATAATTAAAAAGATTAGCCACTAATGTGACTAGTGACCGGCCCTCCTCAAAATGAGCCACATCCAAAGAGCATACAATGCTGGAAAGACACAAACACAGAATCAAACATAGTTGACCAGATGTTTCTACCTCAGCTGTTATATGTGATTCTTCAAACCCAAAAAGAAAAAAAAATGGTGGTGAGAGAGAAGGGGGGGAGGGGGGGCAAGGCAAGAAAGCAGGCCAGCATTGCTTAGATTTTTTCTTGACCATGTTTTGGGTGACAGCACAACCAAAATCCCTCATTAGTAAAATTTTGTTGTGATTAGTTGTGATGTTTTGCTGCCAACATCTCTAATCATTTCTGTATCATCTGCATTAGCCCGCCAATAATTAATTTGTTTAATTTCAAGTCAAACTCTCTATCATCCACAGTAATCAAAATTTGTCCCAATTAGAAAACCCCAAATGATAATGTGTCTTCTTTTAAGGGATAAATGTCTGCACAAAAGGGTGTTTGGTTTATACTCAATTGAATTATGGACCACGTTGTTTTATTTTATAATGCAATTTTAAATGGGTCCACTTCATAAATCCATCAAATTTGGCCCCAAAAAAGCATGATTTGTACTAATTAATTTATTTTAAAGCTTTAATTTCGGCTTTTTATATTGGTGGCTGAACCTAAAACAGAATAATGGTCTCAAAATGATTATTATATTAAGGTATAATGACAACTTAAGTATAGTATGAATGCTAATGTGAAGCAGGAACAGGATAATATAAACAAAAGCACTTTTGATTTAAGATCTTGCATAGGCATCAGATAGATAGTGTAGGCCAGGAGAGAGGGAAAAATAAATTAAGGTTTGCTAAACACCTGGGCATTTTAATTAGCAAATACTTAATGTGCCCTGGAAGTCACTAAGCTCCAAAAAGAAAGTCCGCTGATTTTTCAAAAAGTGGGAAAATTTGCTTACATTAGAGAATCTTACTTGAGGCCCAAAAACCCAAAAAAGCTTTTGCTCTCATCATTTTGCTCTTTGTTTATTATTACATGGGATTGTTGAAGTTCTTTTTTTTTTTGGGGGTTTTTCTTACCACATTTCAAGGTATCAAAATTCTATACTGATTCTGGGATTGACCAAAAAAGAGAAAAACTGATTTAAGGAAGGTCCACTTGAACGTGGGCCGTTAGATCTTCCAAGGCCCGCCTTTACATTTGGTCTTAAGAAAGCGATTTTACCTGGCAAGCAATTTTCAATTGTCAAACAAACATGGTGACGATGGTCTTCTCGCACACCAATATCGCTTGTATAAAAAAAAAATATATAAAAAAAAAAGGCGCCATGCAGATTAATTTTGTTAAAAAATAACTAAGTCAGGTCAATAACTTTACCTTCTGTTTCATTCATGTAAATAAGTTACAGTTTTACTGCTGGGTTACATAATAATGCATGCACCTACTTCATCGCCTATTTCTTTGTGAATCTCAACAAACCAAAATCTTCCAAAGAATATATTTACACTTCTTCCTCAAAGTCCATCAGAAAATCTGTCAAGTTCTCTGAATCGTCTACAGCCTCTTCCAAAGACAAGGCGTCCTTTTTGGGTTTACCCTGCAAGATTTGGTTAAAATGCATTGCTCAAAATGGATAAGAAATGGTGAGCATGTGGACGTTATAGGTGATGCAGTTTTAACTATGAACAAATACAACTTCTGTTTTTTTAATGAAGATTTAGATATACTGCGACGTTTAGATATTAGTGTGCCATATACAGGTTTTTAATTGCAACGGATTTTTTTCTTTTCATGTCCATAAATGAGGATATATGAAACAATCGAATGTTACAAATGAAGACATGCCGCAAAACTGAGAAATGAGAATCACCTTTGACTTGGTAAGCCCAGGAGTAGTTTTCAAAACACTCCAATTGCGTGTGATTTTCTCTCCTTGTTCATCAACCTCGGCCTCACTATCTTCTCCTTCATCCTATTATAAACAGTGCCAAATAAGATTTCATACATAACAATTCTAAGTGGATTAATGCTGGACAACTGCATCCAAGGCACATCATTGTCGGCGTAGTAACATACAATTATGGAACTAATGTATGTGAAGCAATCCAACTTACATCTTCACCAATGTCAACAGCTTGTGCCATAGCTTCATCCATATCAGGTGCCTGCTTTCATAGAATTATAAAACAAGGAACAGCTAGATTAGGTGCTTTGTTCCCAAACATTCTGTCACGATTCAAATGCACCCACCACACCACATACAGTTTTGTACATTTTATTTAGGGTTGTAACTTTGAAACCATAATATGCAGCATCTCTGTAATAATAATTTGACAGAGTTCCATAGATAAGCTGTTCTTTTCCCCATAGTGGTTAGATACTATAGTGGTTGACACTAATCAGGAAAAGCATGATTAGGACTCAGGATAGGTATATAATATGGATGCTAAACTTTTAATTCCATCCAAGAATGTGCCTAAGAGCCTCAGAATTTATTTTTTATGAATGTGTGCTTGAGCCTTTGTTTGTCTGGTACACTCCGCATTTGGAATTCTTGGACAGCCCTTTCCTGGGAGGTTGCTGTCCAGGCATTTATATAGATAGACAAGATAATCCATCCAACTAATTAAAGTTAACACTTTCAATTGATTACCTCAAGCTCTTCGGTCTTCTCTTTTGACAGAATTTTCTCAATCTCCTCCCTTGATATGATTTTTCCATGCTGATCAGAGAGCAGGGAAGTAAAAACTTGAGTAAAAATAATGATACAGCAGATGCTAGAAAAAATCCAGCAAGTCAAATAATAAATAAAGAAAAAAAAGGTGTTAAATTTAGCATATGAGATGAAAAAATTCACGATAACTGTGAATGAGTAAACAATGAAGAACAATGACTTAACCTGACCATAAAACTCTTCATAATGTTCCAGAAAGGAAAAAGGTAGGGGGATTTGAAAAGTACTGACCTCCTTCAGAAAAGACAGCATATTTGGTGTCGGTTCATGAAAATCTGGGCCTCTGTAATCAATCACTTCATCTGGATCTTGAATATAGTTCACAGTTGGGTAAACAGGATCTCCGCCCCATACTGCAAAGGCAAAATAAGTTAGTCAACAAACTAAAATGGACTTCTTGCCTTACGAATGGGAAAAAAGGAGATTCAGATTGATGTTATTTAATCAAGATCATTAAACATGTTTAATGAAACTATTGGATGCCTGGTGAATAACAGATGACAATCTAAAGGACTGCCGTGATTAATAGATGAAAGGCATAATGTTGGAATATGTTGATAAAATATTTCCCGATATTGTGAATACATAATTTGCAATAGAGCCCATAAGATGCCATGAAAGTGAATGTTCTTAATAATGACTTATGGCTTACTAGCAGCAACACAAAAGCTCAAAAGAAAGAAAGAAAGAAAGAAAGTGGCACACATGTACACATAAACATAAGTCCAGAAATATGGAAGTGTTAATCCATCTTCCCCCTCTTTTCTTGGAGGTTGGAAAAGATTAATATATTGGGTCAATAAAGGGAGTATGCAATCATTGTTTTGACCAACTACAACTGCACAAGAATGCATCACTTATCCAATCAAAATAAACTGAATTGAAAACCTTTTCTAAATGAACTGAACTGTTTCAGGGGTTGAAATGATTAAATAATGATATGAAGAATGAAAGACATGAAAATAACGCACAAAATTATCAGCTTTGGAGTGAGTACTTTGCTTTATTTGATCCTCTCGCATACGCATTGCTAAGGGGTCCCTACGTATACGGATATCAGTCCCCATCATTATACGATACTCTCGATCAGTTTGTTGAGAAAACATTTCAATTAGTTGGGTTGTTTCATTTTCACCAGTCTCTTCAAAATGTTTCTGAACAGCTTCTCGAGAAGTGTCTCTTTTCCACGCCTTAACCCATTCTGAATAGTATGCAAGTGGACCTATTCTATCCAGCTTCTCTTGTTCTGCTTGAAGCCTACAAAATCAGCAGTCACTTGAAAATTCCACATAAAAACAAAACTCCATAGAAGTTCTTAATCAATATTTTGAGGTTGCAAGGCAATCATTACTTGCAAACAAAATAAGAAATAGAGAAGCAGGTGCAAGGAAAAATGCCTAACCTAAATAAAACCTAAACTAAGACACAAATCGTTCTAAGTCGACAATGCAAAGTCCCAAGAGAGACTTCCATAAGCAAACAAATCCAAAATCAAGAGTTGAGCACTGGGACAATCCTTTCATCTCCTTTAATTTGTTTAAAGGGTGCTGCAGCAATGTTTCTTAATTGTTATCACTCTCCTTAGTACTGACAGAATGACAAAACCAGCTATCAATTTTCACCACATCCTTGTATAAATTCTTAGTAATGTCATACATAATTCTAAATTACATATGTATGTCTTCCAATATATTATATATGTACTGAAGATTACAAAATTAATCATAAACTATACCTCTCTTCCTTGAAAAGATGTCGTCTTGCTCTGTAAAGTGAAGTTTCAGTCAATGTTGGATGTTCACCATAAAGCTTTACTTGCCCAGTCTCTGCCATTGCTTTGAGAAAAACCTGAAGAAGTTGAAAGACAATATCCAAGTCAAAGCAGGAGACCATTTTCCATCTGATGTTCCTGTTAGTTTATGGATTGATTACATGGGCGCTCTAACAAGAAGTGAGCTTATATTGATTTCATTAATACATGTAATATAAGTGGCATTGCTTATTTGTGAGAACCTCATGTAAACAAGACCCAAAATCTTGCAATTTCCCAAAAAAAAAGGAGTAGGGTGGACCGGTGAATAAATTCCGACACGGTCTTTCACTCCAAAACCAAATATGATTAGTAATTCTTGACAACAAAGCTTTTAATTTTGTAATATTTAAAAAGTCACATGGTTCAAATCACCTACACATTCAAAAAAATTGGTTTAAAGATCCCTTGGCTTATACGTTCTGTGAGCCTTACATCACAATCCCAAAATTACATACAGCATTGTCATTTTGTCTCTATTAAATATGCACTAACCGTTTCAAGATCTGGTCGTCTCCTTTGCCATCTGGACCATTGTTCCTTGTCTGGTTTTTTCCAGTTCCACCATAGTTCATCACTCGTAAGTGGCTCCTCTAGTGGCTTCTTTGTTTCTGGATCAATAAAGGGATGAGGACGTCCAAGTTTCTTGTCTAGTTCAAATCCTGTTTCTTCTTCTTTTTCAGGTTCATTCTGATAGACAACATATTCAGATGGGAAATCTTTAGAATCCTCTAGTGTGTCCTCTGAAGTCTCTGGTTCCAGTTCCACTGCCACTGTATCACTTGATTCTACACTTGGTTCAGAAGATTCACCAGCAGCAACTGATGTTTTATTCTTCCTCCTCCTACTTCCAGGATTTCTACCATAAGATGGAGATCCAACTGATTTACCAGTGGGCTCAGGAGCCCTGGCAGCCCTAACTCGACTTGCAGTGCCTTCAGGCCAATAATCCTGCCCTGGAATGCTGGCACGAGCACCTGATGCAGGTTCAAGCTGCCCAGATGTTGAGTCCATATAGCTATCATAGGGTGGACGCTCAATAGAGAAATCTTTGGAGGAATCATCCTTCTTCTCGCACTTTATAGAAGGAAGTAAAGGTGCCCTCTTTGGTGATATATTCGAGCCAACTCTAACTTGGAATAATCCAACTGGAAATGAACTTACAGTTGATGCCTGTGCTATTCACATAAAATTAGCAAACAGTAAACGGTTTTAAAAAAAGAAAAAGAAAGGTGACGAAGAAAAAAATGTATTTTGGAACCTACCATTTGAAACATCTTAAAAGAGCCAGATATTAGAAATTAGGTCAACACATAGAGTAATACAAAAAATACAAGCACTAAAATGACATAAAGACATTGGTTCCCAGTAGCATGGCTCTGTGCGTGCAGGGAGGCAATTGATTCTGGAAGATTTACAAGCCTACAAGGCAAGCTTTAATGCATAGGTTCAAACAAAATCAGCCCAAGCTCAAACACTTTCCTCATGCAACAAAAAAGTTATGCTCCCAAGTAGCATTTGCAAAACAAGTTTATAAAATTCCCCAACTAAAAGTTCTAATCTCAACTTAGCCAGATGGCCAGTTTAGTCCCGGCATTGTTAGCACAATCAAACAAAACTTCAACCAAACAAATCGCCCATGTTTAATTACTAAAGATATCACTTCACAAGGAAATAGAGACTTGAATAAAGGACGCCTAAAACTAAAGCAACACAATTAGTCAAAAACAGAAGAAATTCCAGTGACCAATATGCAATGTTATGCAGAGAGAGAGAGAGAGAGAGAGTCATACAAACATGCATATATATGTATATGTGGGTGTGTGTGTGTGTAACAGTGAATTTATTGGAGAGAATACAAACCTTGAAATGATTGAAACATGGGTTCCCAGTAGCATGGCTCTGTACTAAGACTGCACCTTTCAATCCTCTATCTGCCAGAAGCACACCAAAAGCTTGGAAAAAGAAAAGAAAAGAAAACTTGTATATGAAATTATCTTCAGCATTAAATAAGATAATAAGACCAAATATACACACCTTGATACAGCCAAGTTCCTGATATAGATGCCATTTCACTTTAACCGCAGCATAAATATCACCAAAATCTGGAAAACCGAACCAAACTTTATTTAAAGAAAAAAGAAAACGATTTGGGAACCAAGTGAATATATATTACTAACTATTTTAATTCTATTTGGGCATTCACAGAGAGTATCTAATAACAAAGAAACTGAAAGTTTTAATCTTGCACTGCAATTCAATTTGTAACCCAAAGAGCTGTAATGTGGGAGAAGAATAGAACTGGAGTTTGAAGGCATATAACGTACCGCTATATTGCAAGATTTGAAAAGGGAGTTATTGAGCTGGTTCAGCTGCTGAATTCTGGGTATAGATGAAGGTATGAATCGTTGCTGGGGATTTAAAGTTAGGAGCTTTTGGGCTCAACCCGCTGTGTAAGTAGACTCGAGAGTGGACGTGAGGGGTAGCTCAGGGTTTTGGAACATTGGATAAGGGCTTTTGCATTTTTGTTTCCCTCAGAGCATCCACAGTGGTTAAGTGTATAAAGGGGTGTATGTTAAATGTATATTCCTTGTTACTAGAATTATCTTCAATGAGGAGATGTAAATTGATGTAAATATACATCACCACTATGAATGTAAAATAAAATGTATATTTACATCTATTTTTACATCCTAAAGGACCCACCAGAAAAGAGAAGAAAAATGAAGAAAAGTCAGATAAAAGGACCCATGACTATAGTAATTGGTGGAAAAAAAATTCACATGTTGTTTGCTCATTTGTGGTTTTCATGCTCCCCCAATGTTTTAGATGAAATCATATCCTCTCCGAATTTAAATATTTTTAGGTCTATTTGTTTGAAAAATTAAAATTAACCTAATACAAAAAAAATTAATTTTATAACGTAAACATAAAATACAAATTTAACATAAAAACGAATTAAGATAAACAAAATAATTATATATTTTAGATTTACATCTTTTCTCATTGGAGTAAAAAAATGTATTAACACCCCCCGAACGTATAAAGGGGATGTAAAAGTAGTTTTACACCCCCTGATGCTCTTAATAGTCCAACTTGCTCATAAAATAAAATTAAGGAAAAAACAAACATGAAAAATTGAATTCCGGGCCGGTAATAACATTATTAAACTATGTTAAAGTATAAAAAAGAGTTGAACCAAAAAACATATAAAAATTAGGAATTCATGAATAGTGAGAAGAACTTAAGCGAATCTAAGGGAGTATCTACAATCATGCTTTTTATTTTTTAATTAAATTTTAATTAAAAACACATAAAAGTTATTTTAGGAATTCTCTATAAAATTTGAACTCCAATCATACTCTCTAATTTAGGGAGTCATAAATACTATAATTTTTTTAATTCAATATAATTGGTCCATTTTTATTTAAAAAATTATATAAAAAAGTTAGAATTAATTAAAAATAAAAAATATGTATAAAACAAAGCAACATTAAATTATAGAGAGCCATTAGGAGTTCTTTCTCTCTCCTAAGATTTATGAGCTCCTAAAGATCTTACTATTTTTAGGAAGTGGATAGAGCATATGGTTGTAGTTGTATTTTTTTAATTCATCCTTAAAATTTATCTAATGAGGTGATTTAGAGAGTCCATTGTGGATGCTCTTAGGGGTAATGAAATGCACACGTGTATCTTCACCGTAACATGAGACTCACAAGTGTGCCTCTACGCATAGTTATAAATGGCCAAAGAAATTCCAACATAAAAATTACAAACTTACAAACCTCAAATATAGACACAACGCCCCTCAACATACAAACAACAATCTTTAAACTCTCACAAGTAAACAAATCTTTTTTTTTTCGGGGTTGTTGTTGTAAGATTGTAAACAAGTCTAACTGATTGAAAAAACCAAAACTTCCTTGTTAAGTCCAATTTGATCAAATTAAAAGAAGAAAAAAGAAAAAGAAAGAAAAGAAAAATATATTTTAGGTGCCGGCACCTGACCCTTCTTTACGGAATGGGGGGCAAAAGAAAATAAAAAAACCCAAAAGAATGGCAACGAAATCTACTTAGCATCAGTTATTCTCTCGTTGAGTAAAATATCTTCCTTTTATCTCAGAATAAATTTTCCTCCTTTTTGTACCAACATTCCCCTACTTCTCCCTCCTCAATCTAATCCCATGTGCATTTTCACTGTACGGTATCTTCTGGGTCGAGATCAAACTGTGTGCAGAATACCGGTGAGGCTTTGATGATATTAAGCTTTGCTGTGTTGAATTTTGTTGATGCGTTTTCTTGCATTGTGATGCTGAATTGTTGACATTGCTTGATTCTTGAACTCGATCCCTCTGAACCTATTACGGTGTTCGAGTTCTCTCAGTGTATGCTTGCGTTTCTTGCCACTATTGATTCGGTATTGAATATTGGATAGGGGTTTGTCTTGAGGATTTGGGAAAGCTTTACTTTGCGTGTTTTTCTTGGGTTTAGAGTTGGAGCTTGTATTGGGTTTCTCTTTGGTCATCGAAGAAATGGGCATCGGAACTTTTTGGTTGTTGTAGAGTATACTGTAGTCTGTTTTAGTTTAATAGAGATGAAGAGGCTGAAAATTGAACCTTCTGTTGCTAGGAGGTTCAAATTGCAGCATTTATTGTTTGCTTTAGCGGCATTGTACTTGGTCTTCATATCCGTTAAGTTTCCCCAGTTTCTAGAGATAGCAAAGGCGATGAGTGGTGATGATGGCTATGTTGGATTGGACCTGGCCAAAGTACAGGACTCTCAAGATGGGGATTTGAGTAAACCATTATTTAGTTCCGTTTATAAGGATACATTTCACAGGAAATTGGAAGACCAGAGCCAAGATGCGCCTGTGAGGCCTAGCAAGGAACCTTTGGAAGAGAAGAAAAGTGAGTCTAAGCCTATAAGGCCACTACAGCATCGATATGGTCGGATAACTGGTGAGATTCTGAGGCAAAGGAATAGAACTAATGAACTTTCAGTGCTTGAGAGGATGGCAGATGAGGCTTGGACATTAGGGTTAAATGCTTGGGAAGAAGTGGATAAACATGATGGGAAGGTGACAGGAGAGAGTTCTATAGTTGAGGGAAAACCTGAGTCATGTCCTTCATGGCTATCAATGAGTGGGGAAGAATTGGCAATGGGAGATAAGTTGATGTTCCTTCCTTGTGGGCTTGCTGCAGGCTCGTCTGTTACGGTGGTGGGAACATCCCATTATGCTCATCAGGAGTATGTGCCCCAGCTGGCAAAGTTGAGGAGGGGTGATGGAATAGTTATGGTCTCGCAATTCATGGTTGAGTTGCAAGGATTGAAGTCAGTGGATGGGGAGGACCCACCGAAGATATTGCACTTGAATCCACGATTAAAGGGAGATTGGAGTCATCGGCCAGTCATTGAGCACAACACCTGTTATAGGATGCAATGGGGATCAGCTCAAAGGTGTGATGGTTTACCATCTAAGAACAATGAAGACATGCTAGGTAACAATGTTTCATTGATTTGGAAGATAAGTTCTTTCCTTGTATTTCTGCATCACAAGCCATGGTATTTGTAAATGGGCATAAAGATTCATGAGCAAACACAAATTTTTTTTTTAAAAACATGAGTATAACTGTGTATGAATGGAGTTAATGCTTTTTATGAGGGTATGTCCCTTAACAAGAAAAAGTTTGAGTATAGCTTGAAACAGGAAGATTATATGAGGATAAAGGATGTTGAACATTTGTCTGCATTTCAGATTGTAAAAACCATTCCCCCCTTCTTTCTATCTTGTAGCTGTTCATTATGTGGATTATATATATATATATATATATAAAGCATTCGACTGAGCTGTATACCATGTGGGTTGCGTATTCTTGCTGGTTCCTCCTTAACAATCCTGACCATCCTACAGTCACACTGTTATTTCAAAGGATGGGGAACTTCTTTTGTGCTTCTCAGAATGTAGACTCCAATATCCACCTTCTTTCTATTTTCTAGCTGTTCATTATGTAGATTATATATATAGATTGTTATAAGCCATGTGGGTTGTAACATGACTTTATGTGGCAGTTGATGGATATGGGAGATGTGAAAAGTGGATGCGGAATGATATGGTAGACTCAAAGGAGTCCAAGACCAAGACTACCTCATGGTTTAAGCGATTCATAGGGCGTGAGCAGAAGCCAGAAGTTACCTGGCCTTTTCCCTTTACAGAGGGTAGACTGTTTATCCTGACCATACGTGCTGGTGTGGATGGATTCCATATTAGTGTTGGGGGCAGGCATGTGACTTCATTTCCATATCGGACGGTATGTTGCATAACTGTTTAACTTACCTACATTGCTTATGTTTGCCTCTGAGATTTGAGTGGTGCACAATTGCAAATTTGGTGCACATAGTGCTGCTAGTTCTGCCGTACAGCTCTTGTTGTTGGGAAAAGAAATCCTGTTCAATTGTTTGCATTTTAAAGTGATTTTACATATCCTCTCAGATTTTGTTGTTGGTTTCCTTTCCCCCTTGTCTCCACCCACTTTCTGAATTCCATTTGACATTATGTGTTTAGTTACCTTTTTTCTTTGTGTGATTTAGAGAAATTGCGCGAATATGCCAAGGCCATAATTATAATTAATGATTTTATGTGTTTTGAGCTGTCTGGTCTGGTTATATATTTTCAGTTTTATTCCTTGTCTGTTTCCCATGTTTTCCCTATCATTAATGCAATGTACTTTTTTCTAATTATTTTTATGCTTTAACTTTAGGGTTTTACACTTGAAGATGCAACCGGATTAGCAATTAAAGGAGATGTTGATGTACATTCTGTTTATGCTACTTCTCTTCCCTCGTCTCATCCAAGTTTCTCACCTCAAAGAGTACTGGAGATGTCAGAGAAGTGGAAAGCTCATCCTTTACCTAAGAGTCCTATTCGGCTATTTATTGGGGTTCTTTCTGCTACGAATCACTTTGCAGAGCGCATGGCAGTGAGAAAAACTTGGATGCAATCATCTGTAATCAAGTCCTCAAACGTAGTAGTCCGTTTCTTTGTTGCATTGGTAAGTTTCTTGCATTCAGCTTCTGAATAATTGATCTGATATTAAGAGTTGAGTAGTCAGATCTCATGATCAACTGGTGTTGGTAACCATTTATAAGGCCGGAGAACAAGTATTACATTGGTCTTTTTCTCTTTAAATGTATATTGTCCTTGAGTAGTTACATCTCATCATGCAGTGTAAATATAAGTGTGTCTCTAACTGGTTGAGCGTGCAGTTCAGTCTTTCAAGTTTTCTGTTTGTTATCTAATTTGAAGTTTTGGCTTTTGTTTGTGTTAGAGTGTTAGATGAATCTTTAACTGAAAGAGGAAAGCTGCATTACATCTGTTTTAACATGTCAGACAGGCCAGATTGATGTTTGAATTTCATTGCCTGGAAGCTGACGTAGATATGGTTTTTGAATTGTATGGGGGTTCATTTATGTAATATGGAATGCACTTGTTCAAATTGTTTTGATGAAATTAAAATGTACTCTCTGTAAATGGATTCCAACTTGTAGGAATGACTGGGTTTAAGTTCAAATTCTATTGTTGGATCATTTCGCACTATCTGTCATCAATAAACTGAATTGTGCCTTTAGGGTCATAACCTTTGAAATCTTTCTCGCAACAAAAACAGAAGAACTTGAATAATATAACACAAGGACTTGTAGATGATTGAGGTTGCTACATAAAATGGGTTTTTTGGGATATGAGGTCAAAGCTTATATTGAATCAAACTGTTCCATATTCATGCTTTCCTTCAATAATTGGTACTAATTATTAAGTTCTGCAGAATCCGAGGAAGGAGGTAAATGCAGTGTTGAAGAAAGAGGCTGCTTACTTCGGTGACATTGTGATTTTGCCCTTTATGGATCGCTATGAGCTTGTCGTTCTGAAAACCATCTCTATTTGTGAGTTTGGGGTGAGTTCGGTTTATCCTCCTGTATTCCTTCATTGAGTGTACATATCTAGGTGTGTGAGTTTACATACACACACACACATATATATATATATATATATTTATTATACATATGTATGTATATTGTTCGATCAGATGTTCATATTTGTGTCTGTAGTTTGGAAAACCATTCAACTGGGCCTTTCTCCTGAGTTTGTGTTTTTTAAAAGCTTCAACACCTTGATGCAGGTCCAGAACGTGACAGCTGCATACATCATGAAATGTGACGATGACACATTTGTTAGAGTGGACACTGTATTAAAGGAAATTGAAGGCATCTCTTCTGAAAAATCCCTTTATATGGGCAATCTTAACCTCTTGCATCGCCCTCTTAGAAGTGGAAAATGGGCTGTAACCTATGAGGTATGCAAGTTGGCGTGAATCTCCACTTGTTTAAGTCATCCATTTATCTGCTTTTGTTCAATAGTTGTATTTGATGAGTTGTCTTGTGGGTTTTCGGAATGTCTTGACCTATCTGTTTAGTAGAAGCTACTTTTCTTAATCAGATATTCTGAAAATTGAATATAGTGGAATGGTGGATTGGGTTGCTAGCAAGTAAATGCACACAGGTTTTACTTCATGGTACCAGGAGAATAATATGAATGGACAAGAAAATAATTTCCCTGTATACGGCATCCTAAATTCCCTATTGTTATTGCTGTTATCTAAATTTAATTCGTCTAGTGGACTGAAAATTTTCAAAGAGGATGCATGTTAAGTTCCCTTTCTGTGTGTGGTTTTCTCATTTACTTTCTCTTTTTCCCCCCTCTATATATCTGAAGGATTATTGTCTATTGTGACAGGAGTGGCCAGAAGAAGTTTATCCTCCATATGCCAATGGCCCTGGATATATAATTTCCATTGATATTGCTAAGTTTGTCATTTCTCAGCATGGGAGTCGAAGCCTAAGGGTTAGTTACTAATTGTCTGACTTATTTCCTCTCTGAAGATGATTTCCTTCTTTTTCCATCCTTGTGCGTCGCAAATCTTGAAAATAACATGTTGGCCAAAAGAAAAAGAAAGTAATACATACATGGTTACATTTGTAGCCACCTACCAAGTTCTGTCGAGTCTCATTGTATTGTTACTAAACATAATGAGTGTTTGGTTGCAGCTGTTCAAGATGGAGGATGTGAGCATGGGAATGTGGGTTGAGCAGTTCAACAGTTCCATGGCGACCGTCCAGTACTCCCATAACTGGAAGTTTTGTCAGTATGGATGCATGGAGAACTATTACACTGCACATTACCAATCCCCAAGGCAAATGATCTGTCTTTGGGACAAGTTGGCTCGTGGTCGAGCGCAATGCTGTAACTTCAGATGACACCAAGCATTGTGCTTCACATGAGTAGATTGGGAAACTCCTCACCCTCTCTTTCTGGAAGCCACCGACTCATCCCGATTTAGTTTGGATTAAAAGTACAAACTCCTAACAATGAATTGTGAGAAATGGTTTTGTCAAAATGAATCATCCAAGACTTCCAAATGTAGATTGTGTTGTAAAATGGGGCTGCTGGACGGGTTCACCCCACTACATTGTATATTATGGTCATGATTTAACATCCAGCGATTGATAGCATCATCAATACTAACATGCAGCGTTTGGCTTTGTTGTGAAGGGGTTTTTTTTCTCAAACTTTTCAGTAAAATTGCTTGATGGCTTTGAAGTTATTTATGTTAATTAAATCAACATGTGAATTTGGTTATTTATCTTCAAATTCAGGGATATAAGAGAGCATTAATCAAAGGGATTAACTAGGTCCAGCTTTAGTTTTGGTCCGGAAATTAATGTCCACCGCGGGAGAAAGTCTTGCCTTATCCATCAGTTACACCAAGGAATTGACCTTTCCTTCAATCTTGGCTGGAGTTATGCAAGAAGCTCAACAGTTTTTATAAATGGTGCCCAAGATCCAAGTTAAGCAAGGCTAGCTACAACAAGAACCCAAAAACACAAACATGGAAAACCAGAGAAGTCTTGAAAATATTATCTCAGCTAGGAGTTTGATAAATTTGATTCCCATCCAAATGACCCTAAAAGCTGCAATTGAGCTAAATGTCTTCAGCATCATAGCCAAGTCAGGGCCTGCATCTCATCTCACAGCAAAAGAAATTGCCTCACAAATTCCAACTTCAAATCCAAATGCAGCTGGGAATTTGGACAGAATTCTGAGACTGCTGGTTGCCCATTCCCTCCTATCCACAACCCTAAAACCATGCCCAAATGATGAGACATTGCAAGAAAGGGCTTATGGCCTCACAAATGAGACACTCTGCTTGGTTCCAGATGAAAATGGAGTTTCATTGGCCGCATTTATAATTTTGAACTCTGAACTTGAGATTGTGAAGACCTTGTACATGCTCAAGGACACAGTGCTTGAACCAGACTGCTTGCCCTTCTGCAAGGCCCATGGAATTACCATTTATGAGTACATGTCCAAGAAACCTGAGATGAGCCAATTGTTTAACAAGTCTATGGCTGAAATTTCTAACCTAAATTTTAGTGAGGTGTTAAAAGGTTTACAAAGGGTTTGAGGAGGTGAAGGAGTTGATGGATGTAGGGGGTGGCATTGGAACTTCCATGTCAGAAGTAGTTTCCGTGTATCCCCACATCCATGGAATTAACTTTGATTTGCCCAATGTTGTTGCCCAAGCTCCTACCGTACGTACCAAGGTTAGTAACTTAGTATCATCAAACTTAGAAGACAAATTAAAAGTCAAAATAAGCAGAGGATTCGAATCCAATTTTGGTCAAATCTCATGTACACTTTTTTTCTTCTTTTCTTATGAATTTGACCCATTGTTTGGTTATATTAATCTTAACCAACATGTAAACTTATTACATGCAAGTGTGAATCATGTTGGTGGAAATATGTTTGAGACGATACCAGATGCACAATCGATTATGTTGAAGGTTAGTTTGCTTATTTCTTAATTCTTAGATACTAACATCAGTCGTACATAAGCGCGTGATTGAATATAGGTCATTAATCTATGCATGAGTCATGACCCCACAAACAAACGTAGCTAACTAAATCTACATGGCTTGCAGTGGGTGCTCCATAACTGGGGAGATGATCAATGCAAGAAAGTATTGAGAAATTGTTGGGAGGCATTGCCAAAAAGTGGGAAGGTGATAGTTGTGGAATTTGCAATACCTGAAGAATTTGAGAAGACAAAAGCGGTGTTGAACATAGTAACCTTGGACATCACAATGATGGCATGTCCTGGCGGTAAGGAACGAACAACAACTGAGTTTGCTAACTTAGCAAAACATGTAGGTTTTGTCGAAACTAAATTTTTTCCAATATCATATGGGATTTATGTTTTGGAGTTTCTCAAGATAGAAGAAGTATGAGATTAGTAGTATATCATTATGATCCTACATATTTTTCTTATTTCCTTTGATTTGCAAAGAGACCCATAGATTTTTTTTTTGCCCTCATTCAAAATGAAAAGTATAAAAACAAGTTCGTGTTTTCCACTGGGAATTGTCTCCTTCTCTGGGAGGAGATACATTAAAAAAAAATACAAATAGAAAAAATTATGCACATGTTATACTACCATTGCCAGGAACGGAAGAGTTCCTACTTACGAGTTGGTTGCGAGCGCACCACACTATTACATTTATGAATTTAGTTAAACTTTTTGTGCTTGGACACTTTCCTGGTGTGTCATTTGAGCATTAGAGCAACTCTACCCATTTGCCCTTAGTCATGGCAGGGGGGGAGCTAGGGCAGCCACTATTCACGTGAATAGTAGTTGCCCTTGCAAATAGTATTTTGTGTTTCTACCCGTTGTCATGACAAAAGACAATTACTATTCATTTTTTTGTTTTTTTCATAAATTTTTTTTTACCTCAATCATTAATTTGATAATATTTTCGGATAAGATTTTCGGGTTCCTATGTGTCAATACTATTCATATCTCATAATCGGATAAAATTTTCAATTTTAAATTTAATATAAATTTATAAAAAATTGGTTGGTATTTATAGAAAAAAATTCATTAATTTTTGGGTATTTAAAAAAAAATCCAAATTTTTTTCAATATTTTATTGCAAAAAAATTGCATGCCGTTGGATTGGAGAAAAAATCTGATCGGAGAGCCCAGACGACGCCACGTGGCAATAGAAAAAAATTCAAATGAGTGGGCTAACGCCGCTGGAGTCAGAATGACATCACCACTCGGGTTTGAGCTCGCTAAACGGCCTGAGGCCAGCCCGACTTCATGGGTCCCACTCCCAACCCGAGCTTGAACTCCTCGCTGGAACTGAGTTTTTTTTTTCTCCCCCCAGCCTCTGACTGGACTTGCCGTTGGAGTTGCTCTTACTGAAAGAAAAAGAAAGATATGAAGCAATCATCCATAAAACCACTGTTCATTGATTTTTGTCGGAATAATAATTAGAAAGCTGTATTCTGATTGCTCAGCACTCAAGGAAGCACTACTCATTGTTCTTATTGAATCTTTACCATACAATAAATCAACCGAATAGTGAATATCAAAGGACTTGAGGTTTATCAAAAAGCTTACTCTATCAAGCATCTCTCCAGAACAGAAAAATAGATATTACTGTTTTGCTATTCCTAACTGCAATCAAAATAACGATGACATACTGTGATTGACCAAGTATATCAAAATATTGATATTCTCCATTTTAGACAAGTGTTTTTCCATCCAATTCTAAACAAGCCCTAAACATATCGTGCATTAAATGTCAAATTTTGAAACGCATTCTTCTTCTTTTTTAAATTCAGAAACGCTTTTTTTTTTTGGGGCCACACAAGCGCAATCTTTTTTTCTCCTTTATCAGGATCAGGAAGAATTGGGTACCCATTTGTGAATTTTAGCCACAGCTTCATTCGGTATCGATAAGATTAATTGGGCACAGGTGGCAGTGCCATGTGGATCGCATCGATTCAGTCCAGTCCTTCTCACGCAACTGCCATTCCCAACCTCCCGGCTACCCCCACGTGTCCTGGCCCACGAGGCTTCCCCTGTACCACGTGCCACCCAATCACGAGCTCTCCAATAGGACAAGCCTATAAGCGAAAACAACATTGACTCGCGGCAGCGGCCCACGAGTCTTCCCCTGTACCACGTGCCACCCAATCACAAGCTCTGCAACAGGACAAGCCAATACGCGAAAACAACACTGACTCGCAGGGCAGCCGCGGCCCCCCTAAAAATAAAGAGCTAACTCTTATCGGAAAGTGGGTCCCGATTTGGACCGTAGGGAAACGGTCGAAAAAGCACGTAGACTGATATCTGTCGGCAGCACACGATGCTGCCACGTTTCCGACGCCATCAGTGTTTTGCTCTTCTAAGCTGGCAAAGTGGCTAGTCATCTCCACTCGCTCGAGTTGGTGAAGTTAGTCTTACTCGATTTATAAGCTCCCGATGCGACGTCGTACGACTGACTTTGGGCGGACGTGTCGTTTCCGGGTGGAGAGCGTGTGAAAAATCTGATCAGCCCATTGTACCCAACCACCCATAAGCCGTGACTTCCGCAACAGGACAGAATTAACCTTTCGGGGCCCAAGTGTGAACCGCAGCTTTCAAGGACCCAAATAGTACAAATATGTCAAATATTATTAATATTTCTCTTTTCAGTAACGTTTTAAGTCCACAGTCAACCGAGTTGGTCTTGACTTGCATATTAACGATTTCAGATTTGGTTGTAGTTTAAATTAACGTTTATACTAAAAAAACATTATAAATAAGGTCAATCACATATCAATAATGTCGTTCTACGTGACAATTTGACGATCACTTTATTTTTGCATTTTCTCCGAGAAGGAGGGTAAGAGATGTTTAAGGAGTGTAGATGACACCATATTGAATTTGATAAGGTAGATTAGAGCACAAACAATTGTGTTTTTTTTTTTACAAATTTATAAATAAACTCAATCCTAGACATGTATTTATAAAAAAACCCAAACACTATTTAAACATAGAAACACATCCAAAATTAACCACAAAGTCAACTTTTTGGGTGTGTTTATAAATGAGTTTTGAGTGTGTATAATGATGGGTTTTGGGTGTGTTTATAAAGTGTTTTGGGTGTTGGATTTTTTTATAATTTCAACCTCTATTTTGGGTGTTTTAGTGAAACTCCCTTTTTTTTTTTGAGAGAGAGGACACAATTATACTTGTCTTAAATTATTTTGTGCAAGTCTTTACAAATTCCATGCTTTTCTTGCCTTGCTTCTCTTCTTGCATATTATATTCTTTTATTCAGACTATTCTGAGCTAAGAGTTCCATAGCAGAATGCTCTAAATTTGGTTTTAACCATAACTCCAAGCTGCTGACCAAATCCCTCTAAGAACCAAAACATGCATGGCTAAAAGCTGTTTTGCTTAATTTAATCGCATAAATGTATGGTATTAGTGATAAGGCCACAATTTTTTTTTATTTTCTTTAGTGTGAATGTCTTAAAATAGCAAACTTTGATTAAAATAAATCGTCAGCTATAATTCTTAATGGCCATACAGAATCACATTAGATTGTTTTTTAAGTCAAAAGCACTTGATAGAAGCCACTCACCAAACGCCATCTCATCTGTAATCTCTTTCACGTAAAGCTATGAAATCAAAAGTTGCCCTAAAGCTTAAAATGACGATTCAAGGCATGCCAAGTTGTAAGTGCACAGTTTTGTAACTGTAAAATTCTTGTTTATTTGCTTCCTTCAATGGACGCTTTCATCTCCCCAACGTTACAAAACGTCTATATTTAAAGGGATCACATGGGAATTTTTTTATTTTACACATTTATGTTTTCTGCAAGCAAACTTGTCATCTTTGGGAATAACGATTCTCAAATTATGAAACATTATTTTACACCTTTAAAAAAACATTAAATTTGACATATTTTTACGTTCATATTGAGGATTGAGCCACAACAGATTACAAATTTTTTTAATACAAATATTGTAGTTTAGAAACTGATACTAAAGTGTCATAGGAGTTTGAACTTAAAGCCACTAATTTGCAAGATAAATTTTTTTTTTACTGAATTGGACTCCGTTGGCAACGAACTTTATTTTTCCCTTTTGTTTTTTGGGATTTTTTGTACAGTGACGGTGAGGAGGGAGGGCAGCCTATTTTTGTCCTTTGAACTAAAGCACTCCGAACTTCTTTGTCCCCCAAAAATAAAATTGCCAACCCAACAGGGGCCACAACGAGCTAATCACACTCGAGATATTTTCGTTTGCTCATTCGTTTTGGCTATGGCATTGCCTTTTATGGACTGTAACATCACAACCACCTAAAGCTATCAACCTCCTCAGCTTTTCTTCTTCTTTCACAACGGTTACTTTCCCTTCCTTCAATTCAATGCCCCTATAACGGCTCTGTTTCTCTCTCTTTCTCTTATTTCATTTCCTTTCTTATCTTATTTTCAAGTGTTTTTGTGCATATACATATATGGTCACCTGAACTGTCATTCCAAAAGTGCGTAGGGGAAGAGAAAGTTTGAGTATTTTGGTGTTTAGAGAGAAACCCAGATGGATCTCACTTCGTTCTTGACGTCCTTAGGGACGTCTTTTGCCATTTTCGTCATTTTGATGTTTCTCTTCGCATGGCTTTCAAGGAAGCCTGGGAACACTGTGATTTACTATCCCAATCGGATCTTAAGAGGCTTGGATCCATGGGAGGGCGGGTCCAAGACCCGAAACCCGTTTGCTTGGATCAAAGAGGCTTTAACTTCCACAGAACAGGAAGTTATCTCCATGTCAGGGGTTGACACTGCTGTGTACTTTGTGTTCTTGAGCACTGGTTTGTCTCTGCCTCTTGCCTGTTTGACAAGTTTAAAAATTACTGTTTTCTCTTTTGTTTGTACCTGACACTTTCTGGGTTTTGTTCATTTGCTGAAAGCCTGAAATTATTAGAGCTTTGTTGTTGATTTGGTATGATGGACTAATTTGAAGGCTACTCTCAGATTTCTATTGTTGCAATTTATGTGAATAGTTAAGGGTTAAGCCTGTTTCTCGTAGCCCTCTTCTCCTCTTTTCTGCATTTCATAAACTAGCTCATCAGTGAGTAGTGTTCTACCAGCTTGTTTATACCCAAAACCTTACTTATTTTAAAGGTTAAGTCTATTTCTTGTAGCCCTGTTCACCTCCTTTGCATTAATGCATGAGTAGCATGTTTCCAGTTGGCCTTTACTAAAAACTATGGATTTGTGTAAAAATGAATGGAATTTTATGTTAGGATACTGTGCCTTGCAAGGTGAATAAGATATTTATGTCATGGGTGAACTTGAATACAGTAGTTGTTACAGGAGAAGCTGTATGCAACGTGGTTATTTTGTTTCCGTGTTTGGGTAAAAACTGTATGCAATGCTTGACCTAAACATGTTAATTTTTGTCTGTTTATAAAGTGCAAAATTTTGAAGTTCTAACTTTCCTATTGATGCGCCAGTGTTGGGAATATTGGTTTTATCCAGCCTTATTCTGCTACCAGTCCTTCTGCCGGTTGCTGCCACTGACGTTGGAAGCAAGTTATCCATCAATGCCACAAGCAATGGCACTTTTAGTGACCTTGACAAGTTATCCATGGGACATCTCCAGGTAAGCTATACAAATTTTCATGAATGTCTCGGTCTTTTTCTTCTTTTCCCGTGGGATCAAACAACCATTTTTAATTGTGGTAGCTCTGGGTTTTCTTATAATCTTTTCGAATGATATCATTCGGGTTCCTGAGTTGGGCGCTTTTAGTTTTTTAGCTGTTCATGTTAGTGCTAACATGATGAACATGAACTCATACTAACTTCGTTTATGTATGTCTTTTTGGGTGTACAGGAGAAGAGTCCTAGGTTGTGGGCATTTCTTATAGGCGTCTACTGGGTTTCTTTTGTTACATATTTCTTGTTGTGGAGGGCATATAAACATGTCTCCGCCCTTAGAGCCAATGCTTTAATGTCTCCTCAAGTGAAGCCTGAACAATTTGCAATTCTTGTTAGAGACATACCTGCGGCTCCTGCAGGTCAACTTAGAAAGGAACAGGTCGATTCTTATTTTAAGACTGTCTATCCCGATACATTTTACAGATCATTGGTGGTCACAAATAATAAAAAGGTATGGTTCTCGATTTGCCTTTTCCTAAGCATTTTGTGCCTTTGTTCTCTGTTATGGGTGTGAACATCTCTGATTGGGTTTGGCTATTCCAGGTTTCTGTTAGGATAGGACTTTTATCACAATTGATCGTTCTTCCTTAACATTAAATTTTATTATCTATTTGGGCGTCCGGAATCTTTTTTTGGGTCAGATAAATTCCACTTTTACTTAGAGCATGTAAAAATTCAAGATGCCTAGAGAAAGTACAGTAGATCAGATGATTATGATTTTTCAATGACTGTTGATGGTGTGCTTCCTATTTTAGTTCCATTCATGCTAATTTTATTCTTATGTAGGTCAACAAAATCTGGGAAGAGTTAGAAAAGTATAAGAAGAAGCTTGCACGCGCTGAATCAATTTATGCAGCATCAAAAAATACTGGCAATGCAGAAGGAAAAAGACCCACTAACAAAACTGGCTTCCTTGGTCTTTGTGGGAATAAGGTGGACAGTATAGATTACTACACTGAGAAGATCAATGAATTAATCCCAAAACTGGAGACTGAACAAAAAGCTACTCTCCGAGAGAAGCAGGAAAATGCTGCTCTAGTTTTTTTCACCAATAGGGTGACTGCAGCTTCTGCAGCTCAGACTCTACATGCCCAAATTGTTGACACATGGACAGTCACTGAGGCTCCTGAGCCTCGTCAAGTCCTTTGGCCTAATCTTAAAATTAAGTTTTTCCAGAGGCAAGTACGGCAGTATGTTGTGTACATCATCGTGGCTCTGACCGTTGTGTTTTATATGATTCCAATTGCATTTATCTCTGCATTCACAACATTGGACAATCTCAAGAAAATTCTCCCATTTCTAAAGCCAGTTGTGAATCAAGCTGCAATTAAGACAGTGCTAGAGGCTTATCTACCTCAAATTGCACTTATAATCTTTCTAGCTTTGTTGCCCAAGTTCCTTTTCTTTTTGTCTAAGGCTGAGGGAATCCCTTCTCAGAGCCATGCTATAAGGGCTGCTTCTGGGAAATATTTTTATTTCACTATCTTCAATGTTTTTCTTGGAGTTACAATAGGGGGAACCTTATACGGTACATTCAAGACCATTGAGAAGGATCCTAACTCTATTGTCACCTTACTAGCAACTAGCCTACCCAGCAATGCAACTTACTTCCTCACCTTTGTGGCTCTGAAGTAAGTGACAGTTTACACCTTCTAGCTATTCTTTTTCAGTATCAGAAACTGAAACGAGATTGCAAAGTATCTTATTGTTGGACACTAACGCTTCTTTTAACTGCTATTTGGGGTGAATATAAAGGAGCTTTCATTCTTACTTGTCCACAACAATCATGCCTTTAATAGTGAACTGATTTTCATAACTTCCATTGATGACAGGTTTTTCGTTGGCTATGGTCTTGAACTGTCCCGAATAGTTCCTCTAATCATTTTCCATATAAAGAGGAAGTATCTTTGTAAGACCGAAGCCGAGTTGAAAGCAGCGTGGCTTCCCAGTGATCTTGGTTATGGGACTAGAGTGCCTGGTGATATGCTCATCATTACAATTGTCCTCTGCTACTCTGTTATTGCCCCACTGATTGTTCCATTCGGTGTTCTGTACTTTGGCATTGGATGGCTTGTCCTTCGGAATCAGGTATACTTCTGTCTTCTATGGATTGCCAGTTTCTAGTTTTCAGTTGAAAAACTCTTTATCATTTGTCTATTAGTTTAGGCACAGCCTATGATATATACTATCGAAAACTAAAGCTTATTCTTTGATTGAGCAGGCACTCAAAGTTTATGTTCCCGCATACGAAAGCTATGGAAGGATGTGGCCCCACATGCACGTTCGAGTTCTTGCATCTCTGATATTGTACCAAGTTACCATGTTTGGTTACTTTGGTGTGAAAAAATTCGTCTTTGCACCATTCCTAATCGTACTGCCCATCCTGTCCTTGCTCTTTGGTTTCATCTGCCGCAAGAAATTCTATCGGGCTTTCCAAGACATTGCTCTTGAAGTTGCTGCTCATGAACTAAAGGAACTTCCTAACATGGAGCAAGTTTACAGAGCTTTCATCCCACCAAGCCTGGGATCTGAGAAGATAGATGATGATCAATTCGAAGACGCTCAATCTCATGTTTCGAGAGCAGGATCATTTGCCTAGTGTATAATAGTCAGTCGTGTCGTTTAGAAGTGATTTTGTTTGATTTTACTGAAACTAGTTTGGATTTGGATGATTTTTCAGTTGTTTATAACATGTGATTAGGAACCCCTCAGCATTGCGTTTGTAGCATATATATTCCTTGTAATGTTTGTCTGGTGGAATTTCTTTTAGAGTCATGTTTGATGTGAATATGGGTCTCTTCTGTTTTGCACCAGGAATTATGTCTGCATTACTGATGATTCATCTCGTCCTTTAGATTTCATGATTTAGTTTGTTACTTTGTTGTTTCCTCTGATTTACAATTTGCAAACAAATCATGTTCCTGTTGATTAAAGCAATCTTGATTCTTATTAAAAAAGAAAAAAAAAAGCGCAGACGGATTAGGCTAATTGATTAGGGCAGCGTTCTTCCTTGCACTCAAGTTCGAATTTCGTTTTATAGATCAGATTAATTTAAAATAATTTATATAATTAAAAAAGCAATAGAAATAAATACAATTTTTTTGAAAAAAAAAAAGAAAAAATAAAACCATCAATTAGACCAAGCTACGCTCATAGTTGGCGCCTCTCAGCAGGGCCAAAAACCTCAAACGCCACCATAAAACTCTCCATGAAAGATTTCAAAGCCACAACACAAGACCCATTTGTCTGAACCTCCAAAAACCCACACAAAACCCTTTGAAAACCAATGGCTTCATCTTCGCCACCAGGCATGGTGGTCCACAACCGCTTCTTAGGGTTCCTCATATGGCAATCTATCCCCTCCACTGTCATCTTCTTCATCTTCAAAACCCTCTCATCAACCATCTCTTCCACTTCTCACTCCACCGCCAAACCCCCATTCCCCTTTGCCCCGTATGTTTTTTCCTTTATTACATTCTTGACCTTCCACCTTTCACAGCTTCTCTTCTCCTTCTCACTCTCCCTCATCTCCTCACCCCACCCCCACGGCCTAGTCTCTCCTCTTCAGCTCGCTCTCGGCCTCATACGCTTCCTTTTCGTTCCCGGTGGCTCCGATTTATCAGAGTCTCCCGAGTCTCGGGTTCGGGCTAAGTTATCGGTCGGGTTCCTGCTGTTTTTGGCAGCAGTGGCGGTTTCGGGGTTCGTTGCGGTGGTTTCGGTGTGTGTGAAATTTGGTGATGGGGTTGGGATGATTGGGGCAGTGGGGTTTAGGGGTTTTGTGATGGGTTTGCTTTATGGCTTGTATTATGTCTATTACCGCAGATGGGTCTTCGAGTTTCCCATTATTCAGGTCAGCTTTCAGCTACTTATGTACATCTTTTGAATCTGTCTCTGTTTTCTTCTTTGTCCTAAAAGAAAAATTATGTTATACTCTTTGCTGCTATAGTGTGTTATAGTTTTTGGTGCTATAGCTTTGGTTGCTGGGAAACCTGGAAGTAGCAGAAGTAAAATGAATGGCTGGTTCAAAGTGTGCAGGCTGTGTAAAATAATGTTTCATTCTGTGTTTGTTTTAGTGGAGTAAAGAGCATCTGGGTTTGGATAAAATGGTAGATTACTATGATTAGATGTTCAAATACCCTAGTCAATTGATTGAAAGTGAGTTTCTAGTTGCACACACAACTAATCATATTTCGATAAATTGCGTTCATACCTTAGATATCTAGGATGATTACAGTAGTTTCATGTTTTATGATGTAGAGCTCAAAAGGAGGGGGGAGCAAAAGAAAGAAACAATCCTAGTTTTGCTATAAATTGCCAAATCATGTTAAATATGATGAGATGCTATCTGTCATTGGGTTCTCTGAGTAATTAAGGGTTTTCCCATTTTTAGATATTTTTAATTTTCTTGTTTATGAGCTGCAATACGCGTTGGATGTAGAAGCATGTTAAATTTACCGGTTGAGAGTTGAGACTCTTTGAGTTGCACTCAGATTTACTAAGTTTTCAGTCTTAATTAATTGTTAGCCTGTTTAAATATCCTCATGTTGCCTTTTGCTTTCTCCTCACACAAGTCATGGCTCTTACTCTAATTGCTTATGTCAACAGCGTCCTCCTTTTTTCAGCTTCAAGATGGGACTCCCTTCAGCTATCACACGATCCTTGAAGCTATCCTGCCTGGCATCCCTATTTTCAGCTTTTCTGGTGGTGTTTCTGCCCCACCAGCTTCAGAACCAAGCTACAATCGGAAAGGTCATTGCTGAGCAGATTATATTTTACATTGGGAGTTTCTTAGTGTTTCTCTGCTGGGAAATAAGTCACCATTTACATCAGGTTTGGTTCTTCAAACATATTAACATGGTTGCTAATTTTCATTAATGTCAATACTACTGCACATGGTTGACAAAAACATTGCTGTCGTAGATAAACTAAAATATATATTTTGATGTTTGTTCTGCTGCAAGTTCTTGTTTTTTTTTTCTTTTCAAATATCCACTTCTTTGGTTTGTATGAGATTAGGTGTATGATTCTTTGAATATAGAAGTACCAGGGTATATGAAAATTTCTTGCGTGTTGTATTACCCCCTTCCAATGCTTCATTAGTTCCCATCCCTGTACAATTATAAAAATGAATGTGACATAAAAGTAACAGAAGTCATGAGTGCAATAAACTAGAGCTTCATGAAGCATAGACCTGTTCAATTGGTTGTCTATTTTTGTTTCTTTCTTATATTTTATTTTTCAATTTTTTTCTCTCTGATGTCATATTATGGAATTAAGCTATTTTTTACATTGTCAAGTAAATAATTGACTGGTTTCTTCTTCTATGCCTTTTTATGGCTTTTCATATTGGTGGATAAACAATATTTTAAGCCTTTTCTTGGTGCCAATTTGGATTCTTAAATTAAATGCTATTGAGAATTATCTCAATGCTGTGCTACTTTAATATGACTGTATCTCATATGATTGCAATAGGGTCCTTATGGGTATGGTGTTGGCCTTGAACCTCTAGACTTCATTCTCCTTGGACTTGTATTTGAAAATTCTGAGATATTTCTTCTTTCATTCACTAACACTTCGTAAAGCTCTTAACTCCTAAATGCCTGTGCCCTATGTCTGTGTCCATGCTTCACAGCTATGTTATTTATTTAAAATTTCCTTTGGCGCAAATTTAAGAAATGTTCTTATATGCCCTGTATAATTCAGTTTAATACGTATATCCTTGTTTCTTCCTAATGTAAGAACCCGTCAAAGAAACTTCATTTATAATTTGAACCTAAGCTAAATCAAGTGTTTGGTGTCAGTAGCTTTAGATGGAATTTTTATATGAACTTAGCAACTTTTCTAGGATGTGAACTTAAGCTGCCCAGTGACACTAGAAAACTTGCTATATGGGAAACTTTATAAATCATACAGCTTGATCTCTTATACTTTTTATTCTTTTTTGGTTAAAGAATTTGTGTACATGGGTGCTATTATGTCTGCTATTACAAATGGTCTGGATTAATTGAATCAGCAGTTTTCATGTTCATGTTGTATACTGCCCTTCCTTTGATAGTAAACCATGTCTGTCTTCTAATATCAATCTATATTTTTTGACATTGTGTTGGAATCTAGGTTCTTCATACAAAGAGGTTTGTATTTGCACCACCTAAAGGATCAGCAGCAGCAGAAACAAATCCAAGTGAGCATCTCCTTTCAGCTCTGGAAGAAAGCAGTCCTAATTCTCTTCTCCAGTATCTTGCATATCTTGATCTCTATATGGTTTGTGAGAATAATGTTGATACTTGGCGACGAGCTGCATTTTTTGAAGAAAGTGGTGAAACTTACAAAAGAGTTATATATGTATGCTTGCGGCCTCTGGAGCAGCTTGCATCAAAGTTGGGCGAAGGCTTGGAAAGTTCTGTTGAAAAAAGCTCCCAAATATCGAATCAGTTACTGTCGCCAACTGACCAGCGACTAGACCCAAAATACTCTGAGCCATTGAACAACTTCCAGGTAAACAGAAACTTTCTTGATTACACTTGTGGATACGTGCCTGCAAGTGTGTGCATTATTTTTTTTAGTATGTCATACTTCATTTACTCAAACTGTGAACTAACATCATGCATGGAGTTATCCATACATATTTTATGATAAAACAACATGGTACAGGTACTTTGCCTCCTTTCCTTCTGGGCATTGTTAATTATTATTTGTAGGAGCCAATTCCTCACAAAAGGATGGTCATTATGCTCATTGGCTGGTCGCAACTTGGAGTTAATGCATGTGAAGAACAATGCTCCAATCTTCAGCATTCTTTATCATGAGGCTTTAAATAGTGTTATTGAATATTAAAAATATCGTCAATTGTTTTTGCTAGTTATTAGTTGGTCCATGTATGGAGATGTGTGGAGATATATGAGCCTCTAGGCACAAAATTACTGAAATGAATGTGCATAGAGATTCTTGATGATATGTTGATGATTTTCTACAGAAAAAGTGGGAAAAGAAATGGGTAAACTAAACAGACAATATCTTTGATTTCTCATCGACGAAAAAGTCTAATAGTTATATATATATTTCCTCTTATGCAGCTATATGCGTGGTGTGCCTGGACGGCTGCCTCACTGACTACATGCTCACACAGAGAGGACAGATTTGGGGTTGCCCAGCTTTCTGGCAGTAATGCTGCTGTGATATCAACACTGATTTCTTGTCTTCTTGCTGTTGAATCATACATGGGGAAGAAGACCAATTTGCAATATGCACAGCATTTTATGGGGTCGACTGGTTTTAAATTGAGAACCTCTAGTGCGGGGAATATTGGCATGGGTAAAAAGAGAGCTGGCCCCCTTCATTCAAAAGCATATGCGATTGCTGATGTTCTTCAGGAACTCAATCTACCATATTGTGTCTACTTTCCATGATCAGATGGCAAGCAGTGGTAAGAAGGGTCTTCTTGAGAAGGATTGGATCATCAGTGACAAGCCTCCTTTTGGAACACGCGAGCTTCTAGTGCAGAAATTGCATCTTTTCCTGGACTTTCGAGCTAGCTAATTGCTTGTCAATTTGCCGGGATTCAAAACCTCTTCTTGCCTATTGAATCATTGGACTTGGGGCGGCATACATATGAAGAGCTGGTTTGTTTCTTAACCTAAGTTAGTGGTGGGTGGAAAGCTGAAGGAGATAACATCATATTTATTACAAAGTAAAACCAAATGGATCCTATGAATTAAGCTGTATGGTTGATAGAAGGCACTTGCATCAACTGTTATACCGAAATCAAAGGTTTTTCCCATCCCGTTTTCTTTGTGTTATAGCCGGGTTCGAATTAATTTTGCTTTATGGTTAACAACTGAATGAAGTATTGTCAATTGAAAGACTTTTTTTCATTTCTTGTTTTGGTTGCTTGTTTTTGGTGATATATGTATGGGTGGAAGAACCAGAACAAAAAGGTTCGGCTAGGTTAAGGTATGAGCCGAGAGCTTCCCAGTTGCCTCTGTTGCCATGGATTGAGGCTTTTTGTGGGTCAACTTTGATTAAGTATATTATTAGTGACCTTCATTTTATTATTGTTCAAAATATCATAAAATGTCCTTGATTAATTCAAATATTAAGAATTAAAATTATTAATTAAATGAGGATAATATGGTAAATTCATATTTTTTATATTAAAAAAATTAAAATTAAAATTAAAATCAGATAATATGTCTTATTTTTATGAAATATTACTATTCATTATTTTTTTTAATTTTAAAATAAAATAAAATAAAATATTTTAAAAAAAAACCTCTCGTAGACGTAAAAGCACGTGCGAAGAGGCTAGGGAGTATAAAATTGCACTTATAGGTCGCAATTCGATGCTTATGTTTCTAATTAAACTGTAATTATACACGGTAGAACGTGATTAAATGAGTATGGTGTGAAAAGAAGGGTTTGGATTCCGTGACTTCGTGTTGAAAGTCAAAGTCATTTGTTAGGTACTTTTTCTAATGGGTATTTATCTTTTCTTTGTTCTATATGTTGCACCTTTGCCTTGAAGTTGCCATGGTCTGTCTGCCTATGCATTGCCCTCATTGTTTCAAAATATTACCAATGCCATTATATAGCTTTTCTAAGTGGCAGTCTTGGTCATTTCCTCTATGATCAGGGTCAAACCTTTAGAGCTTGGGTTGTTAGGCTGGGTAGATTGGGATTTACACATGTGACCATGTCTAAATCAACCAGAACAAGTCCAAATTAAATACATATGGTCAATCAACACACAAATATTTCTATATCTTGAGTCTTTCGAACCACGCGTGACACATTCATTATTTAAATCCCATTTTCTTGACATGATTGTTGAGTCTTCTATCCTTACCTTTGTATATAAATTGATCCCTTTGTTCCCCATTCTCTCATTTCCAACCTCAATTCCTTCATCTTCTAAGCCTAATTTTCAATCCGCAGGACCTCGTAACTCCAGTGGTAGAGCACTTAATCTCCACATCCACCACAAGAGTTCGAGTCCTAATTTTCCGGCCTGTGTGCTTTGAAATTTAAGCAGCATCAACAAAGTCAACCATGGCACTTTCAAGTATGATGTACACCCATCTTCCGGTCACTCAAGCTGCCTCTGGCGCAACCCGGTTTTCCTTAATCCGTTCTAGTCATCATCAAGAAGCTGTTCTTGATCACCAGCAAACAAAGACATCAAACAAAGCCAATCGTCTAGCTGAATCACTAGCCCATCTCCTTCACCTTCATATCGATACCCCTCCAAGAACCAACACTCACTCTACTAATTGGAATTTGTTTACTGAAGAGAAAATTTCAACTCCCACAACTTCCCCAAAGGACAGCATATCAGAAAAATGGCGTGAAATTCATGGCTCAAATGATTGGGATGGTCTTTTGGACCCTCTGCACCCTTGGCTAAGAAGAGAGATTGTCAAATATGGTGAATTTGCACAAGCAACGTATGATGCTTTTGATTTCGATTCATTCTCAGAGTACTGTGGGAGCTGCAGGTACAACCACAACAAGCTTTTTGATGTGTTGGGTCTAAGCAAAAATGGCTACACAGTGAGCAAATACATTTATGCAATGTCTCACATCGACATGCCGAGTTGGCTGGAGAGGTCTCATTTGGCTGACACTTGGAGCAAACACTCAAACTGGATGGGATTTGTTGCTGTCAGTGATGATTTGGAGACAAGAAGGATTGGAAGGAGGGATATTGTGGTGGCTTGGCGAGGGACGGTGGCGCCATCTGAGTGGTATGAGGATTTTCAGAGGAAACTGGAGCCAATTGGGCATGGAGAGGCCAAAGTTGAACATGGGTTCCATGGGATTTACACTGCCAAGTGTGAGACTACAAGGTACAACAAGTCCAGTGCCTCAGAGCAAGTCATGAAAGAAGTGACAAGGCTGTTGGAATTTTATAGAGCACAAGGTGAAGAAGTGAGCCTTACAATTACAGGGCACAGCTTGGGTGGTGCCTTGGCTTTGCTCAATGCTTATGAAGCTGCAGAAACAATTCCTGGCCTTCCCATCAGTGTGGTTTCCTTTGGTGCACCTAGAGTTGGCAATATTGCCTTCAAAGATGAGCTCAACCAAATGGGGGTTAAGACCTTGAGGGTTGTGGTTAAGCAGGACATGGTGCCTAAAATGCCAGGGCTTGTTTTGAATGAGGGTCTGCAGAAATTTGATGACATAACCGGCACATTGGACTGGGTTTACACACATGTTGGAGCTGAACTGAAGCTCGAGGTTGGTTCGTCGCCTTACCTCAAGCATGGCGGGTTCAATTTGCCGGGGTTTCATAGCCTTGAGACCTACCTTCATCTTGTGGATGGTTTTCTAAGCACAGAAACTACTTTTAGGTCAAATGCTAGGAGGGACTTTGCCTTGGTGAACAAGGGATGTGACATGTTGGTGGATGATCTTAGAATCCCACAATGTTGGTACCAATTGCCACATAAAGGGCTAGTTTGTAATGCTCATGGGAGATGGGTAAAACCCAAAAGAGACCCTGAAGACATACCTTCGCCTACAAGAGAAGCACAAGCACAAGCACATGCTCTTCAAGTAGAGATGATGGAATCAGATTATGCACTTAGTTTTTAAACTTGTAAACTTTGACAGTTAACAACTTGAAATGTCTCCACATTTTGTTATCATTTCTTGGCTCTTTCATCATGGATCTCTCACAAGGTTTAAGAAATATGATGAACTTATTATAAAATTTATCATGGAGCATCAACAAACACCCAAAACACAAAGTTGCTGATGCCAATTAGAACATCTGCCAAAAGAAATCTTTGCAAAATTGATCATTTTTTTTAAACAGACATAGTTTCATATAATTTAAAATCACAATTATGCATCAACTAATGGGTGCAGTCTTAGAGTCTTAGAGTAAAAACCATTGTATGTCCTTATTGCAACTTGTGGGTCGGTTGTAATTTAGTTGGGCAAAAGTGGCACCCTGGTGTTTGATGAAATGCCCCAGGTAAATTAATTTGTGCGGACCGTCCTTGTCAAACAAGTTAGGCGCAGTTTGTGGTTGAGATTTGCTGTTTAATAAAGAAATAATGAAGATATTCAAATAGCATTCATAACTAATAGGGAAAAAGATGCATGAAATCAAAGTTTCAATTCGTTTTCAATGATTCGCCTCAAGGAGAAAAATGGGGATATAAAAAATTAATTCAATGTATAAGAAAGACTCAATTAAAACCTATTTAGACTTAAAATTGAAAATAAATAAATACCACCTAACAGCCAATTTCTAGCCACCAAAGAAGTAGATACGCATCTGGTCGATAACGAAATAGGACGAAAACAACAAAAACACGACACATAGCACATTGTGCAACTAAGCATAAATGCAGCCATACAAGAATTAGGGCGACTGGAATTGAACTGTTGTTTTGTGTGGGATCACACACCTGCTATAGATTTGCCTACTATGTACTATGTATCTGCCTTCAACCTGACCCTGGAGAGAATTGGACTACATAACAACTAGTTATGAGTTGGGATTAACTCTTATGGCAGACACTAATTTATGCGAAGTACCCAAACCCTAACGCATTTAGCCAAACTGGGTTCTACACGCGGATAAATTGTCCGCTATGATACCGGCCACGCTAAAATTAGGCATTCAACCTAAACTTATTAGTCAGCAATACATAGAGAAGTTGAACATCTCCTGTAATCGAAATATAAGGCTTAGAATTCTCCACCTGGGATTTTATATTCTATAAAACCCCTTTATTTATAACCATGCTGATTTCACTAAGTGGAACTCAAGTACTCAATAACAATTCTTATTTCACTCTTCCAATCCCAGCCCTCGTTGTGTGTTTCCCATTTCCAATATTACATCCAAATGGCCAGCCTCGTATTCGAGCATCAACAAGAAAACAATTCTGCCCACATGACCACTAGCCCTCTAGACCCTGAGGAATTCAGAAGGCAAGGCCACATGGTCATAGACTTCATTGCTGATTATTACAAAACAATTGAAAAATACCCAGTTCTTACCCAAGTCCAACCGGGCTATCTCAAAAAACGCTTGCCAGAATCTGCCCCATACGACCCTGAACCTATTGAAACCATCCTCCAAGACGTTCAGGACCACATTATCCCTGGCCTAACACATTGGCAAAGCCCTAACCACTTTGCCTACTTCCCTGCAACTATCAGCACCGCAGGGTTCCTCGGCGAAATGCTCACCACTGGTTTCAATGTTGTGGGGTTCAATTGGATTGCATCCCCAGCTGCAACTGAGCTCGAAACCATTGTCATGGATTGGCTTGGAGATATGCTCAAACTTCCCAACTCTTTCCTCTTCTCTGGCAACGGGGGCGGTGTATTGCAAGGCACTACTTGTGAGGCCATTGTTTGTACCATGGCAGCCGCCAGGGATCAAATGCTAAGCCAAATTGGTAGAGAGAATATTGGAAAGCTAGTTGTGTATGGATCAGATCAAACACATAGCACGCTTCAAAAAGCCTCCCAAATTGTTGGGATTCACCCAAAGAATTTCAGGGCCATAGAGACCACAAAATCAACATCATTTGCACTTTCACCTGAGGTGCTAAAGTCGACTGTTTGTTCAGACATAGAAGCTGGGCTTGTCCCATTGTTTCTTTGTGCCACAATTGGAACAACTGCAGTAACAGCCGTTGATCCATTGGGGCCACTCTGCGACGTGGCAAAAGAACACGGCATGTGGGTTCATGTGGACGCTGCATATGCTGGAAGTGCCTGCATTTGTCCTGAGTTTCGACCTTTTATCGATGGTGTTGAGGGTGTAGATTCATTCAGCCTCAATCCGCACAAATGGTTCTTCGTAAACCTCGACTGTTGTTGCCTCTGGGTTAAGAATCCAAGTGCTTTGGTGAGCTCACTTTCGACGAGTCCGGAGTTTTTGAGGAACAAAGCCACGGATTTGAAGCAAGTTGTGGACTACAAAGACTGGCAAATAGCTTTGAGCCGGAGGTTCCGGGCCATCAAACTTTGGCTTGTGCTTAGAAGCTATGGGGTGAACAACCTTAGGAACTTCATCAGGAGCGATGTGAAATTAGCTAAGTTGTTTGAAGGGCTTGTGGGGATGGACAAAAGGTTTGAGGTTGTGGCCCCTAGGAAGTTCTCTTTGGTGTGTTTTAGGGTTTCACCATCAGCAATTAGTAAGCCCAAGTGATCATGATAAGTTGTTAAACGGTGGAAAATGTGTAGTTAACGAGGTGAATTGCAAGTTGCTGGAGGCGATTAATGGGTCAGGTCGGGTGCACATGAGCCATGCTGTGGTTGGAGGGATGTATGTATTACGTTGCGGAATTGGAGCAAGTCTCACTGAGGAAAAGCATATAGTCATGGCTTGGAAGGTGGTGCAAGAACATGCAGATGCCATCCTCGCCACCATGGATTGATGATGCAAACAAAACCCCAAGCCTGAGGTCATGAGAATACTTAAATTTGAATTATGGGGTGTTCAAATTATATAGTATACACATATAGATAGTAGGCAATAACGTTCCTTGGAACAATTTGTTTTGCAGATGGCCAAAGCTCTATCCACAATATATTTCCAATATATACTAGAACATGTTCTTAAATTTTACAATAATGAACATGGACCAGGGAGTAACCAATAACAACCGTAGTCTGTAGGTATAAATATCAAGGCCAACCACCGCAAGAACAACGAAAAAAAATTGGAAAAGGAGCCTATTGGGACCAATGTTTTGAAAGGCGAGGTGTACAGGCAAGACATTTTTTGTCCCACAAGGCAAGGTGTAAGCCTTGAGGCATTGAAGCGTAAGCTTTTCGAGCATATATTATTTTATAGAGTGAATATAAAAATACAGATTACTTGAGCCCAATATTAATCATTGTAAAAATTTATTTAACATAACCTATGAATCAGTATTATTTTGAAAAGAAAAAAGTCTTAAATATGTTATTAAGTGGACATTAATAACCCATACTCTTATTATTAAGGGCTTTTTTTTTGGTTGGGCTTTATAATGGAACTACTTGCTTTTGAAAAAGCAAAACTTGAATAAAACGATGAGTTTCATTCAAAAGGGACCATAAGAGGCGTATAAGAATAAATAAAAAAACAGAAGAGGCAACGGTGTCGTTTAATGAAAGAAGTTAGGTCAGATCTGATCTTCTTCTTCATGAAAAACTTAGCGCCTCAGACGCCTTAGCGACCGCGTTGCTCCGCTTTTCGCCGCCTCACTGTCATTATGTACGCAAAACGTGTAGAATGCTAAACAAACGACGCCTTGAGGCGATTTGCTGCCGCTTGCTACGAGGCGCGCTCGATACGCGCCTACGCATGCCTTTAAAAACACTGATTGGGACACACAAGGCTCTAAATTGTTCCCAGGTCTTGTCTTGCGTAATCTTAGATACTGTTTGTAAGAAAATGAAAGAGGATACAAGCAAATAGAAAAGTGTTGCTCGACGATTAATTAGCATATACTTTAGTTTTCAATCAGATTTCCAGAGTTTAGAGTAGTCTTTCTTTAACTTGAAAGCCTACGCACGCTCTCACATCTTCATCAAATCTCATACATGGATTTCTCTTTCATTTTCAATTACAATACACATAGTTGTAAACTTTCTGTATAGCAAATTCATATAGTTTTCATGGCTCAAATGATTGGGAAGGTCTTTTAGACTTAAAATTAAAAATAGATAAAGATCACCTAACTGCCAATTTCAAACCAAATTAATAGGACAAAAGCAACAACCACAACATAGAGAGCAGGCATATACAAGAACTAAAATGTTGTTTGGTGTGGGATTATTATTGTTGTGAGATCGCATCAATTAAAATGAATGGATGGGATGCTATAAACAAACAAATGTCCACTAAGACCCTTTAGAGAATTGGACTACATAACAACTAATTTGGGCAAAATACCCCAACCCTAAGACAAAAGGACAAAATCCGATACTCCTAACATTCAACTCAAAACCAATTAGCAATAAGGGATTTAGCCAAACTGGGTTCTACACGCGGATAAATTGTCCGCTATGATACCATGCTAAAGTTCGGGCATTCAACCTAAACTTAGTTGGCAATAAATAGAGAAGTTGCAGATCTCCTTTAATCTAAGTATAAGGCTTAGAAGTCTCCACCTGGGATTTTATATTCTACAAAGCCCTATATATATATATATATATATATATATATATATAACCATTCTGATTTCACTAAGTGGAAAGAACTCAATAGTACTCTAATTTCACTCTTCCAAATCCCAATCCCAGCCCTTGCTGTGTGTTTCTCATTTCCAATATTACATCCAAATGGGTAGCCTAAATTTCGACCATCCGCAAGAAAACAACTCTGCCCACATGTCTGGCCCTCTGGACCTTGTGGAGTTGAGAAGACAAGGCCACATGATGATAGATTTCATTACGGATTATTACCAAAACATAGAGAAACACCCAGTTCTTAGCCAAGTCCAACCAGGCTATCTCAAACAACGCTTGCCAGAATCTGCCCCATACAACCCTGAACCCATTGAAACCATCCTCCGAGACGTGCAGGATCACATTGTCCCTGGCCTAACACATTGGCAAAGCCCTAACCACTTTGCCTACTTCCCTGCAACTATCAGCACCGCAGGGTTTCTCGGCGAAATGCTCACCACTTGCTTCAATGTTGTGGGGTTCAACTGGATGGCATCCCCAGCTGCGACTGAACTCGAAACCATTGTCATGGATTGGCTTGGAGATATGCTCAAACTTCCCAACTCTTTCCTCTTCTCCGGCACCGGCGGCGGTGTGTTGCATGGAAGTACTCATGAGTCTGTCGTTTGCACCATGGCAGCTGCCAGGGACCAAATCCTGAGCCGAATTGGTGAAGAGAATATAGGGAAACTTGTGGTGTACGGCTCTGATCAAACACATAGCGTGATTCAAAAAGTGTCCCAAATTGTTGGGATCTCATCAAAGAACTTCCGGGCCATCGAGACCACAATATCATCATCCTTTGCACTGTCCCCTGAAACCCTACGGTTGACTGTTTGTTCAGACATGGAAGCTGGGTTGGTTCCATTCTATCTATGTGCCACCGTGGGAACAACCGCAACCACAGCCGTCGATCCGCTGGGGCCACTCTGCGACGTGGCAAAAGATTACGGCATGTGGGTTCATGTGGACGCTGCATATGCCGGAAGTGCTTGCATTTGCCCTGAGTTTCGGCAGTATATCGATGGCATTGAGGGTGCAAATTCGTTCAGCTTCAATGCGCAGAAATGGTTCTTTACAGCTCTCGACTGTTGTTGCCTTTGGGTTAAGAATCCGAGTGCGTTGACAAAATCAATGTCAACGGATCTTGAGGTGTTGAGGAACAAGGCCAGCGAGTCAAAGCGAGTGGTGGACTTCAAAGACTGGCAAATAGCCCTAACCCGGAGGTTCCGGGCCATCAAGCTATGGCTTGTGCTCAGGAGCTACGGGGTGGCTAATCTTAGGAACTTCCTCGGAAGCCATGTGAAAATGGCGAAGCGTTTCGAAGGGCTTGTGAGGACGGACGAAAGGTTTGAGGTTGTGGTGCCTAGGAATTTTGCTTTGGTGTGTTTTAGGATTTCACCTTCCGCAATTAGTAAGGCTAATCCAACTCCAAGCGATGAGAAATGTGTAAACGAAGTGAATTGCAAGTTGCTGGAGGCGATCAATGGGTCGGGTCGGGTGTACATGTCTCATGCTGTAGTTGGAGGGATGTATGTGTTGCGTTGCGCCATTGGAGCAAGTCTCACTGAGGAAAAGCACGTAGCCATGGCTTGGAAGGTGGTGCAAGAACATGTAGATGCCATCCTCTCCCACACCATGTATTAACACATGCTGAGGGAGAGGATGACATTTGTACATAGTGAGGGAGGTAACTTTCAAAATCCTTCAAAACTTTTCAAGGATTTTGAATTATGGGGTTCAAATGATTAGTAGGCGATAACGTTCCTTGTAACATTTTGCTTTGAAGATGGCCAAAGCTCTATCCACAATATATTCAAATAAATTAGAACAACAACGAAAATATATAAATTGGAAAAAGAAAAAAAGAGCCTATTGAGACACATAAAGCTCTAAAGAGTTCCCAGGTCTCGAGTAATCTTAAATATGGCTGTACGAAAATGAAAGAGGATACAAAAGGAATAGAAAAGTGTTTGCTCAATGATTAGCATAAACTTTATTTTTCAATCACATCACCAGAGATAGAGTAGCCTTCTTTTAACTCGAAAGCCTACACTCTCAAATCTTCATTAAATCTCATACATGGATTTCTCTCTTTCATTATGTATCTTCATCCGTGTACGTAAATTAAACTGCAAAGAAAGGAGGAAACATAGGAAAAATTTGTTAAATTGGTTGCGATAGCGTTAAGTTATGTACAGAAAATTCATATAGTTTCATGCAATCAGTTACATAGAGCTCCAATTTTCCCACATGCCATCTTTTTTTCTTCTTTAATTATTCCTTTAAGCACGTATGCCATAAGAATAAAACTAGATGCACCAAATGTAACAAGAGAGACTGTTAATGTCGAAGAAGGGGGGCCAGCATCAAAAGGGTGCAAGAGTATAAATAGACATCAAAATAGTGGTGTATGTTTGAGAAACTTGGCCAAGTGAGTATCGGCTTTCCGATTATGAATGTTTGAGAGAAAGTTGAGAGCATTTAGATCATGACACAAATTAGATCTGATAAGTTATCATGATTGGTTTTGTGTTCCTGTTCATAACATATATCAGAGACTGCTAATTTATATATTCACAAAATGAAAAAAACCCAATTACAACTTTATTCATTGACAAATTCAAAACACAGAATTCAGCAATATACTTTGTGAGTTCATAAACTAACTGTAGACCACAATAATACCAAGAAAGAGAGACTCTTCTCTCAGAAAAAGTAAATAGAAGAGGTATTTAAAGAACTTATTTCACACATGCAATCAATAAAATCCATACAGAAATGGTGCATATATACCTTCAAATAAATGAGAAAGGAGAGAAACTTTAGGACACTAGGGATCATGAATCCAAATCACTTAATACAATTAGCAAAACCAGAAGAAAAACATCAAAAAAGGAAAATATAAACACACATTCAATTAATAAAATAAGTTAGAAACTAGCGTTCTACATATCAAGGATGGGAACTCCTTTATTGAAGAAGGCAGGCAGGTGATGCTCAACTCTCCTCCCTTCCGATTTTTGTGATTGCTTGGGCTGGTGTGGCTGGAGCATGAGTTGAGCCTGATAGTCAAGAGAATGCGATGATGTGCAGCAGCAGCCGCTTGTGTGGTTTAATCTGGTGGTTATAAGGGTTATTATCAAAGCCGCCACCCAAACCCAAAGAACCAGTGACACCACACTATTAGTACCAGCTGCATGCATCCGATTAAACCCATTTCCAAGAATGGCTGCCGCCGCATCCATCCCATTCACATTGTACCTCACAAGCTCTTGCTGATGAGCCTCGAACAATTGTTGTTGTTGTTACATCAGCTGTCCTCTGCCGCAACCATGTTGGGGCGGAGGACAATTGGAAATCCCCAACATGGGCACGATGCATTTACATCTGCTTGTTGGGAAGGATGAAAACTGGTATCATCAATGCCCGAGGGCCAATGTAGGCAGATAAGTCCTTCTTGGAATTGTAGAGATCACCTGGATTTGCTTAAGCTTGCCTCTGGAGAATTGAGATGAAACCCACACCGTACATGGGTCTCGAGGCGGGCCTCCGCCTCATAGGCCAGTGAAGTCACCGCATTTTCGCGGTGGCCTGCGTTGAGTTCATTCAGGATCTTGGCGACGTTGCTCACGTCATAAACCCGGTGGACGTTTGCAAATTTCTGAGGCTGGTCGGGTGGGAAATAGGGCTCGAGCATGCATTCTTGCGTGCATTTTCGCCGTAGAAACTTGCACGCAACACAAGGTGAGTGAGTGTTTGATGACATTTTTTTTTTGGTCCTTAATTTTTCACGATAAACTGCCATGAGAAATTAAAACAAGAACAAAAATGAGTTATCGCTGTTCAAGAATTTACCACAGAAAAGATAAAATGGAAGCTAGCCATCTACTCAGATTTTCAACTGATCATCAAGCGTCAGGAGAATACATGACGAAGCATCCAAGGATGATCTTGTACCTTGACAAAGTCTAAGAGTTGTTAAAGGCGTTTCCTACCTTCACCATCCAACAAATACCCCCGGCAAAGAACGCGCATGCAGAAGCTCCATCCCGGTCGAACACCTTGACCGACCAAGCATTGAAGAAATAGAGCCAATCGACATAATGCAAATTGACGAGGACCCCAGCTGGCAAGACCCTATCATTGACTACTTAGCGAATGGAAACCTACCAACGGACAAGTCCGAAGCTAAGGAGGTCCAGCAGAAGGCCACGAGATACTATATGCGCTGCAGCAAGCTCATCCACAGATCATACTTCGGCCCTCATCTCATCTGCATAAGGGACCCTCAAACACTTGAGGTCCTCTATAAAATTCACAGCGGCGAGTGTGGCAACCACTATAGGGGCAGATTACTCGTCTAGAAGGCTCTAAACACATGCTACTTCTGGCCTACCATGCGCCACGACTCTACTGAATATGTCAAGAAATGTGATCCCTGCCAGCGATACAAGCCGATCCCTAACTTACCTACCGAAGTCTACCATTCATGCAATGGGTCATTGACTTAGTGAGACTTTTGCCACCCGTGCCCGACAAGAAGGACATGATAATCGTCGCCACCGACTACTTTACTAAATGGATCGAGGCCGAAGCTCTATCCTCTATTAAAGAAGCCGATGTGAAGCGATTCATCTGGAGAAACATCATCTGCCTATTTGGCTGCCCACAATCGCTGGTTACCGACAGCGCTCCATTCATTAGCGGCAGATCACCGCAAAGCGATCGCCCATAAGCGGCGTCTTAAGGGAGACGCAGGGTGGCAACGAGCGTCCTTCGGAGACACAACCCATAAAAAGCGTCCTAAGGGAGACACATGATGCACTAAGAATTTCCTAAGGGAAGTATCCGGTTCCTATCCGTTCCCTAAGGAGGCGGTAGTCCTGATTGCTCATAAGCGGCGTCCTTCGAGACGCGGGGACGACAACCAAAGCGTCTTTGGAGGCGTGGCGGTAAAAAGCATCCTAAGGAAGGCGTAGGGAGGCGGGATAGTCACACATTGCCCATAAGCGGCGTCCTTTGGGAGACGCAAGGCGCGACCAAGGCATCCTATAGGATGTGCAGAACACGCCGGAGCCCCTTAAGGAGGGCCCGACACTCGCCAACTTCCTAAGGGGAACCATCCTAAGGGATGTGCAGAACACGCTCGGAGCCCCTTAAAGGGGGCCCGACACTTGCCAATTTCCTAAGGGGAACCATCTTAAGGGATATGCAGAACATGCCCGGAGTCATTCCAAGGGGACCCTGGCCCTCATGAATCACCATAGGGAGATGTGTAATCAAGACACAAGCTAGTTACTCAAGTAGTTCACAAATCAATATGTAAACTGAAGTGAAAAATAAACTGAAATTTTCATAACAAGCTGACCAATCGGCCAAGTTCAACAAAGAGAAGATGGTCAAATAAGACCAATTATTCTAAGCAAGAAAGCAAACTACAAAACCTGAGAAGAAACAAAGAAGTCTTCATCTACTCTGGGACGCCAGAAGGAGACCTCGAGCTACTGACCTCTTCGGCCTCCGCTGATCATCCACGCCTTGGTGGCTCTATCTGCCTGCTCTGCGACATCCGCCATCATCTTATCTCATGTCCTCCTCTCGCTTCATCCTCTCTCGGTTGCCTTCTCTTCAGCTCCTCCTTCTACAGGGGTGAGTCGGGGCAGAGCGTCTTGATGTCTACGTCATCAATTGTATACAAGGGAGTAGTCCCATTTGCGCAGTGTAGGTAGCCTAACTTGTACGCATCTATGATGGCTTCAGACTTGGATTTTTCTACGGACTTGTGGTATGCATGAAATCTAGCTAGGAGCTTGTCATAGCTAAAAGAGATGTCAGCATTCTTACACTCAAGACAAAAAAAGGCATCTTTTCGACTAACTAAATCAGCGGCAAGAGAATTGAGCTCGGAATCCTTCTCAGTAAGGAAGCTTTTCAACTCGAGCTTATCATTGCCCTCAAATCGATGTCTTCTTTTCATAACGGGCTTGCTCGGTGGAAAGTGGTAGCCAATTCAGCGTTCTTCTCCAACTCATTGAAATTTGGACAAGAGGGCAACAACATATGAGTTTGAATAGTTTCAGCAGCAAAAACCAATCCTTTTTGAATCAGATGAAACATTGCTTCCCTTTGTTTTTCCAAGGAAATGCACGAGAAAGTGCCAAGATCGCCGGCTTGATGGATGTGATCAACCAACTCAGCACAGGAAGACGGGTTTGATAGGAAGTACGTCTTGAGCAGATCAAACACGCGGGCATCCCTTGTAGGGCTAGACTTGTTCGCCTTGGGATCAACCGCCAACGCTGGAGAAGAACACTTAGCCTGGGCAGATGATTCTCTCATCCTCATAGCCTCCGCCAACCTCATCTCTAAAGGAGTCAATGATACTGAATCAACTCCATGCTTGACTGCCCGTGACTCAAAAGCTGGATCATGAGCAGACTTCCCTCTTTGATCTCCATCTTTTGACCGATGTAGACGACTCGAACTTCGAGGAGGAATGTCTGCATCTCTTTGACACTCGGCAGACCTAGGTTAGGCACGAGCTGCCTCACGAAGCACATCATGGTTCTCGAGCGTGTCAGCAGGAGGCTCGGGCAGAACACCCTGAACACCACGCATACCACCAACCTTCCTACTATATACACAAACAAGATGTTTAACCCTGGCAGATAATAATGAAACAGCTCTCACTTGAGTCTTCTCAGCAGAAGGGATCCTTGGCTTCTTCCTTAAAGGGGACACATCTTTCGCCAACTAATTCGCAGCTTCATTTCATGAAGACTTGACATCAACCTTCTTTTTTTAAGGAGTCCGGCGGAACACTCATCTTGCCCAGTCAACAGATCATCCAAGTCTGGACCATTATGCTTCCATATCTCAATATCCTGGGCAAGGGGCATACCACCAACTTCCTCCGGATACCCACTTAGCGACGAGGCCTACGATGATAGGCGCAGCTGGTTCATCTACGCGTACCTGCCCCACCATAGCTGCCGCCCACGCCAACCATCGCATGTCACAATGACAACTAGCGGACTTCCCCCAGCTAACCTTCTCCGCCAAAAAAGAAGAAAAGACGAAGAAAAAGAAATATATGTGCTCGATTTACTTTAGGATGCACGGCGACTCCTCTCTTCGACAAGCAGTACAAATCCTCCAAGATCTCTCTCAAGCTAGAAAGTAGAGAAGTTAAGTTTCGGATGTGAAGAAAAGTGAAGAGAAGCTCTGCATTTACACAGGTTAGGCATCCTAGGTCAAGAAAGAATCATAAGCCTATTCCTACTGGGAACCCAACTCCAAAAACAGTCAAAGGCTCCCTCCAATTAGGAACCCAATCTGTAAAAGGAGTCCAAATCCAAGAAGGAAGCCCACAGCTGGACATCTCAACAGATAATTCACGTCTCCTATATGCCACCGCGCGCCACGCAGAAGCTGGGGGGCATTTGTGGTAACCAAATTAAATCAAAACCCTAGGTCAAATAATTCATTCCATTTGGGGATTATTTGACCTAATTGAGAATTAATCAACCTGATTGGGAGTTACTCAATTTAATTGAGGATTACCCAATTAAATTGAACGTTACCTAATTGGGTTGAGAATTGATTTGATTCCTACCACGATTCCCAATTAAATGAGGAGTTACCTAATTAGAATAAGATTTGATTTGATACCTACCACAATTAGGGATTTGATTTACCCTAATAAATAAAATCCCTAATTAATCAAATCAATTCCAAATAGGGGAGGAATAATTCCCTTCTATCTACGGAATTATTTCTCTGAAACCCTAGCCTCCGAGACCACTATCAAAGCATGGCGACACACAAGGGTTGGGGTACGTCTGAAATCTCTACTGAAACTCTGCAGAAAATTCCTCTCAAATCCTAGCCACCTCCTTTCTCTCTCTGTTTTACATAAGGCTCCGGCCGCCCGGTTTACACCATAAACACATCTTCGTACCCTAGTTAGCTAATGTTTTTCTTATAAACTCTTGAACTAATTTAGGCATCGGAGGGCCTTTAGCCAACACCCCTCGGGTGTGGCCCTCTCATTTATTCTATTTTGCAGGGAGAAAGAGGAGGCGAAGAAAGAAGAGGAATCTTTGCAACCGAATATTCTCGTGAGGAAATTTGTACACTCACATGTCTCGGTAGAAAAAAATATAATTATATAAGAAACTATTTCAATAAAAAGAATAGCAACTTAAAGCATGTAAAATTCCATAAATTATATATACACAAAGATAGAAATGAATGTTAATACAATTATCAGTTGGTATTTTATTGGATGTTTCCGAAGGTACTTATCATTATTCTAAGTTGTTGGATGAATATTACAAATAGGAACATAGTGACATTTAGCATATTAATACTAACGGGTAATCGCGATGCACATAAGTCAGTTATGTGTTTTTCTGTTCATTATTAAACCACATAAGTAAATCAAAAAACTCTAACATATTAACAAATTTAATCAGTCGTAACAACAGATTAAACACAACTAAAAAACTGGTCAAAGACAACGGGCATAAGGATACAAATAAAAAATTGTGCCTTCTTTTTTAATATTAGACACAAATAAATTATTTTTTGTGCTGATTTCTTATAAAACACGAACAATGGTACTAAATTCATGCACATAGGATACGATTTTAACAGTGGGCACGGTCCGGTTCGGTCCGATTTGCAGCTCACACTGAAACCGGAACGATCGTTCATCCGGTCCGATTCGGTCCGATTTTTAAGAAAACAAGAGAGAAACCGGATCAAGCCGAACTGGCTATTTCGGTCCGATTTTCCAGTTTTTCGGTTTGAGCTGGTTCTCTGACAAGTCACATACAAAGTAATAAAGAAAAAGGGAGATCAGTGGAGAATAAGGAAAAATAAAAAATAAAAACTTAAATCTAGTTAAGCAATTTTTACTTCTCTGAACCAAAAAAAATTGATCCAAAATATTTGATATTTGCTTTCATTCTTAGATCGCTCGGCAGCAAAATAACCCTAGATAATCCAATGCTAGGTAAACCAGAAATCATAAACAAAACCCAAAAAAAAAAAATTACAACACACCAGATCTAAGGAAATCGACCAAAAATAAAAAAAATTGAATACAACACCAGATTTCTCCTTGCATGAGACTCTGATGCTTGAATATAGTCTTAGGATCTTCATTACCAGCGAATGAAGAAGGCTCCATAGTAAGAACCATTTCATCTTCTTCATCAAATCAGAGAGAGAGAGAGAGAGAGAGAGAGAGAGAGAGAGAGAGAGAGCAAGAGTGAAGTTGCAGAAAAGGAAAAAAAAAAGGGCATAGAGAAAGAGAGAGTGAAGTCGCAGAGAAGAAGGAAAAAAAAAAAGGCATAGAGAAAGAGAGAGTGAAGTCGCAGAGAAGAAGAAAAAAAAAAGGAATGGGGGGACAGAGAGAAGTCGCAGAGAAAAGAAAAAAGAAGAAAAGAAAAGGGAAAAGAAAAAGATGAGAGAGAAAGAAGTATCAGAGAAGAAGAAGAAAGAAGAAAAGAAAAGGGAAAGGAGCGGAGAGAAAGAGAGAAGTCGCAGAGAGAAGAATGAAGAAAAGAAAACAAAAGGGGAAGGTGGGGAGAGAGAGAGAGAGAGAGAAAGAGAGAGAGAGAAAAGAAAGCTGAAAAGAAAGACTGAAAAGAGTGAAAAGAGTGGGATAAAACAACAACCACTTCCGTGTTTTGTTGACTTTTTAGTCAACTCGATTTTTTCTGGTTTTTTTGCATCCGGTTTGGTTCGGTTTTCCGATTTTCCGGTTTATATGCCCACCCCTAATGGGCACAAAAAATCGTGGCACAGTAGTTAAATATTTATTATTTGATACTTTTTTTTAAGGAAAAGTAAGTGATTATTTAAATAGACACAAAAAATTTGACATACCAAACATAAAAATCATTTTGTGTACAACAATTTATAAAAATTTAAAGGTGTAGTAATTTCTTTAATATATTTTTTTTCAAAGCGAAGTTTAAATTTAAAACATTGACTCCCCCCAAAAAAAAAGCAGTTTAAAACCGGTCTCCCCCTAATTATTTTGTTTATATATATATATATATATATATATATTTCTGTTTTGTGTTTTACACGTCTCTCTCTCTCTCTCTCTCTCTCTCTCTCTCTCTCTCACTTATCGTTCCCTCTATAACCAGCCCCCTCTTCCTCTTCCTCTCCTCACTTATTTTCTTCCTCTTCTTTATTCGTTCTTTGGTTCCATATCATATATGGCGGGTAAGAATTTGTTTCTATTTTTTTTTCAAAAGAAGTTTTTGCCATTTTATTTATATCATAAATCTGGGATATTTATACCATTTAAACTCTACTACTATTACTATTAATAGTTTTTTTAAAAAATATTTTTCTTTTTATCCATACCATTGTTGGCTTACTTAGATCTGTATTTTTTGTGTTTTGAATGTGATTATCTGCTAATTAGGTATGGAGTTTTTTCCTTTGTTTGTCTGCTCTTGAAATTGAAGGCTCAAAGCATGAGCTAAGGTTGAAGGTGTGATTTTTTTTTTTTTTTTTATAACTCTTTAGTTGTATTGAAATATTGTCTCCTACAATTTTAATTTGATTTTTTTTTTGGGTGTATGTGAAGGTTTGATGAAGACGCATAACTTTTATTTAGGTTTGATTTTTCTGATGGGTTGTTCATAGAAAATACACAACCGTTTAAAGTAGGTGGCGGTGGTGCTCAGAGAGAGAGAGAGAGAGAGAGAGAGAGGGTGGTTTAGGTTTTTTTTGGCAATCAAATTTTTTTTCTTCATAAATAAATACTTTGGGCACATGTGAATAATTGCTGTGCATGTATAAAAGTGAAATCGGATGCAGCAGTCAATGTGTCAGAACAACCACTTCCGTGCTCAAAAGTATTGAGCATAGGACACGGAAAAAGTAAATTTGTGCTTAATAAACAATGGAAACTCTTATACAGGAAATCGACCAATTTGTTGTGGTTGCACTGTGGCTATTAATAAAGAGCACAAATAATTGTGCCTTTTACACTAAAGAGCACAAATAATATGGGTGCCTAAAGCCTGATTGTAACAATCCGGTCCTTAATTAATATTTAATTATTAATTAATTCCAATAAAAGACCGCTAGAATATTTTATTAGTTTAAAAGTTGACTTTTTGACTAAGAAGGAATTTGGAAATTTTAGTTATACTGTTGCGTAGAGCGCGACGAAACGAGTCCGTAGACACGTAGTGGACTTAAATAGGAGTTGTAATAAAGGAGTTACGATTAAAAGAAGTTCAGTGGCATAACCGTAAATATATCGAACTTCAGTTTATATAAACCCATAAATTTCTGAATTCAGGGGCACGACCAGCCAAATTTGAGAGCTGTTTTCTCTCAGCTCCGACCTCCGATTCCGGCAAGACCAGTGCCAAATGAACCACGCAATCCTCTTCCAGCCCCAACCCTTCACCTCCTCGATCCGCGCCACAGTCTCCGGAAACAACCACGAAACAGGCGGTGCTTGATTTTGACAGAACTTCCAACCTTTCGTTCTCTGTCGTCCGGCCACCAAATCGGACGAGTGAGGTATGTTTTTCTAGCTATTTTTCATGCTCTAGCTGCTGGTTGGGTAGGATTTCAGAAATTTCAAGCGTAGATAGCTCGATTTACGAGTTAGGTTTCAGCCGGTTTTGAGAGCATAGTTTCGGCCAGTTCCGGCCACTTTTTGGGATATGTTCAAGAACAAAAATTGTTCCAAATGGGGTGTTTTACCTAAGTTAGAAGTTTGGGCTGGCGCTTCGCAGTTTTTCCGGTCGCCGGAAATTGATCGAGCCACCCATGAGCTGCCGGGGCGTGTGGCGGCGAGTGGGCAGATTGGTGGAGATCACATTCAGTTTTAGAATGATCCATGTGTCGTCACGAAAGTGTAGGATTTCGCGGATCTAAATTTGGTTAACATTTGAACCCCTAACGGATCTCGCATCTTGTGTGATTTTCGGGTTCAATAGTTTTGCACTGTTGGATCGTAGCCATTTTCAGATAGGTTAATCTAAACGTTCCCAGGATCGTATATTATTTTACGGATCGTAAAACGGAGTCCCGGATACTCCGGTGAATGCCAACCCTAGAACCAGTTTACAGAAATGCTTCGATTATCGAATGTAAGAAAGAACTACGTGTGGCTTGATCCCTCAGAAGGTTACGTAGGCAGCCTACAATTATCAGCGCAACCATGAGTTAGGGACTTAGGGGCTCAGGGTTTATGTTACTGTTTTGGCATTTTGGTCATTTATGACCCACTGCGGTTACAGTATCGTTTTAAGCGAGTTTCGACCCGGATTCTAAAGTAAAAATTGGGTCAGGTCGTTTCACTGATATTGTAGTAGTGAAACAAAACTTTAACCACTCTAAACAACTCGAGCATTGTCATTCTTTTGTAATATTTGATTTCGAATCGATTTATGATCTTGGCTAATTAAACAAAATTAAATAGGTGGTTTGTACTATTTTAGCTAGCATTCATCAATCTAGTCAGCTAGACAAATTAATACGTCAAAGTAAAGAAAAGCTCTCTAAACCCTAAAGAAACCCTTCGTTTCTCTCTCGTCTCAGACCCTCCCTTCTCCCTTTAGCAACGCTCTATAGATAATTAATAAATCTCAATGTCTAGAATATTTTGTTTAACACATAACAGCAGCACAATTTATTTCAGAAAATTAAAACCACCACAAGAAAAATGACAATAGTACTGATAAAAAATTAAAAACTAGTAAATAATCTAAGTTTGAACCACAATCTCGTTCAAGATGCTTCTATTAACTAGTTTCATCCAAATGGAACTCGAAATAGAGTTAGAGCATCTCCAACAACCTCTTCAACCAAGATTGCAACCCAATTTTGTCGCCAAAGACATTAGTTGACATGGAATTGGCATCATATTAATTAATACATGGTGGATGGAGAATGGCATCTGCATGCTCTTGCACCACCTTCCAAGCCATGCCTACGTGCTTTTCCTCAGTCAGAGTTGTTCCAATTGCACACCGCAACACATAGATGCCTCCAACCATAGCATGGGTCATGAACACCCGACCCGACCCATTGATCGCCTCCAGCAACTTGCAATTCACTTCGTTTACACATTTTTCATAATTTGCAGTTGGATAATTAGCCTTACTAATTGCTGATGGCGAAACCCTAAAACACACCAAAGAGAACTTCCTAGGCACCACAACCTCAAATCTTTTGTCCATCTCCACAAGCCCTTCAAAAAACTTAGCCATTTTCACATCGCTCCTAATGAAGTTCCTAAGGTTGTTCACCCCATAGCTTCTAAGCACAAGCCATAGTTTGATGGCCCTGAACCTCCTGCTCAAGGCTATTTGCCAGTCCTTGTAGTCCACCACTTGCTTCGAATCTGTGGCCTTGTTCCTCAGATACTCCGGATTTGTCGAAAGTGAGCTTACCAAAGCACTTGGATTCTTAACCCAGAGGCAACAACAGTCGAGGTTTGCGAAGAGCCATTTGTGGGGATTGAGGCTGAATGAATCTGCACCCTCAACGCCATCGATAAAAGGTCGAAACTCAGGACAAATGCAGGCACTTCCAGCATATGCCGCGTCCACATGAACCCACATGCCGTGTTCTTTTGCCACGTCGCAAAGTGGCCCCAATGGATCAACGGCTGTTACTGCAGTTGTTCCAATTGTGGCACAAAGAAACAATGGGACAAGCCCAGCTTCTATGTCTGAACAAACAGTCGACTTTAGCATCTCAGGTGAAAGTGCAAATGATGTTGATTTTGTGGTCTCTATGGCCCTGAAATTCTTTGGGTGAATCCCAACAATTTGGGAGGCTTTTTGAAGCGTGCTATGTGTTTGATCTGATCCATACACAACTAGCTTCCCAATATTCTCTCTACCAATTTGGCTTAGCATTTTATCCCTGGCGGCTGCCATGGTACAAACAATGGCCTCACAAGTGGTGCCTTGCAATACACCGCCCTCGTTGCCAGAGAAGAGGAAAGAGTTGGGAAGTTTGAGCATATCTCCAAGCCAATCCATGACAATGGTTTCGAGCTCAGTTGCAGCTGGGGATGCAATCCAATTGAACCCCACAACATTGAAACCAGTGGTGAGCATTTCGCCGAGGAACCCTGCTGTGCTGATAGTTGCAGGGAAGTAGGCAAAGTGGTTAGGGCTTTGCCAATGTGTTAGGCCAGGGACAATGTGATCTTGAACATCTTGGAGGATGGTTTCAATGGGTTCAGGGTTGTATGGAGCAGATTCTGGCAAGCGTTCTTTGAGATAGCCAGGTTGGACTTGGCTTAGAACTGGGTGTTTCTCTATGTTTTGGTAATAATCAGCAATGAAATCTACCATCATGTGGCCTTGTCTTCTGAACTCCACAAGGTCCAGAGGGCCAGACGTGAAGGCAGAATTGTTTTCTTGTGGAGGCTCGAATTTGAGGCTTCCCATTTGGATGAAACTAGTTAACTGGGAAGAGTACTGAAATTGAAAATGGTTGTTGATGAGTTGAGTTTTCCACTTGGAATCGAGGTTTTATATACGAGTGTTGTGTGGAATTCCTGTGTTGGTTTGGTGTGGTATTAATGCCTACTTGTGCCTTGTGGCACCACTAGACGATTCGTCGGTCCCACTAATTGTTTTGCTTCACTGCTAGCCATTATGCAAAATCGTACCAATCATTAGTTGTTGTCTTATTGTCTGTCCTTTGTCATATTAAATTGGATACCGACCAGTCACTGCACCATTACATTGATGGCTCATTACTCTATATTTAGCGCAGAAGTTCGACAAGTTAAATACCAAGATTATGACCCACAACTAATGTGCTGAAGCAGTAGTTAATCCACCGTCACAAGTAATGGTTGTTGAGATGTCAATTTTCTTAGGGAAAACGTGACTCTCTACATGGGACATTGATTTTATTCTCTCCCTTCCTATCTCTCTTCACATATCTTCCTCGTGCCCAAATTACAAGATTTGGGCTTGATTTCAGGCACATTAATGCTAAAAGACCAATTCCACAGGCATACAGCTACTAGGAGAGGAAGCATTTGCCCCACCTTAAAAGGCCACATGTTCAAATTCCTTTACCAATATGTTCAAATCCCTTTGTCCTAAACTTTTAAGATTTAAGAAGGACGAGACGTGTCTCGTTTCCTCTCACTAAACAATGTCACTGTCTATTCTTGCTAGCCTTGTCCTCACCCCTCACCTTTCACATGTTGGAATTTTAAAAAGGTTTTAAAAATTTAACCGTTCTATTTACTTAATTATTTTGACTGTTTTATTTTATTTATTGTGAGGGTTATAAATATTTAATATTCAGGTTTTATTTATATATTGAATGCCTTAATTTTCTTGTTGGTGAAGGTTGCATGTTATTGGATACCTATAAAAGGCCACTCCTCCTTCACATTTGAACATTCATTATACACTATCAGAATATCACATACCACAATCACCACCACAACTAATTCTCTCATTTTCTACTTTTATATATATTATCTACTTTATATTATTATTTTGGCAATGGTTATGTGACTTGGATATCTATATCCATTTATGAACGTGCTCATAGTGGATCTTAAGTTTGTGTACAAGGGGTCATATCTTGGAGTCTTGTAGACCGTCAGACCTGCACGTAGGGAGACTACAAAGGCTTTAGAACATCGTCGTTGACGTGCTTCACCGTATCAAACTTACCTTCTTACTTATTAGTTATTTTGTTTTACTTACCTATTATTTTGTTTTCTTCTATTTCATTGTACCTTAAAAGTTTTCCAATTTGTTTATAAGTTATTTATAATATAAAGGTTTTTGTATTTGGCTTTATGGAAAAGGAAAACCATATTTTTCATAACAATCTAAAGCCTTTGTAGGTTAAAATTATTTTCTTTCCATACTGCTGTAATTCTTTGTAGTTTACAATTGTTACAATTGCATATCTATATTTATGTAAGCTTTTGACGGCAATATGTTTGTCCCTGTTAAAATCTATTTAATTTTATTCATTAAAGGCATTTGGTAAGAGGCATGTCGGTTTGAAATTGCTAGCGTGATTATTTGAATATTCTATTTAAACAACCAAATAAGTTCCCAGCCTTTTGTCAAAGAACCGTTTATCCATGAGTTTCAGAGCTCTATCCAAATATTTATTATTATTATTATTAGTTTGTTGGTTAAACATAATTATCGGTTTGTATAATTTTGAGGAAATTTTTTTAGTTGCATCTTTGTCGTGCAGTGGTATATATATTGCAAAGTTCGTTTTGTACATTTGAAACCATATATATTGCACAGTTCGTTTTTGTTGTTCGGGATATTTTAATTGCTGACTTTATTCCAATAGTGTTAATATATCAATGCTCTAATCATATTATTGCTGATTTTGGATATCAATTATCTTTGGTTTTGGAAAATGGATCAAATTACGTTATGTGTGGTGTCTTTCGAGTATTTTATATAAATATACATATATATTGCACTAACGATTGTGTTCAAGGTTTATCTTATTTATGGGAATAGAGATTTACGTGATTTTCAAGTGGGAGTTATGATGGAATCAATATATCAGGGGTCCAATATCATACACCGCGAGATAAGTGCTACCCATTAATACTTTATCTTATGCAAGTTTGAACATTGCCATAAATATGTGATTCCAAAAAATTAACTCAGTTTGAATTTTGTGAAATAAGACAATACAGAAACTTAACATTTTCAAATTTTAATTAAATAAATTAATAACTTGAAATGGAAATGGAAATCTACTTCATGATCTTATCTACACGGTCCTTTTGTTCTTTACAAATCAGAGTTTGTATTGTGTCTGTTTATTGTTTTATTTCCTTACCGTATTATTGTTGGTAACACACTTTCACTGCACGTTTTCAAAATCCAAACTTTAAAGTCTAACTTAACAAAACTGTTAAAACAATAATATTAAACTATTTGCCAAGTTGGTTTGCACGTTTTGGAAGAGATTTAAAAATCAAATTTTAATTGCTAGACAAAAGCAACCAACCAATTAATTACAAAATCATTTTAAAGTTAGAATCTTAATAATGTTAATAGTATTCAAAAGCCAATTAATTACCATTGAAATAAAAACAAATTGAAGTGAGCTACGTTTTCCTAAGTTATTTTTTGTTTTAAATAGCTTGTATTGTTTCATTACCAATTACTCATTAATCAATTTACATGGAAACATCCAATGCTAAACAGTTGAAGTGTTTTAAAACCGAAACGTTGAAGTGTTTCAAAATCGTTGAGTCTAAACATTTTGGAAAAAGCAAAAGGAGGTGGAGAGAAAAATTTTAAAAGAAGCAAAAATGGACAAAAATGTCCTTATTTATTTTTAGATTTCCTAAGGAATCCAATACATTTGCATGTCTTTGATTTGAAAGTTGAGTGGTTTTTTTGTCTTTTGAAAAAGCTTTGGCTTTTTCCAAAAGTGAAAATTTTTTTATGTCTAAAACCTAAAAAACCTTTTGTTTTAATTGAAAGTTCAAAGCAAGTATATATATATTTATATAAAAATTTCAGTTCTGGTATTAATTGTTATATTAATTCTTTAGTATTCAATTGCGTCAGTTTTGGTATTAATTGTTTGAATATAAAATCTAATATTGCATCAGTTTTAGTATTCAATTGTTATATTGATTTTTTTATTTCATTTATAGCTATTAATTTTTGTGAAAACGGGCAGAGAGTTTATTGCAAGTTTTATTGAGCCTAATTATTCTTTATTTTGATGGCTGTCATTACTCCGAACATTCAACTCAAAACCAATTAGCAATAATAAATTTAGCCAAACTGGGTTCTACAAGCCAATAAATTGTCCGATATGATACCATGCTAAAGTTAGGGCATTCAACCTAAACTTGCAGATCTCCTTTGATCTAAATATGAGGCTTAGAAGTCTCCACCTGGGATTTTATATTCTACAAAACCCCTCATATATATATATATATATAACCATTCTGATTTCACTAAGTGGAAGGAACTCAATAGTACTCTTATTTCCTACTCTTCCAAATTCCAATCTCAGTCCTTGCTGTGTGTTTCTCATTTCCAACATTACATCCAAATGGGTAGCCTAAATTTCGACCATCCGCAAGAAAACAACTCTGCCCGCATGTCTGGCCCTCTGGACCTTGTGGAGTTGAGAAGACAAGTGTTAGAGTTTGAGTGGGAAAAGAGTTTCCTACCCTCTTTATAAGAGTAGGGACACAATAAATATTTAAGTTTGATAACTTCAGATAACTTCTGTTAGTTTGAAATTCAAAGTTCAGACATATTTGTTCAAGGGGTGTCTTAGGCTTATTTAAATAGCCAAACGTACAGAGAACAAAACCAAGTTTTGAAACCCAATACATCTCACACAACACTGAAAAACCATTGAGAATATCCATATTGTAGTTCGCCAGATACCAAAATTCAAGTGCTAGAATTTTGGTTTTGATAGTTGTATCCTGATGGACAATCGTCTGCAGAACCACAAGCACAGGAGTGAGGGCGAAATACTGTCTAAGGACATAGCAAATCTGCTAGCCTCTATCAGCTCTGCAAGTTAGTATTTCTGGTTTAATACAAACTCTTGTATATGTAATTTTTCTGTTGTTATATATTAATTCATTTAAAAGCCTTATATATATATATATACACACACACACATATATATATATATATTCTGTTATATTATACAAGTTACTAATTGTTTCCAACATTCTTAGACAGTATGAATATGGAACAATCAGGGAAGAACTCTCATTCCGAGAAGCCTTAAAAATTCAAGGGAGAGGATTTCAACTATTGGCAGCAGAAAATGTTGTTTTATTTAACAACATTGAATTTGGCTAATGTTGTGACAGAGACTGTACCTAAGGCAGAGGGAGACAATATTCATGCAGAGACTTTGAATGTAATTTCTGCTTGGCAATACAATGATTTCCTCTGTAGAAATTACATTCTCAATGCCTTGGATGATTCACTGTATGATGTATATGCAGTTTTCACAACAGCCAAAGAACTGTGGGAGTCATTGGAGAAGAAATATAAAACAGAAGATGCTGGGTCAATGAACTGTGTTGTTGGCAAATTTCTAGCCTTCAAAATGATGGACTCCAAGCCTGTTGTCAATCAAGTGGAAGACCTCCAAAAGATCATTCATGATATTCTTGCATAAGGCATGAAAATAAGTGATTCTTTCCAAGTGGCATCTATTATAGAAAAACTTCCTCCATCTTGGAAAGACTTTAAGAGTTATCTCAAGCGTAAAAGAAAGGAGATGACTCTTGAAGATCCGATTTTAAGGTTGCGGATTGAAGAGGATAACAGAATAAGTGAGAAGAAATGAGTGGTTTCAAATATGGAAGCCAAGGCAAATATAGTTGAGAGCAATCCTTTAAAGCAGAAATCTAATTCCCAGACAAATAAGAAGTTTACAAAGAAATTTGTACCAGCGGCTAAAGGGAATGATTTCAATAAGATAAAATGTAGTTGTTGGGTTTATGGGAAACCAGGTCATAGAGCAGAAGAATGTCGCCATAGAAGGGACCACAATCCTGCAAATTCAAACAACCAGCCCAGGAACAATCACGCAAATGTTACAGAAGCTGAAGATGCATTGGTTGCAGTAGTTTCTGAGACAAATATGGTCTCAAATTTTTCTGATTGGTGGATAGACACTGGAGCCATTCGCCATATTTGTTGTGATAGAGCAATGTTCTCTACTTACCAGAAAATAGATGGTGATGAGCACTTATACATGGGAAATTCTTCTGCATCTATAGTAATGGGAAAGGGCAAAGTGTTTCTGAAGTTTACCTCTGTAAAAGTACTAACCCTCCTAGATGTGCTACATGTGCCAGAAATTCGAAAGAATTTGGTTTCTGGTCCACTTCTTAGCAATAAGGGATTCAAACTAGTGTTTGAGTCTAACAAATTTGTATTGACTAAGGGGGGAATGTTTGTAGGCAAAGACTATCTTGCTGATGGATTGTTTAAACTCAATGTATCTGCCAATCTTATTAATAATAATATGAATAAGGCTTTATATTGTTCACTCATCTAGTTTATGGCATGCTAGATTAGGTCATGTGAATTTTCGTTCTTTATATAGGATGTGTAATTTAGGTTTGCTGCCCAAGTTTGGTTTTATTTCAAACAATAAATGTGAAACTTGCATAGAGTCAAAATTTGCAAGACAAAAACTCTGTACCTGAAAAGTCCAATGAGTTGTTGGGATTGATTCATAGTGATTTGTATACTTAATACATAGCAAGGATGAAGCCTTGGATATGTTTAAGACATATAAGGCAGAAGTTGAAAATCAACTTAACAGAAAAATAAAAATATTAAGGTCAGATAGAGGAGGGGAATATGAATCCACTGCTTTTGCTAAATTCTGTGCATTACATGGAATTGTTCATCAAACAACAGCACCATACACACCACAATAGAATGGTGTTGCTGAAAGAAAAAATAGAACATTTAAAGATATGATAAATTCCATGTTAAACAGTTCAGGGGCTCCATACAATCTATGGGGTGAAGCCTTACTTACTGCAAATGTGATATTGAATCGAATCCCACAAAAGAAGACTAATAAGTGTCCATATGAAGTTTGGAAAGGGAGATTGCCCACTTATAAAATTCTAAAAGTGTGGGGTTGTCCCTTTGCCAAAACGAACCAAACTTGGACCAAAAACAATTGACTGTGTTTTTATTGGTTTAGCATCTAATAGTGCTGCATATAGATTTTTAGTTTTTAAATATGAGGTTTCAGACATACATGCAAACACTATCTTAGAATCTGTTGATGCTGTATTTTATGAAGACATATATCCATATAAACAAGATAGGTCCTTTACAACAAAAAGGAGACCAAGTGATTACCATTCGAAAGAGAATGATGATGTTTTAATCCAACTTCATCTAGTTTGTCTGCAAATGAGGCAGAGCCTAGAAGAAGTAAAAGAACTAAGGTTCCAAAGAATTATGGATCGGATTTCTTGACATTTATGACTGAAACTGAGCCACAAACTTATAAAGAGGCCATGGCTAGTCCAAAAGCTCTTTTTTGGAAGGAAGCAATCAACAGTGAAGTTGAATCCATTTTACAAAATAATACATGGGAATTGGTGAACTTGCCACCTGGTAACAAACCAATTGGGTATAAGTGGATTTTCAAGAAGAAATTAAAACCTGATGGTACAATCGATAAATATAACGCTCGTTTAGTAGCAAAAGGTTACCGTAAAAAAGAAGGGTTGGATTTCTTTGACACCTATTCTCCTGTAACGAGAATAACATCTATACGAATGTTGATTGCTATAGCTGCAGTTTACAACATGGAAATGCATCAAATGGATGTAAAAACTGCATTTCTAAATGGAGACTTAGAAGAAGAAATATATATGGAGCAATCAGAAGGTTTTGTGGTTGAAGGTCAAGAAAATAAATTATGTAGACTTGTCAAATCCTTGTATGGATTAAAACAAGCACCCAAGCAGTGGCATAAAAAATTTGATCATACGATGCTGAAACATGGTTTCAAAATAAATGAATGTGACAAATGTTTTTACATTAAAACACATAACAATGCATGTTCCATAGTATGTCTGTATGTGGATGATATGCTCATCATGGGAACTAATAAGGATATAATTAATTCAACAAAGAAAATGTTAAATTCAAGCTTTGATATGAAAGACTTGGGTCTTGCTAATGTGATTCTTGGTATAAAAGTCAAGAGAAATTCATATGGCTATATCCTTTCACAGTGTCACTATATAGAGACAACACTACGAAAGTTTGGTCAATATGATTGCAAACATGCCGTTACGACATTTGATGCCAACTGCAAACTAAAAAAACATGTTGGAGATGCTATATTACAACATGAATATTCCCAAGTTATTGGGAGTTTAATGTACATTATGAATTGTACAAGACCGGATATAGCATATTCAATGAGTCGGCTAAGTAAGTATACTAGCAATCCTGGATGTGATCATTGGGATGCCTTAATTAGAGTGTTAAGGTATTTAAAATACACTTTGAGTCATGGATTGCATTATACTAAATATCCTCCAGTATTGGAAGGATATAGTGATGCTAACTGGATCTCCAACAATACTGAAACTAAATCCACAAGTGGATATGTGTTTACATTATGAGGAGAAGCAGTGGCTTGGAAATCTTCTAAGTAAACATGCATAGCCCGATCGACGATGGAATCGGAATTCATTGCCTTAGACAAGGCAGGAAAAGAAGCAGAATGGCTGAGGAATTTTTTAGAAGATATTCCGATATGGCCTAAGCCTGTAACAACAATTTGTATACATTGTGATAGTACAACAGCTCAATCAAGAGCTAAAAACAGTGTATATAATGGAAAGTCTAGGCATATTAGACGAAGGCATAATACAATAAAGTAATTGCTCTCTAGTGGAATAATTTCCATTGACTATATAAAGTCAAAAGAGAATCTTGCGGATCCGCTTACTAAAGGTTTATCAAGAGAGCAAATAAAATTTACATCGAGGGGAATGGGGCTACAGCCAACAGAATAAATGATTTAGCTTGATGGAAACCTAACCTAACTGATTGGAGATCCCATGGTCTAGGTTCAATACGCAAACTGGTTAGGTATAAATCAAGTTGTTGACACACTATATGTCGCATTCCTATGGTGGAAGAGTGTGTTGTCTGCTGAAGTTTTTTAGGGTACTTATGTTTAATGACACTAATTACTTGTATTTAAGGGGAATATGGCAGACTATTCCCAAGTTGGTGTCACCTATATGAGAGTAAATGTGGAGTCGCATTTATGAGAATTATATGGCTACATTCTCTAAAGCTCTTATGAATCCAGGATCTATTCAGGACCAAAATGAACAAAAATGTATGAATGCACAGTGTGTCTAGATATGACATATGTGATACTTGTTGTCTTGGTATACTGGTTTGGTGAACAGTTCAAGATTGGATATCCACTATGTCACCTTGTATATCCGATAAGTATTCACTAAGGTAGGTTCAAGTCCAAAAGACACCTCTCCTGATGTATGTTACATCTAACACGTATTCTCAATGGTTACACATAGGCTTACTTTTCCCACTCAAATGTGGGGTATTGTTAGAGTTTGAGTTTGAGTGGGAAAAGAGTTTCCTACACTCTTTATAAGAGTATGGATCTTTCACTATAATAAACACAATTGGGTTTTTCTGAAGTGGGCTTTGGACTTGTTGGCCTTATTTAAATTAAATATATATTTATATATTTAAGTTTGATAACTTCAGATAACTTCTGTTAGTTTGAAATTCAAAGTTCAGACAGACAGATATGTCCAAGGGGTGTCTTAGGCTTATTTAAATAGCCAAACGTACAGAGAACAAAACCAACTTTTGAAACCCAATACATCTCACACAACACTGAAAAACCATTGAGAGTATCCATACTAAAGTTCGCCAGATACCGAAATTCAAGTGCTAGAATTTTGGTTTTGATAGTTGTATCATGGTAGACAGTCGTCTGCAGAACCACAAGCACAGGAGTGGGGGCGAAATACTGTCTAAGGACATAGCAAATCTGCTAGCCTCTATCATCCCTACAAGTCAGTATTTTTGGTTTAATACAAACTCTTGTATTTGTAATTTTTCTATTGTTATATATTAATTCATTTAAAAGCCTTATATATATATATATATATATATATATATATTCTGTTATATTATAGAAGTTACTGATTGTTTCCAACAGTTGAGAAGACAAGGCCACATGATGATAGGTTTCGTTACTGACTATTACCAAAACATAGAGAAACACCCAGTTCTTAGCCAAGTCCAACCAGGCTATCTCAAACAACGCTTGCCAGAATCTGCCCCATACAACCCTGAACCCATTGAAACCATCCTCCGAGACGTGCAGGATCACATTGTCCCTGGCCTAACACATTGGCAAAGCCCTAACCACTTTGCCTACTTCCCTGCAACTATCAGCACCGCAGGGTTTCTTGGATAAATGCTCACCACTTGCTTCAATGTTGTGGGCTTCAACTGGATGGCATTCCCAGCTGCAACTGAACTCGAAACCATTGTCATGGATTGGCTTGGAGATATGCTCAAACTTCCCAACACTTTCCTCTTCTCCGGCACCGACGGCGGTGTGTTGCATGGAAGTACTCATGAGTCTGTCGTTTGCACCATGGCAGCTGCCAGGGACCAAATCCTGAGCCGAATTGGTGAAGAGAATATAGGGAAACTTGTGGCGTACGGCTCTGATCAAACACATAGCGTGATTCAGAAAGTGTCCCAAATTGTTGGGATCCCATCAAAGAACTTCCGGGCCATCGAGACCACAATAACATCATCCTTTTACACTGTCCCATGAAACCCTACGGTTGACTGTTTGTTCAGACATGGAAGCTGGGTTGGTTCCATTCTATCTATGCGCCACCGTGGGAACAACCGCAAACACAGCCGCCGATCAGCTGGGGCCACTCTGCGACGTGGCAAAAGATTACGGCATGTGGGTTCATGTGGACGCTGCATATGCCGGAAGTGCTTGCATGCAAATTCGTTCAGCCTCAGTGCGCAGAAATGGTTCTTTACAGCTCTCGACTGTTGTTGCCTTTGGGTTAAGAATCCGAGTGCGTTGACAAAATCAATGTCAACGGATCTTGAGGTGTTGAGGAACAAGGCCAGCGAGTGGTGGACTTCAAAGATTGGCAAATAGCCCTAACCCAGAGGTTCCGGGCCATCAAGCTATGGCTTGTGATCAGGAGCTACGGGGTGGCTAATCTTAGGAACTTCCTCAGAAGCCATGTGAAGATGGCGAAGCTTTTCGAAGGGCTTGTGAGGAAGGACTAAAGGTTTGAGGTTGTGGTGCCTAGGAATTTTGCTTTGGTGTGTTTTAGGATTTCACCTTCCGCAATTAGTAAGGCTAATCGAACTCCAAGCGATGAGAAATGTGTAAACGAAGTGAATTGCAAGTTGCTGGAGGCGATCAATGGGTCGGGTTAGGCGTACATGTCTCATGCTGTAATTGGAGGGATGTATGTGTTGCGTTGTGCCATTGGAGCAAGTCTCACTGAGGAAAAGCACGAGGCCATGGCTTGGAAGGTGGTGCAAGAACATGTAGATGCCATCCTCTCCCTCACCATGTATTAACACATGCTGAGGGAGAGGATGACATTTGTACATAGTGAGGGAGATAACTTTCAAAATCCTTCAAAACTTTTCAAGGATTTTGAATTATGGGGTTCAAATTATTAGTAGGCGATAACGTTCCTTGTAACATTTTGTTTGAAGATGGCCAAAGCTCCATCCACAATATATTCAAATAAATTAGAACAATAACGAAAATATATAAATTGGAAAGAGGAAAAAAGAGCCTATTGAGACACATAAGGCTCTAAAGAGTTCCAAGGTCTCGAGTAAACTTAAATATGGCTGTACGAAAATGAAAGAGGATACAAAAGGAATAGAAAAGTGTTTGCTCAACGATTAATTAGCATAAACTTTACTTTTCAATCACATCACATCTTCATTAAATCTCATACATGGATTTCTCTCTTTCATTATGTATCTTCATCCTTGTACTGGACATACAAATTAAACTGCAAAGAAAGGAGGAAACATATAGGAAAAATTCGTTAAATTGGTTGCGATAGTGTTAAGTTATGTACAGAAAATTCATATAGTTTCATGCAATCAGTTACATAGAGCTCCAATTTTCCCACAGGCCATCTTTTTTTCTTCTTTATTATTCCTTTAATCACGCGTATGCCATAAGAATGAAACTAGATTCACCAAATGTAACAAGAGAGACTGTTAATGTCGAAGAAGGGGGGCCAGCATCAAAAGGGTGCAAGAGTATAAATAGACATCAAAATAGTAGTGAATGTTTGAGAAACTTGGCCAAGAGAGTATCGGCTTTCCGATTATGAATGTTTGAGAGAAAGTTGAGAGCATCTAGATCATGACACAAATTAGATCTGATAATAAGTTATCATGATTGGTTTTGTGTTCCTGTTCACAACATATATCAGAGACTGCTAATTTATATATTCACAAAATGAAAAAAACCCAATTACAACTTTATTCATTGACAAATTCAAAACACAGAATTCAGCAATATACTTCGTGAGTTCAGAAACTAACTGTAGACCACAATAAATTAATACCAAGAAAGAGAGACTCTTCTCTCAGAAAAAGTAAATAGAAGAGGTATCTAAAGAACTTATTTCACACATGCAATCAATAAAATCCATACAGAAATGGTGCACATATATACCTTCAAATAAATGAGAAAGGAGAGAAATTTTAGCACACTAGGGATCATGAATCCAAATCACTTAATACAATTAGCAAAACCAGAAGAGAAACATCAAAAAGGGAAAATATAAACACACATTCAATTAATAAAATAAGTTAGAAACTAGCGTTCTACATACCAAGGATGGGAACTCCTTTATTGAAGAAGGCAGGCAGGAGATGCTCAACTCTCCTCCCCTTCCGATTTCAGCTGTGATTGCTGGGCCTGGTGTGGCTGGAGCATGAGTTGAGCCTGAAGCTGATAGTCAAGAGAATGCTGATGATGTGCAGCAGCAGCAGCTGCTTGCTGTGGTTGAATCTGGTGGTTATAAGGGTTATTGTCAAAGCCGCCACCCAAACCCAAAGAACCAGCTGACACCACACCATTAGTACCAGCAGCTGCATGCATCTGATTAAACCCATTACCAGTAACTGAATTTGCTCCCGCCGCATCCATCCCATTCACATTATACCTCACAAGCTCTTGCTGATGAGCCTCGAACAATTGTTGTTGTTGTTGCATCAGCTGTCCTCCGCCGCAACCATGTTGGGGCGGAGGACAATTGGAAATCCCCAACATAGGCATAGACGCATTTAAGTCTGTTTGTTGGGAAGGATGAAAAACTGGTATCATCAATGCCTGAGGGCCAATGTAGGCAGATAAGTCCTTCTTGGCATTGTAGAGATCAGTCTGGATTTGCTTGAGCTTGCCCTGGAGAATTGAGATGAAACCCACACAGCCGTACACTGGGTCCCTGAGGCGGGCCTCTGCCTCATAGGCCAATGAAGTCACAGCGTCTTCGCGGTGGGCTGTGTTGAGTTCATTCAGGATCTTGGCGACGTTGCTCGCGCCATAAACCCGGTGGACGTTTGCGAATTTCTGAGGCTGGTCAGGTGGGAAATAGGGTGCGAACACGCATTCTTGCGTGCATTTTCGCCGTAGAAACTTGCACGCAGCACAAGGTGAGTGAGTGTTTGATGACATTTTTTTTGTTGGTCCTTAATTTTTCACGATAAACTGACATGAGAAATTAAAACAGGAATAAAAATGAGTTATCGCTGTTCAAGAATTTACCACAGAAAAGATAAAATGGAAAATGCAAGAGAATTAATCAAAACCTAATTAACCCTGATTTTGATCCATTTCTTGATCCGTCATTCTTTACCGAATGATGAAAATAGTGTAGAGCACTAAAGAGAAATTCTGAGCGTTAATTTGAGAAAACCCTAACCCTAACCCTAGCTATGAAGCAGCAGAGAGGAATTAATAAATACCCTAATAGATAGATGGGCGAAGCGATCAGAAGGTCAGTGTGTCCACCATTTGAAACTTGCTTTGCCGTGTTGGTCTGGTTGGTCTTTGGATGAGAGGAAACTAACAGCAAATTATATTAGAAGGAGTGTTTAAACTTAAAGAGAGTGAAGAGGGGAAGAGAGAGAGAGAGAGAGAGAGAGAGAGAGAGAGAGCGAGAGAGTTTTTTTTATTTACTTTTTGCTTTATAACTGTGAAAATAAACATGGCTAATTATCTCAGTCTATATGAAGTATGTAGGTGTGCAATGTATGGTATATTAATATATGAGGCATATATACCATATATATTCCGAGGTCGACGAGAAGTGGTCAATATCATAGCATACTTAATAAGGTAACCCAAAGTCTAAGTTTAAATCGTCTCTCCCTTTGAATTTATTCAAGTATTTAGATTAAAATTGAGATAATGAAAAAAGTACATAGATTAAAGTATGTTCGCGTTATTAAAACGTCAAAGGTGGGGAGAATATAAGTGAAAAAGACGCTTCTCTTTTCTATTCATAAAATGCATTTTGGAGTACGATGATAGGTTAAAGAGATAACTATATAAGAAACTATTTCAATAAACAGAAAGCATGTAAAATTCCATAAATTATATATACACAGAGATAGAAATGAATTTTAATGCAATTATCAGTTGGTATTTTATTGGATGTTTCTCGAAGGTACTTATACTTATCATTATTCTAAGTTGTTAGATGAATATTACAAACAGAAACAGAGTGGCATTTAGCATTTAATACTAACGGATAATCGCGATGCACATAAGTCATATATGTGTTTTTCTGTTCATTATTAAACCACATAAGTAAATCAACAAAAAGATTAATGAATTTAATTAGTCATAACAACAGATTAAACAAAACTTTAACCACTCTTAACAACTCGAGCATTGTCATTCTTCTGTAATTTGATTTTGAATCGATTTATGGTCTTGGCTAATTAAACAAAATTAAATAAGTGGTTTGTACTAATCTAGCTAATATTCATCAATCTAGTCAGCTAGACAAATTAATACGTCAAAGTACAGAAAAGCTCTCTAAACCCTAAAGAAACCCTTCGTTTCTCTCTCGTCTCAGACCCTCCCTTCTCCTTTCTCTTCAAGTACGGCGTTATAAGGGTAAAGAAACCTTCACCAACCCTTTATAGATAATTAATAAATCTCAATTTCTAGAATATTTTGTTTAACACATATCAGCAGCAAAATTTATTTCAGAAAATTAAAACCACCACAAGAAAAATGACAATAGTACTGATAAAAAATTAAAAACTAGTAAATAATCTAAGTTTGAACCACAATCTCGTTCAAGATGCTCTTATTTAAAAGTTACTGTATGGAACTGAAAATAGAGTTAGAGCACCTCCAACAACCTCTTCAACCAAAACTGCAACCCAATTTTGTCGCCAAAGACATTACTAGACATGGAATTGGCATCAATTAATTAATACATGGTGGATGGAGAATGGCAATTAATACATGGTGGATGGAGAATGGCATCTGCATGCTCTTGCACCACCTTCCAAGCCATGCCTACGTGCTTTTCCTCAGTCAGAGTTGTTCCAATTGCACACCGCAACACATAGATGCCTCCAACCATAGCATGGGTCATGAACACCCGACCCAACCCATTGATCGCCTCCAGCAACTTGCAATTCACTTCGTTTACACATTTTTCATAATTTGCAGTTGGATAATTAGCCTTACTAATTGCTAATGGCGAAACCCTAAAACACCCCGAAGAGAACTTCCTAGGTACCACAACCTCAAACCTTTTGTCCATCTCCACAAGCCCTTCAAAAAACTTAGCCATTTTCACATCGCTCCTAATGAAGTTCCTAAGGTTGTTCACCCCATAGCTTCTAAGCACAAGCCATAGTTTGATGGCCCTGAACCTCCTGCTCAAGGCTATTTGCCAGTCCTTGTAGTCCACCACTTGCTTCGAATCCATGGCCTTGTTCCTCAGATACTCTGGATTTGTCGAAAGTGAGTTACCAAAGCACTTGGATTCTTAACCCAGAGGCAACAACAGTCGAGGTTTGCGAAGAGCCATTTGTGCGGACTGAGGCTGAATGAATCTGCACCCTCAACGCCATCGATAAAAGGTCGAAACTCATGACAAAGGCGGGCACTTCCAGCATATGCAGCGTCCACATGAACCCACATGCTGTGTTCTTTTGCCACGTCGCAAAGTGGCCCCAATGGATCAACGACTATTACTGCAGTTGTTCCAATTGTGGCACAAAGAAACAATGGGACAAGCCCAAGTTCTATGTCTGAACAAACAATCAACTTTAGAACCTCAGGTGAAAGTGCAAATGATGTTGATTTTGTGGTCTCTATGGCCCTGAAATTCTTTGGGTGAATCCCAACAATTTAGGAGGCTTTTTGAAGCGTGCTATGTGTTTGATCTGATCCATACACAACTAGCTTCCCAATATTCTCTCTACCAATTTGGCTTAGCATGTTATCCCTAGCGGCTGCCATGGTACAAACAATGGCCTCACAAGTAGTGCCTTGCAACACACCGCCCCTGTTGCCAGAGAAGAGGAAAGAGTTGGGAAGTTTGAGCATATCTCCAAGCCAATCCATGACAATGGTTTCGAGCCCAGTTGCAGCTGGGGATGCAATCCAATTGAACCCCCACAACATTGAAACCAGTGGTGAGCATTTCGCCGAGGAACCCTGCGGTGCTGATAGTTGCAGGGAAGTAGGCAAAGTGGTTAGGGCTTTGCCAACGTGTTAGGCCAGGGACAATGTGATCTTGAACATATCTTGGAGGATGGTTTCAATGGGTTCAGGGTTGTATGGAGCAGATTCTGGCAAGCGTTCTTTGAGATAGCCAGGTTGGACGACTTGGCTTAGAACTGGGTGTTTCTCTATGTTTTGGTAATAATCAGCAATGAAATCTACCATCATGTGGCCTTGTCTTCTGAACTCCACAAGGTCCAGAGGGCCAGACGTGTCGGCAGAATTGTTTTCTTGTGGAGGGGCTCGAATTTGAGGCTTCCCATTTGGATGAAACTAGTTGGAAGAGAGTATTTAAATTGCAAGAGAACCTGGCTCAGATACCATGTCAAACAAAGTATGGCAAATATTCAGTTATGCTAATATTTGCTCATCTTTTATTCTTCTCCAATATAAAGGTATTTATATAAGTACAAAGATGTGTTAACCCTAAATAAAATAGGAATTATATCTAAATTACAATAGGAAATAAATCTAAATTACAATAGAAAATATATCTCTATTATAATATGACTAGAAAAATAGGTAAGTAACAAAAATCCTAACATAGCAAGGAACCAAAATTCTAACTAGATAAGCACTCAACAACACTCTCCCTCAAGTTGGCGCAAAGATATTTTGCATGCAGCATGCCCAACTTGACAAGCGAGTCATAGAACACCATACTTGAGACAACTAAATTGTAGAGAAGGTCTTTTCATCAACCACGAGTGGAACAACTGACAAACCAAAGCAAAGATCGCAATGGAAACACAAGAGAAAACCCTAACAAATAGAGCACATAGCATAACACAGAAACCCGTGAGTAATGGCAGTAGATAAGGCAGAACACAAAACCCTGTGAGGAGAGCAGTAGATGTTGGCAAGTCCTTATTTAGTTAGGATTTTGGTTACTTACCTATTTCTCTAGTCCTATTATAATAGAGATTTATTTTCTATTGTAATTTAGATATATTTCCTATTTTATTTAGGGTTCACGCATCTTTGTACTTGTATAAATACCTCTAAATTGGGGAAGAATAAAAATATGAGCATAAATTGAATATTTTCCCTACTTTGTTTGACATTGTTTAAGAGCTTAGGTTCTCTTATGACATGTGCTTGCGTTCTTTTTGAAATTTAAGTGCTCTCATCCCTTCTTCTTCAATGGGGGGAGGTGGGGTGAAAAGGGATATGTTTCTCTTTCTTATACCTTATCTCTCTCAAATGTGTTGCTTGCCCCATTACCTTGACGTATTCCCATGAAGAAATTGTTTATTTCTTGGCTCAAACGACCCCTTCTCTTCAGGGGAAAAGGGAGAGTGAATAGAAGTTGTGTCTGTGTGAATTAGCTAAAGTTTATATGAAAGAATTTGTCATTGTCGTTTTCTACTACTGTTGTTGTTGCCGTCGTCGCTGCTGTCGCCGTTGACGTTGCCTATGCTTGCTTCGCTTTAGGTTGATGTGGTCATTGTCGTTATTGTTGTTGTGGCCTTGCCTTTTGCCTTTGCTTCTGCCTTATCCACTACCATGCTCACAGGATTTCTGTGTTCTGCCTTATCTAATGTCATGCTCACAAGGTTTTTGTGTTCTACTTTTATGTGTCCTGTTATGTGCCTTATTTGTTAGGGTTTTCGCTTTGATATTTGCTTTGGTTTGTCAGTTGTTCCACTCGTGGTTGATGAAAAGACCTTTTCTATAATTTGTTTGTCTCAAGTATAGTGTTCTATGACTCGCTTGACAAGTTGGGCATGCGAAATATCTTTGCCCCAACTTGAGAGGGAGTGTTGGCGAGTCCTTACTTACTTAGGATTTTGGTTTCTTATTTAGTTAGAATTTTAGTTACTTACCCATTATTATTTAGTCCTATTGTAATAGAGATTTATTTCCTATTGTAATTTAAATATATTTTCTATTTTATTTAGGTTTAACACATCTTTGTACTTGTATAAATACCTCCATATTGGAGAAGAATAAAAGATGAACAAATATGAGTATAACTGAATATTTGACATACTTTGTTTGACACACAAATTGCAGGACTCAAGCATGATTTCAGGCAAACTTTAAAGGTCGAATAGTTGTTGTCTTTTCTGATATACCCTGAACATGCAAAAATTTCCAACATGCTATTCGACCATGAGTATGCTGCCATGTACCAAAACATCTTCGTCCTAAGCTACAACAAGCTTCAGGCCCCAACCAAATGGCAAATATAAGCATATACGACAACAGACCTCGAGGTCAATCTAAGAGTAGTGTAAAATAGATAATATCGTTTCTAACCTTTTTCTTCCATTTTCCTTTGCATTCACTACTAGAAAAGCTCAATTTTAGCTATGGATACACCATGGCCAATACTAGTTTTTCCACAACATAACCAATTTGTGGCCAAATTTGTTGTGGGTCATGTTGAAGAATATAAAGTCCCACATCGGAAACTTGATTAAATAAATTATAACTTATAATAAGTGGTTCCACTCATAATATCACTGAGGCCTTTTGTGATAAAATCTTACACCTACTGGGCTTTGTAAGTAGTTAAGTTAGGGACAATATCGGTGTTGCTAGTAGTGGGCTGCTGACCTATTTCTCTGAATTTAACATAGTTTGGCTCTACGTGTAGCCAGTATGTGTTCAGATGAATAAGCGACCCCGAACTAGACCCAAACCAACCACACCTTAATTGGGTGTGGCCACCGACCCGACTGACCAACCACACCTTGTCATCGACCAAACTAACTCCGCTGCACACAAACCCAAATTATTAACACCGATGTACACTTGGCTCCATATATAGCGCACTATGTGGTTAGGTGGGAGAAAGAGCCTACACACAGATTCAAATTATTAACTCTGATATTAACTTGGCTCTACATGTAGCCAATATGTGTTCTGATGAATAAGCTTACCACAAAATAGACATTGTTGGTTTGTTGTGGCTAAGCCAACA